>NC_064543.1:24005803-24681179 GCF_023856365.1 Brienomyrus brachyistius
TACATACACACACACACACACACACACACACACACACACACAGGTCATCTGGGAGGCAAGTATCATCCTGAAAGTAAAATCGAGATGAGTAGTAAACAGAAGGAAAGACATACAAGATTAATGCTTAGCCCTAAATGCCACACTCATGTCCCTTTTTTTTCATTACAGAAATTTTACTGTATTACATACTTTTTGTTTTTGAAGAAAGGCTATTGTAAATTGCGAAGACAGGTTTTGCACATGGTTAAATGGGTGCTTGATAGATGTCCTAATAACAAAAATCCTTACAGTATAAAATGTTAAAAATTAAACAAGGATAAGTATGTGTTGTTGATGTATGCAGAAACTGTGAAAGAAATATGATTGTATTGCACTTTTTCTAACAAAATTTAAGCGTTCATTTTTATGTATGAAGGAAGTATGGTAAGTCAGTAGCACATTCTCAGCCTAGATAACTAAGCGTCATAGGGTATGTTTATGTATAAGGTATGCTTGCTTCTCAAGGGAATTTATACAGCCAGGAGAAATATCCTAGAGCAAAATTCATTTCAGTATCATTAACCTATCCAAGAAAATTATGACAAAAAATTCACTAAAATTAGACTAAAATTAAATTTGAGTTCCACTGACTAAATCTTAAATAAAACAAAACAAAAAGAAAAGACTAAAATGTGACTTTAATCCAACTATTTTCAGTAATTGACTAATACTAAAACTAAATAAAAAACTCTTGCCAAAATTAACACTGCGTGGCTAACAGGTCTGAGTGCACACAACCCAGAATGTGAAAATGATACTAAGCATGCATTCTGCTGGAAAATCTTCCATCGGATTTGCTCAGTATAATGTTTTGTCATGAACAGTAGGCTTGCTTTAGTGATAATGACTAGAGAATAATTTGGCGAACCATGATTAACTTCTAGCCCATATGTGAATATCAATCACTCAAACATTTTGTAGGTTATTTATGACCAGTTAACCCTTAATGTTCTCATAGGCTATTCAGCCTTGGTAAAACCAAACCACATTTTGGACTGTATGCAGCGGTTCTGCTTCTTAAAGAAACAATGTCTCAATAAGATGAACTTTTTTATTTTTCAAACAACTTCCTTAGTACCAATCAGGTTGAACCCACATGATATCAGCCTATATTTCCAGAATGTGGAAGAAAAATAAAACTAAAGATTTGATTGTGAAGTGTAATGTAATTTTTTTTGTTAGAATTAATTGTATAAAATTGGTATCAAAAAAGATACTTATACTGGCAGATACTTTTTTTAACTATACCCAGCCCTATTCGCAACTGTGAAGCATGGGGGAGGCAGCAGAATACATAGCATCATGAAAATAGAGTATTATCTGGAAATTCTAAAACAACAGATCAACACATCAGCCAGAAAGTTACAGCTTGGTCGCGAGTTAGTCTTCCAACGGGACAATGATCCCAAGCTAACCTCCTCCAAAGCTGTAACAAAATGGCTTCCTAACAAGGGGAAAGATAAGATGTGGTCAAAGTCATGACCTGAATCCCATAAAAAATTTGTGGATTAAACTGGAAAAAATGTTTCCGGGCTACTCACAAACCAAACTCAATTACACCAGTTCTGTCACAAGGAATTCTAGCAATGATAGCTTGTGTATGACTATCATAAGGATCTGAAACAAGTTAAGCAATTAAACCCAATACCACCAAAAACTAACAAAGTGTATGTAAACTTTTGACCCACTATAAATCTGACATAGTTACGGAGTGCTGAAGTTTGTTTGCTAAGATTTTGAATAAAATTTTTAAAGAAATTAAATTGATGCTCTAATTGGCTAAACCTGTGATGGACTGGCCCCCCGTCCTGGGTTGTTCCCTGCCTCGTGCCCATAGCTTCCAGGATAGGCTCCAGACCCCCCGCGACCCAGAATGATAAGCGGTTTGGGAAATGGATGGATGGATGGATGGATGGATGGATGGATGGATGGATGGACTGGCTAAACATTATTCATTACCCAAATAAGTCACATGTTACCTTCTACCAAAACATATTAGGCTGTGACACATACAGAAACACTAGCATGTAAAACCAAATGTTTGCCACCAATGTTTGCCGCCTATTAGTTGAGTCATGTTAAACTGAATATTTAATGAACTACATGAAGTCATTTATACTTTGTAATATCATATACTCCAAATTAAACTGCATGGTAACAACATCCTTAACCATTACAGAAGGAGATGCAGCTTATTAGATATTAAACTAGTTGTGCCTGGACTGAAGTTACCTAAATTGTTCTACTGATACATGTTAAAAGTCATAGTTGTACTTCATCATGTTCTTAATGTAATGCAATGGGTAGGGCCACAAAAGTCCCCCAATATAAAAAGTATGTGTTGACTGGTGTAAACACAAATCTGACCTGAAACCTCTGTTTAGCCTTGACAGTTTTAAGCTCTGAGGGGTAAAAAAAAAAAAACACACACACACACACACACACACACACACACGTTATTTCTACATAATCCCCAGAGGATTAAGAATGCTAGGCTTACATACTTAACGTGACTTTTGTCATTTGAAATCTCTTATAGTTGAAATCAGGGAGCTTTATATGCCCTGATTCCTCCTCAATTTCCTTAAGAACACTTTATGTTTAACAGCATGAAACAGGGCTATTTTATGGTCTAGACAGGCTGCAGCTCCACACCCTACTGTCTGGACTTATCTCTAAGGAGCTTACCAGTCACTATTAACTAAGTTATTTGGGCTTCAGGTTACAGGCCATTAGATTATTATTGCAGAGCTAGAGGCTGAACTGGAACAAGACTATGAACCATAAATTATGTCGCTTTCCTTGAGCTCCTTCCCACTGTTATGCAGGGGTTATGCATTTTCCACTTAAGTCAACTGGCATTGTCCAGCATCTTTGTTTCTCAATCAGAAAAGTTTCCCTATTTCCTCTGAGGATCAACTAAAAAGACGAGGTAGAAAACTCACAGCTTACAATACAAGCCAAACTGGCCATCTACAATTACCATTTCCTGTGTGTATTGCATACTGTGTTATGGATGACACACTCAATATTGGAGAAAGCTAGCGGAGAACCGACAAATGTATTCAACTTGTTCTGTACAACAGGCAACATAAAGATCCTCCTCCTACATCTAGAGTGACAAGGCTGAGAACAACACTGTCACACCTCACAGCACCGAGCACACTTAATGAGCAAAGAAAAAAAAATTTTTTTTTTCCAAGATTAGAACCAAATGCACAGAGCTCAAATACGGCATAATAATTTAATGTACTGTGAGTATCAAACCACAATCTCTCTCATCTGCCTTTTATATAAATTACTGTTTAAAGCTTAAGGATAATTACCACCTGCATACCAGCCAGAGAAGGCTAGTCTCATTAGTGCATTCTGTTACTATATACATATATGTCAGCTTCATGTACAGTATCGGCACAATTACTTAAAATGAGCTGGCTATAATCAGTGAGTACTCTCAATGAGTCATATTTCATAGACCTGGATATCTCTGAATATTTTCACTGACACTTATTTTAAGCATTTTTATTACTTAAACTTCTCGTACACACTCAGAATTATGCCTGTCTATTATATGTGGTGTAATCAGCATAATATACTAACTGTCACATAAAAACAATACAAATAAAAAAAGATACAAATGATTCTGCATGACTGCACACTGTGCATCCTTTGAGGACTACAGAATATTTACATAAGAGACACACAGTGGGTCAGATAAATACTATAAGGCTCAGCATTCATTACAGGAGAATAAAAATGCAAACTCAATATTATACCTAGCATCCCTAGGTCCTTGTCGTCAGACCACCATTTTGGCTCAAAGTGATTTCCATGCCTTCCATGGTTACAGGAGAGTAAAAAAAAACAGGAAAAGTACAGAAAAGTAGAGGAAAAGTAACAGAGCTGCTGTTTATTTGTCTGCAGTCTGTGGATTTACCCCCCATGACAGCAGTGGCCCTCCTGTGTGAAGGCCCATAAAAACAACAAAAGAACCTCTGCTCTATGTTTGAGGGCAGAGGCCTTACATTAGGGCCCAGGTTTCTTTCAGAGAAGAAAGAAGGGTCACTGCAGGAGGGCAACCAATCAGCCACCGATGGGGCTGGGAGCATGGCAATGATCGATAGGCCTGCCAACACCATTAAATCTCGATTGACAGTGTAGACTTGTCTCTAGACACAAGAGGAAAGGGAATGAAGTTCTTTCCCTGTTTACAGTGGAACAAAGGAGTGTGCAGGGGTCTTCTGCGGGCCACGTTCAAACAGAAGGCCAGCCTGGAGGGTCTTTGTGTTGGTCTGCCTCTATGGACTGGAGACGGCTGACAGGGTAGTATTAAAAAAAAAAACAGGAAATCAGTAGAGTGCCCCAGCCCTTTCCCAAGAGACCAGATCCTTTGAATGGCAAACAATGTATCTGGGGCTCTATAAATTCAAAGGGCCTCTCCACGGATGGGCTCTTCCCAGCTGTCGCTGTGCAGGATGGAGGTGTGTAGATCCAGGAAAGAGAAAGGTACTTAATCAGGGAATTATAAAGCACATCCCCCTTGTGAGAATTGTTGGCAGTGCTCTCAAGAGAGTCACACATCAATATTGCTGAGTTCTCCTCCTTCAGAGAAGGGAGCAGAAACAGAAGCAAGGGACATGAAAATTAAATCCAAAAGAGTTTGACGCTACAGTAAATGAGCCAGTGTCTCACCTGTATAAAAATAAAGGAATCGGGCTCTAAACCTGACAATTCATCTTCAACAACTTCATCTGAGATCAAGAGTTAGAAACAAGAAAAGACAAAATTGGACAGGGACTGGAACAAGAGGGGAGAAGTCAGACGGTAGTAAGGATGGGGAGGGTAAGCATTAGTAGGAACCTTTGGTTCCATCTGGAAAACAAAAGCATGGAGTTGTCCAATTTATGGTCAGTCTGACCCAAAAATGACCTTTCACCCTATATTCCACTGAGCCAGAAGTAACATTCATTCATATGGAAGTCTTCTGGACTGTCTAGATTCCGAGAGCAAGAGGCAGAGAGGCAGTGGTGGAGTCACAGATTTGGGCCAATTATCTTGGCTATATTGAAGTTTTAACAACGCATGAAGCGCTGTTCTTAGATTGAAATCACCATTTCGAGTGGTACCAGTTGGGCTCATTATACTTCTCTCACACTACCAGTGGTACGCTACTTAAATAAACCACAGTACTTATACAGGGAAGCTTCCTAACACATCAGTTCCATCTAAAAGTCAACTAATAGCCCCTTCAACACCAGTGGTGGCATGGGTGAAGCCTTAACAAAGGAATCTATCCTCCTTAGAGGTCTCATTACTCTTCTCTTTCCTTCCTCCATGGGCCCAGGAGATCAGTAAAGCCTGATAAGCAAGAAGCATAATCCTCACCGGGTCACTCTTTATTACAACACAGACACTGGTCTGTGCTTGCCATCCCAGCCCATCAAGGTCAGCATGCGGTACTGAATACAACAGGGATTGCTCTTGGCAGCCCTCCAGAGCACATTCTTGACACACAGCATCCTGTGCCAGCCATAAAGCCTTCTGAAGTACAACACACTGATATTATTCATTCTCTCAACATTAGTACAGTCCTGTGTTCCCTCACTGAGGTGAATTTGAAGGCCAGGAAGAGTCGATGAAAAAAAGTATGAATTTCGTACTAAGGGGATGCCTGTGTGTTTAGGGCGCTAAGACGCACACTGTACGCAGCAGTTATGCACCTAGCACAGCTGTCACAATTACTCGGTTAACTGGAATTACCTGATTTTAAATAAGTATCAATTTAAATTTTCTTTTTTGATTACTCGTTAATATGGTATAGTGGATAAGGTTCCAAATAAAGAGTGAAAGCCTCAGTTGTGTGAAAACGCTTCACAATAAGAGTGAAAGAAAATGAAGACAGTCAGAAGCCTGCCATAGATAACTATGTGCCATTCAAAATTATTAAGAAATACTGAAATGAAAACAATGACAAAATTATTTTTTAATCAAAATTAAAAAGGAACTAAAAGTATGACATGAAAACTAAGAAAAAATTAAACCAACAAACCACAAAACTCAATTTAACTCAAATAAAATAAAAATGAGTAGA
Source organism: Brienomyrus brachyistius (assembly GCF_023856365.1). Classification (NCBI taxonomy): domain Eukaryota; kingdom Metazoa; phylum Chordata; class Actinopteri; order Osteoglossiformes; family Mormyridae; genus Brienomyrus; species Brienomyrus brachyistius. The sequence continues at coordinate 24,011,934 of NC_064543.1, forward strand.
AACAAATATTTGTGGTTTCCGTTTTGAACTTCTATTTTTGAGTTTAAAAGCCTGATTATAAGCTCTCAGACATCCCTCCACCTAATAATCAATAGTGAACATAGCATTTGATAAGCATCTCAGATAGACAAAATTATGTATGGCTTCATGTGATTAAACGGTGTTTCAGATGAAGAGATTAGATTAGGGATGAGATACCACTGAATATGACAGAAACATAGAGTTGCACAATGTTAAAAAAGCAGTATCAGTCAATATGTGTTTGAAATCTCTATCGGTGGAGTAGCCTAGATTGATAAAGTAATGACAAAGACAATCTATTTGTTATTATTTAGTCTATTTACTCTGATCTTTGATGGCACTTATTACCACTACAGATAAACCTTAAATGAATGAAAATCTACACTGAAAATTTATACTTTATTAGAACCAAAGTTCTAACTGCAACAACAGAAGGCAGTGCAACTGGAACTGCAAAGACAGAGCAAAAATGGACCCTACAGCTACCATCGTGTGAACACAGCCATCTGCATATTCCACAGATCTTTCTGCTAACCGCAACATAGTACAGTTCAGTAATCCTCAAACTATGGGGCATAAGATTATTATAAAATATTCAAAAAATTAAGTTTATACTGTTTTTTTCCCCCATCACCAGCCAACCCACTTGAAAAATATTATTGGTAGCAGTCCAGTATCTGGTTGTACAAATGTATCATGGGAAACTGAGCAAAATTTATCATGGGGTAATTGAATCACATTTTCATGGAGTGGTGAGGTGTGTGTAAGGTAGGTTTATAATAATATTATCTTTAGACATAGGTATTTTCATTTGGCATAATTCATCATGGGCAAACCCTCCCTTGGCTAAATTTATTGTGGAGGAATTTAATTATGACGCTTAGCCCTTCTATTTGGCCTCGTTTCTCGGAGATCGGAGCAACACAGAGGATCCGAGTTCAGAATCCAATATGGCTGTGCCCTTTATCAACAGAAGTGAAAGTTGTAGTTTTATACTTTATACTTTTTAACCACTACTTCTCATTTGTGGCTCATTAAATCGGTCGCATAGATTATACTGTCCAATTTATCTGTGGACATGTTGCTACAGAGTTTTATAGGTAAAGCACTGCGCATAATGTGTTATCAACTGATATTGCTAACAATGGCTAACAATTTACTGGGCTAGAATTGGATTTCATGATTAGTCAGATTATTTGTCAGATTTAAGGTAGTTCGGGCTAATTGTAAGTGAACGAAGATAAAGGCCATTTAAACTGAGGTACTGTAAATCTGACAAGTTGTCCGGCTAAGCAAAAGATCTTGCTTTTTAATATGGCTCCATGGCATTGCTACTTCTGTGACAAATGGAACGCATCCGACTCTGTTTTCTCCGAGTTTTTAGCGGATGTGACGTAATCTCAGCAACCGAAACTCGGTTCCGAAGGCAAATGGAACGCACCACTAGTCCTAATGATCCTTGAAAAAATAGGTGCAGATCTGACGAACCTGATTACATTAAGATTACATTAAGACGAGTCACCCAAAGTGCTCTAGGGGTGCTAAATAAATGGCCTGATCCTGCACTCAGATCCCAAGCTTCGCTCTCAACTGTGTATTATATATGTTTGTATGTCTAAAAAGAAGAGTGCTTAGCCATATTTAAACATTCAGAACATGAGTTCAGCCATCAGGCAAGATAAAGTTAGTCATCCCAATATTCCTTATTGTTTTGTGGGCAAGAATTGGTATACTCTAATTGAAACAGCCAAGAGTTAAAACACTTTAATTTGTTAATACTGTTCTTGTTGATTGTAGCTAATCCCTTTTATATATGTAAATAAGAACATACATTTTTGAACAGTTTTTATCATGGAAATTAAATGTTAGTACACTCATGTAATTACATCTTTTGAGAAATTTTGAGGATTAAACTTTGTACCTGTCTCATATATTATGCGATCATCCTACTGAAAAATTAAATGTGGCATCTACTCTTGATCCAACATGAGACACAACTTATCATGTATTTTTCAAATGGTGTGATACTCCCACCACCCCAGCAAATTTTACTGCCCTGGATCTGGGTAGGAGTGGCGTGTCCTTCCTTATTTTGATGATCAAAAGTGGCAACCCTAGTGAGGACTGACAGTTTGAGTGACAAAAGTGTGCATCTCCATTCAGGCAAACACTATGACACAGTGTGAAAAAAACATGAGATTCCGAAAAGGTTAACTGATGCAATTTAAATATTGGGTTGCTAGGAGCTGGCATTTATGGACACAATGAGAGGGAAAGCATATTTTCTTTAAGTAAAAACACAAATACGCCAAACAGTACATTTTATTCAATTAAAAACTAATCAGAGAGCTCAAGCTAAGCTTGTGTGTCTGTGATCGGAAGGTCACCGGTTTGAGCCCAGTTTTGGTAAAATAGTTACATGTCCATGGGCCCTTGAACAAGGCCCTTAACCCCCGAGCTCCACTGACACCATTCTGGGTGGCTGCTCTTCACTGCCGTACTTGCTATCACCTACATATGTGTGTTTCATGGAGAGCAAGATAGGGTAGGAATTTCCTCATGTGGATCAAAAAAGTGCCATTAACAATAATAATAATAATAATAATAATAATAATAATAATAATAATAGTAGTAGCACACTGAGATGCACAACAGTAAATCGTGTCTACATTTTAGGGATTTTGTGAGCTCAATTTAGTAATTTGAGGGAACATTAAATTATTTGCACTATTTACTACTATGTGCAAATGGGAAAAAAAACTGTAGAAGTTGTCTTCATTTTGTTATGTGTGAGATGGATTCAAAAGGATTCAATTTATGTTTTTTTATAATCAGTCTACACATAATAATCCACAAGGACAAAGCAAAGAACAGTTGTTCAGTGTTTTGTTAATTTATTAAAAATAGAAAACTGCAATATCGCATTTACGCTAGTACTCAGACCCTTCACTTATTACTTAAAGCACGTTTGGCAGCAATGACAGTGTCAAGTCTTTTTGGGAGTGAACCTACAAGCTTGGCGCACCTTTCGTTTGGAATTTTTTCCCCATTCTTCTTGGGAGAATTACCCAAGCTCAGTCAGGTTGGTTGAGGAGCATCGGTGCACAGCCAGTTTCAGATCTCTCCAGAGATGTTCTATTGGGTTCAGGTCCGGAATCTGACTGGGCCACTTGAGGATTTTCACAGAGTTTTATTGAAGCCATTTCTTTGGTTTCTTGGTGGCATGCTTTGGGTCAATGTCCTGTTGGAATGTAAACCTTCACCCTAGCCTGAGATCTAGAGCACTCTGGGAAAGGTTTTCCCTGAATTATTCCCTGATATTTTTTCCTGCACCCATCTTTCCCTCTATCCTGACTAGTCTCCCAGTTCCTGTTGCAGTAAAACATCCCCACAGCATAATGCTGCCACCACCATGTTTGACTGCAGGGATGGTTTTAATTAGGTTATGCTCAGTGCCTGGTTTCCTCCACACACATCGTTGGGAATTGTGGCCAGGTAGTTCAATCTTTGCATCATCTAACTAGAGGATATTGCTTCTCATAGTCTGAGAGTCCAGCAGACTGTCATATGCCTTCTAGCGAGAAATGGCTTCCATCTCGGCACTCTTTCATAAAGCAGTGCTGCACTGATGGTTGTCCTTCTGTATGGTTCTCCTATTTCCACAAAAGATCTCTATATCTCATTCATAGTGACCATTGGGTTCTTCGTTACCTGCCTGATCAAGGCTCATTATTCCCGATCACTCAGTTTGTGTGGGCAGCCAGATCTTGGAAGTTGATGCTTCCAGATCTCTTCTATTTGAGAATGACAGAACCTTTAATGTAGTAGAAATGTTCTTGTATCCTTCTCCAGATCTGTGTCTTGCCACAATCCTGTCTCGCAGGTCTGATCACAATTCTTTGGACTTCATGGCTTGGTTTTTACTCTGACCTCTCCCATCAACTGAGGGACCTTATAATGAGAGCTGTGTGCCTGTCTTAATTATGTCTAATGATTTCAAATTTAGCACAGGTGGAGTCCAATCAAGTTGTAGGAGCTTCTCAAGGACCACTGAAAGAAGTAGGATGCACCAGAGTAGGATGACTGTCGTTCCAAAATGTCTGAATACTTACGTAAATGGAATATTTATGGAATATTCTTAAAAATGAATTAACAAACCACTCAAAACACCAGTTTTTTTTATTTGTCATTGTGGAGTATTGTGTGTAGACTGATTATAAAAAATATGAATTTAATCCTCCATTTTAAAATGAGTCTTAGACATAGCAAAATGAGGACAACTTGAAGGGGTCTGAAAACTTTCCATATGCAGTGTACTATTAGTGTATCTGTTACAGTTTTTACTGTTATGTAACAGACAATGTTGGTCATAGAAAACTAAATAAAATTTACATAATCAGACATATAAAAATATGAATAATATAAATTAAATTTTAAGACAAACATTAGATGGCTAACTGTATTTTATTGTGCATTTCTTAATTGGTGGAGAAGCATTGTGCAAATTGGGATGGAAGTGGACAACAAATGAATACACGTAGTTTCAGCGTTACATGTCCACAATTAAGGCTCAGCTTTGTAAAAACACAATTACTGTGTTTCACATTTCCAGTTAATCTATCTAGTAGTTTTAGAAATTTTAGAGGTTGGGTTGTGTGCGGGAGAGGTAAGGATTAGCTGGGAGGAGTGGGTGATGGGACTGCATATGAAATACTTCGCTGTCAGTCCAGTGGCCCCTCTTTTTAGTTTTTTTCTTGTAGTTTGGGCACATGGGATTACAATGATTCTACACTGAACCACAAATGTATATTGTATGCACATATATAATGTGTAACTGCCCAATCACAAACCCAAGAGCACCGTTTTATCACACAAAGTTTCAAAGTTTTAGACTTAGTGCCGTCAGCTCTAGGGCGGTCACCCATTGCGAGGGCCACTCGACCAGTCAAGGTGAGTTCCTGGTTGCAGGCCTGACAGTGTCGTGTGGGAGCTGCCGTTTCTCCCCTGAGGTTCCCAATTTGCAGCCCACCTCAGCAGCTGCTGTGCTGGCCCTCACTGGCGGGACAGAAGGTCAGTGCTCTCACCAGGTGGGGGTAGGGAGCACTGCGGCAGCAGAGGTGCCAGGAATAGCTGCTACCTAAACCACAGGAAGACGGCACGACAGTGGAATCTTGGAAGGGGGAGGCAGAGGCAGCTCGGGTTCCAGCTGTGCTACAAGGACAGGGCTCCTACATTCAGGCTAAGCCGGCAGCATGAAAACCCCACTTCGTACTGACAGCTTCATAGCAGGGTTGCCAAGGAGATCGTTATCTTCCTCTACAAATAAACAGTTTGCTGCCATGAGACCATCTTTCTGCCTTTGTTCAGCCCAGGGATGAGAGAAACATTACCACGCCCCCTCCTAATTATGAATAATGATGAGCTGGATAAAGAATTAAATAGTCTCTAAGAAGAAAGTTATTTAAACTTCATTTAGAAGTCAAATGTACAAATTCAAGCATGCTATCAATAATAATAGCAAATGTAATAAAATAATTTCCAAATTTAAACAAATGAAATGTATCAGCCATACAAAATGTATGAAATTACTGGACATAAGGAACATGCAACTGTAAAAAAAATACAGAAATAATGTAAATAAGCATGGCATTTTACTTAACTAATCACTGCTTAACAATTTGTGAATGCAGTTATTCCATATCAATGAAGTCTTACGTATAGATAATGTGCAAGCAGAAACACGCAGTGCCAAAGTGACATCAAATCTTAACACGTGTTTGCAACACTTGGCCAAAGGATGAAACAGGAGGCAGATAAAAGCTTCTGTGGTGACAGAATAAGCGTGACGGGCACCAAGCCAGTGAAATATTCCACCGCCAGCCATGAGAGCCAGGCGCCAGCAGAGCTGCCTTTCTTCAGACTGCCCGTGCAGCAAATGGTCTGAGCCGCGGCACCTGTCAGGGTCCACGACCAACAGCGGGACAGCGGACCAGAGGCCCTGCAACGTTTCCATTGGATCTCCCACCTGGAGAGAGGACGCTATAAAGTCCTGACCCCACGTTAAGGGGCGGAAGCTGACAGAGAGTGAAAGTTGCTTCATCCTCCACATCTCTGCGTGCCGCTACGGTCCGCACTTGGTTGAGCACACTTTTGCTTTCATACCGCATTTTGAGGAATTGTCCATGAATTCATAGGCACGGTCAGCACATTGTGAATAGCAATGATATTCCACCAGACCAACAGATTCCACCTACTGGAAACACCTAGTAATGCATATCCTTGCACATGTGCAGTTGACGCGCACCAGCGAGCAACAAGTCTACTAGACCCAAATTCTGGACTGCACATGCACAGTCCACACAGACACCCTGATGATGCAACTTATGTCACACGCGGACCAAAACGGCATGTGGGCAAGTGGTGTATGAATCAAGTTCGAGGATGGATTTTATAACATGAACAACTATTCTTTTCTCATCTCAAAAATAGCTTTACCTAAACCAAAGTGAAACAAATCCTGCAGCTACATTCTACAGTAACACACTCACAAAGAGAAATAGCCCTGCCATTTGCACCTGAAAAAATGTACTTTACCATTTGCATGATGAAATGCTCAATGGAATCCTGAAAATAATTCATGGGAATATCCTAAGAAAACAGTCAGAAAAGTTTAGACTCAGTTTTTGGACTAAAACAAATCTAACAGTGATTAGATCCATCCATCTATTGACCACATATCCTGGTCAGGGTCATAGTGGGGTCTGGAGCCTGGGGTAGGTCTACACCCTGGATGAAATACCAGTCCATCATAGGGCACATACATGGACAAACTCACACACTGAATGAAGCACTACAGGCACTTTTGAGATGCCAATTAGCCTAACTGCATGTACTTGGACTGCAGGGGGAGAGCAGAGTCCCCAGAGGAAACCTGTGTGATAAAAAAGTGCATGCAAATCTCTGTGTGTTTCTCTCTCTTCACACACACACACACACACACACACACACACACACACACACACACAGCAGAGGAGAATCTCGAACCCATGACCATAGAGGTGTGAAGAAACAGTGCTAACTACTGAGTCACTATGTCACCCTTCCTAAAAAGTTCATCTTTGTTCTTCTAAGCCAAGGTCACAGCAACTTAAACCAGCAAAGAAAGGTGTTTGAAATGCAGACTGTCCTGAAACATATGGGCATGCAAGTCAGAGTCTTAATCACCATTCTGCTTGAAAGGCACATCACAAGCACAGGCCAGTATAAGTCACTGCAAGCTGTAGACCATTAATAAACACCAAGCCGACCGATGATGCCTCACTTCCCTTCTGAATGAATGGCAAGACAAATTCAAAAAATAATCTGCAAGGCTACTGATAAGATACTAGAGGCCACACATCTAAAGACTAAAACTTCTCCAAATAGACTATCTTCCACTTTTAGATAAGCCCAGGCATGACATTATGCTTTATCTGAAGTCCATGGAATACAACTCCCATTATAAAGTCTTTGATATATCCCTACTGCATGCTGACTTAAGGCATTTTGGAAGTAAAATAAACACCTGTTTAGGATATGTAGACAGTTGTTGTTAATGAACAAGGCTCAAGCTCAGGGTGTTAGAGTGCAGCAGAGGGTATCTGGGAGATTGCCCAGTCTGGGGGCACTGCCGGAAGCATCTGAACATTTGAGCTGGAAAAGCTTTAAATGGTCATGTTTTCTTACTGACTGGCAGGTGTCACCTGCTCTGTGTATTCTCAGATGCCATGCATGATCATGTGGTAAAGTATTCATAAACTACTTGAAATACTACCATCAAGGGCTTCTAATATGTTGGTTCTTAACATTAAGTGCATTTAAAATCCATACTGGATAAATTATGTTACTTTTGAGGTCACACCATGCTTATTTTACACATAACACAACAACAAGAATGCACAGTTCATTTTACAATTCTATTCTGTTGAAAAGTCCCAGAGAAGCCAGCTCTGGATATTCAAATGTCCTTCCCAAATCACTAGGGACCGACCAGGCAAACAGCAAAAATAAGAAATGCATGTCAATCCTCCATCTCACTGAAGGCCTGCTTTGTTCCATTGTGAATTCTTCGAAAGGGTCACCCCTCAATATAATGAGTGTGCTGGTTGCTTCAGAGCAACCCTGATGACAGTAAGACCACAGGTACAGGTGTGCCTGTAACTAGCTACAAAAAGTTGTTTAAATATATCCATATTCTTTAGCAGATCTGTGATAGAAGAAATAACCAAGGCAAAAAAAGGAAACACTATAAAGAGTTTGGTTTAATTTCACATTGTTCACCGTCAAAATAAAGGTCGTGTTTTGTTTGTCTCTAACAATGCAAGGGTATCAATTTTTCTGTGACAGCCATCCCTCAGGCCATGCACCTGTGCATGGCTACAGTGCTTCCCATATAAAGTTGACCCCTGTGGTGGAGAGGCCTAATTATCTGGGTGGGGAGGGTACAGCAAAGGGGGGAGAGAGAGATTAAGAAAAAAGTCAAGGAAATGAGTGTCGAGCCACTACTTATGACTAAATAATCCATAACCGCTGTATTCAGTAATCAATTTAATTGTATATTCTGTTTTAATTGCTAAAATTTGCTAGTGCTCATTATGAAGGGGGTGAGGGGGCACGCCAATCTTTCCCCTCCTCTTGCCAGGCCAAATCAATTACATGCCACTCATTTCCCCAAGGGAAAAGCCATCACGCATTGCCTCCAGCTAAGCTACCGTTTCACACCTCCAGCTTCCTGGCCAGGATTTCCTTCACATCACAGACACTACAGGGTGCTTACACCCATTGGTGCTGAATCCTACAGCAAATGTATACTTGGTAAGCGTTCAGATGAGAACATATCTGATTTTGGCTGAACTGGCTTGAGCCAGTCTGAAATCGCTCTATGACTGCAATGTTATTAGAACACACGGCCCACAAAATTAGCGCTTCCAAAAAAAGTCCTGGATATACAAAAAAAAAAATATATATATATATATATATAGAGAGAGAGCTTTGAGCTATTCCAGGCACTGGAGAGGCACAACGGAAAGTGAACCCTAAAAAATGATTCCATTGTTTATTAATAAAAGCCTTTTTTGTTTTGGGGTTGTTCTGCTAGTTAGTGATGGAGCCAGATAAACGCTGGTGGTTGATGATTCATGGCATTTGGGCTATAACTCCGGGACAAGTTGTATGTTGTTTTCTGGAACAGGGAGGGCTATGGACTTCCCTTTCGGACTTTCACTTGGTAAACGCAGTTCTGAAGACTTTTCAACAATGAAGGTCAGGGTTTCAGTTTGGGTCATTGTTACTGAGAACATCTAAACAGAGGCAATGTGTTGAATTACGAACATTTGTCAAGGATTTGAAGTGTGTTTAAGTGCATGAAACATGAGGAAACATATATGGAATCTCTGAGCAAGCCTGCTGAGTGAGGCAGCGAGGCCCCATGTGAGAGAGACATAAGTTGGTCATTGCGTCTTATGTCAGCCTTTTATATTTACAACAAATTCCTCCATTTTGAAAGGACAGCCAAAAATGAGAGAAACAAAGTAGATACACTTGTCCAATTATCACAAAACAACAAAACATTGAGAAGCAGTCAACATGATACTCGAGCTTCATTAACGGCTCACTGAGATCATTCAGACGTGCTTTGCATGTGGTTGAGGTTCCCTTTGCTTCATCTAGTACTACAAAAACAACCGCCACAGTGGATCCTAGGCCCCCATGTGTCCAAATCTGCAACCTTCAAAACACAGGCACACAGCTGAGTGCAGGCAAAGGAAGGAAGGAAGGAAGGAAGGAAAAATAAAGTATATAGGTACAAAAGAAATACTACGTACGGAAGAGAGAATGTACGTACGAAAGAGAGAATGTACGCACGAAAGAAAGAACGTTAGAAAAAAATAGAAAGAAAGAAAAAAGAAAGAATATAAAGAAAGAAAGAAAGAAAGCAAGAAAGAAAGAAAGAAAGCAAGAAGAAAAGGGACCATGGTCTCAGTGCACGCACAGCATCACACTCATGCTGCTTTGCCAGCAGAGTCACAATTCTGGGGGAACAGGAAAAAATGTGTCTACACACATTGTTTCAAGCGTTTTAAGATGTTGTTCTGCTTCCCGTCTCCTCCTAGCACCCCCCTCCTTTAAATCCAAACAACACAAAAATCAAAAGGCACCATTTAGACACTTTAAAGCCAGTCAGAGGCTGGGCTGTTTTGACACTTTGCCCATGGAAGTGCCTGTGAAAGGCGCAGGCCCAATGCAACACTTGAGTTCCCTGACTTCATTAGGAAGCGGCTCTTTCAGCAGCTTTGCCACTCCAGTCCCCTGGCTGAAAGGCCTATTTGGACCCAATATTGTTTGTTTAATAGAGCTTGTTGCTCAGGCCACTACACTGACTAGTGCTCCCAAGGAACAAACCACGGTAGTGGATGGATGCTGCAGGGAAAACCGCTTGGGTGTATGGCATTGAGGCATTAAATAAGAGAAACCAACTGCTCATGTGAAGGACATATACCAATACACCACTATATATCAGCTAAGTCACACATTTCAAATTAAACTGCGATTCATGTCATTACATGCACATAAAATATTCCCCTAAAAAACTAACCATCTGTTTGTTTCCTGTACTCCAACATAACATGGCCCATTCTGACACCCTTACACTAAGACAACATAGATAGCCACCAACCCCACCCACCCCCAGCATTTTAATACTGTGAGCCCACCAAAGGGGGCAACAGCTGTGGCCGTCACCAGGAAAAGCATAGAGGGCAGGAGGGACAAAACGGCAAATGGCCAGCGTGAAACCCGGGGACCCAGAATGTTCTCTAGACAAATAGCACTTTGCCTCTGACACCAATTAGAAAGGGGAAATCATCTTGTCAGTCTCAGTAGAGCACTCCGTAAAGGAATAAATGTTTTTAGGCACTCACACAGAGAGCCCCCTCCTCTGCCCAATCCGGCTCCTCAGCTATTTCTGCTCTGACCTTTTTTTAATCTAAACTTTATTGTGCACGTTGTGGCAATGAGCAAGCAGGTTTACGTTTCTGCCTCTGGGCCCCTCACTCGTTCTGGGTGACACTCTGGCTTTGCGATGACAACGGCTTCCCCACCCCCACCCACTATCCCCGTCCAGCCCCAGTGTTTTTGTTTCCTTTCACAAGCCCAATCCTCACGGTATGCATGCCCTGATGGCCCATGAGGCTGTGAAAACCCACTGTATCCGGCAAGACGGCTTCATTAGACACTGCTGCAGCCCATCACAAGCTTGGGACAATATTGCTGTCATCAAGCTCTGCTCTTCTGCTGCCCCCACCAGATGCCCTGTGATTCACCCATAAAGGGGCATAAGTAGTTTAATCTGAATACATTTGAAGAAGGCCCCGTGATGTTGCCACTTTACAGTAACAATACATGCATGTCCTTACGCTTCTGCTCAATGTCTTTATCAGTCACCAAAAAATGAACCAGACACGTCAATTAGATTTTCTCTGGCATTCCTCAAGACAAAGAGCAATCTTATTAAATAAAAAATGTGTCATGAGTCCCTACTGTTGCATCAACCTCCATTTTCCTGAATCACAGATGTGGGAAACTACAGCTTAAAGAATTGATTTAGTTTGTGAAAACTCACTCTGCACAATGAGCAATTCTCAGCCCCTGAGCTCCTGAAAGCGACCCCCTCCCACTCACAGAGACAGAGGCACAGGGCACCCCTCCCCAAGCTGCAGACAAGACCCCAGCCACCCTGCATGCTGCAGAACAGGACGAAAAAGGTCTCTGCCAGGCCTACAAAGATAACATCTCAAACGCAGTCATCGGAGGGCAGCTCCTGTTCAGCTGTCTGCCCTCATTACTGCAGGCTCCAAAAATGCGGGACCCTACCAGACAGCAGAACAGAAAGCACTCTTTCCAGAAAAAGTCCAGGAAAAACACAAGACTGCAAATGCTGAAATGCCATGCACTGCCCCCCCCCCCCCCCCATAAAAGGACCTCCCCATATTTCTCTTCTCATTCTAAGTCCCACAGTAAATGACATCCTTCCCAAAACATGTCACCACACAGCTACTGGTGAAACGAAATATAAGTGCACATGTGATTGACAAAGACTGGGTACTCAAAGAAATCACCAGTAGCTGAAGGTGCTAATCAACATACTATACTTCTTGAAATTGTAAAACTGCTCTTATTCTACCAACTTTATTATATTTACTAGCATAACCAGCTCAAACAACAGAAGGCCGTGTTGGAAAAAAAAGTGTACAGCCATGTCAATAACTCGACACATATACACCACAGTTAAATGCCCACGTGTTCTAGGCATGATTTTCTGTAAAAACAAAAGATCGCTTCATTATCTAAATCTGTTAAAGTATTTAACCTTTCAGAATGTCCAAGATATAAACAAGAAACATGAAAAATATTACCTACGTATTATATAATGATTGTATATAATACTCCTTACTTGCGAAACTAAAAAGACCTAGCTTAACGTCAGGCATGGGTTTATGTACCAAATATATTTCAAATGGTAAAATGTATAGTAACAAAACACTTTAAATCATCAAAACACTTTAAATCATATTTCTTACATTAAGTCTAACAGATGTGAGAAAATATGAATTATTCAAACTTGTATCTTCACAGCTCCCTTACGGTTTTAGAACAAACAAAATAAAAAAAAAGAAAAATGTTGTTCAACACTAAAATGATCTATATAAAGTATGGAGGGCTCTGGATTCCAAGGGTTCAGGTAACACACACACACACACACATATATATATATATGTGTGTGTAAATAAACCAGCTAGTGCTCAACTCACTTATTTGCTTTCCAGTTGTTATTTATACAATCATAACAAAAAAACATGGTAATCAGATGAGTGTGTCTGTTTTAATGATTAGATCAGTGTGTGTGTGTGTGTGTGTGTGTGTGTGTGTGTGTGTGTGTGTGTGTGTGTGTAGTGGTGTGGGGGGGTGATGGGGGGGCGGGGTATTCATAACATTCAGTGCTGTTTTCACCAGCTAAACCCTGGGCGCTCTCTCATGTGCTTCTCAAATGTCCTGCAGTGGCATTCTCATATATCCATTACCATTCACTAAGGCTCACACAAGTGTCTCAGCCATGCACATCCACATGTGTCGACGACACGAAAGCAAAGTCTACAGCTTGGTCCGGCACAGCCAATGAAACTGGAGGAGCAGACGGGATTAAAAAAAATTCTACACACATCCACATCAATACAGGTGGAGGGGGGCTCAGGAAACACTGCACATACAACTGTTCCCTCTTTACAATAAATTCACCTGCATGTTCACTCTGAAAACTGCTAAATATGTAGATGGACAGACTATATTTTGTGTAAATTATAAATGAATTCTTTTTGTGAGCTTAAGCGAATCAAAACAGACATGCCTGTGCTTTAATTTTTATACTTGTCTCAGTCATATAAAGCAAAGAAATACATGCATCACATTTAATGCAACAAAAACTTTTCTGCTAAAAATAAAAGACCACAAAACCTTGTAACAGACACACTATCCACCCTGCTTTGGCTTCTTCCATATAACACATTCATTCCATCTCTATCCTAAAGCCTCTTCTTTCCATTACACACAGAGAAACATACGCATATCTCACTCAATACTGAATAACGACCACTGCTACTTTAACCATTTCAGCAACAATAAAATTTACTGAATTTAATAATAAAGTCTAAACCAGCAGTGATATCTGTATGTATTCATTTCTGGATGCGGCAATATAAACTTATATTTAAGGCGTAAAGTGGCTCAGATCAGCCACTGATATATATTGGAGGTAGTTATATTTTAGCCCTCTACTTTGCTTCAGTGACACATTTTCATGTGAATAAGCCTTTCTGATGTAGGGAGCATAAAATTTTGATGCCATGAATTAAAGGGTTAGAAATTGAGCAACATATAACTTCAAAGAAAAAGCTTTAGGGAATGTAATATCATAAAAGGTCTATCCTTTAACTACGAGACCAGGCATTAATGTTTAACTAAAAATAAAGACACCTCTACTCCATCCACTTTTTTTTTTTACAAGCTTGTGCTTGCTAATAGTTTCGACCTGTGTGTAAAAGAGGATTTTACACAAAATGTGTTGAAGCACAACTCAAAGTATAATCACAATTCCGAAGAATTCAAAATCTTCCGTGGAAAAAAAAGAAGTAGAAAAACTTTCCAGAGTACCCATTGAAGAGACATGGCATATGTAGTGGTGAAATTCATCAGTGCACCTTTTACTGACAGTTGGATATTAAACCAAATACAAGGTAATAAAAATTATAACCAGAATATCTATCATTCACTTGTGAAGGCAGTGGTAGATGATTGAACAAATGTGTTATTCAGTTACCCAATTATACTGTAACTATGAAAAAAAATCTATTTTTTGAAAGTCTTACTGCCTCACATTGGTTTAATGTCTTTATCAGCACAGAAGTGTCTGTCATATCCTGTTTCTTTAAGAGGTTGTCCGTAGCTCAATAAGGTTCCTGCATTCCAGACTACTAGAGGTGGCTGTTTCAACATGTTGTAAATATAATGTGTTACGAAAAAAACAGTTAAGTATAAAACCTAAGTTTGTGGAAAACATACAAGATGCACTTTTTGGTAAAACGTGGGTAACCCCGATCCCATCTGCAAACTGGAGTTTGACATATGTCCCACGCTTTATCCAGCGTTATCTAATCAGTGACAGTAAACGGCGACGATCACATGAAAGCACGTATTTCCAGTCACAGATGTCATTTCAGTGGGAAGATACATACATTACAATCAGTGCGGCGAAGAAAGCAAATCATGCGTAATAGGTAAAGCGCAGAAGGAAAACGGCTATTTGATCATCGGTGTCTCACTTTGGAAATACTTTCTTTTGCACAAACTAAGAAGAAAGTGCGAAAACAGAAATAAACAGATCATTTTAAAACTAATCCAAATAAATAAGCAGGCTCACTCAAAGTTTATAAATTAACGCAATTTTTTCATAGAGATGGTCACAGAAAAAAATACATAGAAAGTGTAACGTTTTGAAACTATTACAAATAATAGTAATAATAATAATAATAATAATAATAATAATATAGAAAGACCATGTGGTATACTTTTATTTTAACTGTAAATTGTGATATGCCTTTGAGAAAAAAAAGGTATGGCTGAATCTAAAATAGTCTGCGCGACTTGTTATGAAACTGACCAGATACTGAAAGAAGACACCGGGCTGTAATGTTAAAAGAAACATACAACTACATTTTATGGAAGTCACATCTCTTGGAGGGGTACTTACCTTGACTGTAAAACGACACGCTTACAAGAGTGCCACAAAGCACTATAAGAAACTGCATTTTTGAACCTTGTTTCTTCAAGTTGTGCCGTTTTGCAAATATAAAATACACTTTTTTGCTAGGCTCAATGAACGTCCCTCATATTAAAGGGATTGAGATTCATAACTACTACTTTCAAATCATTGCTTAAATGCCTCTTGAGTCTGCTTTAGTCCCGCAGTTGCGACGGCTCTTCAGTTGAGAAGTTTTGCCGCACGACGTCAGACTACGACGCCGCTGACACCGCGAGCGCCTGCTGCAACATTAGCGTGCGCTTAGCAATGCTGGACGATCAAAACGGGGACTGGACTGTACCAAATCTTGAAAGGGGATGCTGACATATAATATTCGACAGACCACATAAACATGCTGTTGCCATCTCGCTTGTTTTTCCAGATGCGTGTTTAGAGATGCATTTTCATAGCGAAGTTTGGAAATTTAACACCGGAGTCGCTTTTTTGGTTTCGAGTTCAAATTTGAAGATTTTCAATGCCCCCGGGGGTGTGTCTGAATCGTTGTATCTGGGGCTACCGTAGTCGCCGTGTGGTTTCACTAAGTTAAACTGTTTAACCCAAGGTTAGTAGTCTGGGGATTAATGAATCTATTCATACTAATGAATATACTGAAAGGAAGGTATCTTCGATGAAGAAAGTTGACGCCTGAGTATCTACTGTTTGTTCGTCTTTCGAGGGTTTATACTGCGAATGGAAATGAATTCGAGGGGGGAAAAACAGGTCCGCTGTGTCCGTGTGTTGGTTTAAATGGATTCAGGTGTTTCTTTTGTCCCAGTACAGACTTAAGCGCGAGAAACAGACACGCTTCCCGTGCATACGTTGCATCTGCAAAGGTGGAGTACTGTATAAATACTTATATATACTGTATAAGTATAAAATTTAGGGTCGTTTGTTAAAATATATATCTAAATAAAATGCAAGTATTCCTATCATGCTTAGCCACAACTGGAAATGAAAATATTCGCAATACATATTATATATTGATTTAAAAAAATACTAAAGTTGAATACGATATATACACATTAATCTGACCTAAGGGTGAATGGTTAATTAAATCTGTGGGTTTCTGCATTCGGTACCCTAATTCCAATACTTTCCTGGAAAGGGGCTTTGATGCAGTGAGTGTCGTTGATTTACGAGAGGAGGGAACTATATGCATTATTCCAGGAATGGCAGCGGGAAAAATGCCAAAGAGTTGTATCAGGGCTACGTTGGAATTAATTCTTTTCAGCTGCCAGCATAAAGTTGCACCAGAAATTTGATACACATATTTCCAGTGTATATGATGTGAAAATGATTATGATGGGTTGGCACCCCATCCTGGGTTGTTCCCTGTCTTGCACACGTAGCCTCCAGGATGGGCTCTAGACCCTGGTTGGGTTAGCAAATGGAGGGATGGATTAATCAATGACCTAAATGTAGAATTTTACATATTTCAGATTATGCTCCTGTAGTACCTTCAAGCATAAAATATGGTATGGTATTCTCATGACATTCAATAGCAGACAGTGCTGGGTGCTTTTCTTGATGTTTCAGATGTAGGCTGATTAAAAAGGAAACCTTAATTAGATGCTCAATCACCCGCATGGTGTTAAAAAAAAATACATATGCAGGCACATCTAATTTCCACGATTGGCCGGCTATTTACAGGATTCTGTGACAGGGGCCTCATTTCCACTGTTCATATGGCTCTGATAGTGGGCAGACTTGACAGTCACATTAAGATGATAACTCAACAAAGGAAGAAAATGATAGCTGGGGAAGACACTTGGTCTTGTGAACACAGTAACTAAAAAAGTATTTAATGGATCTTTTTCACCCTTCAGACATGTGAAGACAGGTGAAGATCTGTACCTAATCAAATTTTGAAAGAAATCACAACAAAATTGAAGCAGCACTGTATAGTGATCGCAAAGCAAAGGATGAGTTGATTAGAGACTTATCCTTGTGAACAGGATGTCTGTTTGTTATTATTATTCTATTTGATCTTTGATGGATCTTGGCAAAAATATTAAATCTACCACTGAAAATCTTCTCCATGACAGACCCCAAATCAACCCAGAATTGGAATTGCATGACGGAGGGCAGTTGAGGGCGAAAATGGAGCCTGCAGCTGCCATCTTATGAACACAGCCATCTGCCATCTAAAGTCCAGTTTAACAATGGCATACTGATTGAGATTGGAATGAGGGTACTTCTCCCCATCTTGAATGTCCTAAGCAAACAACTTGATTACTGTCATGGAAACGTGTTCTGTGCATTATAATGCATTCTAGTTATACCTAGACTCCCTCCACTACACTGTGTCCTAGATGATGGTGATCTCTCTGATGATTGCCTGTGTTTTATTCCTGCAGCAGTGGCTGTATATGATTTCCATGGAGGATAGGTGTGAACGTACAATCCTCTCTGCAGTCTTTAGGCACTTTCACACCAACATTCTGGAACATGGTTCCTGATTATAAGTTCCTGGGCTGTCTCAACTGGTCACTTTTTATAGCTCCTGGCCACTTTCATTTGTTGCTTTCACATTGAACAACACGAACTGGAACATTCATGCTAAATTAGTATAAGATAAGCTCTTAGGTTACCCTTCACCAGTGTTGAGCATTTCAGGTCAAGAAACTACAAATTCAAATGAAGATTTTGTTTCTACCAACCAGGTGAGTACACTGTGATTGTTTATGCTCAGGCAGTTGGTAGAAACAAAATCTTGGTCTGGATCTGTAGTTTTAGGATGTGAAATGCCCAATAATGCCCCAAAACATCCATCTATCCATTTTTCAAACTGCTTATCCTACTGGGTTGTGGGGTGTCCAGAGCCTATCCTGGAAGCAATGGGCATGATGGAGGGAAGAACCCAGGATGGGGGCCCAGTCCATCGCAGGACACACTCACACACAATTCACACACGTACGGGCAGTTTAGCAAGTTCAGTTAGCCTCAGCATGTCTTTGGACTGTGGGGGGAAACCGGAGTACCCGGAGGAAACCCCACGATGACATGGGGAGAACATGCAAACTCCACACACATGTGACCCAGGCAGAGACTCAAACCTGGGTCCCAGAGGTGTGAGGCAACAGTGCTAACCACTGCACCACCATGCCACCCCCACCCCAAAATAATGCAGGATAAACATGTTGTTTTGTTGATCAAACGGGACACAGCTCTTTATTTATACACATTCATTCATTTTCGGTATTATGGAGTTCCTTGTGATTGATCTTTCGGTTTCACAAAATAAAACATGGTGTAACGTGTTCCGCTAATAAGCGCTGGCAAGTTTAACTGCTGGCACCAGCAATAGTAGACAAAATTATATTGGTTATCGGTCAGATTTTTTGATTCAGACATATAGACGCAAGTGAAAAAACATTTTCCTGACATAAATTTGAGGTACAAAAATTATTCCATGTGCTCCATTTCAGCTCTGCTAAGTATATCTCTTTCCCCCACACTTCTGAGTGCTTGCAGTCAACCAGTCAGCAAGCTATCACTCCCCAGTATTCATGTTTGGAAGAAAAATACCTAGTCTGGAGTAGGTACTCTGCCTCTGAGGAACTACAATCGGGCCAAGTTTCCGCGGTGTGAACCCAACAAAAGTCCCTGGTTCTGGAAAAATGTTGTGGTTCCTTAAAAAGATCCTGCAGTGTGAAAGCACCCCTTTATGACTGTCTGCAGAGCTTTCACACTGTGTGGTGGTTCCTGTTGCGATGCTCTTTGAAACCTATGTAGATCTGGATTAAGGGCTTGGCAGTTCAGTCCAGCCGTTTTATAAAATGCAGGCACTGCTGAGCTCTCTTTACAGTAGCCAGTGGTATTTGATGAACAGCATAGATTACTAGATGTGGAGTCCTAGGAAACTGAAACTTTTTACCTGTTCCAACTCGGTGCCTATGTCATAGAGTAGCTGCAGTGGAGGGGCTTATTTCCTGAAGTCCACGATAAATTCTTTCTCAGGGTCTTTCGTGTCCCTTCCCCATTTGGCCAGCAGGTGTCGGTGGCCACCCTGTCCCTCCTGTCAGTCTTTGTGTTTTCCACTGTTCTCTGGCAGCCGCATGGCTCAATGTATTGAGCATGCAGCTGCCTGTGAACCCCTCTGTCTTGCGTTTTTGTATGCCTCCTCTGTTTTTGTATTTTGTTCCTAGTGTTTCATTTGTATCAGTTGAGTCCTGTGATTTGTATTCAGTTTTGGTTTCTTGCTTTGTGCCTTAGTTGTATTTTACCATTCTTTGTTATTCCAAGTGTTAGATTCTGTTTTCCTTGTTTCTTTGTCAGTTCTTAGTTTCCCTGTTTAGTTCCTTGAGTTTATTATTAGTGTCACCTGTTGCCTGTTTTACTAGTCCTTGTTAATTGATTTCACCTGTCCTGCATTATCCTTGTTAGTCTGTTGTATTTAAGTTCCTGATCACATTCGGTTCCTCATTGAGTCATTAATGTTGCTGAAGTGTTTAATGTTGTATGCTGTGTTCTTTGTTACCTGCCTGCCCCTTGTTGCCCTGACCATTTTGTAATTAGTCTTTGTTCATCCCCGTTTACTTTTGACCCCTTGTGGGGTCTAATCGCAGTAGATTAGATTTCAGTACTCTTCGTGACACTCCAACAGGCCCCATTGCTTTAGAAGGAGTACCTTTCTGGGGAGAAATAACAAAAGGAACAAGGCTGTGTAGCCCTGCTTTAAGTCTTTCGGGAAACGTGATAGTTAGATTTTGTCGACGTCCCATATATTGTACGATCGACCCATATTGAAAAATAAAATATTGTGTCTGGTTTTGAACCAATATGGGATATATTTTGTGTCCTGTTTGAAGTTTGCAATTTGAATTAATCCCGCCCCCTCAACAAATTTTATTGTTGTGGGCCTGGGGAGGATAAATTTGAAATGGGAGAATTATTATGCGTTACTATAAATATATGGGCTCAGAGATGTATAAATATATTAGACATATGTGCTTACCATGCACAGTATTAAGAATTAGATGACCATAATGTCTAATTTCCATAACTGAATTGGTTGACACACTGGAAAGAGCCAGGTCTAGCAGAATAAGACCGAGTTGGATTGGGAGACATACTATGCATTATTACAAAGATTCGTGTTAGCTCATGTCACTTTTTTGGCTTTCTGGTCACATTTTCTTGAGGCAGGAACACAAATAATCAAAACATTACATTTAATTAAATTGTAAATGACTCTGAGAGATTTAAATAGCAAATTGAGAGTGCAAAAATATAATAATTGTGTTCTTGGGAATGTTAAACTAAATTGTGTACACAATTTAGTATATCGTGCCTATGAAACAAACCTGCCCCATGAAGATAGAATTTCCAGAAGCTACGTTTATGGATATAAGTTAATATGATCATTTTAATTATAACGTGTGTGTTTTTGGCATTTCTATTAATTGTGTGTTTATTGAAAGTTGCCCCCCCCCCTCCCTGTCCTGGCCATAATGGACTATATCTACTCTGAGATTTCATGCTACTCAACTTTTCAAAGTCCTGTGTTACTGGTTGTTTCACTGACAATTGAACTGGCACAAAGTGGTCTAACAGCAGAAGAAGAAAACTGTGCAAAGATACCGTCCAACATTACATTTCCTATATTTTATACTATTCCACTAAAGTGGTAGACAAATTGAGACCAGACATGGAAAGAACACAATGAAATAAATTTGCGCAAAAATTCTAAATTAACCTTAGCCTAAGGGGCAGAGTACAGTAAAGTCTATCTTAGGCTACATCCTAGAGCCCCAGCCAAAGAGGGAATAGTTTAACTTGGCTGCTCAATCCACTAGCACGATACCTCCTCCCAAATGGCAAATTTTTCAACAGGACACCCGCCCCCACCCTGAATGATAAGTTTTACCACTGACACCATGTGCTTTGATTAGCAGATTTTTGATGTTCCATTGTTTTCAATTCCCTCTAGGCACTCTTTTGGCTCCAAAAAGTAGCTCAAGTGCCTCATTTATGCTTTTCATTGCTTTTCCACTGCCAGAGAAGAACCAAGCCATACCCGAGCTATATTGTGAACTGACTTTTTTCCATTGTAAATGATCCAAGCAGTACCCACACTGACAAGGCCCTGCTTACTAGCAGGGCCAGAAGCATGACCTAACCCAGCTGGTTACCTCACCACTATCTGATTTGTCAGTATGCATGGAGATACCAGTGTTCTGTGTGGATATGCATTAATTATCTGAAGGTAAAAAGGGTATATTCTATATATTATTAATTATTAGTAGTATCGCACATCAGGATGTATTGATGCATACCCAATGACTCTGAACCTGAACATTTCTAACCACCTATTTTAATAAAGTACTATAGAACAACTGAATGGAATGGATTCCTAATGCAAAATTAAATAAGCAAATAGTAATTCCGCTAACATTTGATGGTGATTCATACAGACTTGCTAGCAGACATGAGCACATAATAAATAATGATGCAACAGTAAATAAATGTCTCCTCGGTTTTACGTCACTGTCGCTCTCCAAACCCAGCAATGCCTTTACCGAGCTGACCCTTCTTGAGTCAAAAACTGAAGCGAACTGGAACTGCACTGTAACTCGTTTCCTCTGTTTGCTGTTCCCTCAAAGAACACAATCCATGTCTGATTAGAGTTTCTACTGTTATATCACTTAAAAAGTTAGTCATAGTGCAAATGAGAAATATAAATATTTTGACATATAAAAATACGACTAATATAAATGATATTTTAAGATATGGACATTGACATTCCCAAAAAAAATAGAGGGAACCACCTAATTGGTGGGGAACGATTCTGAAAATTGGCTTTTAAATGGAATATGTAATAAGTAATATCATGATCAGTACTTTCCTGTCCATTGTTTCCCTGTTTGGCCAGCATATGTCACTGGCCATCCCCTTCTTAGTACTGTATTTGAGTCCTTAGTGATTGTTAATGACCCTCACCTGTCCCTAGTAACTCCCATCCATAGTTTTTGGTTAATTATCAATGACGAACACCTGTTACTTGTCTAGTCCTCATTTCTTGTGTGTGTATATACACACACACACACACTTTTTTGTTCCTGCCCTTGTCCTGTTGTCAGTCATTGTAGGTGTTAGTGTGGTGTGTGTTTACTCCATGCATGGTCTGGTCCCATGGTGTTTTCTTCTTTAGTGCTAGCTCTTGATAATCCTTGATTACCTACCTGCCTTATGTTTTCACCCCCTGGTGGTCCTTTTGTTTCTGGTTTCTCTGTGTTGTTTATAATAAAACCCCTTTGTTGTGGATCATTCCTCCTTTCCTACAACCAGTAATGACAAAATGACCAACCCTGCATGAAAATCCAATAGCATGACCCCTAGTTCTAAACTACCATCACACCCTCTATCTCGCCGGAAGACTTCATTCCCTACATCCCAAGATCCGCGAGACAGAAAGTTAGGTTCTTTGTTATAGTGACGGGGCATGATGCAGCCATAAATGAGGTGACGATGCACTCATGCCTCCAGACAAAGGGATTTGTTAAACAAGCTGAGCACACAGGGGAAGGCACAAAATAAAACAGACTTCGAGGGGTCAAAAGGCATACAGGAAAAACAAGAACTAATTTAAAGACACGATAGAATAATCCAAGTTGGGAGCAGTACACAGCAATTGGACAAAGCAACATACAGTAACTTGGGCAATGACTACCTAGAGCAACAAACAAAGGCAGACACCTAAATACACTAATAACAAGGACTAACTAAGGGCAGGTGTGAATCATCAAAAACAACCAATCAACATGGGCACAGGGCAACAAGACACAAGTGAAGCAACTAACACTAATGAACACAGAACTAAGGAACTATAGACCTGAAACCAAGGAAACACAGGGGAATACTACACTAGGAAAATGAAGAAAACAAAGTACAACATAAAACCAGAACAGAACACAAGGAGGGCAAATCTAGAACAGGAAACATAAAACACTGGGGAACAGAAACTCAAATACAAAGAAAAAGATAAGGCTGATCATTAGCCAGCCTTGAACCCATGACAGGGGAATACATGTCCCTAAGCCACCCGCTCAACCTGTTGAGCCATGCAGCAGACCCGGGAACAGGAAGAGCACATGGGCTGGAGGACAAGAGACAGGATGGCCAGCAACACCTGCTGGCCAAATGAGGAGGAGACACAGGGCAGGGTTGGACAGTACAGACCCCGACACTGTTAACCATGGTGATCACCCTATCACTGGAGGACGGGCAACCAATTTCCTCATACATCCTGGTCACTGACATTTTTAGCTCCTGGATGTATACAGGTACTTGTTGGGAAACCTGTCCATTCAATATTTTCTGGAGGCTTTAGCCCAACTCAAAAAGGTGGGGCAGAAGTTGCACATGCACTCTCCTCAGTGAGACTCTCAGGAACCAGATGCCTTGCTGGATATAACGAACCAGATGAAAGCCTCCAGCAATGTAAGTCCCTTGCCTCTGGGAACGCTAAACCTCAGAGAGGAGGCAAGAAGACCAGCCAGTAAATCCCCTCTGAGGGGTCGGAGGCTTTGGTTGGCCTGGAAGCAGCCCCATCCACATCTCCAGTCTCTGGCCCAAAAGAAACCCCATCCACATCTCCAGTGCCAGACCCAAAAGGAGTCCTGTCTATGTCTTCAGTGTCAAGCACAGAAGAGGCCGCATTTATGCCCAGCCCAGAAGGTAGCCCGTCAGAGTCCGAAGTTCCCAGCCCAGAAGAGGGCCTGCCAGAGTTCCATGTTCCCAGCCCAGAAAAGAGCCCTCAAGAGTCCCAAGTTCCAAGCTTGGAAGAAGCCACTTCTACAGCATCTGATTCCTCAACTGTTCCTCCTGTGCCTGATTCCCCATCACTTCTCCAGCATACTTCCCCAGCCGCTTCTGTAGCACATGACTTCCCAGCCGCTTCTCCAGCACTTAGCCCTGAGGAGGCACCGCCTCAGGGCCCTAGGAGGCTGCGTTGCCTGCTCCAGACCCCAAGAAGACCATGTTGGCCGACTCTTAGGCCCCTTTGTTGGTACCTGATTCCCCAATTGCTCCGCTCCCACATATCTTCCCTCTACTGGGGTTTGTATTTCCGGTCACTCTGCCTGTGGCAGGCTCCCTGGTCAATTCTTTGGTGAATGTGCGAGGAGTATGGATTAGATGAGTGGAGCAGGTGATGGTACTCTCTAGGGAATCCGATGCTGTCACTCCCACAGCCCCTCTCTCCAGTTATTATTATTATTTGGTAACTTGCCTAGAGTTTAACCATTTCATTGGTTTAGAAGATGTACCCCACAGACAATGGTAATATTGACCTATGCAATGATATACATAAAATAAAGCTAAAAAATAAATAAAAAAATAAGTCCTCTTAAGCCTGAGCGACATTAATATCAACATCGCAGAATATGCAACTGTCACAATCAGACCTTCATACTATCCAGACATTATACCGTGGTATATGACAACAATTTTGTTATTTCCCAACACTGTATTAAGGAAATCTTGTTGAGCCAAGGGGGCGGGGGTCCCACACCATGAGCTTTGGCAAACAGAGATCATCAATAAGTTTCATTAACGTTTTCACATATTGTGCGAAACAGTAAGAAAGAAAATATAAATAAAATCTATATATAAATAAATAGAAAAAAATCAAATACACATAAAATAAACAGAAATTAAGAATGGCCATTTTGACCAAAGGGCAAAAAAATGGTTTCAAATGAGACATAAAAATCGCAATGGAGGGGGACGACCTAATGTGAACAGGTAGGTTATTCCACAGTCTTGGAGTAGCAAAAACTTGCTCTCCTTTAGATTCTAAATTAGAATGAGGAACCAATAAATGAAGCTGGTTACTGGACCTAAGAAGATAGGCACTAGAATTGTTGGGGAGCATTTCAAAAATATTAGAAGAAGCCCAACTATGCAATGCCTAAAATACAATTAATGAGACCAGTCAGGATTCTGGCAGCAGAAATTTATACCAGCTGAAGATGGAAAAACAATGTTTGATACCTATGTACTGAGAATTGCAAAAATCCAGGCAAAAAGAAATAAAAGCATGAGTGACTGTCTTTTCTTGATAGAAAAAAATGTTTCATAATAACCCAGAACTAGAAAAAAACTCCCACTGCATTTATCTTCTTGTCAAACTTTATAGACAAATTAAAGATGACACCTTACTAAAGATTTTTGACTTGAGTGCTATTAGCAGACAGGTTGCCTAAACAGGAATTAATGCTGTTTGCTATAGTAAACAGACCAAGAACTTAGTTTTTAGTTGTTTTAGTTTCATTTAACTTAAGAAAATGTCTACCAATCCAATTTTTTACCTCCTTCAGAGAGCAGGATAACAATTCTAGGGTTGAGCCATTGTTGCAGTTTAGTGAGATATAAAATTGTGTCATCAGCATACTAATGGAAAGAGATATATTTCTGGAAAATTGACCCCAAGGGAAGTATATAAAGGGAAAACAATACAGGGCCCATAACTGATCCCTAGGGAACATCACAATGTATAGATGTTGAACTTGAGGACCAATTACCAATCTGAATTGAAACAGGATGCCCACAGTGGACTTCAGGCAATCAAGAAGTACATCATGAACAACTGTATCAAAAGCTGCAGTCAGATCAATAAAGATTAAGGCAGCATCCCCCCACCCCAATCACTTATACAAAATATGGAACATCTGTGAAAAATTTAAGAAAATAACTGAGGAGGAAAATATCAAAAAAGAACTAGGGTATTCCAGAAAGTAGGTTTAGCGCACCTCCTGAGTGTGACCCTGATCCCATTCCATTCCCAAAAACTGAGATTAATCTGTGCATCAGTCAGCCATCATGGCAACTAATGCTCGGAACCGACTGCGGAACCAGAAATCATGATGTGGGTGAGCCGGCAGAAAATCAGGTGGCCAATCCCAAAACAATTCGCTTGATGACAAAATAACACCAGACTCAGCTACATATTTTTTTTAGCAGTTTTTAAATGACCCATATCACTAATAAGACCAAATGAATCTAGCCATGCACACACATACCTGTTAGACACTATCGTTTTATCATACCATATCGCTTGCTGTGAGTGCTGAATGGGTGGGCTTAATTTGCATTTGCATGGACCCAGGACCAACTGATCGAACTCATGTCGCTTCACTGTCATAAAGTACTGTCACCCACCAGAGTCAAGAATTTGGAATTCTGTCACGATGGGGCATGGTGAATGACAATCCTCAGTGCACCTTACAAAGCAAAGGAACTGTATTTGAAACCGGGTCAAATTGGGGTTAACTAAGGCTGGTAGATAACCAAGACCAGGAATACACATGCTAGCAACAAGATATACAGCGGGAAACAACTAACAGCAAGCATTTATAACATCTACAATGACCAACAGAGACATGCCAGCTATTGTCAATTGAGTAAATAGTATAAGTAGGAATGATGAGAAACAGAAGAGGATAATAAACAATCAATAAACTCTAAGGACCAAAACTATCAGGATACACTAAGAACATAGGAAAAACATGGAAAACCAGAAGAAAAAGCAAGGGACAATACTGAACAACTAAATACAAGATAACATAATAAATATGGGATACACAATACATCCAACATGGTTGAGAACCTCAAACCCACAACAATAAGGATGCCTGGATCTCAGCAGCTCATTTAGCCACGTGGCAGCCTGGGGAGATACACTAGGAACTAAACCTAGGGAAAAACAGGGGGAAACACGGGATGGACAGCCACACCTGCTGGCCAAACAGGGAAAAAACAAATAAGGCAAGGACTGATCCTGACAAATTTGCAGTTTTGGTTGTTTGCAAGTTAGCTGTGAACAATACTTTTGGATGATGGGTAACCAAAAAATATGTTAACAGTATCTAAAATGATTTAAATCACATGAAATCATATAACATATAAACATTAGTATTACTCAGTATTTGATAGTATTTGATTGTAAATGCACAGTATAATTTTATTATTAAAAGTTATTTTAGGTTAAAAAAAAAAGATCTGTGGGATCTGTACATCTTGACTTGGGTATGTCGTGCATCTTTGTCTTGGCAACCAGCCTCACTCTCCCTTTTTAACTTTTAATGTTAAATTCACATTTTAATAATGATCCTAAGTATTGCCACACTGCACAAATGATATTCAGACAAGTCAGGTCAGGTTGGGGAGATGGCACTGATACAGAGAGTTGCTACGCCCACCACATGATGAAACACCTTGGGATCCCAGTTGGTGATCCCCCAGGCTAACACATAGCCCAGTTCCATCCTCCGAAAATGCCCATCTATCTGCCACAGCCAGGTCTTATATAGGCGTCTCCTTGGCCTGGTCCAGCTGCTTGAGTTCTCAACAATGAGGATCCTGAGAGCCAGATCACCCTCAGGGAAGCGTGTCACAATGCTACAACTCACAGTCCATCAGAATGCAGGTAATGTGCAAGATTCCATGAATCTTGCAAAAGTCAGTTGCTGCAATCCAGGTGATCACCCTTACCTTTCCGAATAGGGTCAACAAGTCCCATTTTCCAGTCAGTTGGGATGATGCCTGTCTCCCAAATGGAATCAAAGATTGCTTGCAAAGCCAGGAGGACAGCCTTACCACCAGCCTGAATAAGTTCACCCCAGATACCAGAGATCCCTGTGATCTTTCCTACCCCCTAGAAGGTTCACTACCCATGCAATCTCAGTGCTAATCGGATGATCAGCCTTAAGATTCACGGACCCAGAGATGTCCAACATCCTAGCCAGAGGATTAGCTTTATACAGCTGCTCAAAGTAACCAGCTCAACAGATGACAACTGCAGTTTCATTTGTAAGGGCCATTCCATCACCAGCCCTGACAGTGAATCTCCAAGGAAGAGAACTGGATTTGCAGAACTGGATGAACGCAGCCATCCATCTCAGTTTTCAGTAGACCAAAATTGCCATCAAGCCACATGCCCTGAGAGATAATACAACTCCTACTGGAAACACCAGTAACACCAACAGCAACCTTCAGCCTTATCCTGGAAGGTCTCCCACATCACATTAGGATCAGCAGTTGCACCAAAGTCCACAGACTGCATGCAAACTCGTTAGAAACAGCGTAATCTTAGAGTCGGGCCAGGTCCAGCCTCATACTCCTAATAATTGGTAACCCACTGGACCTAAGCTGAATCTACAGAGTAGCAACAATAAGTTTGTCTAGGAAACTCCAGCATCTACCTACAAGGACGTGATTGAGTTCCATCACCATAACACCAGTATTGGAGAACCAAGTCCAACAATGTGGTTCAGGGCACTGGAACCAGGATCCAGTGACCTTTGCAAAGTCAAGGACCATGGAGCTACTTTCACCATGGTTGCCAGACCCGTGGGAACTGACGTAGTCCTTATAGCGAACCCTGTCACTGCCAGTGGTCGCATTGAAGTTACCCATAACCAGATAAATGTCACCTGAAAGGCAACCATCAACCACTGAACAAAGCTGCAATGAAAATGTCTCCATCACTGAGACATCACTCAACATAGCTGGAGCATATACCGAGACAACAGAAAAGACACTCAGAGAGTGCCTTAATCTGAATCTCATTATATGCTCATTGAAAGAAGTAACATTGGACACCAGAAGGAGGATCCAATCCACCAACGCAAAAGCAACTAGAGTATGGCATGATGTCTTCATGATGTCTGCAGCCTTCCTGTGGGTGGCAGAGCTACTCTCGCAGAGCACAGAAAAGAGTCCTGTCTTCCGTTTTGAGGCTGAGTGAAGTTTTTATGGTAGCTGGAGTGCCAATCTCGCCACCAACCCCCAAATTTTTCCCTGTAAGTTGGCTGAGTTACCCAAGCAAAATGGCCAGGTTCTGTCCACAATGTAAGGATTTATAGGCAGTGCTCATTGTATGACAGGTTTGCACAGGGCAAGAAACTTCTCTATTTGTAGCTTAAATTGAGAGTCCCATCCTGTTGCACTGCAGATTGACCCCGAGGAAAAACAATCTCTCAATTATGTAGACCTCAGAAGTTCTCAAGGACGTCAGTGCAAATAACCATTTTTCTTTGTAAACATTTGTAGCCACCGTGATAAATGAAATAAAGACAAATTTACTACAGATTCATTCATGTGCTCTTTATTGTCTGCACATAAAATGGCAAGCACAAACTTCTTGGTCATTACACAGCAATTAATAGTCATCCATCTTTGTACTAATGAACTGCTGGAACACTAGGTAAATGCAAATTTTGTGTTACTTTATACATCCATCCATCCATTTTCCAAACCGCTTATCCTACTGGGTCGCGGGGGGTCCGGAGCCTATCCCGGAAGCAATGGGCACGAGGCAGTTACTTTATACAGTCATATGAAAAAATTAGGATACCCCATTAAATATTTAGTTCCTTAAGAAATATCAATAGTAAATCTTCTTTCACATTATATCTGTAGGTAAAGGTGATGTAATTGCATCACTTATGCAAAACCAAGAAACAAAGGAAATGAAGTAAGATGACAGTTCCTACTGAGGAATAAGTTAGGACACCCTGTGCCCTAATAGCTAGTATTTTCCCATTTGGTTGAAATAATCTCAATGTGATGTTTCCTATAACCATCTACCAAACCATCTACATCGACTTGCAGAAAGTTTTCCCCACTGTCCAATGCAGAATTCCTTAAGCTGTGTGATGTTTGAAGGGTGTCTTGCATGCACTTCCACTTCAAATCAACCCACAACATCTCAATAGAATTCAGACTTGGACTTTGACTTGACCATTCCAGAATTCTCCATTTCTTTCTTGTAAGCCATTCCTTGGTAGATTTACTGGAATGTTATGGGCCATTGTCATTTGCATGGTCCACCCCCACTTCAGCTTCAACTTCTGGACAGATGTTTTCACATTGTCTTCAAGCACCCTCTGATATGATGATATGATATGATTCATAGTGGATTCTATGATGGCGAGCTAGCCAGGTTCTCCTGCAAAGCAGCACCAAACCATGACATTTCCACCCCCATGCTTCATAGTTGGTAAGAGGTTCTTTTGCTCAAAGCTGTCTTTGGTTTACGGCAAACATGTCCTCTGTTACTGCGCCCAACTAATTCAATTTCAGATTCATCTGTCCAAAACACGTTATTCTAAAAGTCCTGGTCTTTGTCTAGGTGGTCTCTGGCAAACTTCAGTGTTGCCCAGATGTTTTTTTGACAGCAAGGGTTCCCCCTTGCACAGCTGCCACGCAAATCAAACTTGTTAAGTGTCTTTCTTATGGTTGATGCATGTACCTTGACATCAACTGTAGCAAGAGCTTCCTGTATGACCCGCGATGACATTTTAGGATTTTTGGAGACTTCTGCTCTTGGGCTAAACTTGCTTGGACAGCCTGCCCTGGCCGTGCTGGCAGTTGTTTTAAATGTTCTCCATTTCTAAATTGTTTTCCGGACAGTGGAATGTCTGATTCCAAACTGTCTTGAGTTCTTTTTATATCCTTCCCAGACTCATATGCATCTTCTTTCTGAAGGCCTCAGAGAGTTCTTTGGATCTCATCATGGTGATACCACTTATTTCAACAATCAAGAGCAAACCAAACTAAATGTCTGTAGTTTAAACCAGTGGTTCTCAAAGTCAGTCTTCGGGCCCCAGTTATCCCTGCCCCACACACAAGTCCCAGCTGTCTTTCAGCTTCTGATTTACTGAACACACCTGATGCAGGTAATCAGCAGTGTGTAGGGCAGGAATAACTGGAAAACAAGCAGGGTAGTGGGTCCCGAGGACCAAGTTTCAGAACCACTGGTTTAAACAGAGGTGGCAATTTCAGGTCCAGAAAGTAAAAATCCAGACCATGATTTACTTGCAACCAACCAGTTGATCATGAAGAGTCACAGTCACAGAGTACTTATCTGGTTGGTTGAAATCACGGTCTGGATTTTTACTTTCTGGACCTGAAATTGCCACCTCTGCATTTAAAAAAGACAGGCTCCATCAAAAAACTCTGTAACGATGCTCTAATCATTGTCACCTGATATGGTGTACCTGAATCTAATTCTAGGAATCTTAAAGAGTGATGAATGTGAGAGTGTCCTAACTTGTTTCTCAGTGGAAATTAGCTTCTTAGTTCATTTCTTTTTGTAAATCTGTGAATTTGTTTCTTGTTTTTGCATAGATGATGCAATTACATCACCTTTATATAGAGATATAATTTGAAAGAGGATTTAATACGGATATGTTGAGATTTCTTAAGGAACTAAATATTGAATGGGGTGTCCTAATTTTTTCATATGACTGTATAAAGTAACATAAAATTTGCCTTTAACTAGTGTTCCAGCAGTTCATTTTCTAAACTAGTTTTTCTTTTTATAAGACAAATATAACCGATTTCCTAATGTTTAAAGCATGGAGCAGTACCATTTTGGCATCCTCTTTCTTTGGCAAATCCTTTTTTTAGCGAGCTGCTGATGATGGCTTTTTGTTGTTCTTCCAGACTGCCGTTCAGCTGGAATTAACATAGTCAGACTTAAGTAAATTCAGGCTCCAAAGTCATAATCAGCCTTTCTGTTTTTTCAGACTCATTCACTTTGGAGTTAAGGTACTCCCCTGGTCACTAAAAGACATTGGTCTTCTGCTGTATGGAAATATTTACTGAGACAATACTGAGGAAAAACAATTCTGCAATACTGTTGGCACAACCTGCATTGATACCACCTTGTCATACCTCGTGTCAACTTATTTGACACTATTGGTAGATAAGTTTTACTTGGTTGTAATTTATTATGGGTAAATTTTTAACTGTATTGCTTTGTAAATATCTCTATATTTATCGCAAAAAAAAATTCACATTGCGAAATTTGAATTTTGTCCAATATCACGCAGCCATAATCTAGAGTATTCTGCTTTTAAGCAGTTAATCAGTGCCTCACAATTGTGCCGGCTCCTTTAGGAAGAGTGAACGGTAAACAGGCAGTCACCTTCACACCAGCTGTCCACAATAGGAAGCCGCTCATGTTCCCGTAACCACAGAGCAGCCTCTCACTGACCAGTTTAAACTGGCATGGAGGTAGACCTCACCCAGGCCATGATATAAACCAACACACACAGATTCAAAGGCACGCATAGACTGCCAGAACAGGCAGCTGTGCACACAGGCCT
Source organism: Brienomyrus brachyistius (assembly GCF_023856365.1). NCBI lineage: Eukaryota > Metazoa > Chordata > Actinopteri > Osteoglossiformes > Mormyridae > Brienomyrus > Brienomyrus brachyistius. The sequence continues at coordinate 24,044,463 of NC_064543.1, forward strand.
GCTCTATACAGCACAAGCCATGGCGTGGGTTTTAATACATAGGCTTTTCCTCTACCCATTTTCTTATTTTCTCCCTATTTCAGTGCATACTTCATTTGGTATTACCACACACGATGGTCTGATTTAGGTATCGCATAATTACCAAGCTTGGCTGCTCGGCTGATATGTTTAGCTCCATGTGGTTAATGTTAATGTAGGACTAAGAGGCTGTTCCCCAAATCAAAGCTCAAAATGACATAATATGTGCTGTTTTATTAGGGAGAAGCCCACATTTCAACAATAAAATATAATTAAAGATACAAGGTGTGTTTAATATTACTAATTTAAAACATGTCCAAATAATAAATGCTTTAGTATTGTTCTATGAAAAAATAATAATAATAACATCTTTCAGATGCATGATATAGTATGTAATAGAGTCACATTTTTTAGATATGGGCGATTCAGTTTTTCCACAGTGCACTTTTCACTAATACCAAATAATTTGCTCCATGTTTCCAGTTATATATTCCTGAGACTATGTATTAACAGCAACATTATTTGCAGTCCTTGTTTTTGGATTTAGTAGAGTATCGGGAAAGCAAATGTGTTCAAGTGCTGAAGGCTATAGGCAGCTGAAAACATTTTTCTTCTTACCAGCACTGGAAAACGCACATGGCACCTTGTCTATGAATCAAACAGCATGAGGCAAAAGATCAAAGAAAATCTGTTTAACTTTCACAATACGATCTTTGAGGCCCGTTCCATATTTAGAATGAAAGTGTAAATATAGCACATCTACAAACACATGTACTCATGCACGCGCCCACACATGCACACTTATATAAAAAATATTGATAATGATTTGTATCCTCTAGTAACCAAATTGTGTCATTAATTGGATAAATTCCAATATACAATATTCATTCACCTGTCTGTATCCTTTAATAAAAGCTGTAATGGACCTGTAACAAGATCATGTTTGCATAACATCTCTAGGATTGTTTTTAAGCATGAGAATTATTCAGTTACAGCAGCTATAAACCAATAATAGGCCAGCAAATTATCAAAGTAAATGACGTTGTGACTTAAAACAATCAGTGAATCCTTAAATCAAATAAATGTGATTGATTAGACATGAATGTAATTTGTTAGCCATTTTCATCACTTTGATGGGCAGTGAGGCTTACACCATGCACCATAAGGCTTCCAGAGAATTCGGCCAGGCAACATCTCCAACCACTAAGCTGTCAAGCCTTCTGCTGTCACAGGATTGCTTGTCGAAACATGGTGGCTTCAGTCGTGGAGGACTTTCCTGCTAATGAACACTGTAATATTCTTTCCACTGGCAGAAGATCAACTGCCTTATTATATTGCAATTCTGTTATAAACATGCAACCCCTGCATGGCTGAGCAGTTGCTACTGTATTTCACAGGAATTTCAGAAATTGTTACAGTACTTCTGTATAAGAAGCATTCGAGTGCCTGCCTGATTAAGCAGTAGTCATTCTATTCTCACTTACCTGCTTTATTCTTTTCGAAATACACACTATTCCTTTCACTGGGAAATGGCACAAAGTTGTGACTGAAACCAGTCCAGGGACTGGGCACCTGGTGGAGCACTTTTATACACCAGCATCTTATCTTCTTTTAATAACTGTATTTAAAAGTTTTTCTGGTTAAGCTTTCTGAGCAAATCTATTGGAGTCTTATGAAGAAATAAGCAGTTGTTTCAAAACTGAATGTCATTTTTTAAAAATTTTATTCTAGTAACCATAATAGATTCATGAACTTCTGCTGCCTCACAACTCGGTTAGAGTTTCAAATCTGACACCCCTCATCTTTGCATGGACTTTCTCCAGGAACTGTGGTTCTGTCAGAATCCATCCCTGCCTTGTTGGTCATCTCCCTGTTTCGTCAGTAGGTGTTGCTAGCCATCCCATTCGCTTCGGTGAGTTCCTGTAGGTTTAGCACCCTTCAGTCTTCCCCATTAGGTTTCCAAGCTCCCCAAGTTACTGCATGGCTGAATGGACTAAGTGGTTTGCTGAGATCAGTCCATCTCTATTGTTACGGGATTGAGGCTGGCTGGAAGCTAGCCTCAATTATATCGGTAGTTTTAGTTATCACTCTCCCCAGGGCAGTGGTTAGCACTGTTGCCTCACACCTCTGGGACCTGGGTTCGAGTCTCCGCCTGGGTCACATGTGTGTGGAGATTGCATGTTCTCCCCATGTTGTCATGGGGTTTCCACTGGGTACTCCGGTTTCCCCCCACAGGCAAAAATAAGCTGAGACTAAATTGCCCATAGGTGTGCATGTGTGAGTGTATGGTGTGTGAGTGTGCCCTGCGATTGGCTGGCCCCCCATCCTGGGTTGTTCCCTGCCTCGTGCCCATTGCTTCCGAGATAGGCTCTGGACCCCCCGCGACCCAGTAGGATAAGCGGTTTGGAAAATGGATAGATGGCTTAACTTTCCCCAGGGTTCTTATATGTTCTTGCTTATCCCCATTTGTCTCTTGTTTTGTTGTTATGTCTTGTTTCACATTAGTTCCTATTACCTCATGGCTTCATTGTTAATAATCCACATCTGTGCCTCTTCTAAACCTTGTCATTAGTATATATCTGTGCCTGCCCGTGCCCCTTGCTCTTGTTGGTCATTGCGTCTGTGACCTGCGTCTTACCCGATTGTGTAGGTGCTGTTTGTGGTGCCTCTTGTGCTTCCCTCAGCCTTTCCTGGTGCTTAGTGAAGTCTTAATGACTTTTGTCTTGCTTTCCTGCCATTTGTTTTTGACCCCTTATGGTCCCTTTATGTTTCCTTTTCTGTCAAGTTTTCTTTAAGTAAATCTCCCCTATGCTATTGAGCAACTCTGTGATGACCATGTCTCATAACTGGTTCCCTCCTACAGGTGCCTCTGTACTGCCCAAAATGCATGAATATATTCATGCGTTTGTGCTCAGCAATAGACTGGCATCCTATCCAGAGTGTACTCCTGCCTTGTGCCCTCTGCAGCATGGCATCAACTCCGGTCCTCCCTGACCCAGAGCAAAATGAGTCTATTGAAGAAGCATGACTCGATCTTCCATTTCTCACTTTAAATGACATGCCTTCTGTATATTTGTGATTATTCCAAAAACTGAGCATTGCTATGCATATGACCAAAATTTTTAAAACCAGTAAATACATCCTTTATTTGGTTACAAGCAATGCAGAAGGAAGTATCCATATTGTATGTGTATACTGAGTTAAAAAGTCCACACTTGGAGAGAGCCTATGAGCAATGTTCTAACTATGGTTGCTGTGCCCAAGTCAATCTGGAAACGGTATCATGTTTCCTTGACACACACTGATATTACAACCAACATCATTACAATGTCTGCAGTTTTTACCAGCATAAAATCCCTAGAGCAACTGTGGAAATGACACCAAAGAATCCCAAGGCAGCCTTACGGGTCAGCATGATTTAATGTATGGCCAAGGGATCTGGAAGCCCTTTAAGCCTCTTATTCAATTTACTTGGGACATATCCTGCTTCACAGTTGGCTGTTCATTTAGCCTGGCTGGCATGTGCGACTCATCGAGGTGCAGAGAGCCGGACCTCCTGATGCTGAAGTGTAACTGATCCATACTTCCTGTTTGAGAGTGACTTTTGGTTTGCTGCTGTGGATAAGAGTTGGGTCCACAGGTGTTCTGCTTTTATATTGCCCCTTGACAGCTTAGGTTTGTGTGAGTGGAGAGGACCTGGGCTGGGAGCTGACAGGAGGGCCGCCCCCATGACAAGTTGCACGGGCTCCAGTGGCTGCAGCACTATACCCCAGAGCCTTGTTTAGTCCAGCACTCCTTCCTCTTGCCCTTTCCCTCCTCAGCAAATTACAGTCTGCAAATTGGCTTCAGTGACACAAGGTGTACCTCTGGAGCCGTAAGTTCTCCAGTTTCTGTGGTATGTGGTTCTGGATTTCAGCAGTGACCTTTTACCAGTACCATATTTTATACTTTCGTGTGGTCTTAAGTTATTTTTCAACATGATTTTAATCAGAGAAATGTTTGTGAAAAAGTAAAGATTACACACACATATATATTTTTTTCATACATACATCTATACACGCACACCCTCATATATATTGATATATACAGACACATTATACACAAACACACAAATAGGTTTGTAATTATATCTTTGTGGGGACTCCCCATTCATTTCTATGAAGAAAACTCTAGTCACAACATGATGACCTTTACCCTTATCCAGCCCTAACCTTAACCATAAGAAACCAAACAAAATATGAGACTTTTGACATTTTTCACTTTTTTGATTGCATTCACAGTTCTTTGTGGAGACCCACAACATCAAAAAACAGGTTTTTATTACATTGTGGGGGACATTTGGTCCTCACAAAATAATATAAACATAATCCACCACACACACGCACACACACGCACACACACACATAAACATCATGTTGTCTTACCAAGCTGCCAGTTATCTGTATGGGAAAAAAAACAGGTGACCAAGCAGACTGCTGACTGGCTAAACACCTCCCAAACAAAATATGCCGAAGGACGATTCAAGTGTTAAGAACTGGTGAACACAGGAGGCAGGAACCAAGCAGGAGATGGGAACCAAGAAGACCAGCAGGAGAAACAAGAAACAGGAACTGGAACAAGAAAGCCAACAGATAGACTGAAGAAAGGTTCGCATGACACTGGCTAGAAGGTTCCATGTTGCCCAGAAAACAATCAAGCCTCATCACCTTCATTATACTGCTCATTTATAGCTAGAACTTATGGGTTAGGGTAAAGTGACAAAGAGCACTCTCATCGTCCCCTGAGTAGGTCAGCCAGCGGCCTCCAAGGTGATGTGTTTGCAAGCAAGACATTTACATAAATTTAATGCAATAAGCTATCATTTTACTCTAAGCCTTAACTGCCAAATTTAAACAAAGCCTTTTATAATTGTCTTCAGTCAGAATCCCAATAACAGTGATAACAGCACGGCCACATGGGGCGTCAACTGCAATTGCCCGCAGATGGTGGCTAATAAAGCCACCCAGCTGCAGCCCCATTAAAGCAAGGCTGCGGGGAGGGGAATGAAGACAGCTGCTAGCTGTGCTTTCTCTTGGATGCTGGGGCTCCAACCGCAGCAATTTATTAATACAGTAATAAAACATATCAATGCCATTCTGTTACAGAACCACAAATGGACATTCTTTACATTCTGTTAGCGATTTAGCATTGCCCACCCCCACGAAGGAATCAATAAAGTCAAGTCTAAGGATCCTCTAAGCATACACAACACAAGTATTCTGTGCGCACACTGCATCACATAGCTTAATATAGGGGCTGCTTAATAATGACAAAAATCACCGGTTGTGGGCACGAGGCTGCCTACGCCAATAAAAATATTTCTTGTAATGTCAGTGAAAGTGGGACGGGCTATCATGTCCAAAACATCCGCATACTCAGAAAAGATTACCGATAAAGTTTTGTCTAATATGGCTGGTGCCAGCATTGAAAGAACTAGCCAGCTTATTAGTGGAATAACTTTTCATTGTAAATTAAAACCATGCTGTGGGTATAATAAATAAAATACTGTGGTGCTCGAGTGGTTAAGAGATCATGAGGTGGACAACAAACTTCAGTTATTCAGTTAAACTTCAGTTATTGCGCGGTCCTTGTGGATACAGGCAGTAGAAACAGGACGCAGCGTATGATACTCTGAAAATTTTCTGTTCGTTTTGGCAGCTTATAAAAACTTAAAATCCAAAACAGATTAAAATAAATCCAACAAAACAGAATACATATGAACCATTCCTTTAGTCGCACTTCTGCATACATTGAAACCGATGGAAACGCGGGCAGGATCTCAAAAGGCATCAAGCGAGAACCAGCCCAGCACCGATGGAGATTGTGGAGATGTTTTTAGATATACCTGTAAAGTGGAGTGATACCGCTGATGTGAAATGTCCGAGTGCGGTTAACAGAGCATAGAACTCCTATTGTCCAATCAGATTTCTTGGTCGGAACTAACTGTTGATTATTTTATTGAGATCAGGATTATGTAATACGATTACTCATTTAATATGGAAATATCATGCATGTATTGAACTTTTTTAAAAAATTCCCTTTTTAACAGTGGATTTCCTTCAACTCTAAATATAATTCAACAGACAAAAATTGGCTGGAACGAGGTTTGGATTTGTAACACAAGACAAAATGGGAGCATCATTGTGAAACGAAACGTGGCACAATAATCGTTTTATCTTGATTATTTTGTTGTGATAATCATTTGTTTCGTCAAAATCGTATTTTGAAATTAAAATTCATTTATTTGCCCAGCCCTAGCTGCAGCAATTCACATTAAGTAACTTTTTACATACATTAATTGCATTGTTTACAACAGTGAATCACTGTAATACTTGCAGCTACAGTACATACTACTCCTACATCAGATTACACGCAGTTCCTGGAGACCAGTAGGAACCCTGATGTCTCAATCAATCAACAAATCAGTCATTACACTACAAAGGGGGGCTGTCAGAATGACACATTGTATTCCCAAGACAGTCACATCACCTGCACTGCCCATCTAATCTGCACTCCTCCCAGACTCACCAACCTATACTATTTCTAGAATGACTGTATGAATCAGCTGGAAATGTGAATGTCAATAAATGTGTTTTTACCTGAGTACTGCGAGTCCTTATTGTGACATGTAACTCTGAAACTATACCTATTAATTTATTGCACATTCCACTTACATGCCGATTTACAGAATTTTTCCCTATCTTTTTTTCTTTGTGTATGTTTCAAAGCCAGTATCTTAAAATGTCACTGATATGATTCATATTTTTAACACTAATAGTATAGAGTGCCTTATAATAGTGTGCCCTGGAGGGGCCACAGACAGTTTAACGTACTACTACACAAATATTTATGAAACTGATACTATGACAATTGCTGTATTTACAGTAAGATATTTAATGGCATATTTATAAGTGTATTGCATGCTTCTCTTAGCTGTTGTGCCCAGATAAAAAACTTTGATTTAATGTGTTTTGTATTTGAAGAGTTACCACTACAGAAATGTAGTTATTTAGTATGATTTTTATGTCTTTATTTTTTCAGTAAGGAGGTGCTCCCCCCATCACACTCGCACACACACACACACACACACACACACACACACAAAATGCTAATGCCAACTATGACAACATCAACCCCTACCCAGCCCTAACCATAACCATAAGTGATCAAACAAAAAGTCACAGATGCAGTCACAGATTTTTCTAAAATGGAGTGGAGACTAGGAAACTGGTCCCATCCATCCATTTTCCAAACCACCTATCCTACTCGGTTGTGGGGGGTCTGGAGCCTATCCTGGAAGCTATGGGCACAAGGCAGGGAAAAACCCAAGATGGGGGGCCAGCCCATCACAGGGCACACTCACACACCATTCACTCACACATGCACTCCTACGGGCAATTTAGCAACTCGAATTAGCCTCAGCATGTTTTTGAACTGTGGGGGGAAACCGGAGTACCCAGAGGAAACCCCACAATGACATGGGGAGAACATGCAAACACACACACACGTGACTCAGACAGAGGCTCGAACCTGGGTTCCAGAGGCGTGAGACAACAGTGCTAACCACTGCACCACCATGCCACCCCAAAACTGATCCCCATAAGGTGAAAAAAAGGGTATTCATCACGTTGTGGGGAGATTTGGTCCCCACAAAGTAAGGCATACCTGGACCACATGCACGCATACACACACACACGTACTGTCAAATTGAGTAATGCATAGGGAAAATACTGAAATATAATTATGACCTAACTGTCTAATGTGACTCTTGTGTCAACAAATATCTTCAAATGCCTTCGCTGACAAGGCCTGCCGCCTTGCATTTGGTTGATTGTGATTGGCTCATGAGTGCTTAGCATTTTCTTGTTCCTAGCCAAGCTTGAATCTGTGCTTGGGAAACGCTTCTTGGAAGTACCATTTCTTGCTGCATATTTTTTGCGATGTAATGACTCAAACAATACATTTTTAAAGGAAAGGGTTCAAACCAGAATCAAGGTTTAGTTAGTATTTGACAAGGGTCAAAAGATCGATAGATGGACATTATCCTGTGTATGGGCTAAATACCAGTGCAATCTACAACACAAGATATGCCAGCATACATTAAAGAGTAAAATGTAAAGAATGTGAATGGAGCAAATACATTCAGAATTAGACAATGTCTACCCACAATGCTTTGCCCACTCAGTATGACACTGTCTCTAGCTTGTGTTTTTCTTCTCTCACCCCCACTTGAACTATATACTCACACCCTTAGGCTTTAGCATTTTTTTCATCGTTCATTAGAACCGGCATACAAAAATGCAGTACACAATCTCAGGTTCACAGTTCACATTTGTTTCTGAAACAGTGGAACTTCAAGGTTTGGATATATATATCAAATTGTCGAACAGACACGGACTGGCTAGCTCTCTATTTCCCCGATCTGGGCTTGATAAGTGATGCCTGGTGTGTCTGACTGCCTTTTAGAGAAAGTGATACAGGACTTTCAACATGAACATCTTGGTTTCATTCTTCAACCACTGGGCTGGTGTGCTAGTCTGCCATGAGCCCTGAAGGCAGTGGATTAAGTTGTCTTTTGCTAGCTTTCAAAAGGTGAAAATTATACACGCACGCACGCACACACACACACACACACACACACATATATATATATATATATATATATATGTAACAGCTGAAGATTTTATATCAAGCACTTTAAGATAGTAACTCATGGAAGTAATTCTTCCATAGTAATTCCACCACAGATTATATGCTATTCAAAGGCACATCAATGATAGGTTGAAATGGAATTGTGGGGGAGCCACAGTGTTGTAGGAGGATACACTGTCTAAGCAATGGGTAAGACCGAGCTCTATAGCCCACTGTGGTGCCTAAAAATGTACACTGCTGTTCCTTATGTGCAGGAAGCTTTTGAACCCTCTGCCAACTGCACAATTGGAAAGTATCAGGCATTTCACCCCTTAGGCTAAGTGAGGAAAGATTTACTGAAATGATAGCTTGGTATGATCCCTTCGAATAGTAACAGTAGCAGCAAGCAGTTTTCCAGGAAAAGGATGTGAAATATTAATTTGACCTCAAGAGGGAAAAAATGAATTCAAAATAAACTGAGCGGTGGTTTTGGCTGGCTTGTTCTTGCTGTTTATCTTAATATTTCTAATGGTAAAGGCAGAGCAGTTGAAGACAGTAATGTAATACACATATTAATCTACTTGCTCAATAAACACCATGGACTTGCTTCTGTATCTTGGTCTCCCTATACCCATGCCAGGTTCCCTTTGACAGAATGCTCAACTAAACCAGCCAAATGATGCATGTTCCTGTCTGTCCCGACACCCTGATCTTGTCTGTCCTGGTGCTTTTCCTGTCTACCCTGGAGCTCTGTGCCTGTCTGTCCCAGTGCCCTCTTCCTGTCTGTCCTGGAGCTCTGTGCCTGTCTGTCCCAGAGCTCTGTGCCTGTCTGTCCCGGAGCTCTGTGCCTGTCTGTCCTGGTGCTCTGTGCCTGTCTGTCCTGGTGCCCTCTTCCTGTCTGTCCTGGAGCTCTGTGCCTGTCTGTCCCGGAGCTCTGTGCCTGTCTGTCCTGGTGCCCTATTCCTGTCTGTCCTGGAGCTCTGTGCCTGTCTGTCCCAGTGCCCTCTTCCTGTCTGTCCTGGAGCTCTGTGCCTGTCTGTCCCGGAGCTCTGTGCCTGTCTGTCCTGGTGCCCTATTCCTGTCTGTCCTGGAGCTCTGTGCCTGTCTGTCCTGAAGCTCTGTGCCTGTCTGTCCCGGAGCTCTGTGCCTTTCTGTCCTGGTGCCCTATTCCTGTCTGTCCCGGAGCTCTATGCCTGTCTGTCCCGGAGCTCTGTGCCTGTCTGTCCCGGAGCTCTGTGCCTGTCTGTCCCGGAGCTCTGTGCCTGTCTGTCCTGGTGCCCTATTCCTGTCTGTCCTGGAGCTCTGTGCCTGTCTGTCCTGGAGCTCTGTGCCTGTCTGTCCTGGTGCCCTATTCCTGTCTGTCCTGGAGCTCTGTGCCTGTCTGTCCTGGTGCCCTATTCCTGTCTGTCCTGGAGCTCTGTGCCTGTCTGTCCTGGAGCTCTGTGCCTGTCTGTCCCGGAGCTCTGTGCCTTTCTGTCCTGGTGCCCTATTCCTGTCTGTCCCGGAGCTCTATGCCTGTCTGTCCTGGTGCCCTATTCCTGTCTGTCCTGGAGCTCTGTGCCTGTCTGTCCTGGTGCCCTATTCCTGTCTGTCCTGGAGCTCTGTGCCTGTCTGTCCTGGAGCTCTGTGCCTGTCTGTCCCGGAGCTCTGTGCCTTTCTGTCCCGGTGCCCTATTCCTGTCTGTCCCGGAGCTCTATGCCTGTCTGTCCCGGAGCTCTGTGCCTGTCTGTCCCGGAGCTCTGTGCCTGTCTGTCCCAGAGCTCTGTGCCTGTCTGTCCTGGTGCCCTATTCCTGTCTGTCCTGGAGCTCTGTGCCTGTCTGTCCTGGAGCTCTGTGCCTGTCTGTCCTGGTGCCCTATTCCTGTCTGTCCTGGAGCTCTGTGCCTGTCTGTCCTGGAGCTCTGTGCCTGTCTGTCCTGGTGCCCTCTTCCTGTCTGTCCCGGAGCTCTGTGCCTGTCTGTCCTGGTGCCCTATTCCTGTCTGTCCTGGAGCTCTGTGCCTTTCTGTCCTGGAGCTCTGTGCCTGTCTGTCCTGGAGCTCTGTGCCTTTCTGTCCTGGTGCCCTATTCCTGTCTGTCCTGGAGCTCTGTGCCTGTCTGTCCCGGAGCTCTGTGCCTGTCTGTCCTGGAGCTCTGTGCCTGTCTGTCCTGGAGCTCTGTGCCTTTCTGTCCCGGAGCTCTGTGCCTGTCTGTCCTGGAGCTCTGTGCCTTTCTGTCCTGGAGCTCTGTGCCTGTCTGTCCCGGAGCTCTGTGCCTGTCTGTCCTGGAGCTCTGTGCCTGTCTGTCCCGGAGCTCTGTGCCTGTCTGTCCTGATGCCCTATTCCTGTCTGTCCTGGAGCTCTGTGTCTGTCTGTCCTGGAGCTCTGTGCCTTTCTGTCCCGGAGCTCTGTGCCTGTCTGTCCTGGTGCCCTGTTCCTGTCTATCTAGGCACCCTGTTCCTTTCTGTCCCAGAGCCATATTCTTGACTGTCCCAGTGCCCCAGTGACCCTGGCCCCTGTCCTCCAAGTTCTGCCCCATGCCCCTGTCTTCCCCGTTTCCAGCCCTGGTCCTTTCTTCAGTCTTGAGGTAGATGCCAACCAGTTAGCAGCACCTAGGAACTGGCCCTGTCCAGTTTGTTGTACCATCCCTAGGCCACCACAGACCAGTAATCAGGCTGGCCAGGTGGCAATGCGGTATGGCCTTCTCCGTACCTTGTGATGGGGTGGTACTGTCTGGCTTACCTTTTGTGTTACTCTATTGTGTCTAGTTACCAATTATCCTGCCCTGATTGTCCTCATGTGCTCTACCTGTGTTTCACCCTTTATTTGTGAAGGCGTCAGCCCTGGCTGGCAAGTTGAGCATTAATTAGTTGCATTGTATGTTAAAGTGGTGAATGTTATGCTTGTTGCTGTAGGTGCTATTGTGTTTGTGGCATTAGTGTTCTGGTTCCGGTGTCGTCACCGTTCCCTCAATCATGTTTATCTACTGCACCTTGTGTCCCTAAAATAATAGAGAAATTCTCTACCCCCAACAAATTCTATACCCCATTCTGTAACGTCCAAAACCAAGTCAATATCCCAGTGACTGCAGTGTCACTAGGACTGACAAAACTGAGTTAAACCCCAGCTGACTCATATCAGTCATTTGGAATATGTAAAAGGTGCCTGTCCAGTTATAGTGTACAGTACTTTGAACTTCAAGCCAAAGTAACTGATAATACACTAAGTCATCTGAACTCTACAAAAAATAATTGTACTCCCAGGACTTCGGGGAAATATATATGGCCATTTCCAACACTGCCGCATTGTTTGTTAAATTAGTATTTTAACTTTGGAAATAAATGTAGATATTTATTTTAATGCTAGACTAGTTAAGCCTGCATACAAATGGCAAAGAAGCTGACAAAAAATGACAATGATGGGTGGCCCCTTTACCCCCTCTCCTCTATAAAATCACTACTCCCAAACCCCCTGGTCTATATCTCCAGCCCAGTAGGTTTGGCTGTATCATACATACGGGTGGGGGTTGCCCATAATAAATTTCGCAAAATTAATATTCTGCAGAAAACTGAATATATTGATATAATACCACTCAAACCTACCATGCACACTATCCACACCTCTACAAAAAATGTCATTAATACTTTGTGTGACTTGTGTGTCTTAATGTAATCAGGTGGACTAGATCTGCACCTGTTTTTTATGTGTGAGAGCAAAGTGACAAAATTAAATTCCCTCACAATAAATGTCTCTGGTTGCCAAAGGTGAAACTTGCCAAGAGCAGATTAGCAGAATGTTGTTACATTTATTCTGTAGTCAACATATCTGTATCAGCTGAGATTCATTACAAATCAAGATATTGTTATTGGTCTGAAGTGTCAATTTTGGCTGATATGGCCGGAAGATATTTAAACTTTAATAATATTTAAAGTTAGTAGCACCACAGCTACACAACTATTAAAGCAATGGAGATGATTGAATTGGATGATCAGCCATTTACCATAGTGAAGGATGACGGATTTTGTTGGTTCATTCATAACTTAGAAGAGGTCTCCAAGTACCAGCCTGCAGAACATTTAAATATCATTGTTAAATCTGGCTGGCAGATCACTCTTTCATTTTCCAATATATCCTGCAAATCTAACCCTAACATTACTTTGTATTTAGCTAGCTAGTTAGCTATAGTCTTGACCACTACTGTCATGCCCGGCTCGTCCGCTCCTCGTGTGTGCCACGCCCCCTGATTACCCACGTGTATTTCCCTGATCGTCTCCAGCTTTGTCTAGTTACTTTCATTAGTCCTATGTATTTAAGTCCTGGTCTCCCCGGTTTCCCTTGTTCGTCATTGATGTTGTCAATGCCTATGTCCCGTCCTGCCTGTGCCTTTATTAAATCCCCGTATACCCCGTACTCTGTTTGCCTTGCCTGCTCCTTGCCCGCACGATCGCCCGTCTGCTGCACCCCGATCGTGACAACTACTAACATAGCTAGCAATAAATTTTTTGAGCTCTAAAAGAGAGGTGTTTCCCAAAAGCATTGGACGCAAAGATTGTCATAACCATTAGAGAGATCATTCTACACTACAGCGCAGGGACGAGTTTTCCAAAATCGTCGCAGAAGGATCATCAGTTTGGGACCATCCTTCATGAATATTAATGATCCTCCCTCTATCATCCTATGTTTCAGAAACATGTGTGCTGGCGTTGTTAATTTCCTGCAATATATAAATGTGATAGCACATAACCTGGAACTCGAAATATCTGTATCCTTAAAGAGGATGCTGCCCCCAAAAGTCAATTCTGACATTACAGATCAATGAAGTTGAAATGCCACAGTAATTATCAATTACGTCGTTGCATCTTTACACTTTACACAAAACACAATGAATTTTTTCTGCTGAGAGTTTTACTTACACAAAAATGTTCTGAAGGCAGAATGAAAAATGACTGGTTCAGAGAAATAACCAATCAGATTGTAGAGGAGGTGGGTCCAAGCAACTAGAGGAGGTAGGACTAACTAAGAATATGTCTTGGTCTTGGCTCGTCTATTTACTTAGACCCAACTCCGCTAAAATCTGATTGGTAAAATTCCCATGAGCAATGTAGTAACAAAAAACAGTCTATAATTAGAAAAACCCATACCCATTTTAACAACATACAATTTGTGGTTCTGAAACAATTTTAGACAAGAATATTTGTGGTTACACAATAATAGAGTTAAGAACATAAGAACATAAGAACATAAGAACTATACAAACGAGAGGAGGCCATTCGGCCCATCAAGCTCGCTTGGGGAGAACTAAACTAATAGCTCAGAGTCGTTAAAATCTTATCTAGCTCTGATTTAAAGGAACCCAAGGATTCAGCTTGCACTACATTATCAGGAAGGCTATTCCATACTCTGACTACACGCTGCGTAAAGAAGTGCTTCCTTAAATCCAGCTTGAAATGTTCTCCCGCTAATTTCCACCTATGGCCACGAGTTCGTGTATTTAAACTAATGCTGAAGTAACTATTTGGTTGAACAGCATCCAAACCTGTTAGAATGTTATATACCTGGATCATGTCCCCCCTCAATCTCCTTTGCTTGAGACTGAACAGATTTAGCTCAAGTAACCGTTCCTCGTATGACATTCCTCTAAGACCAGGAATCATTTTTGTGGCCCTACGCTGCACCTTTTCTAAGGCCACAATGTCCTTTTTAAGATATGGTGACCAAACCTGCACACAATATTCTAGGTGAGGTCTCACCAAGGAATTGTATAATCTTAGCATTACCTCCCTTGACTTAAACTCCACACACCTGGAGATATACCCCAACATCCTATTGGCCTTTTTTATTGCTTCCCCACACTGGCGAGAATGGGACATGGAAGCATCAACATACACACCAAGGTCTTTCTCATGATCAGCTACCTTTATTTCAGTGACACCCATGAAATACCTGTACTTTATATTTCTGCTCCCTAGATGGAGTACCTTACATTTATCGACGTTAAATTTCATCTGCCAGGTATCGGCCCAGTCACTAATTAAATCAAGATCCCGCTGTAGCTGCTGAGCCACTAATTCAGTATCTGCTACACCACCCACCTTGGTGTCATCTGCAAATTTCACCAGTTTACTGTATATATTGGTATCCATATCATTTATGTAAATTAGGAACAATAGTGGTCCTAAAATCGAACCCTGCGGTACCCCACTATGAACGCAAGCCCACTGTGACATTGTGCCTCTTATAACTACTCGCTGTTTCCTATCTGTTAACCAGTTATCAATCCAGGTCGCTACGGTACCTAAAATACCAATAAAATTGTCAATTAATCTGACTAGTTCACAAGTCTTGGCGTTCCAAACAATGATCAACTTAAGACATAAACATTTTTGAAAGAACCTTAAGTGAGACATTCCAGTTCTCGGCATTATTCTTTGGATCAGTACGCATTAGCCTGAAGTGATAGAAGGGTCCCAGAAAACATCAAGGGTTCATTTGAGACAACTTCATTGATCAGTGGGCTGATACAAGCTTTAGTTTCTTTGCAGTGATAAGTGTTAGCTCTAGCTATTGAGTAGACAGTCGCCTAGGGCCACTGAATTAACTATGTTGTGAAGGAAATAATCATCAATTTTCTTGATAGGGGGGCCTCCCAAGTGAAGCGCTGTATAGGGCTTCTAAAAAGTTAGAAATGCTCCTATTGTCTACTTTTCTACAGTATGTAGGTTGGTCTTCTCAAGCAACCAGTCTAGCATGTACAGTGCTCAGCATAAATGAGCACGCCCCAACAGATTTGTCAGCAAACCTTCAGTTTCCTTTCAGAATCAATATTTTCTATGGGACACTATACTACAAAATACTCCCACAAATGTGGGCCATTGATTGCAGACAAGATGTGTAAATTTTCTCACACGAAAAGTAAATGTCCTAACAAATTCATTCAAGACCATGTTGCAAAAAAGAGTACACCCCATTGAAAGTCTTAAGAGCAAAGCTAAATTTTAGACTATAAAATTCTCATTAACAATGAATCAACCACAGGTGAGTCTAATTATTCATTAAAGAGGCATTTGGACTATAAAATGGCATTACTTAACAAAGAAATCCCTTCCCATTCCATGCTATCAGCGATGGCACTACATGGAAGAGAAAAGTCACAAGACCTGAAAAAGAAAATAATTTCTTTACACAAGAAAGGTGAAGGTTACAAGAAGATCAGCAAAGCTTTACTTATCAGTGAAAATTCTTTAGCAAAAGTTGTACACAAATTTAAGAAAGATGGAACTACAACCATATCACAGAGATGTCCAGGCCGTCCATGGAAGTTATTCTTCTGAAGGGTTGAACAAAATTCCCATGCAAGTTCACTGCAGTTAGCTAAAGAAGGTGAAAGCCAAACTGGGGTGGTTGTCCCATGACATAATATTGTGTACACTGCAGAGGAATGGCATGCGTGGGTGTCCACGAAGGAAGCCTCTCCTAAAGCCCATGCACAAAAAAGCCCACCTAGAACTTGCCACTGCCCATGCTGAAAAAAATTAAGACTACTAGTACTCTATACTCCAGAGTAATGACACCAAGATAAATGCTTTTGGAACTGATGGTGTCGCAAAGGTGAGGAGTGCAAAGAAAAATGCATGGTGCCTACAGTCAAACATGGTGGCAGCAGGGTCCATATGTGGGGCTGCATGAATGCTGTTGGTGTCAGGGAGCTGCATTTCATTAATGGTATCATGAATTCACAGATGTACTGCTCTATACTGAAAGAGAAGATGCTACCATCACTCCATGCCCTTAGTCATTGTGCACTTTTCCAACATGACAATGATCCAAAACAGACATCTAAGGCCACTGTTGCATTTCTGAAGAAGAACAGGGTTGATACAGTGGCCAAGTATGTCTCCTGATCTGAACCCAACTGAAGACCTATGGGGAATTCTGAAGAGACTTCGAAAGTTGAGCATCCCTCTCCATCCAGAATCCAGGCTCTAAAAGAGATCATTCTTGAAAAATGGAAAGAGATAGATGGGGTAATATGTCGTCAGATTGTTTATTCCATGCCTAGAAGACTTGGTGCTGTCCTTTAAAATCATGGAGGTCATACAAAATACTAGATGTAGTACTTTTCTGTTGTGGAGTGTATTCATTTTTGCATCACCTGATTTGAGTAAAACTGAAGATTTTGTAATCTAAGTTACAATATTATTAACCGCACTTTCATGTTCATGAGTTAAGAAAAAGTTCTACAAATCCCAGTCTTGACAATATTTTGGAAATTGTTCTTGTGTTCATTGAGCTATTGATTGAAATCTTACTTTTCAAAGGGGGTGTACTGATTTATGCTGAGCACTGTACTGTATATACTTTCTTTTGCCGAATTCCGATCACAACATAGAGAAGATTAATAATTCTACTTAGGGTAAATAGGGTTAAGTGAAGAGTCTTGCTTTTTAACAATTTTACCATAGGGCTTGTCCACTGTTCTAGAAAATTCACCATCTGGTCTCTTTTCCTTTCCCTTTTGCCAAAATCTACATCACCATAGCTGGTTCCCTGTCTTTGCCCAAAAATACTCACTGACCTGGCAAATCTACCCATGCCCCTGTTCAGTTTTTAAATAAATATTTTAAATATTTTGATAAATTGTGTTTTACCCGTTACAATTAAAATTCACTAATATAATGTACAAAATTATTCAGTTTTGTTATCAAATATTCAAAGATTCAGATTGACCATATCTTTACTGGAAGTCAAAGCCTCATAATTTATACTTAAATTAAATTAAAATATACAGAATAAGAGTTTACAGAAAATTGATGGATGCCTGGCTAATTGGATGGATGGATAAAATATGCTATCATATTATAATCTATATTATAGATATCATTAATCATAATCTATTGTTCTTAACATTTTCAGAGAGATGGCATGTAGCATGGAGTCACAAGAGTGCCATAAAAGAATAAATCTGTAAAAGAATAAGGAAATAAATGCTGAATAACAAAGTGAAATGAAAATTCTTTTCATTATTGTTTTTGCTTTTTCTGTACTGCTTTTAATTTTGCTGGATTGTATTTAATTTTACCGGATTTCTTTTACTTTTACGGTATTGCTTTTAATTTTGCGGTATTGTTCTTAATAAAGGGACACGCTGTCAATCAACTGGCTTTAGGCACGCCTTCCTGTCCAGGTTGAGTAGTCAAGTCCAGCACACATGAATCCTGGTTTCCACTTGTTTTCCGATTTCCAAATTTGTGGCCAAACCAAAAATCTAAATAAAAAAAATAAGTGCTCACATTTAATTTAGTTTTTTTTTCATCTTATACAAGAGGCATTACCCTTGTATGTGACAAGTTACTTTTTGAAAATTTAGGTAAAATCATGGTCACATTTCATTAGTTCTATCCCACGATATGTTGAAATGTGGGCATGTTTAAGAAAAGGCATTTTCACACCGCAGAAACTTCCGGAGCCTGAATCTTAGAAACACGACTCGATTGTAGTTCATTGGTTGTTTCGGAACACTTTTAAGTACCTATACTCCAGACTAGGTACTTTCCCCACAAACAGGAACTACTGGGAAGGCACAAGGTTAAACTTCCTGACTAGGTTGACGACAAGCACCAGGGTTAACTGAGAGGGGTCCAGCTGCAGACGCCTGTAGAGTGGAGTTGCACCAGAAATACATCACCTCCACAGGAAACACGTGATCTCAACTCTGTGCTACAGCGAATAAACCCTAACCTTAACCTCAACCCAAACCCTAACCCTAACCAGAGCTCCACTTTACGTCCTTAAAGATCACGTGTTTCCTACAGTATACTGGTTTCTAATGCTTTTCAAGTATTGTGACAGTATTGTACAAATGAATTAAATTACTGAACTGTGTATAATTCAAATACACCATGTACAGTACTATACATAAAATATAGCTTATTGTAGTTTTGCTGTTTGTTTTTCATAATTTATCATAAGCTTTGATTAGTCTGTATTTGCCATGATTTCTGTGCACGCAGCATTATCCTTGAGTAGCTAGCCAGAAGCAGACAGGTTTACCGCGAGGCAAAACATGTTTTTCAAATTAAAGTAAAGAAAACACATAATATGTCCCTCAAAATTTAATGCTTAAAGCACACTTTACAGGACATGTCTGTGCCGTCTAGGTGAATACTTATTAGTTCATAAATAAATTCCATGTTTTGTATTTGTATGGTGAAATTAAAAGCAATACGGTAAATGTAAAAGCAATACAGAAAATGAAAAGCAATACAGTAAATGTAAAAGCAATACCGCGGAATTAAAAGCAATAAAGAAAAACATTCATTTTCTTATTCCTTTATTTTAAATTTCTCTTCCTTCTGATTTTACATTTATTTGTATTTGTTTCACTTTGTTATTCAGCCTTTATTACCTTATTCTTTTACAGATTTATTATTTTTATAGAACTACTGTGACTCCATACCATTGATATTGATGATATTGACATTTTTGCCCCTCATCAGATTCACTTGTGCTTAGACTCATTAATGCCTTTTATTTAGTTGGTTTGAGTCATGGATGCTACACTACAAGTTTTCTATACAAGTTTTATATTACGGAATAAATCAATATGACTTTTCTTTGTTCTAAAGCGTACTCTGTTACCTTTGGGTTGCTCAGTAAATATTTAAGATCATGAAGGAGTTGGCCACTGCTTATGAAGAATTGTGCTGCTTCATCGTATGGGATACTGATATCAATACACCTGAGTTCTCTCTGACGTAACCCTTCCATTGTTACTGAACTATTGCATCACAATATCCTCTATGACAGAGAGTGTATGGTTACAATTGTCTGTCTGCACCCATTTACAAATTCTTTAAATTAATACTTCCAAAGAATTCCTCCCAATCGACCATGCCCTGCTTAAACCTCACTTCCCAAATGACATTGCTTCTGGCCTAACGGACAGACATCACCCTTCATACCCAATGAGCATTTCAAGTATAAGCCTCTGTGTACCATGACTTTTGAAACACTGACTAGATGGTTCTGATGGTCACTTTCATAAACTGATGGTAACATTTATGTAATTAAACATTGGTGATGCACCAGCACTAGGATTTCCAGCTTCGGTTGTACTGTGTGAAAGTGATTAATTTTGTAAATCCACCAATAAGTTCAAGAATGTTTGATTGACAGATTGAAGGTGCATCGGATCCAAAGGACAAGGGCTATGAAATCTCAGTCAGAATTCTCATTTCTACTTCAATCCTCATGTGTATTTAGAAAGAAAAAGATATTTTCTTGATTACTTTTTCAGTTTTTGCTTACTGAAATTGGGTCATTTCTAATTACTGTATGCATATATCAACCAAATGCACCTAAACTGTAACAAATCATAAGTAATTGCTTTAATAATTCTTTTTGCTGTTGGATTGGTTATATAAAATCAACACACCAACAATTACAAACTCATTACTGATGAACACTTAGATATCAAACATTCATCTGGCAGTTGCTTTGAGTATAATCTTTGACCATTTAGTTTTCCCGAGTACTGTCCCCTGCTGTGAAATTAGAATTTTATGCTTGAAAATGAAAATGGTAACTACATTAAAGAGAAAACAAGCATGGTGAAACTAGCTTGAGAAAAGTTAATTTATCTATATATTTTTTACTGAAAAAGATACACAACAGGGTGGTAGTAGGCGAAAACACTGTTGTCTTTCCGCTACAACAGTGAGGGTTTGCATCCTGTCTCTGTTCTATGTGTGAGGAATTTGCATGACCTGCTTGTGTTATGTGGGTTTACTCCAATTTCCAATTAGCCTTGTGATGGCCTTGTATTCCATCCAAGGTTTATTTATGCCCTATACCTCCTGTGATAGGCTTCAGATCCCCCCTCTCCACACACACAACTGCAACACCGACTAAGTGTTTGAAGGGAGGGTCATATAACAGCATACCTTATATGACCAGTGGAAGATATATTGATGTTTGTACAAGGTATAGTTCACACCGAAAAAGTATTTATGAACTCAATACTTAATTACACAACCATAGTCGCTATATTTTACTGAGTTCTCCATTTGTGTGTGTGTGTATGTGTGTGTATATCAAGTTTGGAGGAAGAGATTCATGGGAATTTTGCCAAAGGAAAATAGAAGGCTGGTTAATGAAGTGCCCACTGTTGTCAAAGGGACAGGTTCCTGGTATTTTATGACCAGCGAAGTGTAAAACCCAGAAGGCACTTTGGTGGGCCGCAAAATACCCATTGCTGATGAATGGAGATAATAAAATTAACAGCCTATTTCAGACCCAGGATGGGGACAAAGCTGTGTGCCCAAGTTGTACTTGGAACTGGAGATGATGAAGAACCTTTATTATATTATTGCTAACTTCAGCATAGTTGGAATATTACTTCTTTAAAATATGGAGTTTCTGGTTAAAATATAATCCTCTGAATTTTTTTAATTATATTGTAAACTACACAAAATGGGTCGTTGTCAACACTTGAACATTGCTTACTTTAGAATGGGCTTTGAGTTTATGATTGGTAATCGCAGACAAAAACAACAGGCAAATAGACCCCTGCTGTTTTCCCTCATTCTTGTTTGGTTTCTCAGACTAACATGCTGGTCACTCCTTGGTAAGACCTTACCAGCTACTTATTCAGTAAAATGTTAACTTGGGTGTACTCATCTATAGGTCAATGTAGGTAACAGATTTTGCCTGGATAAAGCAATTACTCAAATAAGGCCATAAATTTCACTGATATCTTTATATATCTTGGAGGAGGTTAAAACCTTCAGAATGTGATGTTATTAATGAGACACAACAAAATGTCTTAAAAAATTAAACAGAGTGCAAGGCAGATGAAACACTTGCATACTTGATTAGTAAGGGAAGGTTCTTTTTGTTCAGGAACATTTCCGTTTTTCTCTTTCAACTTTTCACTTTTCAATTTTATTATTATCCCATAACTTCTACTGTGAGTAAATTGTTATTCATTCCCATTCTGGCTATTTTGAAAATGACATTTTGGCTTTGCTCAAAATATCAGTTTTCATGTAATGTAATTGCTGTAGATTTTAGGGAGGGGAACAGCCCATCAAAGGGTACAGCACAGACAGGGGACTAACCCATCATAGGGTACAGCACAGACAGGGGACTAACCCATCATGGGATACAGCACAGACAGGGGACTAACCCATCAAAGGGCACATTGCAAACAGGGGACTAACCCATCATAGGGTAAAGCACAGACAGGGGACTAACCCATTAAAGGGTACATTGCAAACAGGGGACTAACCCATCATAGGGTACAGCACAGACAGGGGACTAACCCATCAAAGGGTACAGCACAGACAGGGGACTAACCCATCAGAGGGTACATTGCAAACAGGGGACTAACCCATCATAGGGTACAGCACAGACAGGGGACTAACCCATCATAGGGTATAGCACAGACTGGGGAGTAACTCATCAAAGGGTACAGCACAGTCAGGGGACTAACCCATCATAGGGTATAGCACAGACTGGGGAGTAACTCATCAAAGGGTACAGCACAGACAGGGGACTAACCCATCAAAGCGTATGCACACAAGCCAAATTACGGATATCTAACCAGCAACTTTTGGAAAGCAGGAGGAGACCCAAACAACAGGAGGAGTACAGGCAAACAGCACAAACACAAAATTAGGATTTGAACTCCTAACCCTGGAAAGGTGAGGCAGACGTTTCCAGCTGGTCCATCCAGTACTCTTAGAAATTGTACAGGTTGGTGAGTGTGGGAGGAGTGTATGTATGTATGTATATATATATATATATATATATATATATATATATATATATATATATATATATATATATATCGCTGTGCCCACCTCATGTCCTTTATGTGTCCGTAAGACTGACTCCCCTGGCTACCAACTCTTTTGGCTGTGTGACCCTAACAATGCTCATCGATCACCAATTCCATTTCTGTTTGCCAGATTCCTCAATAAATCCCCTATCTACTGTATTTGGGTCCCCGTGTTTCTGTCCTGAGAGTAGTAGTGTTCAAAATATTCTATTATTGGTGGTACATCTGACACAGAGATGTAGTTTATGTAGGTTTTGAACATTTAAGGTTGATATTTTACAATTTATGTTACTTAAACAAAATTACTCCCAATGGAACTAGTGAAACAGTCCATGCCTGTTCTTTGCAATTATATAACTTTACTGGTGAATATCTAATGCCATTAGTGATGGTTCATGTATGTCAACATTCCAATGGTAGTAAACTGCAAAATTGAACTGTGATTTCTCTCCAGCAGTAAGCCCACTCTGTATGTTTAAAGTCACACAACGATCATGGGATACCAGCTAAGAGAAAAGGAGATATCGAGGAATCTTTTGTCTATGACAGATAATGGGAATGCATGGCACTGAGGTCATAGCAGGTGTTCAGACTGTGTATATCTTTAAAAGCAGCAGGCAGATCAAACTGGTTCCAGAGTGCTCTCCCTGTACAAACACACCAAACAAAAACTCCCCCAATTGGGCTTTGTCACCCTTTCATGCTGCACAGCACCTGCACATTGTGCATAGAGGTCCTCTGAACTGTTCATATGGCTGCCTTCTGAGGAAAGGGCTTTGTGCAGCCTCATCAGAGGGGTACCGAAGTTCCTGCTGACAGACACATAAAACAGGAGCCTACTCCTTTCAGGGACATCTGTCTATTACCCAGCAAGTATTACCCTGCAGCAGCTACTTGACTGGCATTAAGTTTTTTAGATTCAATAATAGCATATTAAGTGCTACTTAAGGGTATCCTATTAACACAGATCACTGAAAATGAGTATTTTTTGAAAATAGAATATTTTTTCAGTTTACAGTATATTAATGAACTTCCAAATAGCCTTTTGGAACAAACTCAACATATAGTAAAAATCTTAGACAGTCAAAAAAATAAATATTTAAAGCTATTTATCTGAGTAATAAATGTATATTTACTAAAAAAAAACACATACACACAATTTAACATTAGAACATATGCGCACTAATAATCATATGATAAATAATAACAACAATTTTTTTCTTTGCTCCAACACTTTCTGGACTTCGGGTAATACATATTTTAGCACCGGCCTGCTGCCACTGCTATCTCCACCGCTGCTGCAGATGTTTTGGTAAGGCGATAACTCAAAAACCAGGTAACACATCGCAGAGGCACTGTATGGGTTCCAAACAGGAACTGAGGAAATTTTGAGACAGACCACCTCAGACTGAAGCAATGCTGCAGAGTGACAGCAGAAAACAAGAGCAAAAATAAGTAAAGACAATGCCTCAAAAACCATGACACAGAACTTTTGATTAAGTGGAAGTGATTAAATTTTGAATACACATTAGATGGGTGGACCAAATGACAGGATTGCCCAGGGAATACAGTGCTGTCATTTCTGACAGGACCGTATCTGGTTTAATTAACTCCTTTAGGTGTTTATTAGACGAACCTGGTGTGCTAGGGGTCAAGTCAAAAAATACATAAACATATTGGACAGTTACTGCAAATACTGGGGGTGATTTTAGGAAAGGTTTTGAAGTGGCCATGCTGACACACTGACACATAGAATCATACGTTTACACTGTCATCATTTAATTTTGTCTGCCTAAGACTTTTGTACAGAACTGTATGTTACCTGTTCAATGTCCTTGTTATGCATTACCTTTTCCATTAGGGGATTTCCATGACTGCTGTAGAGGTATTTTAACCTCTACTTGGCTAACAGGTCTGTGTCTCTTGGGGCTTCCCACCCAAAGTTGACCGGAGGCCTCATCAAGACTGAAAAGCAAATTCCTGAGCACAAAGGCCTAGCATTTTTCTCCATATCATGTAGGCCCTCTGAAAGGCATTATGTTGTGTGGAGGTGCAGCCTCTGAAGCTGGCCTGAATAGACCCTCCTGATAAAAGAGATTAGGTTTCTGCATGAGGCTGAGGGCTTTTGATCAAAGAGTAGGGGGCTATTTTTATCATTATGCATCAGAAATGCAAAGGGGAAAGAGGGGAAAACAAGGTCATTACAAGCGATGAATGTGGCGCAAAGGAGTTTGAATTACCTGTCTGCAGCTGAATGTGGCTCAGGCTTAAAACAGTCCCTGGAAAAAGGAGCAGTATCCCAACTGATCGTAAAATTGGCTGTTTTAGGGAGTGGATGGGAATTTGCACAATGAGACTCTAGCGTGTATATATGACACAAGTCTCGCTTACCGTGAAACTACTAGCTAATAGGCGAATTACCTTGAACAAACATTATTATATTTAGAATATACTAATGTAATTTCTCAGTACAAAAAATTCTGAAAAAGAGTAACATCTATGAAATAATTATGAAAATGTATAAGAACAATAAGATTTTAAATATTTGCTTTCAGTTGCATGTGACATATTTAAATAGGAATCTTAACAAATGAAAAAAGAATGATACTCTAACAGAGTCTGAGATTCACAAAAAATCATCTGTGTATTTTATTTATTTATTTTTTTTGGTTTAACGTGTGTGTAGCGAAACCTGTGATTTGCTTAAACCGTGAATTTTGGTATGGTTAGGTTTTTACATCAAAGTAGAGCAACTGCAAGTGTAAAAACTAAAATTTGCTTGTACAGACAAATGTTGCACAAGTAAAGACAATTTTTAAGAGCTGCACCATCTCCCATCTGTAGTTTTTTCAGAAGTCACAGTAGTTAAAAAAAGAGCAAATCCAGTAACTGTAAAAGTAAATTTAAACATGTGCTCATACCCTGTATTTGGACAAAACTTGAATATAAACCCACATTATGTCAATTTAAGCCCTGGGCTGTTTACAGTGGAGTTCTGCAAGTTCCATGATTATACATTTTCTCTTCTGAGGTTCACTTCTCTCCTATTAACCAGAGATAATTGCTTCCATCAGTGACTATGTGTCTCATTGTTTTTAAGCGGAGAATATTAAATCCAAGGCAAGTCTTTGTTGGAAAGGCTGAGAGGCAACTGCAGCAGATCACACTGGCCCAAAACCGGGTGGGCTGAACTTCGCCTACCTAGCATGCCCGGGAGGGGTAGGCAGCCAGTTGGCTTTGGGTCCTCTTAGGTCTTTGTCTTAATAGTGCAGGAATTCTCTTCCACTGTCTTCCAGGATTTTATGCCTGTACAGAGTTAGGTGTGTTATACAGACACATGTGCAATGTTTTGTGATATAAATGCAATTAAAGTGAATTAAAATAAATTTTCAGTGAAGAGGTTTCGGAGATGGGCCATCTTTGGCCTCTGTTCTTGTAATGGTAGGAAGGAACAGGTCTGCAATGGTGGTTTTTCATGCCTTCTACTTTTATGATTGTGTAAATCTGTCACAGGGATTTTTTCCTGCTATGGGTTTGCTCCTGGGCAGTATGTTGTCTCAGTGGGTAGCACTGTTATCTCACATACCCATTCAATGTGTGGCACTCTCGCCGTATCATTAGGGTGTCCACTTGATACTTGTCTTTCCTCCTGCAGTTTCCTCCTGAACTGGTGTCTGTAAATTTCCAATGTGTGGGTGTCTGTACCCAGCGATAAATGCTGGGGAAAAGAATAAAATAAAAAATAATAAAATGATACAATTAAAATGAAAATAGAAAAACCAGTACACAGCAATGCACAACAATGCACAAGAGTGCAAAAAACACAAGTAAACAGTGCATGTAAACAGACTGTACAAATAACTGCAACAGAGTAGTGCAAATGTGCATTTATCAGTGTTTACAGGGTAGGTGGTAGGTGAGAAGTCTGATAGCCTGGGGGAAACAACTCTTTTGCACCGAATGTTCCGGAACCTTTCTCCAGATGGAAAGGTGTGAATAGGCTGTATGAGGGGTGCGAGGGGTCACATGTGATGGAGAGATCTTTTCTGCTGGAGGGATATGCTGTCTAAGGCTTTGCGGTTCCTGTTCCAGGCTGTGCTATGGCTGGTTAGGATGCTGTCTATGGTACACGTTACATTATTCTGTTTGAGTTCTTGCAGACATCGCTCTCTGGCTATGCCACTGCAGTAGCAGAGATTTAACAGCACTGGATTCACATTGCATAACATATTTTACACATTGTAGCCAATTTAAAACAAGGAGTAAAAATGAAGATGTCAATTTTAATCCCTTATTCCATGCTAATATTCTCTAGTAAACATTGCAGAAGTTTCAGACAACACAATCACCACTCTGGATTCATAATCAGTACGTTTACATGCGCAGCTAAGTTGAGCTACAGTTATAGTTACATAAGTATGTCCGACTCCGCTACAATAGGTGGCGATATGGCTCCTTTCAGCTTGTCAGTATTGGCTTTTTCCCAGTTGACCTATTATGTCACTGACGTAAAACGTAACAAAATGAATAATAATTTTAATAAAGTATTTTTATATACTATGACAGCATGGTATTGGAAAATTTTCAAATATTGCAAAATGTGATTTTGTTGTATTGAATACTGGGGTATTTATGAAGCAACGTAAATTTCTCATGAACCCATGTAGGAGTGATTTACACAGCAAACATGAAAATGATTATTATTGTTTCAGAGAATGCATGTAGCGTTCATGCAAAAGCAACAGAAGTAAATCTTTAAACTGATTTTTAAACATATACTGGATAACCGTGAAAAGGAAAAATCATTAAAATTGCTAAACTTGCTACGTTTTTTTCCTACGACAGAGTAAACAGGTTTTAGTGAGAATTAAACTCTCTGCTCTATAATATTTGTACCAAACTGAAGGAAAGAAAAGGCCTGATCTTAATCTAACTGACTAGCAATGTAAGAATTGTATGTGCATAACATGCAATGTTGGTATTCATATCGCACATCGTCCAGTCCTGTAATGTATACTATAGCCTTTTTTTTAATTCAATCATTGAATGTGATTCGCGTCAATACCAGTTTCCATGCTAGTGTAAATCCAACCCCTTGAAGTACCTTCTTGAAGTACCAAAAGGGACTGTGGAGAATGCGTACAGCATCTAGGCCAGTTTGAGTCTGATTGAGCGCATACATGCAGGACTAAATCTCAATTTCATTATCTGGGTGTCAGTCCAATTTTGGGAAATTCTATTTAGTACGATTTCAGTCGAACCAACATGTTTACATGCACCTCAAAAGTCCGTTTTTAGTTGGTTCGATTTTACAAGTAGACATACTGGATGTCTCAGTGTATCAGTCCATTTCCTCCAGAACTGTGAAGACTGGTGTGCCTCTGTGTCCTTTAGAAAGGTCCTTTCAACTGTTGAAATGATCCCTGTTCACAACTTGGGGGGTGAAACAGACTGGTAGTTCTCGAAACATTTTCAGTTACCATTACGGTGTGTTTCCTGGAACATGCTGTACACATCCAGAAATGTGCAGATTTAAAGCAAGCTCCCTTCTTCAGGGCTGGAGCTGAGACTAGCAAACCCACAGCAGTCTCCCAGGCAGCGGTATGGAATCAGTCAGCGGAGACTGAACTGCAACACAGGTTTTATTTTATTCCATTGTGTTATTCTTATGGTAGAATGCAAGTGTGAGTCAAAGACAGTGAGAGGAAAATACAAGATTAGAACTTGGAGCTCACAATAGTGGGATTATAGTCACCTTGGGGTCATATAAGGAGTAAGCACTCACTCCCTGTGTATAATGGACCGACAAAAATGGCAGTTATATAAATACTCTGGGTCTTGAAACACACCATCAGGCACACCTGAGGAAGTCTCTATGTAACTGTCCAGATAGACAGAATATCACAAACATGTATTTAGTACGACTATTTAGTATGACTAATATGTGTTCTCTTCAGCTTTGTAAGAAGGTTTGCCCTGGAAATGTAACAATTTATATGTGCCGTTTAAATATTTATCCATTATTATTTAGAAATGGTCTAACACCATTAGATATTCTACCGGCAATAAAACACTTAAGACGTAAAAAACAAATCACCCCGGCAGTAATCACGAGTAATGTGTCTTGTTAAAAAGTATTTGCACTGACGTAACTGAGCACATGTTACTTTGTTCCACATAAACTTGGCTTGTGAAAATAAATACGATGAACAAAACATGTGGACCACCATCACTTTTATTTAGGTATATTTTCAAGGGACCCCAAAAAATAGGCATTTCCTTTAACTCTGGATATGCTTCTGTGGGCAGCAAAAATTAATCAGTAGTGATTACCAGGCATAAATAGGCTATTTGAATAATAGCAGTGCTCTTAGGATTTGAAAGTAAAATAAAAAAGTAAACGAATAGATGCAGGGTTGCAAGAATTAGAAAAGGCTATCTTTCAAAAAAAACATTTCTATAAAATTCTTTCGGTTCTTTTGATACTGGGAAACACAAAAGGCAGGCTTTAAGAAGATCCATGATTATCAATTACCATTTTAGATTCAATCTGATGTAAAGATCGCTGCTGAATTATTCTTACCCATTTTTAAATTAGCTGAATTTCACCTTACATAAACAGTTAATTTTATATCATTTCACTAAACTGAAATATTCTCTAATAGTAGCAGAAAAACTTGGAGTGTCAATTTGGATTTTGTATTGCAGTCCCACCAACACGCTCAGTCTCTCTCACTGAAATACTGACAGCTGTGTTTCATTGTAGTTTCAGTTTCGTTAATTGCTGGTCCTAAATAACCTGTCTAGATGGTTCCCTCAGTGTGAGGAATTGTCTCGATGAGCAACTGCAGAGCATCCCTGCTTTTCCCTGCTTCTTACCCTTCCTGTGTGTTTAATGTGTTCTCCCCACTCCCCGGCCCCGTGAGTGTGTGTCCCTACCTCGTTCTCAGGGTGAGTGTGTGCACCGCTT
The DNA here is from genome assembly GCF_023856365.1 of Brienomyrus brachyistius. Lineage (NCBI taxonomy): Eukaryota > Metazoa > Chordata > Actinopteri > Osteoglossiformes > Mormyridae > Brienomyrus > Brienomyrus brachyistius. Next base: position 24,073,936 of record NC_064543.1, read on the forward strand.
CTTCTGTGTCTGCATGTGAGCCTGCCTTACCCTTTACTCCTGGGTCAGACCTTCTGCCTTCTTGACCTTTGCTTTCGTCACTGACTCTGATTCCTGCTTGTCATTCATGTCATCTGTTCACTCCGCATGTAGGCTCCATGACCAAGAAGATTCTCATTTCAGGGAGAACATACTGTACAGCATGCTTACAGTTATACCACAATGTGTAGTTATGGTTATATCACAAGGAGAACATATAGCATGCTTATGGTTATATCACAAGGAGAACATATAGCATGCTTATGGTTATATCACAATGAGAACATATAGCATGCTTATGGTTATATCACAAGGAGAACATATAGCATGCTTATGGTTATATCACAATGAGAACATATAGCATGCTTATGGTTATATCACAAGGGGAACATATAGCATGCTTATGGTTATATCACAAGGGGAACATATAGCATGCTTATGGTTATATCACAAGGAGAACATATAGCATGTTTATGGTTATATCACAAGGAGAACATATAGCATGCTTATGGTTATATCACAAGGAGAACATATAGCATGCTTATGGTTATATCACAAGGAGAACATATAGCATGCTTATGGTTATATCACAATGAGAACATATAGCATGCTTATGGTTATATCACAATGAGAACATATAGCATGCTTATGGTTATATCATAATATGTGGTTTATATAGCACTTTCTCTACTATCTTTGTGTCTTATTTGGGGGGCTTTAGGTAGCATATGCTGTCTTTGGTTTGCGGGGGTTCATCTTGCCTTAAAAGCCTTTCAGTGGGGATTGCTTCATTCTTAAGTTATTCAGGTGCTTCTATGTACATTCAATTCAAATGAAACGTGGGAAGAAGCAGAAGGAGGATGTCTATGGATTTGGACTGGAGGCATATGCATGTTAAATATTCTTCATCTGCATCTGCTGAAGCACACAAGCTATTTAGGGAGGGCTTGCACATTTCAGTAACAGATATAGGACTTAATAAATACATCATGTGATACTGAATAATAAATACTCATAAAAAGTACTCACACATCAACTAAATAATGAATAATAAGTGACAAGTCATTAAAACCTCATTATACAGCTTGATGACTGAAATAGCACCATAAATCTACACTTATGTACACTGCCTTGAAAACTGAAGGCAAGGAAAGTGTCAAGAAAATTAATGAATGAAACGCGATTTGTTCTTGGGTATCATTTATTACTATGGATATGAAAGAGGTTCATTTTATTGTGCTAGCATTCAACATGTTTTGAGGCTAAAACTGATGTGTAGGTAATATGTAAAGATGTATACAGTGTACGTATAATGTTAAACTACTGTTACTGCAGGATCATCTGGCAAATTCAGAGGATACTAATGCATCCACTTGTCATCCATTTGCAGCAGCTTAACAACATGGAGAGATAATGAACGGCAAATGCTTACAGCGACGAGCATGTGATTTTCCAATGGGAATATATGTCTAACTTGATGCTGGTCCTCATCCTTGTTTGGTTCTAACTGCCAAACCCTGGCAGGAGGAAGCATCCTTTTTGTGTCACTGCTGAAGGAATGTGGCTGACAGGACACACTTAACAGCCAGAGGACCAAAATCCTACCCTTCATGCCGATACCTGAGAGCAGTGACCAATTTTGAATTCAATTTTTTACCCCCCGCATTTTGACACATTGGAAAGCAGCTCTCGTGCATAGATTTGCAGGGGGGGGTGAAAGGTCCCTTTTGTGTTTTGGTGAATGCACATAGGCTGGTAACCAATTACGGTCGGATGCATGGCAGCCACAATCCCAAGTGCCATTGCAGAGCTCCCAGCGGATGCTCCGAGTGGCTGCTAATGACGCTGGCTGTCTGAGGCTGTTATCTCCAGGCTGGGACAAGGCTTCACCTGGGCCAAGGGACCTGCTGATTTATTTATGGATTTCTTTGATTATTTCTGTGGAAAAAAGAGGAGCAGACAATGGAACATAAAGCTGCCACGCCTCTTCCACATGCGCTATATATTAGATAATTAGTATATTTCCTTTTAGAACTTGTTTTCAGATTTGGTTTTGCTCTCGACAATTATTGCAATCAATCAAGTGGCTGACAACCATCTAAAATATCATATTTGTTGCTTAGAGTGTTGAAAATGACAATCTTTCATGTAGCAGCTCAACAGCTTTTGTCAGAAATATGTCTTTGTGCAGTGGCCGTTACATGAAAACTGGGTTGTAATCAAAATGAGTGTATCTGCATTAACCTGGTAAATGTTCAGTGATTGATGTTATTCAGGTACCTAAGTAATGCAAATTTTGCAGCATTACTCTGATTTTTACTTCACTGGCTATTCTTGTGTAAAATTAAATTGTAAAATGAATCCCATGGTTTCTAATGTCTACGGAACTGTCCTGCATTTTCTTCACCATCTACATTATATCTCTGTAAATCTTACCACATGGGTTATTAAATCTCGCTACATTCCGAGGTATATAGGATTGTTTATTTATGAAGGAAGGGAATTTGTCATTAGACAATGTTTGGCAATTTATCTTAGGGAATACTGCAGTTTTAGCACCTCAAACTCATTGCTTTCCTGTTGGGTTTTTAAAGGTGTTGACCGAATTACACTTTCACTAAAATCTATTCGTTTTGTTCTTGTGCTTCTATCATGCAGACTATGTATATATATAAATGTATCATTTGGAAAGGTTAGGCCCATATTTGGTCTCGTTTTATACATTATTCGTAATTTATGATTTAATGAAATATACAAGATACATCTGGAACAAATTTGAAGCTAATAAACTTAAATTTGTTTAGACAAATCATCTCCCTGTTCCCCACGTTGCGATAAATATGAATCTAAAAATTTTGGCTCTGTCCTCATGGTTTATTATTGTTTTCCCATGATTAAACCGCAATTCTTACCACCTAGTAAAAACAAACATGTCCTTTTATGATTTTGGTTTCTGAAAAGGAGATGTCAATAGCCAGGAAACATCGAAATGGTTTCTATTGATCTGTGATAATGTTCCAGTCAGAATTGTTACATAAATGTTGTCTTTTGTACAAGGCTTGCAAAAGAGCTGTCCTTTGGGAAAAGGGTCAAATGACAAATATAGCCTGGGTATAACACAGGTATCCTGAAGTACACATACTGTACAGGCTATTGCATTTGAATTTCAATGTTGTTGCAGTTCAAAATGGAACAAAACTGCTGGACTCACAACAACAACAGGTTGTTGACAGTGAAAGACAGCCTTTTTCCATCCCTTAGCTGGAGATCTTTTTCTTCTTTTTGGGGATTAACAACCCAGCAGCTGCATTTGCGACCATGGTGCTGGCAGATAAATGAATAAGATTCTGGCAATTGCCTTTGTTATAAGGAAGGCTTTGTATGAATATCAAGACCTTTGCCTTCTCAATGAAGTTGTTTGCATTATTACATGAAATCCTTCATGCCTGTTGTATTTATTGAGCCGATGAAATGTCAGATTTCACTGCTGTATGAAACTAACCTTAATCCACCCAACCTATTAACAGCTTACTTTTAATATACATGTAGCACCACGATAAAGATGGAGAAAAGACATGAATAGTACACAAGGTGCACGTCTGCACATGCCTGTAAGCAACACAGGTAATTAGTGGTTTTGCTCACTTATTTATGACCTTGCATAATCAAAAGAAGCACCGCTTTGATTGAAACCCGCCTAAAATCTTCATGCCCAGTGGCATTAAGCAGCACATCTGTGCCTCTCTCAGTTCCTTCCTCCCATCATCCGCCTCCAGCCCCCCTGCCTGCCCCGCTCACCCTCCTCTATTCCCATGAGCCATTCTGTGGCACTGTGGCCGCCAGTTCATCTCATTCACAGCAATAGTCTGGCCAAAGCCATACAAGCTGACCGCTCTTCCACTAATGAAGGAAGTCTTTGCGTGTGAGTGTGCCTGCGAGCATTGCCATCTGTTCTGATCTCCAACATACAAATGATATGTCCCTTTACATAGCTGAAGAAAATTACCGGCTGGTGTGTGTGGGCCATGCAGTGTGTCTTATTCTCAGATATTGTCAGATAAAATGGGATAATAACAATAATTTGCTATTCATTTTACATGTTTGCACATTACCCTTCCAAGCAGCAGCTGCAAAACTTGTTAAATAGCAATTGCTGAAAGCTATTGCTATGAATCGGGAGTAATTTATTGGAGATTACAGGACGTATGATATCACAAAGCATTCTGAAAAGCTCTATTTTTAGTATTTGGCAGAGGGGCTCCAGAATATTCTCCACAACATGCCTGGGCGTTTTGGGAATGATTTACCTGAGATGCTGGATTTTAAAGTACATCAGCGGCTCTATTAAAGACTCAGCCTTTCGGCTTTGCATAGCTTTTGCACACACCCATAATCCATAGGGTTATTTGCATACGCCTCCCTTAGCTTAGTGCCCATTTACTCCGCTGTACATTTTTCACAAAAAGAATTCATATCATTTTTTGCTGCTATAGCCAACATTTCCTCAAAAGTTCCTATCACAGCAATTTTCCTCCACCTAAAATGACACGATTCAAAACCCTTACAGCATACTGCTGAATGTCAGTATGATAATCACAAGCTACAAGTTTGCTCAGGTTCGACACTGTTTGTCAGGTTATGTTGCCGTTACGCATTTATATACCAACAACACTTCCCAGTCGGACGTGTGTGAACAGAGGCAGCGGTGGTGCAGAGGAGCCTCTTTGCTGAGGTATGGCCTTCAAAGACGTCACACATGTTTACTTCTGGCATTTCACATTCTGTAGACAATTCCCTGAATTCTTAGTTTGCGAGATCCATTTGGGAAACACTGGATCTGGGCTTGGCCTGTCATTTGGATCATCTCAGAGAAAATAGTTGTTTTGAAAGCATAAAGAAAAGACCCCCCCACCCCCACATAACCTGAAATGTATCCTGATTTTTATGGTTTTTACTGGAGATTTGTTGTAGTGTGCTTACATTACCAGTGCTCTCCATATTCCTGAATAGCTGCCTTATAAGTCAATTAATGTAATAAATATAAAACAATCTTTGCAATTTTTGTTCCAAAATCTGCAGAGTATATAGAGAAGAAAAACAAACCAGACATGCTACTTAATTAACCACACATTCAGGCCCCCGGCCTCTTCTCATGCATCTCTTTTTAATCGTTTTAAATGTAGCCTTTGAAATACAGAAAGGAAAATTTTTTATTTCCCAAACACCACAAACTTTTCAGCATCTCAGATGTATGGAATTTGTCTCAGACTTTTTGCAACACTGGGGTAAAAACAAAGTTAACCAACATCTCCCACCTCGAAAAACACATACTCACCCAGCAAGAAGTGTTTGTCCAGCGGAAATTTTAAGTGTCAGTCACTTTCTCTGGAAAAGTGCACTGTTTTGTGGTACATTCCATGGATATCTTTGCAGTCTACATATTTTCCATTGTCTTTCAATTCTGCTGACTTGGAAATGACAATGAATTAAAGCCATATACTGCATGGGGGGCACATGCTCCCCCCAATGCAGTTGGAGCCAAAACCCTGTCAATTAGCCCAGAGGCAGCCGTTCATGCCAGACTGACATTGTTGCTTCTTAAGCTAACTCTGTTTTCTGTCTACCTACTAGACGTTTCTCTTACTGTATCTTGTCATACATTAAGCCAGGGTCTTTTGCTTTCCGTATTCCTCTAAGTGCAAAAAAAAACATTTTTTTGTATCCAGAGAATGTCCTGAGAAAGATGACATTACTCAGTATCTCATCTGAAGCTCAGCAAATCCACTTAAGGTGACACCTTCTTCTTTTTTTCAGAAAAAATGGCAACAATTCCCCATGTATTTGCATTCATCATCATGAAAACTCCACCCCGTGTCATTTTTCTGGAGTATTTCATCAAACAGTGTTACTTGCTCCCTTTTATTCTGGTAGTTCAGCCTGTTTCTGTGGAGAGCACAATGAACACAGTGGATTTAAATATTTATTGGGCAATGAAGATGCATGTGCAATTAGCAATTTATGGACAGCATGAGATGGGAAGTGGGAGTTCACAGACTGATTACCCATGATCAGCCCCAGTAAAAAAGTGCTCCTCGAATCCCCTTCAGGCTGGATGGAGCTCTTATGAAAATCACATCCTTGAACTGCTGAAAGTAATGAAACACAAAGAAGAAATGACACTGCTGGATGACTGAATGCTTATTTTGGGTCCAGTGCCAACAAAATAGAAAAAGTTAGCTGCTCAAGGGCAGAGAGAGCAAACAAAGATGCATACACACGCGTGCACACACACACGCACACACCCAGCCACCCACATACACACAGGTTTGTAATTATATCTTTGTGAATACTCTCCATTTATTTCAATGGGCAAAACTCTAATCCCAACCCCTGGCCAGCTCTAACCTTAACCATAAATAACCAAACAAAATATGAGACTTTTTACTTTTTTTGAATGCATTCACAGATCTTTGTGGGGACCTGAAAAATGGTCCCCACAACATGAAAATAACAGGTTTTTATCATATTGTGGAGGAGATTTGGTCCTCACAATGTAACATAAACCTAATCCACATGCACGCACGCACACACACACACACTGAGAGCATCAGTCTGCCAGGAAACACAACATACAGTATTAAATACTGAAAAAATATAAAACATCAATATTAGGGACGGAATAAGAATGGAGTTATGAAAAATAGTCGACTATATGTTTATGAAGAGTGCAGATTTGCTTGAACTATATTATGAGTGCATACATAGTCAGTAATTGATGGTGCAATTGAAAATGCATCATAATCATAATGACTATGGAGTCAAAAAGTTAAGTGACTTATAATATCCATCTATCACATACATGAAACATTTTTCCACGGTCATGGTGATCTGGCACCCTCCCAAGGAAACACGGCAAGCAGGGAGGTCTTTAGTATAATTACACTTCAGAGGGTGGCACGCTGAGCCAGTGGCTGGCTGGGGATTTCAATCACACCTCTGCTCTCTGTGTCCAGAGTTCGCTTGTCTTTTCAGTGTTATGCTTTACTCCCACAGTTTAAAGACATACAGTCAGGTTAATTGATGTCTCTAAGTTGCACATAGTGTGTGTTTCTATGTGTCCTGCGATGGATTGGTATCCCATCCAGGCCATACCCCAGCCTCGTGCCCTGTGATGCCTGTGATAGACTCCAGGCCCTCCCACAACCCTGACCAGGATAAGTGGTCAGAAGATGGATAATTCATAGCTATTAACTCATACCTTTAATAACGAATGGAAAAATGACCAATATATTTTGTTTTCCAGACTGCAATATTGACTCTTTGCAGCCATGTCATATGAATTACAGCATTCATCACTACAGCGACATATTACAGAATACATCTTCATATCTGTTCCCGGAGGAGTCTAACATCTGCTCGAGTTGTGTTCCAGTCAATTTACATTAATGGTGGCTGACTGGGCTATTCCATACAATATTCTTCAATAGCCAAACAAATGTATTTTGCGTGCATACATGTTTAAAAAAGCCACGTGTTACACTGCTATTTGTTAATTTGTGTGCCTCTGGCCAAAGTATAAAACAGTCTTCAGCTTCAATTTAAGTTTAATCCATCACTATTTCCAGTGCCTTAAATCACCAAGCATTTTAATTAAGCAATAAACTGATTATAGTAATTGTACATTGAACTCTTATTTTAAAAAGTTTTGTATAATGCAAAAGACCCTCAGGCAATGAGATTATGTGCTATAAAGATGTCAGTAATGTTAATTACTTTTAGCACAATCCTATACAGTACATGTGTGTAGATGTCTTCTTTCAAGCAGATTTGCTGTTTTAAACTGTTTGAGTGTTGCAGGCCGGTATCTGAATCTGTCTGAACAGATCTGTCTGTTGTTGGCTGTGTATGTGTGTCCATATGCTGCCTTGCTCCACAGTGCACTGACAGTCAGCCAGGGAATGCTGCCTTTGACAACATCAGCTTGCTTTTAAATTAAGCGTTCCAATTAGCACCGTCAGTAGATGCACCTCAAACAAGAACCTGCTGAACTGTGCCATATGTAGTCATGAATATTCATACCATGAAACAGACAAGTCTCGCACCCCCCAGCTCGCTAATCTGTGATTGTGTAAGTCTGCCCCCCCCCCTTTTTTTATTAAGCACTAGTGAAAGCAGCACAAGTTATGGAAAAAGGGAACAAATAAAAGCTAATAGGATAAAGATCTTTTTCTTTTAACATATGGAATAAAACAAATGGAGATGCACTGGGCATCCATGAAGGGGACATGCAGTGCCGGTGCTGCGGTATGAAAAGGCCAATATCATCCGCCTCGGAGCCCATGCAGCACTGAAATACTCTGGCAAATAATTCCCTGTCATTATTCCTCATTAATACCACACTATTATTCTTCATAGATTCAGTCAAACAGACTTGATATGAGACCACCTGCATTTGAACTAATTCTCATTCTGTGTCCCCTTAGGCATAAGCAAATTGTCCTAACCCCATTAAAAAAGAACAGACCTTGGCCTTGTACCACCCGCACTCCCGTGCCCACCACCTGTACTCGAAAGACTCTCTTGTGTCAATGTGATGGAACATTCGGATTTCATACTGCCCCTGATTGATCGCCAGCTGTCAGAGCAAACGCTGCCGTGTGAATGAGCTCTGCACAGCCATAGTTTTAAATGCACTTCCTTTCACTTGGGTGCACAGACATCACTCAGCTGGAAGGGGTACCTGGCTTATGGGGACTGCAGGCCTTTGCGGCTCACCTGAAAAGGAGGCTACTGCCTGATGTATCTACAGTATGGTCCTGTGTAGGGCTAGGTGATATAAACAATATATCGAGTTATTGTCAAATAAAATTGAAACGATAAGAAGGGGCAGGGACAGTTTGAGGATTCAGTGACTTCATAAATCACAGATTTCCTCACCAAACAGATCACAGTCAAAATTACTTAAGTCTGAATGACTTATTCCATATCTGATATGGAGTTCAGTAACACAGGGATGCCTCATGGGATAGTACTGTCATTTGTATTTCTTTATTACAGAATAGATTTCAGGTACAACTCTGCTCATATTGAAGTTCTCAGATGAATCTATAGCCACAAGATTTATTGGCAAATGAAGAGCAGTCTGATTGAAAGTTATTTTGGGTGCTCAATATCAGAAAGACCAAAAAGCAGGCTATGGCCTTCAGCCAAAGTCAAGAGCTACTGACTGTTCTCATCATCCAAGGGTTCTTCCACACCAATCCTGCCCAACCATGTCTTTATGGACCTTGCTTTGTATACTGGGGCACAGTCATGCTGGAACAGAAAAGGGCCTTCCATAAAACAATTCACACAAAGTTCGAAGCATGCAACTATATAAAATGTCTTGGTATGCTGAAGAAAGGTTCACTGAAACTAAAGGGGCTTAGCCCAATCCCTACAAAACAACTCCATAGCATTATCCCTCCTCCACTAAAGTTGGCACAATACAGTCAGGCGGGTAACATTCTCCTGACATCTGTGCTTTTGTGCTGAGGTCAATACAAGGAAATTTGGAACTCTGCAGTTATTTAGTCGGCAGAGCTTTGGCAACTTTTATGCACTATGCATCTCAGCATTTGGCGACCTTTACCTAATGGTAGCTGAGTTTCTGTTGTTCCTAAAGGCTGCCATTTTGCAATAATACCACTTACACTTGACAGTGGAATATCTAGCAAGGAAGAATTTTCACAAACCTTATTGCAAAGATAGCATCCTATTACGGTACCACGCTTGAATTCACTCACTATCAAGCTCTTCAGAATGACCCATTCTTTCAAAAATGTCTGTAAACCTGGCTGCATGACTGGGGTGCTTGATATTTTACACCTGTGGAAATGGGTCTGAATGATTAAGTGTGTGTTCCAATACTTTTGTCCATATAGTGCATCATACATTATTAAAAGATTTGAGCTTACTAATATAAAACCCATAGTATTCACACACTTCACTCTAGCTTCTGACTTTGTGGTCATGTTTTCTTTAGGCATGAAACATGAAGATGAAGAACATGAAATAATATAATGTTAAATTTCGCTAGACTAAAAATTATTTGGGGACTCCAAATGGCAAATTGAGAATACAAAAAAGTAAGCCCTACTTGTAATCAATGAAACCCAATGGGTACAGTATGGTTAGAAAAGACTTACTATAGGGGATATGCTGCTGTATTCGTGACATGAGGAGCATGTTGCCCCCCATACCCAAGGAATAGCCTTGATGTTGTCAAAAGCAACACAGAGAGCACTCATTGGATGGGAAGCCCGTGGCCTGAGGACCATCACAGCCTCTTTCTGAATGAAGAAGAAGAAAATCTTTATGAACATAGTGTGGTGTTATGTACTGGAACTGATGGAGGAAGAGGAGTCAATCGACAGTAGATGGAAGAAAGTGAAAAAAGTTGTGATGACCACATGCAAAGACATTTTTGGGTTTATGAAGCACCAAAATATGGAATGACTGTAAATATAAACCATGAAGAAGATCAAAGACAGGAAGTAAAAAAAATCAACCATCAACAACAGTAGAACAAGAGCCGGAAGAGCAGAAGCACAAGAGGAGTACACAGACGTCACCAAGAATGTGAAGAATAGCATTAGACGCGATAAAAGAAGTTACATTTACAACCTGGCAACAGAAGCAGAGAGACATGGAGACAAGAAGGAATTGTACTCTATGTTGAAGAAGTTGTCAGGAAAATTTAGCAAGTCAGACAGATTAATGAAAGAAAAGGAGGGAGAAACACTGATGGGAGAGGAACAACAGTAGAAAAGGTGGGAAGAACATGTTGAAGAGTTGTTAAATAAACCAGCACCACCAAACCTGCCAAATATACCATCAGCAGCAGAGGATCTACCTATAGACTATCGCACACCAACCAGAGAGGAAATCTGAAAGGCAATAGGACAGCTGAAGAATGGCAAGGCAGCAGACCCAGGCAACATAACAGCAGAAGCCCTGAAGGCGGACATAGACACCATGGTGGAGATGCTCTTCCAACTGTTTGAGAATATCTGGGAGAAGGAGCAGGTGCCATCAGAATGATGGAAGGAAATCTCATCAAATTACCAAAGGAAGGCAACCTCAGTATCTGTGCAAATTACTGAGGGAGTATGCTCCTGTCCGTACCAGGGAAAGTGTTCAACAGGATAATGCTGAACTGAATGAAGGACCAAGATGCCCAACTAAGAGATCAGTCAGCGGGCTTCTGAAAAGACAGATCCGGTACAGACCAGATTACTACCCTTTGCATCATTGTTGAACTGTCATTGGTATGTAATTCTTCCCTGTACATCTGTTTTGTGGATTACGAGAAGGAGTTTCACAGCTTATACAGGAAGACTCTCTGGAACTTTCTCAATCATTATGGTGTGCCAGCCAAAATGGTCATCATCATCATAAACTCAGATGTTAGGATGACCGATAGAGTAGTCCATGGAGCGCAGCTCACTGATGCCTTTCAGGTGAGAACCGGAGTTCGTTAGGGGTGCCTACTCTCGCCTTTCCTCTTCTTCCTTGCTATTTACTATACAAAGAAGACATCAGCTGCACAAACAAGATCAGGAATACATTAAACACTCTTCGCATAACTTGACAAACTGGACTTTGCAGATGACTTGGCACTACTGTCCCAAACCCATCAACAGATGCAGGAGAAAATTAACAGTTTGACAACCTCCTCGACTCAAGTTGGCCTGAACATCAACAAAGGGAAGAGGTAGAAGCCTTCATCTACTAGGGCAGTGTTGTCAAAAAGTTAGATATAACCAGCGCTGACTTCTAGACATGAATAGGCAAAGCAAGGACAGCTGAAGGCTGTCTACAAATGAAGGTCAGACTGTTCAACTCCAACATCAAGTTAGTTCTCCTATATGGAGCAGAGACCTGGAAGACAACAGACAATAGTAAAGAAAGTACAGGCTTTCATTAATATCTGTCTGTTATATCCTCTGGATCTGCCAAACACCATGACCAACCAGGACCTATGGCAGAGAACCAACCAGCTTCCTGCAGAAGACAATATCCTGAGACAGTTTGGTAGTTGGATCGGCCACACATTCCGCAAGCCAGCCTCAAGGGTCACCAAGCAAGTGCTCACCTGGAATCCCAAAGGAAAGAGAAACAGAGGATGGCTCAGAAATACATGGCATGGAGACCTTGACCTGGACACCAGAAGAATGGGATACACCTGTAGTCAGCTGGAACAAAAAGCCCAGGACTGGGATACCTGAAGATCCATTGTTGGCGGAATATTTCTCAGGAGGGGTAGTTGGTGAAGCAGCAGCAGCAATAAATCAGTATGTGTCACTTAGGAGCATTCAGGTAAAAGCACACTTATTAACGTTCACATTTCTAGATTATCTGTTCAGTACTTCTAGAAATTCTATAGGTTGGTGAGTGTGGGAAGAGTACGTATGGGCAGAGCAAATGAACAAGTTGTCTGGGTAATACAACACTGTTGTTCCAAAAGCCCCCCTTTCTAGATATTCATGTATTTATTAGAGTTAGGGGCATTTTGGATCTTAATACTGCCTTTTTGTAGCAAATAACACTAGTTACGTGAGAATGACGTTTGTACTGCACTCTTTTTTTCTCCTCAAAATCTTGATAACTTACAAAGGACATTCATCAGACTTACCACTCAATATAATATAATGTATAATTTGATGAATTAAAGAACCAAAACTGAAGTATTGCAGAAAATATGGACAAGTGCTTCTTTCAGGACTTCTGTAGCTTCTAAAATCCTATGTTTAGAGCAAATCATCACTGTTAAAAACAGGGATTCCACGGGGATAGTAAGGGTCTTATAACTGAAAATGAAATCGATATAGTAAATGTCCTGCCCCGATCATCCGCTCCTTCGGTGTGCCACGCCCCTTCATTAACCCCATGTAGATTCCCCGTGTTTACCAGCTGTTTCTGATCATTGTCATTAGTCCAACGTATTTAGTCCGCATTTCCGTTTGTTTCCCCAGTCTGGTCATTGTATTGTCAGTCTGCATTTACCTCACTGTTCTTTAATAACCCCATGTTTCCTTAACTTCTGGCATCCTGCACTTTTGTCTGTGCTCCAGGCCCATTATTGCGTGACAGAAAGACCGGACTCACCCAAAAGACGCCTCACCTCACGGAGGAAGAGTACCTCGTCCTCGCCGATGAGGTGATCTATTGGCTCCAACAGCCCGAGGTGAAGGAATACCCAGCTGCCAGAGCCTTTGCTTCCCGTGCTAGGGTCTCCCCGCTGGATGACGCACACCAGGCGGAAGCGGTGCGGCAGAGCCTAGCGCAGCTCAGAAGCAGAGCCGCAGAGAGTATGAGCAGGCAGGTATAATTGGACTGTGGAGGGATTCCTCCTTTACCGTCGGGGCAGCCCAAAATCGTCATCGCCCCTGCCGTACCTGCCCCGCGTAAGACGCAAAATGTCGCAAATGGGGGGGCGTGTCCCAAGCTCTTCCGGGATCTCCCGCTTCGCTGTGGACACCTGACGTCTCTGTGGATGCCTCTCTCCTTGTGCACGACGCCCGTCTGCCTGCCCCTCCGCTTGGGCACGACGTCTGTCTGCCTGCAGCTTTGCCTAATCCTGCAGGTCCTGCTCGCTCCTCTATGGCCCATAAAGGTGTCAGAGCTGCTGAAGATGGGATTCCCTGGGTCCCCAAGCTCCCCAAGAAGGGGGCACCGGCTCCAACTCTTTTGGTTCCCACGCCCGAGATGGGAACGTCTGCAGCTTCACCCAAGCCCGAGACCCTGACCCACCGCTTCTTCACTCTCCAGGGGCTTTATTGGTGGATAATGGGGGAGCCAGCAGTGCAAACCTCCCCTGGAGCTGCCCTCATCCTGGAGCAGCTGAGAGGGGAGCTTGCAGAGATTACTCCCAGAAGCTGGAGAGAGCAGAGAAAACCATGAGGAGGCTGCTTCAGTGGATGGGGATGGAGGCCTCCCCGATAGGAAATGCAGTGGTGCTTGAGGTCTCTGCTGTGCCCACCTCCGTGGTGCATCCCCTGCCAGTGAGTCCTGAAACGCCCCCCGTGGTCCCTGATCCGGCGGCTCCAGCTCTGCCCCCGGAAGTTCCTGTGCGGACAATAGATGCTCCATTCCCCGAGGTTCCAGCAGTTTCTGCTTCACTTCCTGTGGTTCCTATAGAGGACAAGGAAGCCATAGTGCAGTTGGTTGTGAAATTTGTGAGTCAGGCACACTACATCATTTGAGACCATGAGTGGTGTTGGATATTTGGAACTAGCTCAGGGTTTAATCAACATTGGAGCACATGCAGGTAAAGGCTTTTGCAGGCTTTTGCCCGATCCAACTACTGTCTCTCGTAGACGTAAAAAATATGCCGAAGACACCAGACAAAGCATTTCTCCTGAGCTGAGGTCACAGTTGACTGACAGTAATGGGGCTGCTACGCTTGATTTGTGGACTGATGATTTCCGAAAAATAGGTTCTCTGTGTGACCTTGCATTACATTAGCAGAGATTGGGAGCTGAAGGAGCGAGTGCTTTGCACCCCGCAGAATGGGACAGCACTCTACGCAAAACAGCCGACAACATTAGACCAGCTGTAATCCATTCCCTACGTAAATTTGGACTTGAGGATTTTTTTCCTAAACTGGTGTATGTAACGGACAAGGGCTCAAACATTGTCGCAGCCCTTTGCACAGTCACAAAGTTGAATTGCGCAGCCTATATCCTAAACACAGTCTTGCATACCACACTGGAACAAACACGGAGGAAGATCTGTTTGGTGAGGAGGTATCTGGACTGAGTCTGCCAAATCACTTGTAACTTATTTTAAGCAGTCACATCTCCAGAGTTATCTGGATAAAACATTAAAAGCACCCGTGGGGACACGGTGGAACTCACTGCACACAATGCTGAACTCTATCAGCAGCCAGTATGAGGCCATCCGTGTTCTCCTAGAGGAGCGAGGAGAAGATTGTTTGACCTCTATCAGTATGGAGACTTTGAATGACATCGTGGCTTTTTTGGTACAATTCAAAGAAGCAACAAAAGCCTTAGAAAAACTCCCACCATTCACTTGACAGTTGTGTGGTTGGAGCGTCTCAGACGTCATATTCAGCCGTGTTCAACTGACAGCATGACATTGTCATCACTGAAGGAAAAATGTCTCAAGGTTCTTGATGACAAATTTGAACTGCATCCCCTGCACAAACTGGCCATGTTCCTACACCCAAAATTAAAAAGCCTTAATCTGCTGTCAGACCAGGCTGAAATAATGAGAATTTTGGCTCCATCTGATCTTTTGTCCGATGTTGAGGATTCCAGCGATGACACCGAGCTGACTGGAGACGTAGTCTCTGCATACATCAAACTCAAGCCACCCAAGGGGGACTCTTTCAATGTTATTTTGTGGTGGAAGCAGCATGAAAAGACCTTCCCCAATCTGGCAATGGTCACACGGGGTGTACTCTCAATCCCTGCATCGAGCGCTGCCAGTGAGAGAGATTTTTCTTTAGCTGGATTTGTCATCCAAGAACGCAGGACCTAGCTCAAACCTGGGACTGTGGATGATATACTGTTCCTACACAGTAACCTTGATTAGACTACATTGCAGCAGACAATGTATTGTAGCGAGCGGCACTACAGGATTCATGCTCTCGTGAGGTGTTGCGGTAGGGAGTAATTTGCATGTAGGGAAATTGCGTGTATTTGTTTATGTTTTGGTGAAGATTAGAGGGGTAGTAGTTGTTATAAAATAGAAGTAGGGAATTGTTGTGGGTAAAATTTTTTGTGTTTGTGTTTTAATAAACAGTTGATTTGGGTCCTTCTCGCCAGTCACCCTGCTCCAGAACGTTAATGAGTGGGGAGCTGTTTGAGTGTTTGTGGCACTGTAGAGTGTTAACAGCATGTAGCAGTGGGGGTGCTGTATCCTCTGTGTGCAAAACTGGTCTTCGAGGCTCGTTGAGCCAAGAAATAAAGAATCCCTGCTGGAGCGTGTCGTCGTATTGTCTCACCCTTGTCACAGTATGGATAGTTTAGATCTATCTGATTTGATTTTGTGTTAAATGGACATTTTCGTTTCAATTCAAAATTCATGTAGGCCTAGCGCTTGTCACGTTGAGAGGTGCATAGAAAAAATAATCGTTTGTAATTTATCACGGGTATGGGTGGGTAACGGGCAGAATGTTAATGGGGCTGGGCGGGTGCAGATTTAACTTTGAAATAATCACGGGTCCACAGCTGGGTGTGGTGCTGTATTGTGCAGGTAGGTGCAGGTCTCCAAAAGTGGACCCGTGCCTCTTGCTTCGCCCCCCATGGTACCTGTGCCTCTTGCTTCGCCCCCCGTGGTACCTGTGCCTCTTGCTTCACCCCCCGTGGTACCTGTGCCTCTTGCTTCACCCCCTGTGGTTCCTGTGGCCTTGAGGCCCCTGCTGCTGTGGCTGCTGCTCCGCTCGAGGCCCCTGCGGAGGCCCCTGCTGCTCCGCTTGAGGCTCTGGCTACAGTGCTGCCTCTTGCACTGCCTTCTGTGCTGCTCGCTGCAGCGCCTGACATCCTAACTCCACCCGAAGTCCCGGCGCTGCCTCCTGCTCCACCTGAGGTCCCAGCTGCACCCATACATTCTGCTCCGCCCGAGGTGCCACCTCCCCCTGCTGCTGCACCGCCTAAGGTGCTGCCTCCGTTTTCTGCTGCACCTGAGGTACCTACGATGCCTGAGGGGCCTCCTCCGCCCGAGGCACTGCCTCCACCCTCTGCTCCGCCCGAGGTTTGGGCTGTGCCTGCGGTTCTTGGCTCCGCCCCTTCCAGTCCCTGCTCCAGTCCCCATGATGGCCGCTCCTCTTGGATCCAGTCCCAGCGGCCGATGCACCGCCCCCTGAGGTTCCCGTCCAGGCAACCGATGCGCCCCCACCTGAGGTTCCAACTCCAGCCCCAGTGGTCCCTGTGATGAAGGTCCCAGCCCCAGTGGCCCCGCTACAGGCAACTGGCGCTCTGCCTCCCCTGGTCCCTGCTCTCTCGGCCTCAATCCTCCTGGTCCTTAACCCCTTGGCCCCAGTCCCCTGGTTCTTATCCCCCACAATACAGTCCCCGTGCCTCCAGTTCCCATGGCCCTAATCCCCGAGGAGGTCCCTGAGTTCCAGACTACCGCTCCTCCCTCCATAGTGGAGCTAGAGGAGGAGCTCGAGTGGGACCCCTTGAGGATCTCCTTGACTTCCCCTACAACTTCCCCAGGGGATCCCCCCAGTGGGTCCCGCCAGCTACCACCCCCTCATCATGGCAGATCCCGGCCGGGTGACCGTGTCTCGGTCTCCCATATAGGGAGGGGACACCAATGTTGGGGTCAACTCCCTGGCTCGCATTCGCTCCCTCAGGCCCCCGGCCTCGCCCGTGGAGGCTTGTCGGCTGGCTGTGGCCCGGTCTCGGGCGTTTCATCGGTTGCCTACGGGTCCCTCGCCAGCAGCTCATCGGTCGCCTATGGGTCCCCCGCCAGCAGCTCATCGGTCGCCTGCGCCTGGGCTGGCTGAGGCTGCACCCCTGCTTGCCATGGCTACGGCTTCCTTCTCCCATCCGCCACAATCCCCTTTGGCTCCCTCCTCACCTTCTCCACCAGCCCCTTTACCTGCTTCCTCGCCACCCTCAGCATCCCTGTCAGCCCCGATTCTGGTCTTGGGGTCGCCTGTGGCTCCAGCAGCCCCCGCCTTATGCCCACCGAGGGTCCCTTCAGTTCCCTGTTGCCCCTTGCCCTTAGCTACCTTGGCCCCTGTGTTCACTCCCCATTCTGTCTCACCGTCATTCCTCTCTAGTTCCTTTGTGCCCTCCATGTTTGCTCCTCGTCCTTCCGTGCCTTTGCTCCCTTCTGGTCCCTTTGTGCCCCCCGTGTTTCCACCTTGTCCTTCAGAACCTTCTGGTTCTTTAGTGCCCCCTGTGTTTCCTCCTCATCCCTTCGTGCCTTCGTTCCCTGGTGTGGTCCCTCCGTTGTTCCCTGGTCCTGTGTTTCCATTTTTGGTGTCTTTGCATTTGTCCGCGTTCCCCGTGGTTTGTGGCTTATTGTTTGAGTTGTCTTCCTTGTACCAGTTCTGTGTGTCTGGGCTGTTCTCTGTGCCCCGTTGATGTTGCTTTTGTCTCCCCAGATGCTGTTGTGTCCCTGGTCCCCGTCGCTTCGCTCCTCTTTGGGGAGGGAGGGGGTTCTGTCCTGCCCTGATAGTTCGCTCCTTCGGTGTGCCACGCCCCCTCATTAACCCCATGTGGATTCCCCGTGTTTACCTGTTGTTTCTGTTCGTTGTCATTAGTCCAACGTATTTAGTCCGCGTTTCCGTTTGTTTCCCTCACCTTTCATTAAAAACCCCATGTTTCCTCAACTTCTGGCATTCCGCGCTTTTGTCTGTGCTCCGGGTGCCTTATTGCATGACAGTAAATGAATTTAATGATTATTTTACACAGGCGTTTACAATAGAGAACACAAGTAACTTGCCACCATTTAGTACAAATACAGCGTCTATGACTAATACATGTATAAATGAGGCTCACGTAGTACTAAGCCTAGCTAAGCTCAAAATAAATAAATTGCAAGGTCCTGATGGCATCTTACCTATAGGGATGAGGGATATTATTAGCTAACCTTTAACCTTACTATTTCAGAAATCCTTATCTACTGGTGTAGATAAACCTTCTGATTGGAAGCATGCTAATATAATACCCATATTCAAAAAAGGGATAGAAGTAATCCAGCAAACTATAGGCCAATCAGTTTAACATGCATAACTGGAAAAGTAATGGAAGCTACAGTATAATGCAAGTGAAAA
Source organism: Brienomyrus brachyistius (assembly GCF_023856365.1). Lineage (NCBI taxonomy): Eukaryota > Metazoa > Chordata > Actinopteri > Osteoglossiformes > Mormyridae > Brienomyrus > Brienomyrus brachyistius. The sequence goes on from NC_064543.1 coordinate 24,092,750, forward strand.
TGGTAGATTATCTGGATTCTAAAAATGTTCTGAGGGACAGTCAACATGGATTTAGGAGAGGTGAATCCTGTTTAACTAATCTACTTGAGTTCTTTGAGGAAGCTACATGAGAAATTGATTACAAAAGGCCTATGACGTGATCTACTTAGATTTTCAGAAGGGCTTTGATGTTGTTCCTCACAAACGGTTCTTGATTAATTTCAAAGCTGCAGGGATTTTAGGAACTATAGCAGCTTGGATCGAAAACTGGTTAAAAGACAGGAAGCAGCGGGTAGTTATTAGAGGCACAATGTCGCAGCAGGGGAGTACCATAGTGGGGTACCACAGGGTTCAATTTTAGGACCACTATTGTTCCTAATTTACCTTAATGATATTGACACCAATACATACAGTAAACTGGTTAAATTTGCAGACGACACCGAAGTGGGTGATGTAGCAGATACTGATGTAGCAGCACAGAGGCTACAACAGGATCTTGACATGATTAGTGACTGGGCTGATACCTAGCAGATGAAATTTAATGTAGATAAATGTAAGATAATCCAAGCAGGGAGCAGAAATATAAAATACAGATATTTTATGGGTTCCACTGATATAAAGGTTATGAGAAGGACCTCGGTGTGTATGTTGATGTTTCTATGTCCCACAAGAGAAGCAATAAAAAAGGCGAATAGGATGTTGGGTTACATCGCTAGGTGTGTGGAGTTTAAGCCAAGGGAGGTGTTGCTACGATTATATAATTCCTTTGTAAGACCCCACCTAGAATATTTTGTGCAGTTTTGGTCACCATACCTTAAAATGGACATTGCTGCTTTGGAAAGGGTGAAATGATTCTAGGTCTTTGAGGAATATTTTATGAGGAGAGGATAGCTGAGATGAATCTGTTCAGCCTCGAGCAAAGGAGACTAAGGGGGGACATGATCCAGGTATATAAGATTCTAACAGGTCTGGATGCTGTTTAGCCAAATGGCTACTTCAATATTAGTTTAAATACTAGCAATCTTGCCCATAAGTGGAAATTAGCAGGAGAACATTTTAAAACGAATTTGAGGAAACACTTCTTTACACAGTGTGTAGCTGGAGTATGGAATAGTCTTCCTGTTCATGTAGTGCAAGCTAAAACCCTGGGTTCCTTTAAATCAGAGCTAGATAAGATTCTAACAACTCTGAGCTATTAGTTAAGTTCTCCCCAAACAAGCTTGATGGGCAGAATGGCCTCCTCTCATTTGTAAATTTCTTATGTTCATACATTTCTTTGATTTTTACATTCAAAAATAACAATAAAGCACCCTTCCCTATGCCAGAATGTTTATGTGAGAGAGAGGGAGTGGGGAGAGGGTAAAGTGGTAAAGCAGAAACAATCTGTTTCTAATTAGCATCTCCACCGCTGCTGCCAGGAGGCGTGTCTAATTTAGCCATCGGTGTGTCACAGAGGAGCTGTAGCAAATGATTGCAAGCTGACATCTCAGTCCATCTGGTACCAAACAAAGACGGACCAGTGCTCACAATGTGCAATTACTGATTATCACAGAGGCGATGCAGACTGGAACAGCAACATTGACAAGCTGCTATACCTCTTAGTCTGTGAAATATTTGCTGCAATTTGCCTTTCTGTTTTTATGTACATGCATTAAACGTGCCTGATGCACCGAAATCAGCTAATACTTAACATTTCATCATAATGACCGAGACACAACTGCAAGCCACTGATTCACATTTTTTTTTGTATTGTTCACTAAAATCAATCTTTAATTGACTTAAAGTGCTTTTGTTGACTCCTGTTCCTATACATTACCAAAGATATATGGGGAAATGGATTACAGTTAATAATATGAATATACCTTAGTAACAGTAAATAAATCCAGGTAAAAGGGCACTCAGTTATTTTACCCCAATGATTCAAATTTCATCAGCCAAGAAGGGGAGTGGGACTTGCCTCAGTAGATTTTGCCAATGGGCAGGAAAGGAACAGTCTTGGTGTCTGGATCACATTGTGTTTCGGTCTGTATGTGGACCGGAACCCTCTTCTTAAGTACCCCTGTCCTAGTGACTGTGCATCAGCTGCATGGAGCATGATATTCTTCTCATCATCTCTGTCTGTGAGTGCATATGTACATGTGCTGTATGTTTGTAATTCATGCAGTATGTGGGTTTTTAAAATAGCATTCAATATTTCTGGAAATCTGCATTTTTGTGAGGGATTGGAATAATTAAGTGATATCTCCACTCTACTCCCTAATGCGATTCAGTGTTTCACAGCTGAGTGTGATTCTTACTCTAATGAGGGATCATTCCAAAGCCTCACCAAGCGATAATCCCCCTCCATACATTCCGGGGTCCATTTAAAATACACCTCATAACACCCTGTCAGCTAGGAGAAATAGATGCGGTTCCCCAGTTTGGTGCAGCTCTTACCCAACTTTGCATAATATCTGTCCTTATTCTACGTTTGGCAAAATAAATTCTGTGTCTAATGAGGTCCCTGCCACCACACAGGCACATACAAAACTGACTTCACTTTGAATTGCTGTTTCGAATAGAACTGGGGTGCACTTATGACAACAGTCTTCACAATATTAAGTCTATTTGAAATCCTTAATCAACTTCTCACACAATAAGCTAATCTTTCAGAATATGTGATGCCAATGTGAAAAGTGTGTGACTGGTTAACAGTAAAGGGGGTCATGTTGTAAGCTATAATTTTACAAGGTAGTAAGTAGGTTATAAATACTTAATACACTGACCTATAATCCAATGTACTTCCAAAAAAATCTGTTAATTCTATAAATATGACAGACAGAACTTTATCATCCACACATTTTTTAGTGCAAACATTTACACAAATAACAGATTTACACATTTAGACAAATAATAGAATGTATATGTCTCCTACTAAACAATATAATTTATATTTAATTAGTGCGAGGTCACAAAAAATAGAAAATGAGACGATTAACTGTTGCACTGGGTAACATGAAGGAGAGCGTAACTATAATATGAATTATTTGTAATAACAAGCAGTAATTCCAATTTGTCCTGTAAATATGTTAGACAAACACTACACTGACATTATTCCATCGAAATGATGAACTGGCAGTTCATTATTTCTCGAAACATAATTTTATTCATAGCACAATGTCATGATCCGGTGAACGCGGGTAATCGCACCGGCAGGCAGACGGGCAGGAAGCAGGCAAAGCAGGCAAGGGACGGGGTAAACGGGGATTTATTGTACGATCGGGAACAGGAAACATCGGACGCGAACTAACATCAATGACAGACCATCAACTGAGGCAAGACAGGGACTGAAATAGACAAGACAGATCAAAATAACAAGACATAGCTGGGTACGATCGGGGAAGCACACGTGGATAATCAGGGGGGCGTGGCACACACGAGGAGCGGACGAGCCGGGCATGACATACAAGGCCTTCACTTTTTTATGTTGTGTATTAGCTGCCTCCCTGAACAAAGAAAAAAAATGTTTGTGTGCAGCTAATGCTCCTTAAACTCAGGCAGAGGGACGGCTGAAAGGAAGGCAAGAGTGGATTAGCCAGATCACACCACTGTGGAGATAATCACTGTGTGTATCAACCTCAGAGACAACAGCAACTGTCAGTATTAGCACTGTTTATTTTATCTTTAACAACTCTAACAACTCTGAAATCTATCTCCTTAGATAACATAATATTCTACAGATGGATCTCTGTAAGCCTTGCTCAAGCACTATGGGCCAGAGAAAATAAATCCTCATCTGGCAAGGTAGTGGGAGACAAATACCATTGAATCATGTATCATTTGGAAACGGTAGAGCTATTATGGGTCCTTTAACAGATGAATGGGCACTAAGGGGTTGCTCTTCTTTGACTGCATGAATTCTCTGAACGTCAGCTCCCCACTGGCTCTTCTGAGGATTTCTGCAGCCAGTAAAATGAAAACAGCCCGATCAATGTCTTAACTTTGGTGCATTACACTCCAGGAAATACTATAAACATTTGCAGAATACCTCCTGTGTTTGTAAATGTGTCTAGAAATGAATAAAGAACACCTGGAAGTCAAAACAGACCTTGGTGCTTCATTTATGGGAGCCAAGTGTCCTGCTTGGCTCTTTCCCGGCTTGCGACCAGGCTGCTAAATCCAGCTTAACATGTGCTTTGTAGCAAAGGTTCCTGTCTTCACTGAATGGAGGTTCAATCAGGTTGTTGGATGGTGTGTGATTGGTCATGAAATTCCATGCATTATGCTGTCTGGGATGGGCTTCAAGTTCCCAATAACCCTGATCAGGATAGATGGAGGGATGTATGAATGGATGTAGTCTGATATTTGCCATGGGTAGATGTTTTGTGCTGAGTTCTGAAGATAATAAGTACATATTTTGGACCACGATGCCTTGAAGTAGTTTCACTGTGTCAGATATGTGTCCAGACTTCCCAGTGAAAATTAAAAGATCCCTGAGGTACAGACAGAATGTTTCAGAAAATTACTGTGATTTTATTCAACACTATTATAGGGAAATTTGAAACAAGATGGCAGTATCTCCATTATATTACACGTATTTCATAACAGATAACAAAAGGTGAGGCACAGTAAGGCTAGATGTTTTTACACAGCAATTTTGACCAGAAAAAGGTTGAGCCGGCAGGAGGGCTCACATCCAAGAGGATGGTTCTGAGTTTGTGATAAAAAGAAAAGCTTTTTCTCATTTATGTGGAGGAGGCCCTATTTAGTAGTGGGAGGGATTCAGTATTTGATGCTGTGTTCCGTTTACCTCGGAAGCCGGGGATGGGAATGATGTCACACCTGAGTTAAGCTACATTAGCCATTAGCAATCAGCAATACCAGTTCTAGCCAGGTTTATTGTTAGCTATTGTTATGAATACCAGCTAATAACAATACATGATAATTTAAAAAACTATAGCATGTTCCCAGATACAGTAGAGGTTGGACAGTACTGTGCATACGAGTCATTAAATGGGACACAAATAACTCAGAAATTCTGACTTCGCAGTTAAAATGGAATGTACCATGGGTGTTAGGATATACACTATAAGCTTATGGACTCTGAGCGCCTGGCCTGCCCCTGAGAGAGGGCCGGTCCATGTAGGGGCACCTTTTTGTCCTTCATGTCTCCATCACCAATCCAGGTGAGTCAGCAACCTTTGTTACTGCAAAGTCAGCTTTTAATCAGGCTGTGACTCTCTGGTGGATTCGGTGATGGCTGCTTCAGCCTGAACCAGTGACCTGAGTCTCGGGTGAAGAGTCAGTACAGATAGAAAAGATGGTCCATGAAAAACACCCTGAATAAGCAAATAAATGTGCTATTTTACATTATTGTATAGTTAGGCCATTTTATTTTCTTCTTTTTTCAATGGGAGAAAAAAGTTTGAAAGACACAAATTTTTTATGTAACAATCCACAAGGCACTATGAATTGTTGATGTTTTACTAAGGAATTTTATTCACTATGGATACTGCAGATGTAAAGCTTGAATTTACTGCCTGGAAAAAGCTGCATGAATACCCTAGTCATTTTAGTCCAATGCAATGGATTATTAAAACATAAGGAATTACAGCAACCAAAAATGGAGAAAAAATTAGGATGGATTTTCCATCATATCTGCAAAGTAATCATGGGAGGGAAAATTGTAGACAGTCCTGGACAGGATTAGCTGAAATAATGGAATGCAAAACATGTGTCTTTGTGTTGATATAAACTACAAATATAGAAGATGATATTTCAATCATCTAATCCCACAACAAAGACAAGAGTTGCAGAATGTCCATTCATCTGAGACTGTGCATTGTTTAATCAAAAATCCAGTCTGAATTTCTTTTAAAGAAATTAATAGGCATGGAACTGAAAATTGAGTTAAGTTTTTTTGCGGCCAGATTGCTTTTAATCAGAGCAGGCTGTGCATTTCTGTGGAATATCGCATAACCATGAACTCCCATTACAACCAATTAAGTCTCCATCCATCCATCCATCCATCCATCCATCCAGCCATCCATCCATTTTCTGTACCTGCTTGTCCATCTGGTAAAATCAAGCAAAGTACGCAAAGACCCCCACAGACAGGAATGGAGTGTATAAATCTTCCTTGCATAATTTGCTTTGGTGTATTTTGATTTGTCTATGTTTGCCTTTCACATGCTAATTTGTGTGCTCACCTGGTGACTTTCCTATATACCTGAAAAAATAATGGATCCATCATTGCATCACAGCCCTAGTGCCTGATTGTCAGCATTTCAAAAAGCTTTCGGTAACATTTGATTTGCCTTTATCATGCAAAAATGGGCAATTATTCCTATTGAAAAACAGCCCATCACAAACACTTCATTAAACAGTAATACACATCCTGAATGATTCTTGTCTTTTGTATCATTGCGCATAAGGTTAACTTTTATATGTCTGAAGTACTTTAAGCATGATGATAAATCTTTTATTTGTCATTTGCACAAGTAAATTAGAATGCGTCTGTTCACCTACCCCATCTTGCTCTCCATAGATTGGGGGTCACAGTCCAGGATCAGCCAATGTGCAGGGCCCTTGAAGCTGGGGGTTAAGGGCCTTGCTCAAGGGCCCACGGACATGTGACTGTTTTACCAAGGCCAGACTAGTGATCTTGTAGAACCAGTGATCTTCTGAGCCACTTATCGCCCTCATGGGCCTGCCCCCTTTCGTGCTCCAAAGGTTGATTGGTCTTACGGCCACCAGTGTATGGACCCCTCCAGCAGGTTCACATTTACAATAAGCTGGCCATTATCAGTCCTCATATGGGCCATCTTTTGCAGATGGCTTGAGGGATGCTTAAAATTCCTCATCAATCCATTGTACTTGCCAGGATTATTTTTCTGTGTTCTGTGCACAGTCTGTCTGTGAAATTTAGAAGACAAAGCTGATTATACACCACTGATTTTTGATCTTCTATATACAAGTGCATGAAAGTCTTTATATAAAAAAACGGTAGTATTACTTCGTGGGAATGAGGGCACAAGGATTGTTAACTCCTCAAATACAAATTAACAAACAAATGACTAGTTTGCATATATAATAACAATTAACATGTTCTATCATAATTACAATAGAGTCATATATCATCTGATGTAAATCAGTTATTTTGCATTATAGTCTATATTATATCTTCTGTGGAAGTAGGAATGGCAAGTATATCCCAGCAACAAGTTCTGAATAATAAGTTTCTGTTAAATAAATTATATAGCATCTGTCAGGAAGAGACAGTGACAAACCACAGAATGGAGTTTGGATATCCAGATTCACAGGTAAACACATCAAAAGACCTTTCTATGTAAGCTTTGTTGGGTTTCACCCTAAAACACTGGCACAGCGTGCACTCAGTTTGTAAGATGCACAACTTTCTCACTTCCACCCACGGAGCCTCTGTTGTAGCTTGGGTTTCCAGCTCTTGCGCCCCCCCCCCCACACACACACACACTCTCTTATCAACAGTGTCTATGGGCCAATTAGATGGACTCCTGCTGGGTTACTAGCTTTCATTCTGCAGAGAAGGTGCCATCTGCAAACTTCCACTGCATGTCAATTAGTGTGCAGTCATATTGTGTCACTCAACCATAACTTCACAAGTTAAATCTGCATGCACCACAGGAAAAATGGATATGTTGATGAATTTTTATTTTTACGCATTTATAACTTGACATGCAGTCATCTTAGTAAATTTGAGAAAAAATTTTTTGACTGCAATATTTTGAAGTATCCACCTTAAACTTGGTCGAACATATGCAGGTATGGTGTAATATTAATATTTAATAAGCAGACCCCTGATAGGCTAGGCTTCCTAGAGGCTCTCTTTTGAAAGACTGCATGTGAAAAATTGTATCCAAGTGCAGATTCTTTATTGGGACAGTGAAATCGATCAGTACCAAAATGTAGTTCATACATGTTACTCGAAAGGGCAAGCTAGGGTCAGAAAACAGGTCAGGTAAATGTCAGTTTTCCACTGCAGAAAGAAATGCTTATTTACTGTTTACATGGTGTACATTATGATTTACTATGCGCTGGTTTCCTAATTTTCTAGCACAGCTGTGTTAGATGTTACCATGAAGCGCTAGCAGAATTAGCATTCAGGTTCATAACCTACATTATGAATCCATTCAGCTTTTCTATAGTACTATTAGTACTATACAAAACAACACACACACACACACACACACACACACACACACACATATATATATATATATATATATATATATATATATATACATACATACATACATACAAATATATAAAATACCCTTTTTTCCTTCAGATAATCCATGATACACTGGTATCTCCCTTCATTTAGACCAATCAAATGGTGGCGATGCAACCAGCTTAGTTTGATCATGCTTTCAGTTCTGCTAGTAAGCAGGGTCATGTCAGCATGCTTACAGCTCGCATACTTTACCATGGAAAACTGTCAGTTCGGGGTACGGCTCATGCACAGCTCAGTTCTTGGTGGGAGTGGAAAACTCCTATTAGGTTCAGTACAGCAACCTCATATTGAGGAGTGGGAATGTTGATTGAATAGCAATAATGTGACATACCTAATTAATCTGCCAGCATCTCATCAATGAAGTTCTCTGCCATGTCCTTCAGAAATGAGAGTGACCTGGTAAAGTGTCCATAAGAGTTTGAGGCAGGAACATTGAACTGATTATAATATCCAGTCCTGCAATTGTCACCTGTCTTTTCAATGTTGCTCTCCTTCGCTTTAAACAGACCAGATAATTCAACTGCAGATGTCCAGCTTCTCAAATTTACAAACATAGCTTGTTTTCTATGTGGCGGGAACACTCTGTTGGGGAATTAGAAGTAACTGGAGAGTTTACCTACCATTTCCTCTTCACGTTCAGACTAGATTATCAGTAGATACAAACATCTGGATGTACTGGTCCAAACTGGCTATATCTCTCCAACAGGCCTGTTCAGCATGCACCACTGATTCTTGTTAACATATGACCAAAATCATTGTATTGGATCACGTACGACAAAGACTGTATCAGAAAACTCCACTTACCTAGATGCCCATTATATGCAGAAGAGTGGTTGAAACAACAGGAGTTAAAATTCCAGCACAGCTCTACATCATCACAAGGGTACTAACTTTTGAATGTGTAATCTTTACACACAGCTCCTGCATGTTGATTGGCTTGAGCTTGCCCTCAGCATCCCCGAATGAGTTTCTTCCAAAATAGGTAAACCTACAATTACACCATAGCCTTTCAAAGGTCTGATCTTGTCAGTCGAAGAATTGACTCTTAATAAACAACCACATACTCTCATCAGCACATTATTATGAACAGGTAACCTACATTTCAAGAATCTAGTGAGAGGGTTTATTGACATTCACAGCAGTTTGTTATACCTCAACAATATGCAATGTTTGGTTCAATCAATGCATGATGAATGATATCCCTGATTGTAAGTAGAACTGCAGAAGCAAGGGATTGAGTGTGAGAGCTTACCTGAACAAGGCTAAATAAGAAAATTTGCATTAGAGTTTTATCCAAGAAACCTCCCAAAAAATGAGAGAACCTGAAGCGTTTGGAAAGTTAATCTGTAAATGAACACTCCATTATCTCAAAATTCCTCACTGAGATTCAATTCAGTGGTTTGTTATTTGGCATCCATAAATGAAATTTTGTTCACCTGTAAAACTGTTGGTGAGATTTCCTTACAAAAATGGAAGCAAAATACATGTCCATACCCTGTGCCTTTGTCTGCATACTGTCTCCTAGGCCAACTGCCAAGCCTGAAACCAATGATATACTGTAAAGTCATTTGTAATCCTTTTCAGATCATTTCTAGTAGACTACATATCCTACCACAAGATAAAGAGGCTGAACTCATTACTATGAATTGCAATACCATATGGCTTTAGTTTATCTTTAGTGAAAGTCTATATACCATGAAGCATTTGGACCTTGTGTGGCCTAGTTTCTTCTCAGCTATTGTCCCCACCAGAGCTCCATGTTTTCGGGGTCAATCAGGTTGATCAGTTGTCTTATCCTGTCTTCAGTTATAACATACCCTTTCTGGATTTATCATAGTTGTAATTTTGGTACTCTTGAATTTCTCCACTAGCAGCTATCTCACTTCTCAAAAGTACTGGGAAAATTACAGTCAGACACCTATATGATTCTTCTGTCTGAACTGACACACTTTTCAGCAAAAAGTCTGTACACTAATTATGATTCAGGGGTCAAGATGAATTTTTAACCCCATTTCAAACTTGTCGCGTGATCACCATGTAAATCTTAATCTTGAAATTTCAATTTTAATCTTGACACTTTGGCTAAATTCTTGAAGTATAATTTGACTATTGTGAGTTTAATATAGAAACTTCAATTTCATTCTTGACATTTTGACTTGAAATGAAACTTCTCAAAATGCTGTTCTTGTTTTTCACTAGGTAGTCCCTAATATACTTCTTTAGGATCAGTGATGGATGTGAGATTCTTTACTGGGACAGCAAAGTTGAATATGAAGCATGAAATATGAAGTCAATATGAAAAGGGAGGGTTGTGGTACTTCAGTTTGGAACTGGGACTCAAATTCATTCTCCAGTCCACATTTTCTTGGTGTCCTTTGTGTTACAAGAAACAGGCAGCCAGTTGTGATCTTATTTTGCATTTCAAGTTGGATCATGTGACCAGAGATGCTTGTAAAAATGCAGCATCAAAGACACAAAAATTACACCAAAATCCAGGAGCCTTGTTTCAGTAACTTCATCTCTACTGATTCAAATGAGATTGATGTCTTTAATATGTTGGCCATAACGAAAAAGTCATCAATTGAGGCTGAAACAAGTCTTTATTCTCTTTAACTGTCTTTTCATCAGTCAGAGAAAAGTTTACTATTCCTTTGGACAGAAAGATGAAAGTGTCAGATAAGGCAGGTACAGAGGTGGATGAAGACGTGTTTACAGATTTGGTGACGGCCAGAGATGACCATTACATGCTTATGAGCTGCAAATAGATTTGTAGTAGCACCACTTTCTTTGGCTCATAACAAAACTTTTTGACCCAAGCCCCAGTAATTAGTTTGAAAACAAAAGTTGGTTGTTCAATATTGCCCATTAATTTTAATTAGAAATCTCATTCTATATCAGCAGTTTTAAGTAGGCTAACATTAGTTCGAATCAATGATTATAGTAGAACATTTATTTACTGCTGTGATCTGCCTGGCTGGCACTATGTGTGTGGTAACAGAGAGTTAACCATCAGTCTTCTAGCTAATCAAATTTGAGAATTCAATACCACTGTGGTATAATAACATTTTATTTTAATATACTGCTGTTTATGCTATACTGTACTGTATATAGTATAGCACTGTGTTGATCTCTTCAGCCTTTGGCTTTTTGCCTGTGAACACCGTGCCAATATTGAGCCCTTCATCTTACAAATAATAAATTTGGCACCTGACTCTTAATATTGCAAATTGCTTAGATGATTTTTTCCTTGAGCTATAGTGAGGGAAATAATTATTTGACCCCCTGCTGAATTCTTAAGTTGACCCATTAATAAATTAATGAGAAGTCAATAGTTTCACTGGTAGGTTTATTTTAACAGCAAAGGATAGATTATCAACAAAACAAGCAAGAAAATGTCATTATGTAACAGTTACAAACCAATTTGTAATTCATCTCAGGAAATTAGTATTTAATTCAATGGAACACATGCTTTAGTACTTGGTGGAATAACCATTGTTTGGAAGCACAGCTGTCAAACGTTTCTTGTAGTTGGTCACCAGGTTTGCATGCAGATCATCAGGAATTTTCATCCACTCCTCTTTGCAGACCTCCTTCAAATCTCTAAGGTTTTTAGGCTGTCACTTGAATAGACGAAGCTTGAGTTCCCTTCATAGATTTTCTATGGGATTAAAGTCCAAAGACTGGCTAGGACCCCCCACGACCTTAATGTGCTTCTTCTTGAATCACTCCTATGTTGCCTTGGCTGTATGCTTAGGGTCGTTGTCTTACAAGAAACCCCACCTGCTGAAGGGGTGGCTGAAGGAAGGAGGTTCTCATCCAAGATTTTACGGTACATGGCCCCGTCCATCTTTCCTTCGATGCAGTGCAGCCGTCCTGTACCCTTGATGTCAGGCACCCAGAAAAACACCCCCAAAGCATAATGCTTCCACATGTTTGACAGTAGGGATGGTCTTCCTGGGGTTATAGTCAGCTTTATTTTTCCTCCAAACACGGCGAGTAGAGTTGATGACAAACAGCTTGATTTTGGTCTCATCTGACCACATAACATTCTTTCAAGCTTAATTGGAATTATTCAGGTGTCCACTGGCATACTTCAGACGGGCCTGAACATGGGCCCCTTTGAGCAGGGGTACTGTGAGCACTGCAGGATTGTGGTCCCTGCTGCTTTGAGATCATTAGCGGGTTCCTCCCGTGTAGTTCTGGAGTTAGCCCTCACCATTCTTAAGATCATTGATGCCACATGTGATGAGATCTTCCTTGGGACCCAGACCGAGGGTAATTGACAGTTATTTTGTCTTTCTTCCATTTGTGAATAATTGTTAACAGTTGTCACTTTCTCACCAAGCTGCTGGCTGATGGTCACGTAGCCCATTCCATATTTGTGAAGGTCAACAATCTTGTGTAAGCTCTTTGTTATTTCCCATGGTGATAAGGTTGAAGATGTAGACAGGTTAGTGACCCAAGAATACTGCTTAACAAAGTAATGCCATTACATGACAATGCTGGCTTGGTATCTGTTAATACTTAATTAAGTACTACTTGTGTTGTGTTAGTGCACATGTACTTGACCTAATTTCTTGCTGGCTTGTAGGGGATCAAATAATTATTTCCCTAGATAAATGACAAATTGATTTGTACCAGCCGAGACCCTGACGGATAAGCGGTTTGGAAAATGGATGGATGGATGGATTTGTACCAGTTACATAATGATTTTTTTTTATTGTTTGCTTTGTTGAAAATCTGTCTTCTGGTGTTAAAATAAACTTACCAGTGAAATTACAGACTTCTCGTTTTTTTTATAAATGGGTCTAGTTAGTAATTCAACAGGGGGTCAAATAATTATTTCCTTCACTGTATTTTTGAAGTAGAACAATGTGATGATACAGCATCACTTTGAAAAAAAGAGCCTTTCTTTACAAAATCCATGCTCATCCCAAGCAGCATCCAGCACAAATACATTTTCAATTCAAGTCGGAAAAGCACTCTTAATATTTTGAGTCCTCTGCAAAAGAGAGCACACTCTGTTCAGAGGCCAAAGGGGTAAGAAACCCAGCTATTTCCATCCTCAAATAATGAGTTTTAAAGTGCATGTGGCTAATATTTATGCGTTGTTGTTTAAAGCAGAACTTTTTGGAGAACAGAATGAAATTTTTGTTAGTTTTTATTGTGTTACTGTTAATTGTGTAATGTTAAATTATGTTTTCTTACAAATAAATATGGACTAACTGGCAAGGCAAATAGCTTTAAGCATTTTTCACTCATTCCATTCTAAATATATATATGCTTGAATGTTTAACTTCTAATTTTAGACATCAGGTAATACAAAGAGTATCTAACAGTAATTTTGAAATGCTCTGATGAAGCGTTTGTGTATTTATATTATACCAGATTCCACATATTTTAACAGATTCCTGTGATTTTTACATTAGTTGGTTAATGTTGAGTATTCTTTTACAAATCCATCTGTTGTCCTGTCCATCCAAACATCAACCGACTTTCTAGATTCTCTAAACACAGATGGTCAAAGTAAATATAGAGAGGAATCTGTATAATGCTCTAAGTGCATTCAGACTAAGTCACTGTCAGCTTTCCGCTAGCCTAGAGATTTTGCTTCTTTTGGAGACGGATTAAAACAGAGTGATATTCTTAGTCCAGCTGTTAATAGCCTGAAAGGTACATCCCATTAATGTGCTTTTACTGTATCCTCTAGAAAATGACACAGTTAACACCTGCAATTGCTTCGTCCATGTCACTGTTTTTTCATAACTGGAAATAAATACATTGCTCCCTAATATCCATTAGATTAAGAACCAAAGGAGATAAAGGAGCATAAAACCCCCAAAACTCCCCTAAAATGTAAAAAGTAATTCAATCATTTCCCATAATTTTTTCCAGATTTGTACAGCCTGGGGTACAGGGGTGGAAGGATCCCAAAGATCTGCACTTTTTGGGAAACACCGATTCTGAGCTCATTTTCCCCAAAGATTTCAGAACCTCAACTGGGTGTCATAATAAATGTAGTCTGCAGCATTGTTTATGCAGTATACGCTGATTTTAAATATCCAAATATCCATTAATTCTCCAGTCACAATAAGAACATTCTAACTGTAACACACACACACACACACACACAAGTTGGTCTTCGTATCTAAATGGGGACCGTCCATTCAATTCTATGGGAAAACCCTAATCCCAGTCATGACCCCCTTAACCCTCACCCAGCCCTAACCTTAACCATAAGCAACCAACAAAAATACATGACTTTTGGCACTTTTACTTTTTTCATTGCATTCACAGATGTTTATGAAATTGAGGTTTTCCAAATGCGGAGCTGAAAAAATGTCCCCAAACGTAAAGAAGTTTCAGGTTTTACCGCACTTTGGGGACATTTTGGTGAACTCAGAGTTTTTTATGAAATCCAGGTCAACTTTGTGGGGACTGAAAAAATGGTAAAAAAAGGTAAGAAGTTACAAGTTTCTATGAAATTTTGGGAAAATCTGGTCCTCACAATATAATAATTAGCAAAATCCACATACACACGCACGCATGTAGGGTATACCTATCCTTCTGGGGCCTGCTCATTCACTTCTATGGGAAAAATGCTAACGCTAACTATGACAACCTTAACCCCCACCCTGCTATAATCATAACCATAAGTAACCAAGCAAAATACAAGAGTTTTTGCATTTTTTACTTTTTCATAGCAGTCACTGATTTTTATAAAATAGAGTTTTCCTTTATGGGGACCAGGAAACCGGTCCCCATAAGGGAAAAAAACGGATATTTATCACGTTATGGGGACATTGTGTCCCCATAAGGATAGGTATACCCACTCACATATACACACACACACACGCACACACATAGGCAGAGCAGAGGTAGGATTCATGCTGCAAAGCTCGGAGGTGTGAGGCACCATGCCACCTACTGTATGGAGTATTTGTGGCTAAAACAAAGGTGGATCATTGAAAAGCCCCGTAATCCTTCTTTGTCTCATTGTATATAAACACTATTCAGAGGCAGTGGCACACATACAGCCACACTCTGTTACATAAGATGAATAATGAGCGTGCGACAAGCCCACTTCTTGGGCCTTGTCTGCTCTCCCTTTGGGTGAAATGTGTACTCAGCTTATCAAAAAAAAAATTCTCATCTCTGTGTCTCTGCATTTCCCTGCAGCCCTGGACCTCAGCCGCATTCTGCAGTGACACAGAGTCTTGCCATGCACACACATCACTCGCCAGGGCTGCAGAACAACAGCGCATGAGAAGGCCGTATCCCTCCGGAATTGGAGATGCCTTCAACATGTCTGTTTGGCTTTTTGTTTCTTCCCCGTGGAACGTTGATGTTTCTCCATACCATATTATCTTTGTCTCCAGTAAGAATTATGAAATAAACCACATACTGCTGCATTTAATTTTTTGGGGATCTTTGGAAATTTTAGGGAAGCTCTTGATGAATGTTGGAATTCATTACATTTTCATATAACACTTTTGTGGACACTGCTTGCTAGAGAAAACTGTAAAGAACAGTTACTTTTAGTTTAGTTCAGATTTTTTTCTTATGTGAAAATTGAATCCAGGAACTGGGGATAGATGCCACAGAGTACATCCAAAGTACATGGCCCTGAGAAAGAACTGAATCGCCCTGATCATTTTTTTTTTTGCTCTAATCTACTTTGGACTGACCAGCTCCTTTTTACAGTACATTACTGCTTTGAGTAGCAAAAGCATACGTCTGGTCACTGATTTCTGGTATGTGGGCGAGGGAACGCACCGGGGGGGGGGGGGGGGGGGGGGGGGTACTTTGTTTGTGAATATGTACCTTGGCAACAGCACAAACCTGCACTGTATAGACCAGATAGAGAGGCAGGGATCTGAGGAACGCCTGGACAGGGTCAGACACGCTTGGGAAAGACAATCAAACTATTTGAGCACATAATCTCATAGTGAGCCTCTTGTATGTCAACTAAATGGTACCTTGAATTTACCTTCTAGAGATGAGGCACACGCTAACCAAAGATTACTTTTTTGCCCACTGAATAGTGCTTTTCCACCATCCAATACATTATGTATCGTTGAGAATGTTCATAAATTTAAATTTTGTGTAAATTCCCTCTCCCTTGCTGATTCTGCTATAAGCAGCATCTGCTTCTCCTACACAGTGCTCATACCTCATCAATTTCAGTAGAACATCTCCCCCTGTTGGATTCTTGTAATATCAACATCTTTCTCAGAAAATACATGTTTGTGCCTTTGAGGGATGGGAGCTGAAGAGTAGTACAGTAAAACCTCGGATTGCGAGGTTCATTCCAGAAACGTGCTTGTTATCCAAAGCACTCGTATATCAAAGTGAATTTTCCCATTAGAAATAATGGAAACTCAGATGATTCGTTCCACAGCCCAAAAATATTCATATAAAAATTATTAATACAAAATATAAAGTAAAAATACATAAAACACTATAACTAACGGAATCACTGCTATCTGTTGGCTCACTGCAATCTTTTTCTTTTTGTGCAACTTTAACAAGGAACCTATCCAATGACAGCTGCTTTCGCCTCCTTTTCGATTTCGCGGAAATGTGGACAATGTTACGCCCTTATTCGGGTGCTGCTTTTCTACAAAATTTTGACTATATGAGTGAGGCACACCGACTGAGACCAAGCATGGGAGACGATTATCCACAATCCCACAGCGAGAGAGAGAGAGAAGAACCATTGGCTCAGTTGAGATCACATGACGCTCAGCAGACAAAGCATATACAGTGCTCAGCATAAATGAGTACACCCCACTACATTTGTCAGAAAACCTTTAGTTTCCTTTCAGAATCAACATTTTCTATGAGATACTATATTACAAAATACTCTCACAAATGTGGGCCATTGATTGCAAACAAGATTTGTTGATTTGCACACACAAAAAAAGTGATTTTCCTAACAAATTCACTCAAGCCCATGTTGCAAAAATGAGTACACCCCAATTATAGTCTTAGGAGAAAAGCCACACTTAAGACTACAAAATTCTAATTAACAGGCATTCAACCACAGGTGAGTCTAATGATTCATTTAAGAGGTGTCCAGCAGACAGGTGACTATAAAAGGGCATTACTTAACAAAGAAAAGCCCTTCCCATTTCATGCTGTCAGCAATGGCTCCACATGGAAGAGAAATGTCACAAAATCTGAGAAAGGCAATCATTTCTTTACACAAAAAAGGTGAGGGCTACAAGAAGATCAGCAAAGCTTTACCTATCAGTCAAAATACTGTAGCAAAAGTGATCCAAAAATTTAAGAAAGATGGAAGTGCAACGATCTTACAGCGACGTCCAGGCCGTCCACGGAAGTTAACATCTCGAGAGGAGCGTCTGCTGATGAGAAGGGTTGAAGAAAATCGCCATGCAAGTTCACTGCAGTTAGCTAAAGTAGTAGAAAGCCAAACTGGAGTGACCGTTTCCCGTGACACCATACGGCGCACACTGCAGAGGAATGGCATGCATGGGTATCGTCCACGAAGGAAGCCTCTCCTAAAGCCCATGCACAAAAAAGCACGCCTAGAATTTGCTAGGGCCCATGCGGAAAAAGATGAAGACTACTGGGACTCTATACTCTGGAGTGATGAGACAAAAATCCCTGTTTTTGGAACTACTTGTTTCAAAACTGTATGGCGTCGTAAAGGTGAGGATTTCAAAGAAAAATGCATGGTGCCTACAGTGAAGCATGGTGGTGGCAGTGTCCTTATGTGGGGCTGCATGAGTGCTGCTGGTGTTGGGGAGCTGCATTTCATTGATGGTATCATGAACTCAACAATGTACTGCTCTCTACTGAAGGAGAAGATGCTGCCATCTCTCCATGCACTTGGTCGTCGTGCACTTTTCCAACACGACAATGATCCAAAACACACATCTAAAGCTACTGTTGCATTTCTGAAGAAGAACAGGGTGAAGGTGATTGAATGGCCAAGTATGTCTCCTGATCTGAACCCAATCGAACACCTGTGGGGAATTCTGAAGCGACAAGTTGAGCATCACTCTCCATCCAGCATCCAGGCTCTGAAACAGGTTATTCTTGAAGGATGGAAAAAGATAGATGTTGCAATATGTCACCAACTTGTTCATTCCATGCCTAGAAGACTTGGTGCTGTCCTTAAAAATCACGGCGTTCATACAAAATACTAGATGTAGTACGTTTTGTTGCGGGGTGTATTCATTTTTGCTTCAACCAATTTGAGTAAAACTGAAGATTTTGTTATCTAAGTTATATTATTAACCTTAATTTCATGTTATGGAGTTAAACAAGTGTTCAATAAAACTCAGCCTTGTGAAAATTTTGGAAGTTATTCTTTTGTTCATTGAGCTACTGATTACATTCGTACTTTTCAAAGGGGGTGTACTCATTTATGCTGAGCACTGTACGTAATACTTGTATTGCAAGACCTCGCTCGTTTGTCAAGTTAAAATTTATAAAAAAATTGTGCTCGTCTCGCGAAACACTCACCGACCAAGTTACTCGCAATCCGAGGTTTAAAAAAAATAATAAAAAAAAAATCTGTTGAGTCAGGTGTATATTCTGATTGTGCTTTGATGTACTTTCTATTTAAAGATTTAAGATGCAGCTGAGGTGGTGTATGATGAGTTAATGAGCTATAACAGAAGACAAACACACCTGTCCTACATGAAGCAGCAGCCTCTCACAGCAAGAAAGGATCTAAACTCGTCTTCTTTCTTTGAAGATCACACCCTGCTTTGTGATGCACATAATTCAATTTGTTCTGTATTTTCTTGGCTCAGGGCCATGCAGATTCTCCCTTTGAAAAATTATGAATTGGATCCAGCTTGGTGACACAATAGTCTTTTGTAATTGTACTATATGTATGTATTGTGTACATAACAACATACATTTTCCTTTTTTCTCTGATGAATAAACTTAAATGTAAACGTAATGTGCAATATGTGTGTGTGTAATAATGAATGTTTTCCTCCAGAGGATAACACAGCTTTGAGGGTAATGTCACATAATCCTGACCTCCACATGCATTTATCACTCCTAAGTGAAAACTGAGAGTGTGGAATGGAGATAACAAAGGAAGAAGATGGCTTAAAATTGATCTTTTTCCATTTACTTTTGTATTTGCACCTCTTTGC
This sequence comes from Brienomyrus brachyistius, assembly GCF_023856365.1. Taxonomy (NCBI): domain Eukaryota; kingdom Metazoa; phylum Chordata; class Actinopteri; order Osteoglossiformes; family Mormyridae; genus Brienomyrus; species Brienomyrus brachyistius. The sequence continues at coordinate 24,112,124 of NC_064543.1, forward strand.
ATCTCTGTCAAAAAAAGAATGTTCTTTGAGATTGTTTTTCTTGTTTCATATAACCCCAGAAAATGGTTATAAATGAGTTATGCTTCTTTGACTGCAGGTTCCATCGTGTACTTTTGACCCATGGAATGGACAGTCTTCTGAGACGGAGGCCCACGGTGCTGCGGGGAGATCATTAGATCTGACACACTTAGTGCAGCTAGTCCTCTCCCTGACCACAAACACGTATTGATACATTGGCATTTCTGTCTTTGTGGGGACCTCTCATTGATGCACACCACACATGTAGTCAATGATTCCTGCTTCATGTTCCCATAAATCTAAAAGAAAATGTTTCATCCATGGGGAAGTCCCAGAACTGTCTTTGATCTTTTCTCTAGACTGTGTGTTGTTCAGCAGGCTAAGTCTCTGTGCCTATGACCAGAAGGTCACTGGTTCAAGCCTGGCCTCAACCTAACTGTCACAAGTCTGCGGGCCCTTGAGCAAGGTCCTTCACCTCCAGGTGTTGCAAGTTGGCTGACCCTTCGCTGTGACCCCAAGCTTGCTCTCACCTGCACGTGTCTCATGGAGGGCATCATTGTCTTTGCACAGCAATATTAATTCTATTTATTTTCTATTTTTCAAGCTTTGTACCCATAAATAGAACAATACTGACACACACACAAGCTGCTATCTTTGAGGACATCCAAAGATGCCACACACTCTTGTGACTCTCTAATGTCTTGAGTAGGCACATAGCAGCCAATCAAGATATGAAGACTGGGTCTCTAACAATAACGTTACAGTGTTATGGGAACAATGCCTTGAATTGATTATGTCTGGTTGCCAAGTGCAAGACAGAAATAAAGTTATTAGCATCTGAGTACAATTACTAAGCTTTTATGGTGTAATTTAATTTTGAAGCCTAATATGGAGAGACCACTATACAGTATATACCAATTTATTGTCAAGGTCCTTTCTAGAGTTTTTCATAAATCAATCAATGTTACAGTAATATGAAATAAAATAAACTTCTGTCACCAACATGGTAGAGAATGATGTTTACCAATAATAACAACAATAACAATAAGCAGCATCTACCTACTCACCCATCCATCTGTCCATCTTCTAACCACTTTGCAGAGACATACAGAGCAGTTTGAATTTAGAATTTTTACAGTACACGAATGAAACATGCTTATTTTCATGTTTTTCAGCCTTCATATTGTTATAGATAGTGAATGACCCAGTAGCCTACTCCAAGCTATTTTCCCTGCCAACTCCACACCTGGCAAAGACATTAGGACATTATTTAAATCCTCATTAAATATTTGGGCAGATTCTCCCTCCCTGTATAAATACAGTGAGGAACTGATAGGCAGATATTTTAAGCACCTTAGTGCTGTCTCCCAGTTTCCTCCTTAGAGCCACGTTCAGTGGGCCAAATATATATATATATATATATATATATATAACCATATATATGGAGGTATATATATAACCATTGTTTTTACTCACCCATGCATTGCTCAGCACAGTGTGTCAGAACACTCATTTAAGTCAGAACACTAATTTGAGTCAGAACACTCATTTAAGTCAGAACACTCATTTTGCTGTCTCCCGAATCACAGTTAATGCATCAACAGCATAAGTCAGTTACATAAATGCAACATATGTGATTCATAAGATGGGAACTTGTCATCATGATAGACCAAGTATCTGACATATGACAGATGCTTCTGTTGATCATTTACACTGGGAAAAAAAATGTCTTTAGTACTAAAATGGGATTCAGTGTCAGTCCAAGCAATTTGATTATTAAAATATTGTAATGTCCTGATTTATCTCATCAGTTTCTCCTAATAGTGGATATAAAGTGTTTTATATAATGCCTTCTGGCCATAATTAAGCTATTATTACCAGATATGTAGGAGAACAAAACAAATGACTGGTCTTAGGAGACATTTAAGTAGCCATTCAAGAAATGCCTCAAGACCCAACTGAATTTCTCCACTAACCTGATGCCTTTCATGGTTCCTGAGCTCCTAGGCAAACATGTGCTTAGTCGACTCTTTGACAGCATGTATGATTGCAATGTGCGATTTGCCTGACTTGTGTGTCACTTTGGACAAAAGTGTCTGATAAATGTGAAAAATGTAAATGTTAGTGAGTTGTAGCTTTTTGAACATTAAAATAAGAAACGAAAGTAGTAACATAAATACACAACATAAGCAACACCCCTGTCTGTATTTTATCATATTTTGTATTTTTATGACTACACTGAAACACAACAATATGCGAAAGCTCAGTTCTAAACACAAATGCAAAAACCAGACTAGGTGTATTTAAAAAGTCTGTATTCCTAAAAATAATTTGCAATGATGGCATTCCCTCCCAGAGTAAGCAATAGAGTCATTCTTAGCTGCTGGTGGAAGCCTGATAGTCATGTGGCAGTATACTCAGATGTAGGAAGTACAATGGTGCCATTATTCCTGCAAGCTGCTCGGTGTTCACCGCAGTTGCTTCCTAAGGTCAGCTTACAATATTAAAGATTTATTGCACAGTACTGCTAAAGGTCATTAAATACAGTGTTAACCCAGAAATTCCTTGACTTTTGTATTCATCCTTCTAACAGCCCCATCTCATTCCTCCCTTGATGAAGTTGTTTTCTTGGGACAAATTTATCTTATGTTGACTTGTGTAAAACTGAGGTGAGAGGCAGGCAGGCAATCTAGAGGGAATGTATGCTGATTTTATGCTGATATATACTGATTTTTAAACAAAGTCATTCTATTCAACAGGGCTCTGGCTAGTCAGAGCTGGGGAAAATACTGGGTAACATGCTGAGGTACGAGCTGGGGTATATACTGGGGAACACGCTGGGGTACGAGCTGCGGTACACACATTGGGGGATATGCTGGGGTACACACTGGGGTACACCATGGGGTACATGCTGGGGTACACGCAGGGGTATGAGCTGGAGTACACACTGGGATATGAGCTGGGGTACATGCTGGGGTACACACTGGGTTATACGCAGGGGTACACATTGGGATATACGCTGGGGTATGCGCTGGGGTACACCCTGGAGTATATGCTGGGGTACACCCTGGGGTACACGCGGCGGTATAAGCTGGAGTACACACAAGAGTACATGTTGGGGTATGAGCTGGGGTACACACTGGAGTACATGTTAGGGTACACGCTGGGGTACACCCTGGGGTACATGCTGGGGTACACACGGCGGTATAAGCTGGAGTACACACAGGAGTACATGCTGGGGTATGAGCTGGGGTACATGCTGGGGTACACGCAGCGGTATATGTAATTTTGGATCATTTTAAAGTATCTTTGTTGTACTAAATGTGGCATTGCCATCATTTAATCAGTTTACTTTCTATTTCAAGTTTTTTTTATAAGAGCTCCCATGAAAAACTGACCGTAATTTAATATATTACCTCCAGATTGTTCTTCACTGATTGTTCACAAAATTCATAACCAACTTAATGCCAGTCAAATTACTTCATAAATCAGTAAATTGAATATTATAAAACGCGTATTTTTGTGTCAAGACATCAAGCATGACTTAGAACTTAAATTTGCAATAACATATAACTATATTTTAAAAGGGCAAATATGTTGTAATGATCCCTTACATGGCCAGACACAGTACTAATTGTACTAATTGCACAAAGTAAAAACAGAATATTTTTCTTAAGTACTACATCTACAATGGTTACAATGTCTCATTGTTTTGAGTGGTTATGTCACAATCGAACACAAGGAATGAGTGACAATCCATATACTGCTTTGTTGGAGTAAACAGGACTTAATTACAGGACAGAACTCACAAAGGACCAAGAGGGGTCAATACAGGAGGCAGGGAGGTTAAGGCAGGAGGAAGAAATGGAGGTCTAAGCCCTGGGAAAGCTAAGGAAAACTACAAAACTGAATACAGACATAGACCATGGGGATCATTACTGAACAATCACAATGACCACCTGGGGAACTTGATATGGGCAGGCACTTATGTACAAGTATATATACACAGGGATATGACGAGGGTAAACAGGTGTAGGTCATTGACAATACACCAAACACTAGGAATCACATGGAACAGAAAACAGGTGATGGTAGATGAGGGGGAAGCTAACAGGATGGCAAGCAGAGACCTCTGCTGGGCAAACACGAACATGACAGCATGAACGGGAGAGACGGATCATGACAAGTTATAGGAAAATATCATGCTAATTTCTTCCAATCTTTGACTAAAACAAATCAGACACTTAGGATGTCTTAATTTTGTCTTTTTTCCAATGTATACTTTTGTTAATATTCTTGCACAATGGTCAACTTCAAACACAAGGCTTCACTACAAATGTATTCAGCTATTATACAGCCTAATGAACTCCTCCATATCTAAAGTACTCTGCCTCATTTTTTAATTCAAATTTTTTCTCTCATCAATCTGCACAAGGCCATTTCAAATCCATGTGGCACCCTTGGTAAGCATCACTGTAAATAGCAAAAACTTTCCATGAATCTGCTTTGTTCATGACAGAGAAAAAAATCCATATAGGCTATGGTTTTTAAATACCATGCCCACGGTAATTACTGCATCATCAAAATGTCCATTATAATTTATCAGTGTTGACTGCTGAGCTAGACAGACTTCATCTACAAGACCTAGGTTTACAAGGGTGCCTAAGAGTGCATAGTACCCTTAAATCAGGGGTCTCTATCTCTGGTTCCGGAGAGCTACCGTCCAGTAGGTTTTCTATCATACCTGGCTTCTGATCAGCCACACCTGCTCTCAGGTAAATACCAGGAACAGGTGTGGCTCATCAGAAGCCGGGTAGGATAGAAAACCTACTGGGTAGTAGCTCTCCAGGAGTGGAGTTGGAGACCCCTGCCTTAAATTAATAGTGTACACCCTCAGGTGGAAGTAAACTACACTGACTATACTGTCAAAAAAAAAAGGTACAGCCATGGTACAGTTTTGTTTCCCATGGTACAAACAACATTGATATATCCTCAATGGTACAGAAATGTTCCTCAGAGTCCATTTCTGGACCTTAAAAGGTCCATTTACCTGCAACTAGGGTACAACTGACAGACCCTTAAGGGTACAGCCCCAGTGACAGATAATTGTACCCTCAAAGGTACAAATTGGCTTTTTTCCTGACAGCATGTCAGATGCACCCTGAATGATTTTATTCTGGGCCCAGCACTGCTACCTACCTGTTGAACTTACTTGATATGCATGCAATTCTGGGAACTATTAAAGTAATAGGTATTAGGAAAACTGTACAGTATTCTGAACTAATCGCAGGCAACAAGATCGGGGTCTACCCCAGATGGGATGTCAGCCCATTATAGAGGCTATAGACCCGCACAATCATACAATTCTTTGCATTTTAAAGACACCAATTTTCCCAGGGGTTTCCAAAGTGGAAACCATACCCACAATCGGTCTATTGTGATAAATCTAGGGGGACCACCCCCTGCATCAGCGAAATGGGGGCCATGAGTCTTTAGTACTCTTATTTTGGTGGTTGTCGGCTGAAAAGTTTGGGAACCCATGAATTAGTTTTAACAGCATGGTTTTGGTATAGGAATGAAAACCACAACACATGGGAAAACTAGGATTAGAAACCCCAGGCGGGAGAAGGGAGGGAGACACAAGGCTAACCACTAAGCCAGTCAAATCAAGATATCAGACTATGCCCCCTTGCTGCTTGTAAGCAATTGTATCGTCATTAAACATAATTTAACCTTGCTGTCATGTTAGGGTCGGCACCGACCCGTTTGTAGGTTTAAAATGCATAAAAGCACCACATCGATTTTTGTACTGCATCAAGACTTTTTGACTTTGTCAGGAACCTCTATTTATACAAAACAATAATAATAAAAAATCACTAAATTATAAATGCTCTGGTCAAGATTATAACAGCTTATAACAGACTTTGTCAGGAACCTCTATTAATCAAAATAAAATAAAATAAAGTAATTTTTCACTAGGCAAGGCATGCCCAGACATGTAAGGCAAGATAAGACCAATTCAGTTTATTTATATAATTTTCTTGAGGTTTATTTTACCATTATTTTTTTAATGAAAATGAGAGGTACTGTATGCTGTCAAAAGAAAGGTCCAGAAAGCCACACCAAAAATATTAAAACCAATGTTTTCATGGTTAAGGAAGCCTAACAAGGTAACCAAGAGGTAAGAAACAAATTGGATAATAAATAATTGTTTTGAGGGTATTTTATGGCTGATTTAAGACACGGGTCGGCACCGACCTATTTAACATAAGAGATAGGAACAGAAAACTAACACAGGACAAAGGATAAACATTATGAATATAAACATTTTGTATTTTAAAGAAATGACTAAAAGTAACTGCAATTTCAGGTTAAACAGCAAGAATTTGTTACATAAATGCTTTACCAGAAGTACATCAGCAGTAGGAGTATTCTCAGAATTATGAAAAACATGCAGATGAACAGAAGGAGAACACAAGGCCAATTCAGTTTCAGTGTCATTTTGAGTATTAGTGCTACTTCATCACAGCCAGAGCCCAAACCATTACATTAAGTATAGATAATGGTGCCACGGTAGAACTGGTTTGCATCTTATATTTATGCACCATTTCTGAGGTATTATCTGACTCTCTAGCAAGTTGCTTTTGAATAAAAATGTGGGTTTCTGTATCATTAGAGATGATTCTTGCAATTTAATGGCAGCTATGCAAATATCATAAAAGAAATGAAAGGGATAAGATGGACACAGGGCATCTAAATATTCCATATCACAATACTGTGGAATTCTCGAATCTGATTGATTAATTTTTTATAACCACGCATGCAGTGCTGGCCAGACAAATCACAGTAGTAAATCAATGCAGAATTATAATCTTTAATTTTAAGTAACGTTACGTAATAAAATCAATAAAAGCAAAGAAATTGCTACAAGTCACTCAGACAACAGCAGTGCTTCAGGCTGAGGAACAAAAGCTGTAGTTGGTGATTAAATACCAAAATGATTTACTGATGTAATGCAGGACTGCCAGCTCTCAGACATCTGGCGTGACACTCACGCTTTCAGACTCTAACACCCACGCAAGAAATGTTACGGCAAATATATATTATTCCATTATGGACCTAAAATTAGCCACATGAAAAGCACCGGGGCCATTTGCAAACCCTACATATTATTTATAAGGTAATAAAACTCTCACATACATGTAAATGCGTGTGCATGTGTGTGCAGAATTGAAAATCTCGCTCCAGCTGACAACCCTGTGCAATGCACTTGTGTCCAGTCATACTTTACAGTTCTGTGTAACCTGCCTAATCTAGATAGTACGCAAATCGGGTTTAATAATGACACAGCTGACTAGCAGGAGGTACATAAAGCTAAATTAATGGAGCAAGGGTTGAATTATATATTATTATATACAATATATATAAATTATAGTTCTTTGTCTTCGCAGCCATTCATTTAAGAAGCGAACGATGCACTTCTTGGATTCCATTTACCTGCTTATACCATGGTTACTACACACTTGGATTACTCCTCTCACTCCTTTATATATAAATATTCATATATTTATGTCCTCAGCTGAAACACTTCTCCACATCTGCTTCTATTCTGCACTAGAAATGAACACAATTTAGTGTCTGTCACGATCAGTGCCGGACGGAACGGAGATCGTGTGGGCAGGCGTGCAGGGAGCAGGCAGTAATCGGGGTAAACTGGGGTTTATTACGGAACGGGGAGCAGGAGACACTAAACCATACAAGATCCACAATGATCACAACAAACTACAATGACGCACAGGGGAAACGAGTCAGACCAGGACTTAAATACACAGGACTGATTGAAAGTAAACGGACACAGCTGGGTACGATCAGGGAAGCACACGTGGGTAAGCAGGGGTCGTGGCACACATGAGGAACGGACGAGCCGGGCATGACAGTGTCATTTCTTGATCTAACTATGAATGGTTAGGGTGCAGACCACCAACAGACCACCAACAGCACACCTTTAAAAGTTGTTGGGGTGGGAGGTCTGCTGTTACATAACAGAATGTCTACACTGTGCTTCTGCACTTTCTGGAGCTTATACCTACTTTACAGAAACATATATATATATATATATATATATATATATATATATATATACACACACACACACACACATACGCATGCACACACACACACACACACACACACACACGCACACACACACACACACACACACACTCACCGGGCACTTTATTAGGTACACCTTGCTAGTACTGGGTTGGATGCCCTTTTGCCTTCAGAACTGCCTTAATCCTTCGTGGCATAGATTCAAAAAAGTACTGGAAACAATCCTCAGAGATATTGGTCCATATTGCATCACGCAGTTGCTGCAGATTTGTCGGCTGCACATCTATGATGCGAATCTCCCATTCCACCACATCCCAAAGGTGCTCTATTGGATTGAGAACTGGTGACTGTGAAGGCCATTTTAGTACAGTGAACTCATTGCCATGTTCAAGAAACCAGACTGTGATGATTCGAGCTGTATGACATGGTGCATTATCCTGCTGGAAATAGCCATCAGAAGATGGGTACACTGTGGTCATAAAGGGATGGACATGGTCAGCAACAATACTCAGGTAGGCTGTGGCGTTGCAACGATGATCAATTAGTACCAAGGGGCCCAAAGTGTGCCAAGAAAATGTCCCCCACACCATTACACCACCACCACCAGCCTGAACCATTGATACTGTACAAGGCAGGATGGATCCATGCTTTCATGTTGTTGACGCCAAATTCTGCCCCTACCATCCGAATGTCACAGCAGAAATCAAGACTCATCAGACCAGGCAACATTTTTCCAATCTTCTATTGTCCAATTTCGGTGAACCTGTGAGAATTGTAGCCTCAGTTTCCTGTTTTTTGCTGACAGGAGTGGCACCCGGTGTGGTCTTCTGCTGCTGTAGCCCATCTACCTCAAGGTTCGACGTGTTGTGCGTTCGGAGATGCTCTTCTGCATACCTGGGTTGTAACGAGTGGTTATTTGAGTTACTGTTGCCTTTCTATCAGCTCGAACCACTCTGGACATTCTCCTCTGACCTCTGGCATCAACAAGGCATTTTTGCCCACAGAACTGCCGCTCACTGGATGTTTTCCCTTTTTCGGACCATTCTCTGTAAACCCTAGAGATGGTTGTGCGTGACAATCCCAGAAGATCAGCAGTTTCTGCAATACTCAGACCAGCCCGTCTGGCACCAACAACCATGCCACGTTCAAAGTCACTTAAATCACCTTTCTTCCCCATTCTGAAGCTCGGTTTGAACTGCAGCGGTTCATCTTGACCATGTCAACATGCCTAAATGCATTGAGTTGCCACCATGTGATTGGCTGATCAGTAGTTTGCGTCAACGAGCAGTTGGACCGGTGTGCCTAATAAAGTGGCCGGTGAGTGTATATATATATATATATATATATATAGATGTATCAGCCACAGAGACCACAGGACATATTCTTTTGTTTAACCCAATTCTCAATTTATGGGTGTGCATCTGTGAATAGCAAACTGCAGCCTGATTCTTTCCCGTTTGAAGGAGTTCATCCTTTTTTTATGGCACTTCAGTCCTGCTTGTGGGAGCCCTAGCAGTGCACTTCACACCTGCACTTAATGTTTCCCATTCCTTTTGAAGATCACTTGATATTATCGTATGATTCATGAGAAACTGCTGCAAAAGTTTACAGTCATCTCTGGCATTAGAAAGTCGCTTCCACCCATTTCCTGGCTGGTTTTCTGGTCGTTCCCAGTGTCTCTTGTGTTCTACTCTTTGAAATTTTGAGCCTGGGAAGCAACCTGCTGCTGAGCATAGCATTCTGCCAGCAGAACCACGATTAAACCAGGACTTAAAAATGCAGGTTTCTTTAAAAATATAGAATGGTTTCTTAATTTATTCCACGGCTATATATCTAACAAATATCCTGGAGCAGAACCATATTATGGAACACACAATTTGTTATTAATAATGACAGGGCACACGATACTGCTTTGAAAACTTTAAATAAAGAATAAAATTCACACTTCAAAAACCAAAAAATAAGAATTTCAAATACTACAGTATGAATTGGTACAGTGTAACACTGTAATTACAATATATAGTATATGTCTTATATGCCATATCTTTACACCTTTTTAATTCTTTACCATTTCTTCATATGTTAATGTTAAGAGTTTGAAAATAATGTAATGCACAAAGTTTCTGACATTAGTCCGTTTTACTCAAAAATGAATCATGGAAGCATTATGCTCTCATTACATATTAGGACATCATCTTCACCTTTATTCACACACAATTCAAGCCTTGCTTATGTGATAAATATGCAAAAACTTCCAGCAGGACATCCAGTAAAATGATAGCTTCTGTTGGTTTGCAATGACAGCTCAGTTTGCATATAATAAGATGTAAAATAAAATCAATAAAACCATGACTCCTTTCCACAGTGAGAATGTTAAACACTTGCTCAGACATCTTCTTGTGTACAATGGTACTTACTTACTTCAGTGTCCCAACAAGAGTAGCCACTATATTTAAAAAGCATTCAAAACTAAGGTTCAATAAATGCGAAATAGGTCTGACAATAAGACTGCTTTTGGGCTCATTTGCATCTGCCGATCCAGAATAATTTCTCTTTTGTTTATCGTACCCCGCCATTAAACACAGGTCAAGATGCCGTTTCCTGTAAGAATTTCTTCTATTGAGTATATCACCATTCCCTGGTTTTGGCAATGCAGAACTAATATTTGCAATGATAGCAGAGCCAGGGACTACAGCTGAACTGCATGGACAATCTGACAGGGATGTTGTGGCATGTTATGCGTCAAGTTTTTCAGGTATGTCTGGAGTGAACAATGTTTCAAAAGTGAACAGACTCCAACATCATGCTTGTCTTAGCTTGATGCATTACTGAGCTACTGTCAGCATAGCTGTTTACCTGTCCATGTGACGAGGTTACGAGAATTTAAACAACGTATGTCTCATCCCATTCTTAAAGAGCCCATTCAGAATTATATAAATGCGATCTGCCATTCATTCATAGTTTTGTCCATATTCTGGAACTTTTAAACTGCTATATAATTAAAGAAATGTCTGCAGAACATTCCAAAGATCCTGGTTGAAAACCTACTCTCTGCAACGATATCTAAAATTCATAAGAACGATATATTGTGTTAGACTCCTTTTCTTCCTTTGAGCTCATGTTAAATCTGATCTACACGCTGGAGAATGTCACATGCAGACAGCTTTCAGCTGTTCAGGAGAGTGTGACCAGCACAGTGTGACAGAACATTAATTGGCTTCATGGGCACCTCATGTTACCATGATAATAACCTTAAATAATAGGCACAAATTGTGAATATCTGAAAATACCAGGACTCCTATAATCTCTCTGCTTCCCAGACAAAATCACATCCTCTGTTAAACAGATTCTCCCTAGCTTCACATTTAAAAATAGCTTTATTTCACATACATTTTATATCTATTTTGGGTGGGTTGTTAGGTACTTTGTCTGCAGTTTCTGGGTGAAACAACCCAATTTTCCCTTAAACAAAACATGTTCATTGAATCACCATTAAATGTGTCCTAAAACCTGCATTACAGTTTGGCAAAAACCTCGAACAGAGTAGCCCTTTCTGTGGTTGCTGGGAAATAGTGTGAATGTCCACCCACACCTTACATTATTGATTACCTGTGGGTTATTATCAAAATAAAAATACATTAAGTGTAAAACAGTGGATACTTCATATCCTTCCACTAAAGTAGCAATACAACAGTGGCGGGATCCCACTTTACTTCACTTTACTCCAGGTAGGACAGTCACTGACCTGCATGAATCATTTACATCTGACACAGTTCCCTATTTCCACAACTGGAGCAGGGCATATCTAGATTTCATTTTAATGACCACATATCCAAATGAAGTGCTTGCTGTAAAAAAATGATATAGAACCCATACTTTCATTTTTAAATAGCTGGCTACTAATTAACCAGCGAGTCTTCTAACAGCAATAGAATTGAAACCTCCATTTTAAACAGGTTATCAAGTTCTCCAGCGCATCCTTAAAATGCCCCCCCCCCCCCCCCCCCCCCAATTTCTCTAAACTCAAATAAAACATGGCAGGAACCAGCGTACATTCAGTACAGGAGAATCACAAGCTCAAAAATCAAAGAAACTGTCACATGTTTGGTCTTTATCCAAGTGCAAATATGGGTCACCAAGGAAATGCCTGCTAATCTGATGTCATTACAGTTTACTGTATAAAAAAAAAGAAAACCTTCAGAAAAATTGCCCATGACCTTTTATCAGACATCTGATCTGTGGCTTCTAGCATTTTCTTTGTATATCAGCACTTTGATGCAAGAACATGTATGTATGTGTGGATGGGTGTGCATGTGTGTGTGTGGATTATGTTTATATTATGTTGTGGGGACCAAATGTTCCCCACAATGTAATAAAAACCTGCTATTTTGACATTGTGAGGAACATTTTTCAGGTCCCCACAAAGATATGTGAATTCAGTCAAAAAACTAGTCTCGTATTTAGTTTGGTTACTTATGGTTAAGGTTAGGGGCTGGGAAGGGGTTAAGGTTATCTTGTGAAATGAATGGAGAGTCCCCACAAAGATATAATTACAAACCTGTGTGTGTGTGTATATTTATGTATGGATAGACCAATCTATTCCAGATCCACTCAACAGAGGGAAATACTACAACGGTGCTTTGAATGTTGTGCTTGTTCCCTACTGAGATGTTTATAAGAACTGGGCCATGTGTTAATAATGAGCAATGCGCCCAATTTAGCTTTGAATCTAAGAAAATGTTTTGGCCAGAAAGCAGATGCCTCATTCTCTTTTTTAAATGTAGATTTTCATCTTTTGGATTCATCATGCAACAAGTTATGATACACAATGATGTACAAGGCTCTAGAGAGGACCAAGGCAGGCTACTCCAGGTAGATGTCTTCTGTTGGGCACGTGTATTCCACAAACTCCTTGTAGAACTGCTGGAAAGCTCTCCTGCTCAGGGACAAAAAGTGGGACCAGTAATGAAACTGATTTGATGACAATGAAACTAGTATCACTGAGTAAGTACATGTCCAGCTACGATGGCTGAATTTGTTATATTTTAAACACCATTGAGGTCAATGACTCCACAAGTGATGCACATACAAATCAAGATTAATTTATTTCTTTAAGTAAATAACAAACACAATTTAGCATCAAAATATATGCAAATAAATTCTAGTACAGCAAAAAAGAGAGAAGCCGTACTCACCCCACGGATCCTGCCAGAGGCTTAGTGGAGTGCTCAGACACAAACACATGACAGGCAAACCTTTGATCTGCTGGGTGCTTTGTGATGAAGCCGAAATACCTGGAAGTAACACAGGTTTTATCTTTCACTCCCTGCAAAATTCTAAACCACACCCAGTGTCACACAATGCCCCCATGAAAAAACCGTGCTGTTAAAGGGCTGCGCCAGGGAAGATTTGAAAGAATCATGTGTGAATACATTTTTCATATGGGTATGTAACATGACTATTAAGTATAAAATGTTTAAGATTCTTTGAAATTGAAATATTGACTCACTTATTGTTCTTTGGGTGATATCCACAGAAGGAGATGTTCTTAAGCTGAAAGAAGTGACTGCATGTATTCTCCTGCGAAAACACAAAAAATATGGGTCTTGCACACCCAATACAAGGCAGTGTCACGTACAATACATAACTCCACAGATGTTTATCACACTGCAAACAACTTCAAGTTCATTATTTGCTTTCCCAAAGAGAATTTACGTATGTGTGTACAATTTACGTATGTGTGTACATTTCCAAAATAGCTCTCCATTTCATTTTACAGATATTGTGTTTTTTTTCTCACAGTACTCCAATGCTTCTGTAAATTCCACATACACTCATACATTTTTATAACAACCTAAAAACATGGTTTCAACCTGGACTCTGTGACCCCTCTGCACTGAAAAAATATGTAGAGGGAGATGCTGCTCAGTTTCCCCCACCCCCACCCTTATTGTGATATGGTCAGAACAAAAAACACTCTGTGATCAGCACAATGTCTGCCTCTGGTGCTTAGTGCTTAGTTACTGAAGTGGTCACACATTAGTGGTGGGGGCCCAAATCTCTGATTATTTTCACAAGGGGGTCCCTGGTTTCAAAGTGTCTGAAACAAGCCTGCACACAACCACTGACGGAACCTGCCAAGGAAATCTGGAATATAGTGGCGGGTAGTGCTGGCATAACCAGCAGGTACACAGGCCTGTCTCCATGACATAACGTTCTCAGATGCACCACACAACACTCATTCTTCTCTGAAGATGTCTACAGCACACCATTCAGGGTCTGTGACAGGGCAAACTCACCTCACAAACAAGATAAAAGCTCTAAGCTGTTCAGAACATACAGATTGCCACTCGGTGAACATTACGCAACTGAATTATTACATTACAGGCTATATTGTATTTCACTGTCCACATGGGGGCAGTATCCACCTTCCTTGATGTGTCGAGCTTAATATAAGCAACCATATGAGCTGGTCATGCGATTTTAGTCAATTTTGAAGTGAAGCTAATTCAAAGAGTAAGAACTGATCTGTTGCATTAGAATATACTATATCTTAAATCAATTTATATTTAACTATATATTGTCAAGTGCAACACTTTGAGTAAAAATCGGCAGTATAAAAAATTACATGAAACTATTACAGCGTGGTGACATACTCTGTAGTCATTCTGCACCACGATTTTCACTCCTTTTAAGTTGATCTCCAGTATGCAGGATGAGGGTGGATTGAACTGCACTGTCATTCTTCTGTTGGTGGCAATCTGGAACAGATGGCAAGCACGTTAGTCTTAAAAGACCCACACACCTCACATTAATACCAAGAAGTGTGCAGTAAGCCCTCACATCCCCCTAGCTCTCCTGCTCCCCCCGTTTTTCTCCTATGATCCCACAGTACCTTCTGCATTGCAGCACAGAGGATGTCATTCCCTTTGTGGTATGGCACCTGGACGGAGCCCAGAAACTTCACCCTGAACTTGTCCACCCAGTCACTGCTTTGCTCTGTAGGACAAACAGCCGCAGATTAGAAAGCTCAGCTGTGGCAAAATGTTACACATTATTATCGGCATGTATACTAATATTCACAGCAGGTATCCCTGAAAACCTACACAATGGAACTCAAAGTAAATTCGTATTTTTAAATAGAATTTCCCCATAAAGAAAACATTACTTGGCAATGATGACCAGTTGTCATGGCAGCCTCACCTTTCAGGCTCTCAGGTTCCTTGGCAACCTCGATGGCATAGTAGGCCGGGAAGATGCCGCGGGTCCCAGTGCGCATGTTGTAGCCCTCATACCAGTAATCCTCCGCCTGCACTTCCACAAGCAGCGGGTCGTCAACTTCCAGCTCCAGCTCATCACCATGGCGTGGGACGAACCTGAGGCCCACAGTGAGCGGGTCGGGGGGGTCAGGCAGGGGTGGGAAGGTCAGGTCCTCATAGACACCAACCATCATTCCGAAGGAGGATGCTCCGCTGGAGCTGAGCTGGGATTGAACCATTAGCACACAAAGCAGATCTTGTGTATAATCTGCCTGCTGAGTTTTTGGCTTTTAATTGTGTAATTATTAATGGGGTTCTATTAGAAAACAAGTAGAAAACAAAAATGGCTGCCATAATCCTTATGCTATTTGCACTAAATCATATCTGCCATCGTTTTTTTGCCAGGGTCCCCATACATTTTGTTTTCCAAAATTCCATATTTTTCCAGACTGTTTCGGGTGGTTGTCAGGGCTAGGTGGTGGTCTCCCCCACTCCCCTGAAGATGCCACCCTGGCCAATTGCCCATCTTACACTCGCCAAGATCTTCCGCTGACTGTGACTAGATGTTAATGTTTCTGCCTGCTATGTGGTAAGAACTCACTCAAGTTCCAGATGTCGAACTTTACACATCCTCTGCATTTTGCATTCTGTTAACATTTGGAATCCTTAGCCAACCAGTTACAATATTTGGTTAAACAAAAAGGATGAGAACTTGCATTTCCACACAGTAAGCATTGTAAATTACAAAGTAGCTTACATCAGTCTTTCTTGCTGGAAACTATTCAAGCGTGCAGCCCATAGACCGACCCCTAGTGCTTTGCTTGGGATGCTGCCCTTAGATGTGAACTCAGTGCACATTCTGGCACAAACAACCAGCTCACATCAGTGATTTCATCAAAGACATTAAAAAGCACATTCATATGATTTGTTTAGTATACATGTTGTAATAGTCTGGAAATGTTTCTGAAATACTTTATTTCCTTTTTCTATAATAATCCAGACTTGGAAAACACACAAAAAAAATATCTAAATCAATACTTCTCCATACTGTGTAGGAACCCTGTAGTCTTCTTGTGACAGAGTGCACAGGGACATGGCCTGAACACGTTGGCCAAATCAGCCTTGGTGAGCTAAATACTGTCTACTCAATAAAGTTTCAATCATTAAACTTTTGCATTTTAAAAACAATATGGAGTTCTGAACTGGAATTGATGTGTTGACGTTTTATAATGTAATGCCAAGATCCTTTGATTATCACCGTAACTTATGACTGACAACTTAGTCCTGTTTTTACCTCATCCATTGTTCACGGCACAAAAGCGGAGTGTGCAGCTCTGTTCTTACAGCCTGCAGTGAGGAATCTTACTCCCTCACCTGAGCCTCACCCACTGCTGCCATCGCAGATAGAGATTTATTGGCTCCACTTCCTGGAAATGCGAAGGCCAAGAGCCAGTGAAGCATATTAGATTGGGCTCAAGCTAAATCTCTTGTGTTTTTTTTTCCATGTTTGACAGAAAGTACTTATGGGAAAGGAAATACAAGCCTATTACGAAGCAGTTTTTGCTGGATTTTGGCATCGGAGAGCACAGTGTATGATACTTGATATGTGTTGCGCTGAACAAAGTGCTGACGAGACCCGTCGATATTCCCCCGATTCCCCCCGATCTGGGGTCTTTGGAATGGACTCACCTGAATACTGCCCTATGACTCTGGTCCCTCTCCTCCCCATTGATGAAACAAGAGAACAGCCCAAAGGACTCTGCACCTGGGGGAAGGGTGTATAGAGACTGTGTGCACATTACAGACACATCATCGTCACAGGCAAAACCAAGACAGAGCAGTGACAGTATCACATCCTCGGTCCACATCTGCCTTCACAGTCAAAGAAACTGCATTTCTAAAATCCATGCGAAACTATTCTGCAACAAAATCAGGACCTACACTGAGGAAGTGAGAGCACCGACCAGTTTGAAGCATCACAGGCTGGTTTAAAATAGTGAGTTAAATAATGAACGTGATCAAATAATGAAATAATTTGCAAATATATTTTAAAAGCATTCTACTCTGAATTATTAACATTAGGAACCTGGCACAGTTTGAAAAGTGTATTTTTATGCATTTCTTTATAATAAATGGTTTGCCTTCTTCGTGCTGTGTACTCCCCCCCCCCCCCCCCACACACACACACAAAAAGAAGAAAACATGCACGCATCCATGTCAGAGTAATTCACACATAATTAAAGCCCATCTCTGCACCCCCTAGGCAGGACATGTGCCGCAGTGGAGGGGGTGAAAAAGCATGTTAAGCAGCACAGGCTCTGGGAAGGTGGGGGCTTTCCAAGGTGACTCAGGCTCACAGGGAGATTTACGCACACACCCCGTGTTGTGGTAACCTGCTCATCATCCTCCTGGAGTTCCCTCCCCCTCCCACCAGCAAAGCTCCTAATTTAAAACCTCGTGCAGACATTTGTCACTCCAAGTGTTGGAAATCTGCTGCAGCTAGATGCCTTATCAGGCATTTAAGGTATAGATCTTGAGAATAGCTGGGGGTTAGGGCCTTACTCTGCTGGTCCCAAACCTATGACCTTCTGGACATGGACATAGAACCTTCACCCACTGGGGTATACTCCACTGTGATACATGATATGTAATATCTAGCGCATCTTTAACATGATATTTAATACTTAATCTTCCCATAATAAAACTATATGCAAACAAAGGTATCAGGGTGTGTGGCTCAGTGGTTTACGACTCTGATCGGAAGGTAACTGGCTCAAATCCTTGCTGGCAGAGTGATTTTACTATTGGGCCCTTGAACAAGGCCCTTAAATCCAGTTGATCAATGAACATAAACCATTATCCCAGCATTGGCATTTAATGCTCGTCTGCATTGAACTATGTATCTTAACATAGAGGTGAAAAAATTAAATGGGCATCCTCTCCAACTGCTAGCAAGTTCAAAACAAAGTGCTTGAAGTCCAGCACACACAGGGAGGGCCACTCTCTAACTTTGTCTTTTGTACATGCTGCCCATGATCAATATTTAATACAGGAACTATGAATTAACTAGAAAGTGGGATTATTAGCATGATATTAGCATTACTCCGCCCATCTAATCCATACTCTTCCCACAATCACCATCCTGCACAATTTCTAGAAGTACTGGATGGATCAACTGGAAATGTGAAAGCCAGCAAATGTATATTTACTCAAATGTTCTGAGTCCTTGTTGGGACATGTAATTCTTCAAACTACACCTATTCATTTATTGCACATTCCACTTAGATGTCACTTTGCAGAATCTTTCCCCACCAATTGGGGGTTACTTGTATTTCTTTGTCTTAGACATTCATATTATTCATATTTTTTATATGTCTAAATTTTCCATTTTCCATGACATAACTATATGAACTGTGACAGACACACTAATGAAAAGGCCATGGACAGTTATATTTGGGCATGATGTACCAAACTGTGCACCAAATTTAGTTTGAGATTCCCCTGAAGTGTTAAAATCAAACTCATATAATCCATAAAATGTGTACGATTTACTTTTTTGTGCTCTTAATTTGCTATTTCAAGCTCTTGAATTAATGTTCAAACTAATTAAATTTAATATTTTAGTTATTTGTTTTCTTGTCTAAGGAAAACGTGACCACAAAGCCAGAAGCTGGAGGGAAGTGAGCGAATACCACAGATATTATGGACAACCAATTTTATGGCAGAAATTAGGCTTATGGTTATCTAATTCTGAATACTGTGCATGGTAATAGCCAACATATGCATAGATCTCTGAGTGTGTATCTTTACAGTAATGCATGTCATATATATATTATGTGGTACCTTGGGCGGAGCTTAATTCTCCACTTCTGACGTCATAAGAGGAAGTAGCGTATCCTTGATTCTGATTGGTCGAGAGTTTATGCCCATATATGGTATTAATACATGCTTATGCCACGTTTTGCCGACAGGGGGCGATATGGTTTTGGGAGATTGCCGTTATGTCCGTATATGGTATCAATACATGCTTATGCCACGTGTTGCCGATAGGGGGGTTTGGGAAGCTTTAATAGAATAAAAATACATTACATGTATTTTATCAATGTGCTTTTTAATTACGTTTTTAAGGAATAATAAAACATAGAGCAGGATAATGGCAAGCTAGCGCATACACGTTCAGCGGGGGCGTCCGTCCGGCCCTGTGTTGTTAGTAAGCACCGCGGCGTATTTTAAACGAAAGCACCCAAATGTTTTAAAAGAAGAAAGCACCAAGTGTGTTAAAGAAGAAAACCCTTAGGGTTATTTTAAAAGAAAAAGCAGGGGTGAATTTAAACAAACATGCCCGAAAGAAGCAGCAGAAGAGCAAATGTAAACAAGCGAAACCAACAAACATACACCCCGCCGTTTTAAAAGAAGAGTACACTCATTACATTTAACCAACACGAAAGACTTTAGTTATATTTACCAGGTTGAAGAAAGCATGCAAGCGGCAAACTTTTAGAAGAAATAAGACGAAACGATCCCGGAGCACTGCCACATGCGACTACTCTGTTTGAACAACGCGGGGCGGAATGGCCGATCGCTAGTCCGGCGCTTGGCGCATGCGCACCCACGCCGCCTCCCCTTTCAAAATGGCGGCGCCGGCGGAGCGCCTGTTTTAGCAAATTAAACCCCCTATAACCGTAATGTTTTTAAGTAATGAAGCACTTTTCTGTCAATGTGAATAATAAAGTAAAGCGCTCTGAGCATTTTCGATAGCAATAATCAGGAAATAACGCGGTTAATTCTTGTTTAAACGAATGCATGCTCTCACTCTTGTGTGGCGCACGCGCGTAGATCCACACAGCATTTCCTTTATTGAGCCAGCTCGTTGCGTGAAGCAGCTGTCAAATGGCTACCAGCGGAAGTTGTTGTCGTGATGCGAACCGTTGGCCTGGAGTGTGAGAAGCATGCCGCCATTCGGGCAGAATGCACACTAATTCTATATTTCATATGCTTATTTGTAAATAGTGTAAAATAATCTATTTCTAATTTAAATAAAAGTCGATCTCTAACACAACACCCCCCGGATTGCTTAGCTACATTTAGCTAAATTTATCTACGTATGGTTAATCAAAAGGTATAAACAGAACTTGAAAAGATGTATGACAACACATGCTGATCTTTTATTTCAAATAAGCCTCTTTAACCTCATCGTTTTTAAGCAATGAAACTCTTTTCGGCTAATGTGTTATTTAAAATAAAACATCTTAAGCATTTCGACAACAAGAATCAAGGAATAACGCTGGCGATCCTTGTTAAAATAACTCTCCATGTCGCGCTTGTGCGTGCAGCCACGACACCCACACACCACTGTCTTTTATTGAAAACAGCTGAGGCAAGTCGCTTTCGGAACTGTAAAGTGTGTATACAATAAGTAAACGTGTGTAAAAGAAGTATAAAATGTGTTATAAAGCACATAGCCAACATTAATTAATAAAGAATTTAAGCATAATACCCCAGACGTACCACGGCCTATAGCCGGTAGAAAGAGAGCTATCCTACGGCCTACAAGATAAAAGCATATGGCACCAAATTGGAATCAGTAGTCTTTAAAAG
Source organism: Brienomyrus brachyistius (assembly GCF_023856365.1). Taxonomy (NCBI): domain Eukaryota; kingdom Metazoa; phylum Chordata; class Actinopteri; order Osteoglossiformes; family Mormyridae; genus Brienomyrus; species Brienomyrus brachyistius. Next base: position 24,133,111 of record NC_064543.1, read on the forward strand.
AATAAAATACATTATATGAATTTATCAATGCGACATTTTAAATACGTATTAAGGCATAATAATTTTAAGGGGTCACCGGACGCGTCGAGCTTTTCTAGCTAGAGAGGAAAGAGAGTCGGGCAGTTTTGAATGGTAAAAGCAGTAGTTGTGTATTGTTAACGGTTTATTTTTTAACAAAATGTACTATTTTATAACGGTAAAAACACAACAATCCTGTTTTTAGGGGAGATTCATGCGCATTGCATGTCTAGACATGTCGATCAGCTAATGGCCGCGGCAGTGAGCGATAAGCCTATGAGAAGGAAGCGTCAATTGACAAATTGACAAATTGTTGCAGAGTGCGTGTAACATCTCGTTTAACCGCTGGTCCTGAGTGTGACAAGCAGACAGACAGCATTCACGCACCGGCAGAAAGCACATTACGTCTATTTGTTAATCTGTTTTATTCGTAAATAGTATAAAATAATATATGTCTAATTGAAATAAAAGTCGATGTCTAACACCACAGCTCTGGGACTCTAGCATAGCCCCGGGCGCCCCGCTGAGGGCCTGTGGGGCTGGATGAAGTATCTAACTTCAATGGCTTAATCAGTAGGGTAAAGTGCCGTAACTTAAACGGGGGTATGACAAATTATTATAAAGTTTAAGCCAATAAGATTTAATTAATAAAATAATTTAGTTGTATTTTGTTAGTTTTATTTTCAATAAAACACACCCAGCGCATTATTAATTTAACAGATGCAGGAACTTGTGAGCGGTATTTAGCTACGTACTTCAAAAACATTTTAAAAACTTTGTTAGACTAATACCTTAGTTATTTTAATAATTTAAGGGATAAAAACATTTGTCGTGTTTGTCAATGTGTTATTGTAAGTAAATGCGTTATTTTCCAACGCCAAAAGCCCTGTCATGTTTTAAGTGAGAAATGATATGGACCAGCAACTCTCTCTGGGGGGAGCAACCCCGGTTAGGTACTATTAAGCAGCATTTAGTGACATGCATCAAAACACATTTGTAAAAACTTTGAAAGAATAAAGTCTTAGTTATTTTAATAAATACGTTTTTCAGTAAATGTTTATTCACGCGCATGCACACAAACACACACACACCCCGGAGGTCGGGGGGCTATAGAGTTTAACTTTAGGTTGCTGATCGCAATGTGTGACCAAACCCCAAAGCACCCTAACTTAGTCGTTTACTAACTTATCGTGAAAAACAGACAGAAATAGACTTGTAAATTCTAAAGAAAAGACATTAACTGTATTTGTTAATGTTTAAAGGTATACAAACTACAGTTGTATCGGACACGCACACAAAAACACTAAAAGAGTTTTGCTCAGTCAAAAAAAACACCAAACATATATTGTTCACGCTTTTTATTAAAATGTATAAGGATTGGTTTGTTATAGGGAAATTTTAAATTAATATGAGTGGGATATAAGTCATTTAGGCAACAAGATTTGAGGAAGAACCTAAATAGTGGCTGGAAATTAACAAACAAGGCAGGCAGAAGTGTGCTTTCCTTATCTCACAAGTCATGGAAGGGTGGGGTGGGGGGACACATAAGTGGGGGGTAGGAACTGTGGAATCAGGCAAGAGTGTAAGAATTTAGGATATAGTCTTGTTATTTTAAAGAAGGTGTACATGATTATTTAATTACTTTTAATAGGAACCAGTAAGATGCATTTAGCACCATGTTGCAAATACACATTAAAAACTTTAAAGAATAAGGTCATAGTTATTTTAATAAAGACATCCTACAAGGTACCCCACGGCCCTAACTTATATAATCTACAAGCTTGATCCGAGATGCTTGCTGAAGTACAATGCTAAGTTGACATCGGTAACGGAGCTGCAGCCTGTTTGATAGTTAATGAAACATAGTTCAAATTCAACAGTGTCAGCAGTCATCCACGATGCAGGGAGACTACAGATTGACTATAACGACCCCGTTTATCAGCTGGCATTATTTAAATTTTTTTTGACAGAATAAAGCCTTAGTTATTTTAATAAATATGTTTTTCAGCAAATGTATACTCATGCGCATGCACACAAACACACACACACACCGGAGGTCGGGGGGCTTTAGAGTTTAACTTTAGGTTGCTGATCGCAATGTGTGACCAAACCCCAAAGCACCCTAACTTAGTCGTTTACTAACTTATCGCGAAAAACAGACAGAAATAGACTTGTAAATTCTAAAGAAAAGACATTAACTGTTTTTGTTAATGTTTAAAGGTATACAAACTACAGTTGTATCGGACACGCACACAAAAACACTAAAAGAGTTTGCTCAGTCAAAAAAAAAAAAAAACACCAAACATATATTGTTCACGTTTTTTTATTAAAATGTATGAGGATTGTTTTGTTATAGCGAAATTTTAAATTAATATGAGTGTGATATAAGTCATTTAGGCAACAAGATTTGAGGAAGAACCTAAATAGTGGCTGGAAATTACCAACAAGGCAGGCAGAAGTGTGCTTTCCTTATCTCACAAGTCATGGAAGGGTGGGGTGGGGGGACACATAAGTGGGGGGGTAGGAACTGTGGAATCAGGCAAGAGTGTAAGAATTTAGGATATAGTCTTGTTATTTTAAAGAAGGTGTACATGATTATTTTAATTGCATTTAATAGGAACCAGTAAGCTGCATTTAGCACCATGCTGCAAATACACATTAAAAACTTTAAAGAATAAGGTCTTAGTTATTTTAATAAAGACACCCTACAAGGTGCCCACGACCCTAGCTTATATAATCTACAAGCTTGATCTGAGATGCTTGCTGGAGTACAATGCTAAGTTGACAACGGTAACGGTGCTGCAGCCTGTTTGATAGTTAATGAAACACAGTTCAAATTCAACAGTGTCAGTAGTCATCCACTATGCAGGGAGACTACAGATTGACTATAACGACCCGTTTATCTGTTGTCATTATTTAATTTATTTATTTATTTTTATTTTTTTGACAGAATAAAGCCTTAGTTATTTTAATAAATATGTTTTTTTCAGTAAATGTGTATTCATGCTCATGTGCACAAACACACACACACCGATGGTCAGGGGCTTTAGAGTTTAACTTTAGGTCTGTGAAAGTATAGGACCGCGATGTGTATACAGGCCCCAAAACATATTAACTTAGTCGTTCATGAGTCTTATTGTGAAAAACCATGCAAAATAGACATGCAAATTTTAAAGAAAAGACATTAACTGCTTTTGCTAATGTTTAAATGTATAAAAACTTTAGATGTATTTGTTAAACAGTCAAACAAAAATGTGTTATTTTAAAGTAGTATAAAATATAACCTTAACTTTGGACGCAAGATGAACAACCTACAAACACAGACAGACAGACACACACAAACACACAGCAAAGCCCCAAGCATGCGCACAAGCACACAACCAAAGGTGGGCTTTTAGAGTTTGCTCAATCAAAAAAACATCAGACCCATATAGTTTACGTTTTTTATTAAAATGTGTAAGGATCGCTCTGTTAGAGCGCAATTTTAAATTAGTATGATTGTGATATAAGTCATTTAGGCAACAAGATTTGAGGAAGAACCTAAGTAGCGGCTAGAAATGATCGACCAGGCAGACAGAAGTCTGCTTTTCTTATCTCGCAAGTCATGGAAGTGTAGGGGGGTGTAGGAACTGTGGAATCAGGCATAATTATTTTAATAAAGACATCCTACAAGGTATACCACGGCCCAAGCTTATAGCGTCTACTATCATGATTTGAGAGGCTAGATGGAGTACCATGTTAAGTTGACAATGGTAACTGAGATGCAGCCTGCATGCAGGGAGACTAGAGAGTGACTATAGTACCCCATTTAACCGTTGGGTCCTTATTTTTTAAGAATTTTGACAGAATAAAGCCTTAGTTATTTTAATAAATACGTTTTTTCCAGTACATGGTTGTTCATACTCATCTGCACAAACACACACACACACATCGGTGGTCAGGGGCTTTAGAGTTTAACTTTAGGTCAGTGAAAGTATAGGATCGTTATGTGTATTCAGACCCCAAAACATATTAACTTAGTCGTTCATGAGTCTTATTGTGAAAAACCGACAATATAGACTTGTAAATTTTAAAGAAAAGACATTAACAGCTTTTGTTAATGTTGAAATGTATAAAAACTTTAGCTGCTTTTCTTAAATGGCCAGAAAAATTGGCTCAACACTATTAGTTTATATGAGGATGGGGTGTTCGCAACAGTCACAATCCTCGCAGGCAAGCATAACATGCCAAAGAAACATCTCTTTCATTTATTTCAAAGCAGACACTTTGTGCAAAAGTTGTTTCCTCATTGCCCAAACGGCCACCAGAATTGGATGGCCCTTAAAGACCTTTCATAAGACTTGGAGGCCCTGTCCTGAGGTTTATCAAAGACCAGGTTCTTACACTATAGGAGACTGATGCTGTTTAAGTACTCGATGGGATGACCCCTGCAATGAAATTTGTAACATTTCAAGGTGTATATTTTAAAAGAATGAAGTGCCTGGCCAGTAAGAGAGGCATGGTATCGGATGGTGGAATGTCGATCGGGTTTGTTAGAGGGTTAGAGGAGATAGAACTATGTTTTGGCTCTGCTCTCTCGATTATCTGAGTTCTGGACAGACATATTCAAAGCCATTGAGCGGGACATCAACATAGTTCTGCCTCCTCTAATCCTCTAACAAACCCGATCGACATTCCACCATCCGATACCATGCCTCTCTTACTGGCCAGGCACTTCATTCTTTTAAAATATACACCTTGAAATGTTACAAATTTCATTGCAGGGGTCATCCCATCGAGTACTTAAACAGCATCAGTCTCCTATAGTGTAAGAACCTGGTCTTTGATAAACCTCAGGACAGGGCCTCCAAGTCTTATGAAAGGTCTTTAAGGGCCATCCAATTCTGGTGGCCGTTTGGGCAATGAGGAAACAACTTTTGCACAAAGTGTCTGCTTTGAAATAAATGAAAGAGATGTTTCTTTGGCATGTTATGCTTGCCTGCGAGGATTGTGACTGTTGCGAACACCCCATCCTCATATAAACTAATAGTGTTGAGCCAATTTTTCTGGCCATTTAAGAAAAGCAGCTAAAGTTTTTATACATTTCAACATTAACAAAAGCTGTTAATGTCTTTTCTTTAAAATTTACAAGTCTATATTGTCGGTTTTTCACAATAAGACTCATGAACGACTAAGTTAATATGTTTTGGGGTCTGAATACACATAACGATCCTATACTTTCACTGACCTAAAGTTAAACTCTAAAGCCCCTGACCACCGATGTGTGTGTGTGTGTTTGTGCAGATGAGTATGAACAACCATGTACTGGAAAAAACGTATTTATTAAAATAACTAAGGCTTTATTCTGTCAAAATTCTTAAAAAATAAGGACCCAACGGTTAAATGGGGTACTATAGTCACTCTCTAGTCTCCCTGCATGCAGGCTGCATCTCAGTTACCATTGTCAACTTAACATGGTACTCCATCTAGCCTCTCAAATCATGATAGTAGACGCTATAAGCTTGGGCCGTGGTATACCTTGTAGGATGTCTTTATTAAAATAATTATGCCTGATTCCACAGTTCCTACACCCCCCTACACTTCCATGACTTGCGAGATAAGAAAAGCAGACTTCTGTCTGCCTGGTCGATCATTTCTAGCCGCTACTTAGGTTCTTCCTCAAATCTTGTTGCCTAAATGACTTATATCACAATCATACTAATTTAAAATTGCGCTCTAACAGAGCGATCCTTACACATTTTAATAAAAAACGTAAACTATATGGGTCTGATGTTTTTTTGATTGAGCAAACTCTAAAAGCCCACCTTTGGTTGTGTGCTTGTGCGCATGCTTGGGGCTTTGCTGTGTGTTTGTGTGTGTCTGTCTGTCTGTGTTTGTAGGTTGTTCATCTTGCGTCCAAAGTTAAGGTTATATTTTATACTACTTTAAAATAACACATTTTTGTTTGACTGTTTAACAAATACATCTAAAGTTTTTATACATTTAAACATTAGCAAAAGCAGTTAATGTCTTTTCTTTAAAATTTGCATGTCTATTTTGCATGGTTTTTCACAATAAGACTCATGAACGACTAAGTTAATATGTTTTGGGGCCTGTATACACATCGCGGTCCTATACTTTCACAGACCTAAAGTTAAACTCTAAAGCCCCTGACCATCGGTGTGTGTGTGTTTGTGCACATGAGCATGAATACACATTTACTGAAAAAAACATATTTATTAAAATAACTAAGGCTTTATTCTGTCAAAAAAATAAAAATAAATAAATAAATTAAATAATGACAACAGATAAACGGGTCGTTATAGTCAATCTGTAGTCTCCCTGCATAGTGGATGACTACTGACACTGTTGAATTTGAACTGTGTTTCATTAACTATCAAACAGGCTGCAGCACCGTTACCGTTGTCAACTTAGCATTGTACTCCAGCAAGCATCTCAGATCAAGCTTGTAGATTATATAAGCTAGGGTCGTGGGCACCTTGTAGGGTGTCTTTATTAAAATAACTAAGACCTTATTCTTTAAAGTTTTTAATGTGTATTTGCAGCATGGTGCTAAATGCAGCTTACTGGTTCCTATTAAATGCAATTAAAATAATCATGTACACCTTCTTTAAAATAACAAGACTATATCCTAAATTCTTACACTCTTGCCTGATTCCACAGTTCCTACCCCCCCACTTATGTGTCCCCCCACCCCACCCTTCCATGACTTGTGAGATAAGGAAAGCACACTTCTGCCTGCCTTGTTGGTAATTTCCAGCCACTATTTAGGTTCTTCCTCAAATCTTGTTGCCTAAATGACTTATATCACACTCATATTAATTTAAAATTTCGCTATAACAAAACAATCCTCATACATTTTAATAAAAAAACGTGAACAATATATGTTTGGTGTTTTTTTTTTTTTTGACTGAGCAAACTCTTTTAGTGTTTTTGTGTGCGTGTCCGATACAACTGTAGTTTGTATACCTTTAAACATTAACAAAAACAGTTAATGTCTTTTCTTTAGAATTTACAAGTCTATTTCTGTCTGTTTTTCGCGATAAGTTAGTAAACGACTAAGTTAGGGTGCTTTGGGGTTTGGTCACACATTGCGATCAGCAACCTAAAGTTAAACTCTAAAGCCCCCCGACCTCCGGTGTGTGTGTGTGTTTGTGTGCATGCGCATGAGTATACATTTGCTGAAAAACATATTTATTAAAATAACTAAGGCTTTATTCTGTCAAAAAAAATTTAAATAATGCCAGCTGATAAACGGGGTCGTTATAGTCAATCTGTAGTCTCCCTGCATCGTGGATGACTGCTGACACTGTTGAATTTGAACTATGTTTCATTAACTATCAAACAGGCTGCAGCTCCGTTACCGATGTCAACTTAGCATTGTACTTCAGCAAGCATCTCGGATCAAGCTTGTAGATTATATAAGTTAGGGCCGTGGGGTACCTTGTAGGATGTCTTTATTAAAATAACTATGACCTTATTCTTTAAAGTTTTTAATGTGTATTTGCAACATGGTGCTAAATGCATCTTACTGGTTCCTATTAAAAGTAATTAAATAATCATGTACACCTTCTTTAAAATAACAAGACTATATCCTAAATTCTTACACTCTTGCCTGATTCCACAGTTCCTACCCCCCACTTATGTGTCCCCCCACCCCACCCTTCCATGACTTGTGAGATAAGGAAAGCACACTTCTGCCTGCCTTGTTTGTTAATTTCCAGCCACTATTTAGGTTCTTCCTCAAATCTTGTTGCCTAAATGACTTATATCCCACTCATATTAATTTAAAATTTCCCTATAACAAACCAATCCTTATACATTTTAATAAAAAGCGTGAACAATATATGTTTGGTGTTTTTTTTGACTGAGCAAAACTCTTTTAGTGTTTTTGTGTGCGTGTCCGATACAACTGTAGTTTGTATACCTTTAAACATTAACAAATACAGTTAATGTCTTTTCTTTAGAATTTACAAGTCTATTTCTGTCTGTTTTTCACGATAAGTTAGTAAACGACTAAGTTAGGGTGCTTTGGGGTTTGGTCACACATTGCGATCAGCAACCTAAAGTTAAACTCTATAGCCCCCCGACCTCCGGGGTGTGTGTGTGTTTGTGTGCATGCGCGTGAATAAACATTTACTGAAAAACGTATTTATTAAAATAACTAAGACTTTATTCTTTCAAAGTTTTTACAAATGTGTTTTGATGCATGTCACTAAATGCTGCTTAATAGTACCTAACCGGGGTTGCTCCCCCCAGAGAGAGTTGCTGGTCCATATCATTTCTCACTTAAAACATGACAGGGCTTTTGGCGTTGGAAAATAACGCATTTACTTACAATAACACATTGACAAACACGACAAATGTTTTTATCCCTTAAATTATTAAAATAACTAAGGTATTAGTCTAACAAAGTTTTTAAAATGTTTTTGAAGTACGTAGCTAAATACCGCTCACAAGTTCCTGCATCTATTAAATTAATAATGCGCTGGGTGTGTTTTATTGAAAATAAAACTAACAAAATACAACTAAATTATTTTATTAATTAAATCTTATTGGCTTAAACTTTATAATAATTTGTCATACCCCCGTTTAAGTTACGGCACTTTACCCTACTGATTAAGCCATTGAAGTTAGATACTTCATCCAGCCCCACAGGCCCTCAGCGGGGCGCCCGGGGCTATGCTAGAGTCCCAGAGCTGTGGTGTTAGACATCGACTTTTATTTCAATTAGACATATATTATTTTATACTATTTACGAATAAAACAGATTAACAAATAGACGTAATGTGCTTTCTGCCGGTGCGTGAATGCTGTCTGTCTGCTTGTCACACTCAGGACCAGCGGTTAAACGAGATGTTACACGCACTCTGCAACAATTTGTCAATTTGTCAATTGACGCTTCCTTCTCATAGGCTTATCGCTCACTGCCGCGGCCATTAGCTGATCGACATGTCTAGACATGCAATGCGCATGAATCTCCCCTAAAAACAGGATTGTTGTGTTTTTACCGTTATAAAATAGTACATTTTGTTAAAAAATAAACCGTTAACAATACACAACTACTGCTTTTACCATTCAAAACTGCCCGACTCTCTTTCCTCTCTAGCTAGAAAAGCTCGACGCGTCCGGTGACCCCTTAAAATTATTATGCCTTAATACGTATTTAAAATGTCGCATTGATAAATTCATATAATGTATTTTATTCTTTTAAAGACTACTGATTCCAATTTGGTGCCATATGCTTTTATCTTGTAGGCCGTAGGATAGCTCTCTTTCTACCGGCTATAGGCCGTGGTACGTCTGGGGTATTATGCTTAAATTCTTTATTAATTAATGTTGGCTATGTGCTTTATAACACATTTTATACTTCTTTTACACACGTTTACTTATTGTATACACACTTTACAGTTCCGAAAGCGACTTGCCTCAGCTGTTTTCAATAAAAGACAGTGGTGTGTGGGTGTCGTGGCTGCACGCACAAGCGCGACATGGAGAGTTATTTTAACAAGGATCGCCAGCGTTATTCCTTGATTCTTGTTGTCGAAATGCTTAAGATGTTTTATTTTAAATAACACATTAGCCGAAAAGAGTTTCATTGCTTAAAAACGATGAGGTTAAAGAGGCTTATTTGAAATAAAAGATCAGCATGTGTTGTCATACATCTTTTCAAGTTCTGTTTATACCTTTTGATTAACCATACGTAGATAAATTTAGCTAAATGTAGCTAAGCAATCCGGGGGGTGTTGTGTTAGAGATCGACTTTTATTTAAATTAGAAATAGATTATTTTACACTATTTACAAATAAGCATATGAAATATAGAATTAGTGTGCATTCTGCCCGAATGGCGGCATGCTTCTCACACTCCAGGCCAACGGTTCGCATCACGACAACAACTTCCGCTGGTAGCCATTTGACAGCTGCTTCACGCAACGAGCTGGCTCAATAAAGGAAATGCTGTGTGGATCTACGCGCGTGCGCCACACAAGAGTGAGAGCATGCATTCGTTTAAACAAGAATTAACCGCGTTATTTCCTGATTATTGCTATCGAAAATGCTCAGAGCGCTTTACTTTATTATTCACATTGACAGAAAAGTGCTTCATTACTTAAAAACATTACGGTTATAGGGGGTTTAATTTGCTAAAACAGGCGCTCCGCCGGCGCCGCCATTTTGAAAGGGGAGGCGGCGTGGGTGCGCATGCGCCAAGCGCCGGACTAGCGATCGGCCATTCCGCCCCGCGTTGTTCAAACAGAGTAGTCGCATGTGGCAGTGCTCCGGGATCGTTTCGTCTTATTTCTTCTAAAAGTTTGCCGCTTGCATGCTTTCTTCAACCTGGTAAATATAACTAAAGTCTTTCGTGTTGGTTAAATGTAATGAGTGTACTCTTCTTTTAAAACGGCGGGGTGTATGTTTGTTGGTTTCGCTTGTTTACATTTGCTCTTCTGCTGCTTCTTTCGGGCATGTTTGTTTAAATTCACCCCTGCTTTTTCTTTTAAAATAACCCTAAGGGTTTTCTTCTTTAACACACTTGGTGCTTTCTTCTTTTAAAACATTTGGGTGCTTTCGTTTAAAATACGCCGCGGTGCTTACTAACAACACAGGGCCGGACGGACGCCCCCGCTGAACGTGTATGCGCTAGCTTGCCATTATCCTGCTCTATGTTTTATTATTCCTTAAAAACGTAATTAAAAAGCACATTGATAAAATACATGTAATGTATTTTTATTCTATTAAAGCTTCCCAAACCCCCCTATCGGCAACACGTGGCATAAGCATGTATTGATACCATATACGGACATAACGGCAATCTCCCAAAACCATATCGCCCCCTGTCGGCAAAACGTGGCATAAGCATGTATTAATACCATATATGGGCATAAACTCTCGACCAATCAGAATCAAGGATACGCTACTTCCTCTTATGACGTCAGAAGTGGAGAATTAAGCTCCGCCCAAGGTACCACATAATATATATATCATGTCTTCCATTCCAAACTCATTCTCCTGTACACTTTTGTCCTGGACAAAAACTTCACTTTGTACTCATTTGGTTACCATACATATTTACGTATCAGGTAGTATTTATCAGGAATTTACCTTGTATTTTAATGAGTACATTAAACAGCTTTACATTACGGGTTTCCTGTACATTACATTGCAAACCACACAACAAAAGCCAGAATATCATCATAGCAGGAAAGCACATCTGTAGTCTCCTGTACTGTCACCTTCATCATGTTCCTAAACATCAGATCCTAATGACTCAAGAATTTAATTACAATAATCTGCCACTTCAGAATCTCGTTGTTTTTGCTCACTGTGTGTCTGGGTAACTGGAAACATACTGTACACCTTCAGCGATCATACAATCAATCCTCACTAAACCCGCCCTTTTACGATATAAGAGAAATACCGGGGGCCACAAAAGAACAATACAAACTGCATCCCATATTTGTTCAAAATGTTTTTTCTTTTCAATGAAGGGCCGACCGTGCAATATACAGCATGGCTTAGCTTCAACATAGCTGGCTCTAATACTGAGATCCGACTGAAGGGCCAGGCATGTTAAATTAGCGCTGCACCTCAGCTCTGCAGGGTGGTAGGTCTCCAGAGGCAGGGGAGGGCAGGCCTGCTTTAAACCATCAGACTGTGAGAGAATGCTGGTTCCCTAGCTCAGTACTGTAGAGACCAGGACAAAGGGGCTTCTGTATTAGTGTAAACAAGAAATCTAAACACCCTATTGGATACTGTTCAGGGAACTGTCTACATCCCATTTCTGATGAAAATCTTTAACATTTTTAATTTATTTGGTTTGTTTGGCTGCTAAAAACACTGAACAGTCAAATTTTATGTAAATAAAAGGTACCATATGCAAATGAGAATCTTGTTTGAAATCTTTGTGTCCCCAATTAATTTAATAAACTAATAATATGATCTTATTAATATGAACACTAAAGTGGACTTTACTTTCAAAATGCAAAATAAAGTTGTCACTGATTAAAAAAAACCCCCCAAAACTTATTAAGTGCTGTAGCAATACGGCACCACAGATGGGAACCACTGACACTACAGTATCTATCAGTGAGGTCTGTGTACTAACAGCCCTATTATTTTTCATGATTAGTTTCTAGCAGAAATGTTTGACACCTAGCAGCCCCAAATCCTCCAGTCTCCAGCCTCATCTCTGGAACCAAGAGGAGCTATGAGGTTGGGAGCTGGGCCATTTTGGGGCACCTAATTATGCCTAGTATTTATGGAAAAGGAGTAGTTCCACATATCTGAGCTGTGGAGGCCCTTCATATAAATCCTGTTCTATTGTGGGAATACTATGGGAAAATTGCTATAAATATAAATACTAAACTACAAATACTATGAATACTATATATTATGGGAATATTACTATAAAGATTTGTCCATTTAGTGTTAAACCATCCATCCATCCATCCATCCATCCATCCTGTAGAACATCTGTTCCAGTGCAGAGTAAAATGACTATTCTGTTATGTTGTTTTTGGCATAATCTGCATCAAACAGTAAAATACTAAATTAATTCCATAACACAAACCATTTCCTTCTTTAAATAAGTACAAATAACTCTTGTGAGACACATAAAAGCTGAATTTAAGTAATCAAACAGATTGCACCTTTTGTCACATCACTCCTTTCTTGATCATCCTTTAGTCAGGGCTGGAGTGGGATTAAAAACCGGCCCTGGACTTTGGGGTCCCCTACAGTACATTCTGCTGAGACAGGGGGGCACACACTCATTGGCCCACCAGGAAAATGCCCGGTATGGCAGGTGGCCACTCCAGCCCTGCCCATATCCCCGTTGATGGTCAGACTTACTGGAAGAGCGCGATCGCCCGTTCATGAAGACATTGAGGAACTTGCGGGAGAACGGCAGGTCAGCCTCAGGAGTGGAATCCTCAGACAAGCAAGTGGCGTCTCGCCGCAGGCTGCTCGTCTCCTCTTCCTCGTACTCCTCACCGACGGCCGACTCATAGGGCGAGGAGACACAGTTGTCGTAGACAGTGGCCGAGTCGCTGTCGTCACTGTAGCTCTGGTAGCACTGCCTTAGGCTGACCAGCTCCAGCTGCGCATGCTCATCCACCACCAGCGTGTACTTCACCGAGTCGTAAGAGAGCCCACTGGCCTCCGAGCTGATGGAAGTCCGTGCTGCACCTGCCTCGGCCCCTAGAAAGGTGTCATCCTGAGCCTCACTGGCCCTCCTGGGCCCCGGCCGCCGTGCGGAAACGTCCAGGGCAGCTACGGTGGAGGTGGCCAGCTGGTTTACTTCATCCTCCTCACTAATTGAGGGGTTGGTTCGGTCAGGGAGGGGCTGGTAGGGTGGGGGGCCTTCGGCATCTGAGCTGACAGACATGCGGTTACTCTCACTGGGCTGAGACAGGAAGGGCCTGTCCTGCTCAATGGGGTCAGAGTTCTTCTGCACTGGGGTTAGGTAGATCTCCTCAGTGGGCTCCAGGCACACATCCGTGTGGTAGCGGATACGCTCGCGGTGAGCCTCCCCCACCCCACTGACCTTGCCGCCTTGCACGGGGGGCTGCGGGGGGGGCCTGTCTGGTACCTTGGAATAGGTGCCCCCACTGCTCTGGGTGGACAAGCTCCTCTGGCATGGGCCGTCCGTGGAGGTGCCTTTGTCTTTGGTGTGGCCGCTGCTGTGCTGAACCTTCTCCTTCTCGCTCAGGCATATATGGTCATGTGGGGGTGTCAGATCTCCTGTGAAACACAAATGCAGCATCAGTAACAGCTATGGCCTGGAAGTGAGGGAAGGGTTTGGAAGAATAATATCCATCACATGCAGCACTGAGGATTGCAGCCTAACAGGTATAATAAACATGGTGTTTATCCATCCATCCATCCATTTATCCATCTACTTCTACAGTCCAGTGGTCCAGTGAGTCTTACTAATACTAATTGTTTTACTAATACGTAATACTCCATGATTTCCTTAGTATTTTTAGAGGATAGCTTCAGCAATTACAGAGAGAAAACAAAATTACAAAAGCCTTACAGTGTCTGAGAATTTACTGAATCATCAGCAAAACACACCCATAAAGGTATTTCTTTGCTTTCATGTTATTTATTATATATACACTAGCATTAATACCTCTTTATATATAAACTGAACATAAAAAAAACACTATATACCTTGCAGAATTTAACAGCACTAATCTTTTTAAATCTGTTACCTGGTTTCTGCTACACATCCTGTTTTGGTCTGGCTTATATTAATTGCAACAACAAAAACCCATTTTAGCAGTGACAGCTAACTCTAACCTCAGACGTGGGATAAAGAATAGGAATACCTGGTTCAACACGTCATAATTACCGGCAATGCTCACTTTCACAAGACGTGGGCAAATTATATTCTCCACAAACTCACCACCTGACACTCAGCTACCCAGGCTAGCTGCCTGGGTTTTCACAGAGCTAAGAGTCAGTACTGACACAGCAGTTTTTCCTCCTCATGAGCATTCCTCCCAAGCAACATCAGCTCAAGGATTTTCATACAAACAGTGCTGGCTTTTCCACTGAGTATATGAGTTATGCAAATGTGTCCCATCCTGTCAGAGTCAGAATGGGGAGAGGAGCTCCAATTCCTACGCAAACACAGGCTAGCGCACAGAGAACTCCCAAACCAAAGATGGTGTGAGTATCCCACACTCACCTGTCTTGAGTGGGGATGATGAGTGTGAGACCTTCTCTTGCCAGCTATACTTCTTCCCAAGCGAGTTGTTGTTCAGCGTGTCCTGGGATTCGATTATGGGGGAAAGAGATGGTGAGTGAGCAGAATGAGAACACACACACACACACACACACACACACACACACACACACACACACACAAAAGGGGGGCCTTTTACAGACTTACGCAACCAGGTCCCTTTGTGTCCTGTGCAGACATGCAAATTTAAAGGGGACTGACGATTTTCCCCTCTGTCAAAGCTTTTAACCCCAATCACACACACATTAATTTGTCTTTTCATAGTTATGCTCAGCCTTATAACTTGAGGAAACATATTCCTTCCAGTTTTCATTTTCATTGCAACATTTGCGTGACTAAAAAGTTAATTTGAATACGTTAAAATAAAATTCTGATATCTCAGACATCATGATTTCTGAATCCATTTCTTTTACAGATATAACACCTGCCTATGAATGAAAAATAACTTCACTGGATTCTGTCATGATTTGCGGGACAAAGGACTCAAGGAATGGTGTTCTAGTGAAACAAAGGGGGTTTATTGAATTAAATGACCAAAATCTGGAAACAAACGGGACCGATAGGGAACCAAAACAAGTGGAAACAAGGAAGGACACAGAAAACAAGAAGGTTTGACATTAATAACCAGACTGGGGCTGACAAGACAAACAGGTACTTAAATACAGAGACTAACAAGGGGTAACAAGCAGTGACTCATCAGGGCCACATTAGGGAGGAGACAAAAGGGTCAGGCAGGCAGGATGTGACAGATTTTATGATTATTCTAATCTCTTGAGAATAAATGTCAATCTGCCAGCTTTTTATTTGCCGGATGGTTTTCTTAACTAGGTTCAATTTTCTTTAAGTAGAAATACCACAAAACTATTCTAAGAGATACATTTGGAGATAAGATAACACTGGCTGCCAAATTTCCACCCCACCCCATATCTATCTCTTTTTGCGTATCTCAAACAGACAAATAGAGAAGCACGGCAGCACACAGACAAATATAGTAGAATGGGTTTCCAAGAAGAGTAATATTGCTTGTACAAGCTGGCAGCTGTGTACAAACAGCAGAGGTGTTTGTTTTGGGTCCACATATAAGCTTAGCCCTTCTCCAATCGCTGACGCACCTCCGTGATGTAGCAGGCAGAGAAGGTGGGCTGTTGCCATAGTAATGTCACTGACAATGCTGTGGTGGAATTGATGAAGAAGGGAAAGGCGTGGGAATGACGAAGGCCCACAAAGACTGCTTTTTGGGAAGTGATGTCATTGGGTGAGTCATGGGAATGCACGACCACTTTTGACTGTCTGGAAGATCATGCGCTTGGTACCCTGTTTGGTTATGCCAATGGCTGATTGACTGTGAGAGATCTAAAGAAAAAGTGATGTGATTTCTATTATATTTTTAATTATAGATATCATAAATCATTAACCTAGGTCTATGTAGGTCTAGGTCTTATCAGCTATAAAAGTATAATACATACTGAAAGGAAACAATGACAGAATGTGATTATTTACACAAGAAAAACACGATGGCAGCCATTTTGAAGAACTAGGAAAAACAAGGTTTCTCAATGATCCTAACGAGATATCCGTAGACAGCTGTATTTTTATGCGAATATAAAAAGAATACAGCATCATTCTATTTAATAATGTACATGAAATAATTTTGCGACTACAAAGACTAGGGGCAAGCCTACAGTCAGGGTTGCACACAGGCTTGGCAGGCAGCCAATCCCACTAATACTTTGTCCACCATGAAGACAAACAAGGACCCTTGTATGTGGATGAAAACTGAGCGTCAAATTTAATGTATCCTTAACCAGCATCAATTAAAAATAATAATTTTATGGAAAGTATTGAGATATGCAATTATGCAGACTTTCATAAGCATGCAATTATGCAAAATGCCGTAGCACCTGCAGTACTATCTACAGTATGTGCAGTCCCTGACACCAATGTGCCATTCATCACAAGGTCAACAGTGATCCCCATAGCAGGGTGTAAATACAGACAGAGCCTGGCAGAGCCCAGCTCCGCCTCCTTATGTCCAGATCACACCCAAGCCTCATTCAACCCTCATCTTTTTTCTTAATGTGCCAAAACGTAGTAAAAGATCCAAAGTGAATGGTTTAATAAAACATTAAAAATAATGTTTTATTCTCTCAGCTTGAATGTTCTTTTTCATTAGCAGCTCTAACCACACATTCATTTCTCGAGTGGATGAGATTCTCTGACATGAAGCCTACATTTCTGTCACGTGCTTTTGAATTTTATCTTGTTTCACTTACTACAGCCAAAACTTCACCTACTAGCTAGATAAGACGTATGTGAGAAGCAGTGCGTGAATAACTTAAAATTTTCCTGTTCATAGGAACGATATGAATAGATAAGCAAGAATATTATTTGTAGTGATAAGCCATTTTGGTGAATTTTTCATTTACATATTATGTTTAAAAAAATTCAAGTAATATTTAACCATGTGATATGTACAATACCAGTGCCAAATAAGAATAACTTTTTGAGCAGATTTTTTTGCTGATTTTGTTGCTTTCAACTGGTAACACAGCATGCACTTTTCACTTTATCAGCTTTCACTTTCAACATCATTATATTAGAAACCAACTTATTCTAGATGACAAGAATCAGAGTGGGCCAAGAATATTTCATAAAAGTCGTTTCTTGGCCCCATAGGAAATGAGCTGGCTTGGACGTCCCTAGTCAGCTCTCAATTATTCATTACATTAATACATGTGGCTGGGCTGGCACTGCCCCAGTTATAACCTCTGAACTGAAGACTACATAGAAGTCATGGATCTGTGCTGGACGTCTATCTGCAGAAATGAGTCACAGTGTCTCAGAAAGGGGCTGTGGCTGAACACAGGGAGGAAACCAGGCAAAAGACAAGAAATAAATATCATGGTGGCAACTAACTAAAGTAATGGGGGTGGGGGATCACGGGGCATAGTGCCCTCATGCAGGAGATATTCCCGTACAGTTCCTACGCTAACGGGGCTCCCTTTTGCTTTCATTCCTCTTTACTACTTCTAATCCCATCTCCATTCCCATCCCCAAGCAAAACACTCATTCCTGCCTCCCATCTCATTGCCATCTGGTTCTGTTTGACAACCTCCCTTTGGTAATAATAGTCACATAAGAACAGACATTTTGAAAGAACCATTTGCTGACAAAACCTCGGTAACAAAAAATGAGAATTAAAACACTTGTTATTTGATCTCATCTGCTTCAGTAATCAATAAGGCTGAAACAGAATTCAAGCATGTTCCGTGGGATATTGTGATATTATAAAATATCAACATAAATTTTAAACTGTGTAGCTAGACAACATACAGATACATTATAACAGTGTTTATGACTAGTTTCTACTTCAGGGCTGCAAGAAAAAATCACAGAGCACTGGTGCTTGTATCAGAATATTAAAGGATAATTACTGCCCAAATAATGTGCTGTATGAGTGCCCATAGGACAAAGCTTTAAGATTTTCACACGAATGTTGCTCCATTTACTATTATAACACTCTTAAGGACAAGAAAAGCCCCATTAATCAGGAATTCAGAGAAGTATGCAAGCCTAACTGGAAAATTAATTTAACGATTTGACTTTCTTGGGCTTGACAGCTCTGTCTATTCACTTTCACTTGCTAGTGGATCTACAGATCTTCCCACATGAAAGCTCTTTGCCCTCAAACAATCCTTTTGCATTAAACTCGCATACAAAAATAGCTCTGCACACACGCACAGACTCTGACAGCGACCGAAGAGATGACAGCATGGGAGATATGTAGCTCTGGACACCTTGTTCTCGCTTAACAGAACCAAAAGCCCAACCTGCTCCAGCCCAAACCACAGCTGTGCCCCCTGTCCGCTGTTTATTGTCACAGCCAAGAAGCATCATACACGACTGCAAATCTGTGGCTGTATTCATTCTCCCGTCACTCAGGGAGCTCATTGAGATTCGAGCTGAAGTGATGCTATTGTCAGAAAGGAGAGGTCCCAGGGTGGCAAGGCAAAGGCAGGTCACACAGATACATTATTCCCCACTGAGGCCATCAGACCCCCTTTTTGTCGTAAAACACAAAATAATCTCCTCCTATAAAAGGATGACATTCTCTGCAATGATGTTTCATACACAGCCCCACAGAATGTTAAACACATACATTGAGATATAAAGGAGCATTTCATTAACATCCGTCTATCTAGGCACTCCGTAAATGGTCCGCAATGCTGCTTGACAGTATACCCATCAAGCTGCCCAACCCACCTACAATCTAAATTTAATCTCATCCCTTAAAAAAAGAACAGATTTCGGATAAATAAGAAGCAATGGCGGATGTCACGGTACCTGTGTCCGAGGCACCTGTGGAAAAAGGTTAAGGGTGGTGGGTCTCTTGGGCCGATAAGTATCCATGGTAACGGGAGCTATTTCTTTTGCTGTGGGCTCCGTGGTGGGTAGTGCAGCTTCTTCGCCCTGAATCTCACCCACAGCATCGATCAGGTCCAAGTGAAGCATCTCCGCCTGCAGCTTGCTGGCCACGTTCCCATCGGCCTTCCCTGCGCCGCTATTGGACTCCCGTGTCATGTGACCCTGGTAAGATTGGATAGTGGTATTTCAGTCAGAGGACTAGCTGCAGTACCAACGATAGGGAGGAGGTGGGGAGGTGGGGGGCTGGCAGGCCAGCCAATTATAGCCGAGCTTCAGAACAGGCTGTAACCCTTTAAGTGCTGGTATTTCCTGCTGTGCTCAGCGTGGGTAGAGTATGACTATGCACGACATCATGGGAGAAAAAGAAAAACGCGATTAGACCTAAATTGTACTGTTATTTGCACACTACTGCCTGTTCCTTGTATCCAGATATTTGCAACAGTAACGTAATTTCCATAATATTAACTACTGTGGGGTGGGAATGAGTGATTGTTTATATTAACATTAGATCTTTTTAAACAGAGAATAACTAAATAAAATAGGAATGTTCTCTGAAACATATGAGAATAGGATGTAAAGACTTTAAAGGTCATAAAATTTCTCTTCACGCAAAGAAAATATCCCACATCTACTGTAGCTATATCCATTGCATGTAAACTTAAATGCAAACGAAATTAAAATCCAAGCATAATGCATGCAAACCTTCAAAACGTTATACAGGCGCTGCACCAAAATATTGATGCACTACTTATTAATAAGTACATTAAAAGGATCAACCTGGTTTAAAGCTGGGTAACCTTTTTAAAACCAGCATCACCCAGCAAACTCCTGGCACAGCCTGCTTCATGTAGATGTAGACAACTTTGCAGAAAGAATCAACCTGCGGGTTGAGTTTTCAGATACTCGAACTCCCCTAACACTCCCATTCATGTTGATGTGGCCTGTGCAAATGCAAAGGATAGTCTGGTTATGTTGAACATCCATGCTTTTTAAAATGAAGATTACTAAGGCGCAGTCCACAAATAAAATGAGCAGCTACACTCTATATTGTTCTGTAGTCTGTGTGTACGTGGCAGTTTGTGTGCAGTGACACAAAATAAAATGATAATTGACTGGCTTGTTTCAAGCCATAACACTTCATTATTTGTCACTTCCTCCACAGCTCAGTCCAGGTACTGGTACAGGAATACAAATGAGCAAATGAGTAACTAAGTGAGCTGATGTTTACTGGGGAGGTGATATAAACAATACCAATGCCGATTAATGACAAAGAATCTAATCAGGAACTTCACAAAGCCTGGTGACCTTTCCAGGCAACACTGAACCTCGGCATCTGAAGGTCTGACCGCTCACTTACTGTGCCTTGCTCTCCGTGACATCCAACAGCAACAAAAAAGGAGTTATCTGCAAGCAGGCCGATTAGTGCATCTGATTAGTGCAGATTAAGCAGGCTAAATGCATTTTCAGTCAGCATGCTAAATTCTAATCCTATAAAACCACTACATGTAAGAATGAACACAACTAATCATAAATTCACAACTAAACAAAATTTTTATTCACCCCTTTATTTATTACTTATAGTACCTTATGAATAAATTATGCTTGACAACTTGACCCTTAAGTACTCTTACCCTCTTAAATACTGTGTACCATTAAGTGTAAAGTTTTGGAGATAAAGTTTATTAATCTCCAGTGGAAAATATTGATAATTAATGAGGGGAAATGAATGCAAAAATGAAACAAATCTTGGAATCTTAAAGTAACTGAATCAGAAATATACAGTACAATTTATATATTACAAGCGCTAAATTAATGTCTTGGACAAAACCTAATAAGCAAGCTAATGTGAATGTCCTTTTGGGAGGAGGCCATGTGGCGTGTTCCTCGTGTGTTCCAGTGCACAAGGCTCCTTTAAGAACTTCTCCGTTGTTGCTTGGCGACCGCTCAGAAATGACATGGTTCTGAGACATTGCCAGAGGATTTCTAAGCCGGCATTGGTGTACATCCTGTTTCATTTTCCCTGCTGTGTCATATGTTGTACATCTCAAAATTTTAGGAAAAAGGCATCGACATCAAACATAAAGCAATAATGAATATTAATTCCATTCTTGCAAATATACTAAATAATTAAAATACACTTGTACAATTCTTACAGGAATTACAGGAGTATTTGGACCCAGACAACTGCCAAATACTGCTACTGCCAAATCCCTTTGTTCAACATGCACAGATTACAGTTCATGTACAGTAATTTTTTGTCATTTTCGCACATCTAGGATAAACCCAGTAGATCACTTCCAAGACTTAAAGGCAAACACTGTAGATTTATTGATGAATTCACAGCTATACGTAACAGCTTAACAGCTTGCTTGTAATGCTTCATTCCCAAGATCAAAACAAATAACCTTCTAAATTCTCCTTTCCATTTGCCATTAACCCTCACTGATCACCAGAAACCAGGGGGAGATTTGATATGGGACACGTGTGTCACAAATGGGGAATACCGACATTCTCCTTTCATACATCCTCATCCTACACTGAAAAGGAGGGTAGCATCTATGTCTCTGTACATGCCCAGGAAGGGATTACCTCATCTCTGAGCTCACCACTGGGAAAAAGCACTGCCTAACCTCATAAATTATGGGCTCATTCAGGACAGTAAATTCTGGGCACTAGTCCGGTGTTCATTTAGCTGGAGAATGAGGTGGGCTTCCGTGGAGTGGGCTGAGGTATACCTACCACTCTTATGGAAGCCATGGAAAGTCTCCATGGTGCATTATAATGTATCTGACATGCATTATAGTGATGGGAATTGAAACAAATATGCTATGGGAAATCAATAAGATGGCCATACAAAGAAAAGACACATAAGATGAACTAGGAACATGGATGCAGATAAAAGGTAGTTATGGGTCAACATGTGTATTTGAAAATGCTAACCAAGTGGTTCAATTATCAATAATGGAGACGACTGAAATATCTAGTTCATGTAATGAGCAAATTAAATAAACTTTCTATTTTGGAAAACACCGCTTGCATTACAGAGAATGTCTGGGAAGCTAAAGCCTTTGTTAGAGGTTCAGGGATACTAATGAACCAACCAGGGGCCAAGGAATCCCATTTCCATGGTAACTGGATCTTTCCTGAAAGTGCAGGATATGAGTGAATCACAGAGCATGCTTCTGACACTGATGCATACAGACAGAAGTCATTGTAACTGTGTGGTTAGAACTTAATCCCCCAGCAGCTGGTGCTGACTGGATTATCTCATTACAAATAGAATTTAGTACACTTTTAAGGCAAATTAAGCACAAAAGCCAATTTCAATTTGCAGTTAGTCAAAATGACGTCAACACAATGTCTTGAGACCAGCACAGATTTGGGTATGGACAGTAGGAATAATATTGTGGTAGTTCCCCGTGCCTTTAGGGGGCATGGGGGTTGGGGCTGATTTTGTCCCTGAAAACAAACCTACAAGACTTGAAACTGCTTGTCCTGTCAGCTTCTAGATTAAATTCTGATTAAAGAACTCTTGAATTTCTGATTAACAAAGTGCTGTCCATTTGATATTTGATCTATGATAAATTATGATATGTTGAATTGATACACAGCAGGAAATTAAACAGGAAATTAATATACATGAATTGATACACAGCGTAAGAACTTCACAGTTAAATTAAATTTGAGGATTCTGTCAACAATCATTTACTTAACTCATGTGCTTTTAGTTCAAAAATCAATTTACAGAATCAATTCTTCCAAAATCAATGCAACTAATATGTCCTTTTTCATTCCATGGAAAGGTGAAAGATGAACACAGATTTGCTGATTTTGAAAGAATAGAGAACAGCAATGATTTATTTTTTTCATAAATTATTTATAGAACCTAACCATTGTTCTTTGGAGTTATATTTGACCTGATTGATGATGTATTAATTCACTATTGCACAGCAGCCATATGGATGAGAAAAGCCCTACCCTTTAAATAACAACATTAATCCCGTAATTTTCATTTGCCACAATACATAGGAATTTGCTTTTAAGGTGTTTGCTACTTCTGTCTTAACTGTAACAAACTTCACCTGTTAAACCAAAGCAAAAAGGGCTCCCAGTCATTCCAGCATTATGACAGTGAGTCCTAGGAGTGGGACGTGATGTATTTTTAGGAAAAGTCTTTAACTTGAATTAATCCAGTAAATATCATCAGAATATGCAAGTTCTGCCTACACTATACACACTGGCCAAGAGTACCTACACCTTAAGAGAACGGGGTATAAATATACAAATTCAGTA
Organism: Brienomyrus brachyistius; assembly: GCF_023856365.1. Lineage (NCBI taxonomy): Eukaryota > Metazoa > Chordata > Actinopteri > Osteoglossiformes > Mormyridae > Brienomyrus > Brienomyrus brachyistius. The sequence goes on from NC_064543.1 coordinate 24,156,598, forward strand.
TCAAGCGTGTTTTATATTCATTAATTATTAAGAGCATAGTGGAAAACAACCAGCAGAAAACAAACATGCAGTAAAAACATTTTCAAGGTGTTGACACATGCATCTGTGCCAAAGCAATTTTCCTATAATTCACAGCATGTCTCATGAATGCTGGAGTAGTAATAGTTGTTTCTTATAGTCATCTCTTTCACACATGTAAACATAATGGAGTATTGTATTCCTTGGAGTACTATTTATCATAAGAAGACTGTTCTTTGCCATTACTCATTAATGTAATAAAGATAATCACAGATGGCACTGGATGTACACAACTTGCTAACTGTGTGTTATTAACTATTTATTCTCTAAAAAATGATCCTGAGGCGATGCAGTACTAGATTACAGATAAAGGCGCAGCAGCTAAGAAAAACATGAAGTCTACTTTAGACCATTGTTTGATATCTTTTATATAAACCCACCTCTGCCTGATCCATCCATCCATTTTCCAAACCACTTATCCTACTGGGTCGCGGGGGGTCCGGAGCCAATCCCGGAAGCAATGGGGATGAGGCAGGGAACAACCCAGGATGGGGGCCAGCCCATCGCAGGGCACACTCACACACCATTCACTCACATATGCACAACTATGGGCAATTTAGCAACTCCAATTAGCCTCAGCATGTTTTTGGACTGCGTGGGGAAACCAGAGAACCCAGAGGAAACCCCACGACGACATGGGGAGAACATGCAAACTCCACACACATGTAACCCAGGCGGAGACTCGAACCCGGGTCCCATAGGTGTGAAGCAACAGTGCTAACCACTGAACCGCCATGCCGCCCCGTCTTGTTTTAATCATAATAGAAAAAGCAGGGGAAATATTCGGGTGAATGTCAGGGTAAATTTGAAATATAAAACTTGGAGCAGGGAGAATTATTTAAAATATTTTCTGAAAGGAATCACCCCTTACCTTTATGTCCAGACTATTGCAGTTAAGGCTCATGCCACACTCATCAGCAATCTCAGTGATTTCAGATAGGTCTTCATCCTCAAACTCATCCAGACTGATGTCATGGGTCAGCCTGGAAGAGAGTAAAATCAGTGGTCATGTTTCCAAGACAGTGTGTAAAGGCTCAGGAGCACGTCAGACTGTTTTACTTTTATACAGTGGATATACTGTAAAATAAGCTCACACGTCTGTTAAAATGGCAGGTTTTTGTGAAGAAAAATAAATGAGACCATGATAAATTGTTTCAAAACTTTTCCCACGTTTACTTGACCTATGACCTATACAATTCAATTGCTCAACAAACAAATCTGTTAGAGGGGAAACATTAAAAAAATAAATAAACATACAATGAGCTTTGCATAAGTGTGCATATCCTTAAAATAATACTTTGTTCAAGCACCTTTTAATTTAATTATAGCATTCAGGCTTTTGGGGGGCAAACTGGCATCAATTAAAGTGACTCTGATTAACTCCAAATACTCGGCTGCCCCAGGAGGATTTTACTGACATTTACTCCGTTGCATCCTACAGCAAAAGCCACAGAGCTTACAAAGCATCCAAAGGGATCTGAATGGTATCAGTCAGAAGAAGGGTGCAAAAAATTTCCACAGCATTAGATATACCATGGAACACTGAAGACAGTCATTGAGAAGTGGAGAAAACATGGGACAACAGGGATGTTACCAAGAACTGGACGTCCATCCAAAATTGATGAAAAGACAAGATGGAAAACTGGTCAGAGAGGCTGCCAAGAGGCCTACAGCAACACTGAAGGAGCTGCAGGAATTTCTGGCAAGTGATGGTTGTGTACTGCATGTGACAACAATCTCCCGTATTCTCCATATGTCTGCACTATTGGGTAGGGAAACCGTTTGTGACAAAGAAAAACATTCAGGCCCAGCTAAATTTTGTAAAATAAAAAAAAAATACAATTCTTCCAAAATAAGATACTGTCCTAAGTCTCAGATACTGCAGCAAAATTCAAGTCTCCCAAAAACATGTGGCAAAATGTGTTATGGTCTGATGAAAACAAGGTTGAACTTTCTGGACACAATTCCAAAAGGTATGTTTGGTGCAAAAACAACACTGTGGGCAGTAGACTATACCCATGGTGAAGCATGGCAGCGGTAGCATCACGCTTTGGGGTTGTTCTCTTTTGAACTGGGGCTTTAGTCAGGAGACCCCAAGCGTTCATCCAAATCAACAAAAGAATGGCTTCATCAGAAGAAAATTAAAGTTTTCCAATGGTCCAGCCAGAGCCCAGACCTAAATCCAATTGAAAATCTGTGGCATGACCTGAATAGGGCTCTGCACAAGAGATGCTCACAATCTGACAGATTTGGAGCGCTTTTGCAAGGAAGAGTGGGCAAATATTGCAAAATCAAGATCAGGCATGCTGATAATCTCTTATCCAAAAAATTTGAATGCTTCAACAAAGTATTAATTTAAGGGTGTGCACACTTATACAACCAGATTATTGTACGTTTTTTATTTTTTATTTTCCCCCTAACAGATTTGTTTGGTTTTCAATTGAATTGTACAGATTATACTGTAAGTCAAATAAAGGTGCCAAAATTTTTTAAATGATTTACAGTATTGTGGCCTCATTTTTTACATCACAAAAACCCGTCATTTTAACAGGGGTGTGTAGTCATTTTATATTTACAGTAAATATAGAGGAGAAGTGCCTAACACAGGAGAACAGATTCTGTCTCTCAAAGCAGTATTTATACCGATATTGGAGTTATGTTGCAATTTCATTCTTAAGCACATTCTCAGAGATGTGCTGCTTAAAGCTGTAACTATTGTCCTGCTGAAGTGGAACCAATACAGAGTAAAGTATTTCTGTACATCAACATGATTTATAAATCTATTGTTTCTGGCTGCATGATCACATTTACGATTGTGCCAATTATAACACAAAAGCTGCAAATATGTGTCATATGTGGAGAAAAGTATCAATCATAGACAAACCTGGAAGAGTATTTGTGTACAGAGCAGGGCAAAACTCCACCCACATTTAATATTTACTCAAGCACATTATGTTTCTTTATGTTCTATTCTCAAGGATACGAATGAACCTGTAACTAGCAGCAAATAGCATAGACTAATTTCATTCTTACCTAACCCCTGGATACTAATTACTCCAATTTGTACTTGCAGATTTTCCATCACAGAAGCATTCCTAATCAAAGTTACCATTGATCAGGGCTGCCATTTACTCCTGCCTCATCAGATCGAAAGAACATGTAAAACACAGTACAGAGCAATTTTCAAGCGCGCATATCAGATAAACATTAATTGTGTTCATTTTCATTATAATCACTGTCAATACACATGAACTGCCAAATGGAAAGAGAGCTACGTACAAAATAGTGTCTTTCTACATTTAAATGGCCTTAGAAAAAAAAAATACTGTGAAAAAAGAAAAACAATTTGAGGCTTGAGCATAGAAAAGCCAGAGAGTGTATAACATAATACACCTTCCATGCCGATTTATAATGTTGGGTGTTACAACTCTAACACTGAAACATTATGACACACATATAGTAATGAACCTGAAATTACGATACTCAGCTTTGTCAGGTACTGCTGACAAAGCTGAGCATCCACTGATGAGTAAAAATTCCTGAGAGCTATGCAAAATTCCTCTCAGTTTATTCACAAAAAAAAATACAGAGGCAATCTTAACATTTTTCTTATAGATGCTTATTATCAGCTTAGATTGCTCCATGAACTGATATCGTTTTAGCAAAAATATCTTCTTCCTGGCTGTAATGTTAGACAAAAGTCACTATTCGGGGGTTTGGCTGAGCTGCCACATCCCTTGCGTTAGTGAAAAAGTGAAAGGAAATGGCTTTTTAGGTCACTAGAGCTGGGAGCACTGGGTAGAACGGCCAGGACCTGCAAGGGGTAACCAGACACATTAGGAAAGCTTTGAGGGGACCAGAACATTCTGACTTCCTGGGTTAGTGACCAAGAAACCTTTAATATCATCATACTTCCATATTATGAAATTTTGTTGACATCTCTTCCTAGTGCATACATAAGAGGCGAATTTCCCGAATGCCAAGGAGAAGCCTGACACGTCCTTCGACCGTGTGCCGTAATGAACTAAACTCGTGACCAGGGGACACTGGGCAGGGCTTATAAAAAGATGAAAACTGGACAGCAGCCAATATCCAAGGAATCCTTTAGCTATGACCCCACAACAGGGGCTGTACTCCATGTGAGCTGAAACCCATTCAATAAACCCATTAATTAATCTATTAATTAATGAACTAAATCGGTTAATCAATCAATAAATTCCTGTGGTTGTTAACGCTCCTGAAAAGTCAGAGAGACTGAGAAAGCCAGCGGTACCCTTCCACAGAAGCAGAAGTGACATTCCATCCATCTACGACGGTAGATGGCAGGGGGACCCCCTGGATGCCAATCCATTGCAGGGCAGATAGGCGCACATACAGTACTCACACTATCATACAATATAGTGAATATGGAGAGACCATTTAGCCTTTAACTGCATGTTTATGGACTATGGGAGTAAAGTGGAGTACTCAGAAGAAGCCTATGCTCCATGGGGAGCATCACTTAGTGGAAGCCAAAGGAAAGGTGAAAGCAGACGACATTTGACCCTGTTAATGTGATAAGTGTCTACTGTTATGTCCTGGGAAATGATGGTTATAGTGCAGAAGAAAATAAATAAAATACATATACAAAGGAATACAAGTAACCACCTAATTGATGGGGAAAGATTCTGCAAACTGGCATATACTGTAGGTGGAATGTGCATTAAATCAGTAAGTATAATTTCACAACTAGAACTCAGAGCATTCAGGTAAAAACACATTTATTAACTTTCACATTTGCAGTTAATCTATCCAATACCTCTAGAAATTGTATAGGTTGGTGAGAGGGCGGAGCAGGTGACTGAATTGTCCAGGGAATTCAATGCTGTCGTTCCGACAGCCCCCCTTTCTAGTAAAAAAAAAAAAAATGTTTGCAAACATGTATCACAGAACATTCTTATGTGACAATTTTCCACAATACTGAAGTTATAGCTAATTAGAACTTTTTAATATTGGTGGTCTTTTCCTTTTTTTTTAGATTGTGTTAGATTATGTTTAGATTGTGTACATTAAACAAAAGTCACCACAATAAGTTGAACAGATCTGTACCCTGGTTTCCCCCGTATAACCGGTCAGTGCATACTGAGTTATCTTAATAGCTCTCCTGAGGATCTTGAAAGCAATATTCTGTGAGGTCATTACGGGAATTCGATCCCATGGAGAAGAATTATAAGTCAGTGTGGAACACTGACCAAGAGAAGAGCTTTGGGCAATAACAGAAGGGCAGAGGTCACTCTTCCACCAGTTGGCTGGTTGACAGTGAGGCTTGAAACCTAGTTGCCGCCTTTAAGTTCTGGGCCCTTTTCAGCAAAGACAGATTAGAGGTTCAAATTAAAATTTCTTTCATACAACAAAAGGCAATGAGTTGTTCTGTCCATGTCAGGTGTTTCCCCAAAAAGAGCATCAATGTAGCCATCAATAGTACAAAGATTCTGAAAGATGCAGAAATGCAACCCCACTACATGCATGAGAATCTCTCAAATGACTCAGCAATTTAAGTCAAAATGCCATTTTAAAATCCCTAAACAAGGAAGACACGTTTCCTGTAATTACTGAAACAGAAAAAAACCTTGATTCCAGTTACTGTACATGTCACATAGGAACAGAACTAGGAACTGGAATTAAATAAAAGACCCAAGAGTGCAACACGATGTCCTGACAATTTTGACGAGGTGCAGGATAGGAATATTAGGTATTAATAATTTAGTACGTCCAGATGCAATGACACTGAACTCCACCATGGAAACAAGCAATGTTTCTCTCTATTACCATGAAACAGGAACAGCGTGTATGGATATATCTTAGAGCACATGTGAATGCCTTTTTTATGGAGTTTCTTTTAAAAACACATTCGGAAAACACTTTTGTCTGATTAGCTGTGACTGCAATGCACAACTTACATAAAACAAGATTTGAAAGGCACTGATATCACTCACAGTCCCCCCCAATGAGATTTAATAATAGGCTACACTGGAGCACATTATTTTTTAGCATGATAAACATGTTACCAAAACCATAAACTTCTAAACAGATTACTTTGATGCCTAATTATTGAAATATCATAATTACACCACCATGGTGGAACTTTACTTATATAAGCAATCTGTTGTTCTGTAGTGGCCAAAACACTCATATATAGTATTCACATATGCTTCCCGTGTCAGCTTAATATACTAGCTAACTTCTAGTTTTCAAATGCAGCCTTCCACTTGTAGATAAACTGAAAAGCTGGTGTTTTTCTCCCCAATCTGTTTACATTTAGCGGCATAATTGAGTTGCATAGCCTGCATAAACCACTGCTCACACCTATAAAACTTCCAACACAACAGTACAGTATTTTGCTAACATTTACAACTCTTGCATTCATCCCCAGTGCACTGAAATACATACCCGTGACGAGAGAGGTAATCATGATTCAGTAACTTTTAGTATAAACCTCGTATTTTTTTCTCATTTTCAAGGGCATTGCTCCCTAGCAGAGCTGTAGTGAGCTGCAAGCCATCAGCAATCCCGACACATGCACACAAACTCACGCGTGCTCACTCATACACACACACACACACACACACACACACACACACACAAGTCACAACAGCACAACACTGCTCTAAACAAAAAACCACAAACTTGGCTGATGTGTTTCCTACCATTTCTCCCACTGATCCTCCATCCAGCTCTCTCCTTCCTTGTCTGACTCCATGATGACACTAAGCGGCATACGCTCGGCGGCTCGTGAAGGAGACTGGATAAATTTATCAGGCTATTATGGAGCTAGCCTGCATCCTGAGTGCCATTCGCGTTTCCTGGATCTCCCGGTCCACAAAGCAGCAGTGAGCAGACTGCAGACTAAATTTGTTATTATATAACGTATCTCACTCTACTCCACTGTCTACTCTGTCTTTTTTATTTACGTTGTCCCAGGACCATCAGAATTACCACCCACTGAAGGGGAAAATGCTACCCTGTACAGAAAAAAATGCTAAATGCACAGCTTGAACGTTAGCTGAAGACACTTCACTAAAAAGCTTGCCTCCTCAATTATTAATGGTGGATTGATCCAGCTCAGGTTGCCCTCTTGGTCTGTCAGTGCCCTCCTGGAAAAACAGAACCCAGGATCCGCTTGATCAATGACAACCGCAGAGGGATGAGTCTCCTCATCGTCACTGAGGAAGCCTGCGAGGTCAGCACCATGTGCAGTCATATGCCTTCTCCATCTTCCACATACGCCGCCGTTCTGATGGGGATCCTCCTAACCACTCCCTGCACTTATCCAAGGTTAGTACGTGGACAAAGGGGACAGAAGAATCGCATACCTATTTTTAGTGCTCTGCCTTTGAGTTATAAAGTCGAGCATGAGAGTGGAAGGACATGCAGGACAGACGGGTTATTTCAGCAAGACACAGCACTTGAGTGGAGATGCTCCTTGATTTAACAGAATGGTGCCTGTCAACATGCAAGGACAGGAAAACCATGACAAATTATTCTGCAATGACATTCACGGGTTCATACGTAATACAATGAAACAATAAAACAATAGAGACAAACCTAAAAGATCAATGACAGAATGTCTACTCAATATAATTTCATACAGTACATTTCCATTCATCAAAGAATGCTCAAATATTTAAACCAATTTAGATTTCACCACTAACTCTCTGTGGTCCGTATTTGCTACTCGAAGATGAACCCACAATACAGCACAAAATATACTTGCCCCTATGTAGCCTGTGACATATATAAAATAGAGAATTACCCAAAAATATGTCACCTGAATGTCTCCAAAGGTGAATCCAACGAACATTCAGATATTAAAATGCTTCTAAAGTCATTGAATTCTAGAACATCAGTAAAAGGTACATTACCTATATAAATGTTTTACTTTCTTTGAGTTATTTTTATATAAAAAGTTCATGTCATTTTGTAGTTTCACAAAACCAGCTGCCTTACAGAGGGTCTGATTAATTTCACAGAGCATTTTACTGGGTAAATCTGGGAACAGCACAGCCACTTGCTCTCTGCTCTCAGCCTTACTGGGCGAGAAGCCTGCAGGTGCGTGGTAGCCACTAAAGCCTGGCCATAAGGCTTCCCTTGAAATACCAAATAATCCTCTCTGACACTCATTCCAAGGACAGAAAGAGAAAGCAGGTTTCCGAGACAGAATGTGGTCACCATGGGGTCATGACTTTACAGAAAAAACTGTAGAGAAAACAACTTTAAAATGCCTCATCTCTGTAGTGCAGAACAAATAATAGTGAGAATGCTAAAATGCTCTCTCCAAGTGTAGCCAATTAAAAGCTGCAAGTATACGATCACATAACCGGGACAGGGTCACTGCATGGGTCCAGAGTCTGTCTCATGCAGTACAGGGTCCAAAAGCACGGGGACATCCTGGATCTAATGCCAGTTTTTCTAAATAAAAACATTTTCGAAATAAACCAATGGACATCTGATATTTTTCCATAAAATTCCTTTATAATTATACATAAAATTATACAAAAAGTGTTATATCACACAAAAAGGACTGTAGCATATCCATATAGCTTGCAAGCAAATATAAAAACAGCGGCTCAGTGACACAGTGATAAAGGTAAGTTAGCTGAGTGTATGTTTGTGTGCTCTGCAATGCACTGGCAACCCTTGTGCCCTCTGCTAAATGGGATAGACTTGGTCCCCTCCCTGTAGGGTGACCAGATAATCCATGTCAACGAGGGCACTTTGAGCTACTTCAGGTTTTACAAACTACTTAAAACTGAACGGCTCCTGTGCTTGTTCAGGAGCATATAGTTCTGTTTTTCTTGTGTTTTTTTCCTTGATTGAAAGATTCATCCAGCTGTTTCACATTACCCCCCGCGACCCAGTAGGATAAGTGGTTTGGAAAATGGATGGATGGATGTTTCACATTAACATTAATGACACATGTATGATTATAGGAGACTGACCAATCAGCACACAGCAAGAACTCAGCGCTTAAGTGAAATACAGGTCCTTTTATTGAAATAGTAGTTTACAAATCCTGTTTTAGGTCAAAGTGTCCTGCCTGACATGGATTATCCAGTCCCCCATACCTCCCTGCGGTCCTGATCAGGATGAATGGTTGGAAAATAGACCGAACAAGGACGACCCCTGGTGATAAGAAGTAAAACTGCAGCTGAAATCTATGATTTAAGACCTCGCATAGACAACACAGCCCGCATTCTGGAAGAAGCTCCCTGTACTGTATGACGGACAATGCTACAATGTCACTGCCAGGCACTGCGGCGCATATGCTGACACCCAAACAAGTCCTGAAGCCTTTTCCTGCCTTATTTCTGCCTTTAAAGAGTGAATGAGAAATAAGGCCAAGAGCAGGATGGCAGCATGTCTGCAAAATAACTGGAGTACATAGTGAGCTAAGCTAACAGCATATTACAGTAATATATTGTTTAAGCGAAAATGCCGACACTTGTTTCAGATAAGAACAGTGACTGGATGTGACTGGAAAGACAAACTTCAGTAACAAATAATGTCCAATAATACATGTCCCATACTCACTATGACCTCACTGTGAAACGATCTGCTCTCCTCTCTGCCAGCTGTGCTGCCTGTACCACATGCAGACGCGAGGAGATGGCAGGTCCGACTCCAGGTCAATCTGCACCCAACGCCTTTGTTCAGGAGGTCTATCATAATGCCAGCTGAGAGCTATAGCAACTGCTGCTAAAAGTGAATGAACGTTGAACAACCAACACTGAACACACACACCAAAGACAGTAACAGTGGAGTGTATTTCTGTAAATACAGAAAGAGAGCAGAAAATGAGAGGGTCTTATTATCTACAGTAGTCTGTTGTCCTGATATTCTGAACCCCTCTGGGTGTGGATCGGCCATTAGGTGCCACCCCACTGGTCGGATGAAAATTAAGGCCAAAAAGCTCTTGTTCCAGTAAACCCCCCCCTCTCCCCGCCCTGTGGCACAGAAGGACGGAAGCAGCAGAGCAATGCAGGACACATGGCAACAGCGTGAGCTGCTGCCTGCCCCCACTACGTCTCAGTGAGACTTGGATGGAACCTGTCCCAGCAGAGCGAGTCTGCCATCGCCATGGAGACCAGTGTTGGGACACGCCCTTCACCATGCACTCCGGAGAACACCTCACCATGAAGACAGCAGAGACTAGCTGCTGTTGCCCCATGGGAGGAGTGATCTGACTGTATGAAACACGGTGAGTGAACAATGGGAAGGCAAACTGCAAAGGAAACAATGGATAGAAACAGAGCCATAGCCTTAAGACGGGCAAGGACAAAGGGCTAGGCTTGAAACTGTGTTCTTGCATCTTTTTGACTGCTACTTTATTACTACAGCAAATCAACACTCTCCAGACAGTCCCATCATCTACTCTGCCCATCTAATCCGCATTCCTCACACACTCACCACCTTGTAGTTGATGAAGTCAGCAGCTTTCAGAAAGGCTATGATATTCATACAGGACAATGCCCCTTCCCATGCATCAAAGTATTCCATAGACTGGCCAAGAAAGACTTTAAAGGTGATTGAATTATGACCTTGCAGCCCCTTCATCGCCTGACTAAACAGTCATAGAGAACTACTGGGCCTTACTGAAGTGTGAGATTTACCAAGATGGCAAGCAGCACACTTGGCATTAGGTACCTCAGCTGATACATGATGCAATCATACAGGCTCCTGATGGTTATAGAGAAGAAAGGTGGCTATACAGAACATTAATCTAGGTAAATTGTTTGTTATTCCTTATATGGATTGAATACCTAAATCTGTTTTAATTATTTCTGCTAATGGTGAAGAGAGAAAAATCCACTTAGTTTCTGACTGCCTAATAATTGTGCATACTGATAATAATTTTTTTTTTTTGTTTGTGACCAACTAATGTAACATTTTGTCTTTAAGTACATTTTTGGGCAAAAGAAATCTTCGACTCAGGTGAGTCAGAGAGAGATGATGGCCACGACGACAGTTGAGGGGCAGCTTCCAGCAAATTCGGTGAGATCGTTATTGAATAACCTTTTGCGAAAAGGACGATGGTGGAAAAAATCCACATTAAGGAGCTGGGACCCGACAAGCCCGAAATAAATATCACCCAGCCAACTAAGGAGATTAAATTATTAGTTTTTGCCTTTCAGTTCTGAATTTGCTGCCCAACTGTCATTGCATTTAATTTTGGATCTGAATAAGTGTACTTTTTATGCAGACTTTTATTTCATATTTTTGTGAAGTGGGTAAATACAGTAATAATAAGAAATAGGTTGATCCTGTTCATAAAAATAAGCCATTAAGCATCTCATCCTTCTCTTTGCACTGTTGCTTACATTCTGGTATGATTTGTCTCAGAATATGCAGATCTTCTGCATATTATCATGCTGACAAGATCAAGTGTCTGAGCCTGCTCTTCTCTTTGCTATCACTAGATGGTGTTGCTTCAGTTTTGGTGCAATTTCTCTCAAAATTCAATCAGATCCAATGCTTCACCCTTACAACATGTCTGCAAACACTGAAAAAGATCTGTCAAATACTTTATGACTTATCAGATTCACAGTGTCAAATGTCTGCTTTCCCCACTTCCATTTGCAGCCACTAACCGGTGTTGCTTCAGTTTTCAGGTAATCTGTCTCAAAATGCAATTAATTCCACTTTAGCACCTATACAAATCTTCTGCAAAGTTTGAAAAAGATCCATCAAACGATTTTTGAGTTATCACCTTACACACAGAAGATGTGCTGACCATATGTATTCCCCAAAGTCCAAGGAACACAGTTATCTGTGAGTTCATAGACACAACACCAGAAAACCATGTTCAGGCTAGGCATCATTCAGAGAAAAAAAACTGTTCTTTTACTATATAAATGGCATTTTCTTCTGAGAGACTGAATAAGGTAATTAAAAATGTCTGGCAAGATAAGCTGTAATAGCTGTGTCATGCCTGCTTACTGGAAAACAGCCTGGCTGTCTGTGCACTGCCTATGTATGACTGCATTTAAGCTCGCCTGCCCAAGCCTCGGGCAGTGAAGCTGGCGCATTTGTGAGGTTGCATGTAATTTGTTATGATGCTCTGACAGCCTTTTGGTGCCTTTAGTGGCTGCTCTTCAGTGTGCTTACACTGCATTATCCCAGGATTCTGGCCATGCACAATCCAGATAAAAAACTAGCCAGCATGCTTTTTTCTCCCTCACTAATCATTTACTCCACATTCCCAAACAAAATACATTAGGAGCTATGATGTACAGTCATGTGTCGCATAACGTTTTGGTCGGACGGAAGACATATACAATAGTGAGATTATAATACTTGATAATGATAATGTTACTGGTTTGAGTATTTACTATACTCTACTTTCTATTGTTATTTTACAGCGTACCCTTATTATATAAAATGTTTAACGTAAAGCAGTGTGCTGTGTTACGCATAGTGTGTAAGTCGATATTTGCACAATGACAAAATCGCGTAACGATGCATTTCTCAGATTCCTGTCGTTAAGTGATGTTGGATTGTACTATATTATATAATATTATATTATAATTGCAGCTGTTTTGAAATGAAAAATGTAGTCAGCATGGGATAAGAAAAGGGCTGTAGATGGCTGTCTGTAGTGTGAGTGTCCTGCGATGGTCTGGCATCCCACCTAACATGCTTCCCGTCGTGTGCCATGTGCTGCCTGAAATAAGTTCCAGTGGTTAGAAGATGGATGGAAAAAAAACAAATTAGAATTAAGCATTAAGTATAATTCTGTAAAATCCTTTCATATCCTTGTGTGAGAATAAATAAAAGCATCAAGTGATGAAGTATGGGATATTTACAAATATACATCAGCAATGTGCTTGCCAGCAGTTTTGTGGGATTTGACCTCGCATGATAACACAATGGCTAGGAAACCCCTTTAACACCAGAAAAGAGGTAAGGTTACAGGCCTGACCTAAGTGGCCATTAGCAGGCCCAGCTGAGGTTTCCATCAGTTAAGCCCCTGACCCACCAAGCTCAATCGCCTGCATTACCTCATGACATTACAACCACTTTTGTTTTGATAATTGCCCAGCGACCCACAAGTCCCTCACAACCAGAGACATGACAGCCCTACTGTTCTAAATCCCGTTTCCAAAAAAGTTGGGACTCTGTAAAATTTACATAAAAACAGAATTCAATGACCTACAAATCACATAAATCCATATCTAACTGAAAAAAGAACACAGACAAAATATCAAATGTTGCAACTGAGAAATGTTATAGTTTTATGACAAATATATGCTCAATTTGAATTTGCAGCAACACATTTTATAAAGGGTGGGACAGGGGCATGTATACCATTGTGCTGCATCACCTCTTCTTCTTAAAAACACTCTGCAAGTGTTTTGGAACTGAGGAGAGCAGTTGCTGGAGTTTTGAAAGTGAAATGTTGTCCCATTCTTGCCTGATATAGGATTTAAGCTGCTCAACAGTTCAGGCTCTCCTTTGTTGTATTTTTCTTTCATGATGCGGCAAATGTTTTCAGTGGGTGACAGATCTGCTGTGTAGGCAGGCCAGTCCAGCACCCAAACTCTTATACTGTGGAGCCATGCTATTGTCATACACACAGAATGCGGTATGACATTGTGTTACTGAAATATACAAGGTCTATTCTGAAAAAGATGTTATCTGGATGGCCAGCTGAGCGTAAAGATTCAGTCACTCAACTGGTTGGTTGAAACAAAATCTTTGTCTGGATTTTTACTTTCTGAACCTGAAATCTCCACCTCTGAGAAAAACTCTCAATAAAAGAAAAAAGATTTAGGTGAATTTATTACATTTGACAATAAATACACATTTCATCATTGTCAAGGGTGTGAGACACAAAGTCACTTCAGTATACACACATACCGGTACATTTCTCATAGGCATCTAAAACACAAACACACAAACATGAACATAGGTTTGTAGTTATATCTTTGTGGGGACTCTCCATTCATATCTATGGGGAAAACTCTAACCCCAACATGAAGAGGTTAACCCCAACCCAGCCCTAACCATAACCATAAGTAAACAAACAAAATACGAGACTTTTTGCATTTTAACTTTTTTGACTGCATTCACAGATCTTAGTGAGTTCCTGAAAAATGGTCCCCACAATGTAAAAAAGCGGGCTTTTATCACATTGTGGGGGACATTTGGTCCTCATAATGTAATATAAACTTAATCCACAGAGAGAGCGAGAGAGAGAGAAAGAGAGAGAGACTGAAATGCTCTGATTATTAAGCTACTGAGGCTGGATTTCGCAAATGTACAGTATTGTCTTCCTGAACATGTTCCTGAACACGTACATCTGCGTGGTCACCCTAATATTTAAAACCTGCTTCAGTGGGAAGTGGGTTCGGATATATTGAGGGAACATTCACCTCTGACATTCACAAGCCTAATTATTTTCACATCAGCGCACAGATAACGGCATTCCAAGCCCTCCAAGAGCTGCACTCTCTGAAAATGACAATAATGTGATTTTCATGATGGCTGTGGTACAGATGGACTGTAACATAATCCACGATTCTCCTTGCACTGTTGGAATGGATTCCAGAACCCATCCATTAGCTATAACTGACCAATCAACAATTATTTACTGCAACATTCAAGCAATAAAAATTTAACTAATTATATGCTTTTATCAAAGTGATCTTAATTGCATTGTTTACCTGAATTTCTAAAAAACCAAGGAGCAGATATTTTATGCTATCTGCTCATAGGAGATTGAGCACTTGTAGTTTCCTTATAGAATGTACACGGATGAAGGATTGGAGGAATATTTAACATTGCCTCTAAACATCATTCATTAAACACCTAAAGAATAGAATCCACTGTAAACATTGTACATTAATACCACAGTGTGTATTGTTCCAGTGTAAAAGGAGAATGATACTAGACTGGGGCTGAAAACTACAGCTACAACAGCTACTGCAGGCATCTGGTTATGGGGAATATGTGACATATTGTGACATATCTTTAACTATATGTGTCAATTATGTGTCAATCTATTGTCAAATAAATACATCATTCAATTTATTATTGCAAAACTTTTTTAACTGTATATTTCATGCTTTACTGAAGACAGATTGAAAATAGAGATGCACTGATCCCATATTCAGATCAACATCGGCACCACCCTTATGAAAATTCACCATGGTTTCCTTTGGTTTTCATGCAGTTACCATAGTTTTACTATAGTACCTCATGGTACTTTGGTACTACCCATAGTACTACCATGGTTTATCTATAGCACTTCATGGTAGCTGTGGTACTACTATGGTCTTAAAATGGACCCAGCAAAAGCCCATCCTGGGCTTTTGTCTGGAAGTGTGGACTAGGGGCAGCCCACACCAAACCTAAATGGGCCCATTGCGGGCTGTGATGAAAGTAATGATATTGCAAAACACTGTATTACAAGCACTTTTTTTTATTGTAGAATCTTCCGATAGATTGTACATTGGCTGTAGAATTTATAACTTTAAAATTATTTCATTCAACATTTCTTTCAACAGTGAACACACACACACACAAAACACACTTTCACTTACCATGCAACATCATGTTATTTATTTTAGCAAGCAATCTTTAATCCTGAATATCTGTCTCTCCTTCTGTTCCTCTCTCTTATACACACAGAGTTGGACCCAGTGATTCCATCCCAGACAACTGAGAATGAGACCTGAATGCCTTGCATGTGATTTAATAAAAATATACACAGACTGAATGATTCTCCCGTTTTTATGGCTTTTCGTAGCTAGATGGAAGCATGAAGTAGGATTTTTAAGTACATTTGCTGTTACATTACAAATGGCCTACTATTTCTTTGATGTATGCATTATTGCACTACAGTTTTGTGAAACCACATTAATGGAGCTAGAGATTTAAATAAGAAAACCATGGTTTGTAAAAAGCATGGTTTGGAAAGACCATGGTAAAACAAAGACCATGGTAAAACAAAAACCATGGTTTATGACCAAGATTATACTAAGGTTTAACTGTAGCATGATAAAACCATAGTCATGGTTTCCATAGTTACCCAAAAAAACCATGAAAAATGGCAAAGCATCGTGAACCATGGTGATTTACTCATAGTAAAACCATGGTTAATTTTCGTAAGGGGACTCCAGACCATATGAGACCGATCCACGTCCGATACTTACTTTTTAGTTCGATACTTAAACTATTTAGCTTTAGTTTTTAAAAATATAGTTTCTACTTCTCGTTAAATCAATTTGAACGATCAATCGCATGACAGCTTTTTCTCATTTTAGACATGTTTTTGCCGCATTCAAGCTGAACACTCACGCCGCTCCTCTTTTTGCCACTCAGTGTGATGTCATGCGCTTACCCTTTACAGCAGGAGGAGATGAGATGATGACAATTTGGAAGTAATTTACGTTTTTAATAACTAGTACTACAGCGATTTGCAGTTTTGTAAAAACAAAGTTTTGAGAGGAGAAAGCAGCGCTTAATGGAAAATCCCTCTAAACAAAGCGCATGCAATTGTGCGAGACAACACAAGTAATATGAAAAAAAGCAATGGATGATTTTGGAGTCGCTAGCTTGGGCTGCTTTGCGCACGCCCTGAAGCTTGTGATTTCAGATATTGGGGTAGTTTCAGCTTCTGTTCGGCGGATTTTAAGCAGACCTTGGGCTGCTTAGCAACACTGGTCTCATTCCTTTTGTGTACACAGAAGAAAGTGAGGTCTTTATGATTTCGTGGACAAAATGTAACTGGAGATTGTCTTTCTGTGGACAAAATAATGCTTTTTGTAGCACAGAATGTATTTTGTGCACGAAAATGAGCATTAGACACTTGGCGCCCATTTATTTCTGCTGCTAAATAACCAGCCCAGTTTTATGTCTGTGAGCTGTTGTGGAGTGTCTGGGTGATTCCATTGTATGGAAAAAAATAATTGCTATTTTCTTAAACATGAAAGCAGCTCAAATCCAAATTTTTGAGGCACAAAACAGCACAAATGTAGTGCTAATCAAACACGCTAGCACGCTGCTGGCTGACTGTAAATAAAAAACACGACAATAAAACATTCTTATATACAGTATATATATGGGATTATAATCAACAAAAACAGCATTTACCTATAAAAGTGTTTTAAACTCTTAGCTATTTGACTCATGGTACTTTTCCACAGATCCAAGAACGCAAACGGAGACTAGTAACAGTGTTGGTTTCACCTGGCATCGGTATTGCACTGCAGAAGGATTGGCTCAGTAAAGGTGCTGCTGGGTTTGGAAAGCGACAGCCTGCAGTTCACATCCTAGAGATGGTGGCAGTGGGAATTATCAAGCTTTCTGACTATGGAGCATGCCAGCAGTCCTGATAAAGAAGAAGGATAGGTCAAGGCGATTTTGTGTAGACTTCCAGCATCTGAAGACTATGACCTGGAAGGACTCACACCAGCTTCCTCGATGATGCGCTGGATCATATCACTGTGATTGACGTGGTTCAGCTCCTTAGGCCTCTGAAGTAGCTACTGGCAGGTCATACCTTTCGGGGTCTGGAAAGCCCCAGCCAGGCTGATGGAACAAGTACTGGCTCAAATCCCACACATCCAGTGTGTCATTTACCTGGACGATCAGTTCACCCACACTACTGATTTTGATGGAATACTCAACCTGCACATGGTCTTCAATGTCATCTGCAAAACTCGCTTGAGCCTTAACCACTGGAAATGCTCCCTCCTGCACTAAAAGATGGAGCTCCTGGGTCATGTAGTAAATGGTGAGGACATGGTGGTGCACCCAGGAAAGACTGCCAGGGTAAAGGTCTGGCTGACCCCGCAAAGTATTGTGGAGCTCTATAGTTTACTAGGTCTCACCTCGTACTGTTAGGGGTACGAGGCTTCATCAGCACCACTATGCTGTTCCACCAGCTCACCGAAAAGGGGTGGCCCTTTGAGTGGTATAAAGACTGTGCCACTGCCTTTAACCACCTAAGATCTGCACTCAAAGAGGCCCCAGTGCAGGTTCTTCCAGCTTCATACCAAACACCCATTCCCTCACCTGGTTCCTATGCTTACACACTCCCACTCCTATTAGCTTTGTTGCAGCCAGGACACCAAGCTGTTTGTCTGGAAATGCACCACTCAGAGGGACCAAGCTGCCAGCTCAGAAAGCCGCTGCAGACGTATCTGTTGCTAATGGAGAGGGTTGGGATGGACGTGCTGGGACCCATTTCCTGTAGTGACCCCAAGAACCACAACGTACTCATAGTTATGGATTACGCGGCTCCTATCCACAGTGCAGTGACCACAGCTCATGGAGGAGTTTTTCCTGATGTTTCAGCGTGCAGGAGGAGCTGCACAATGACTAGGGGTGAAACTGCATGGGTGAGGTGCAGATATTTGGCGAGGTCTGCAGTTATGCAAGAGGTTGGGTATTGTGAAGAACTGCACCACTCCCCTTCATCTGCAAAGTACCTGTGGTGCCTCAGGTAGCATCTAAGAGATGTACACAAGCCAACTCTGCAGCAGGATGCTCACTGCACACACTGACACAGGCAGCACTTTGGCAACAGGGACCCAGTTTAAGTGTACTAACTTATCCGCAAGAAGGGGCGGTCGCCCAAGGACAATCACTGGACACTGGAGGGGGAGATCCTCCAGTGCCTCTCCGTTGTCGTTTATTACTTGTGGCTGCCTGAGCGACTTAAGGCTGAGGTGCTGCATGGGAACCGTCTGGCACTGTACTGCCCCTGGCCTGACCCCCCTGCAATGAGGACTGCAGCGTGCCAACCATAGTGGCAACACCAACCTCTGCAGCATTTGTCGGACTTTGTGGTCACTGGGGACGACTGACCCCTTAGGTGGGGCCAATTTGACGCCATGGGCTGGGCAGCAGAGACATAATCATTTACATACTGGCATGCCTTGTGCAACACTTAGGTTGTAATACCATCAATAAATTAATGTATGTATTTGAGTATGTTGCAAATAGTAAGTGCTGCAACATTGGGCTGTAATGTAGTGTTTTTGGTTTGGTGTGGCTGTGTAGTGATTATGCTGAGTGCCCGTGTTGTGTCAGCTGTTAGCTGTCTCTAGCAGTGTTAATAAAGGCAAACGAAGGCAAACAAAGAGAGCGTGTCTGTTTTCCTTAAAGCATGACCCACAATGCAGACCTGGTTATGACAGTTTTGATGCAATAAGCTATGAGATGAATGCAGATATTTTCTGTAAGTTGACCAGTGCCACGCAGCATTTGATTTCTTTTTAGATGTATTAATATGAAAGTTTTCTAACCACTATTCCGTAAACCGTATTTCGGTACCCCCTATTGCAAGGCATTTAAAACCACAGTAAACGTTTGCTTCACATATGTTGTCCCAACGTCTTTTTAAACTCAAAGGTACAATTATAGTAAAAGATTCAGGTACCTTAATATGCAGCATGCGTATCAAATTTCACTTTAAATCAAAACACAATATATAATTTCAGTAACCTTGTATTGAATCTTATTCTTACGTTTAGTTAATATTTATTTCAACATGCGGCTATTAATGAAAGGATATTGTTTCAGTGGGCTAATACGCTATTCAGCGTCTCCACCTAAGCGATCGGGCCAGGCTACGCCCTTCAATTTACATATGACAGAAAAGATGTCAACAAACAATGTTTCTCAATGGATTCGTTGCACCACTTAGGGTATTATTGTGTTTTCTTAATTAATCTCGTTTGCAATGAAGGGGCTGAATAAAAGCCGTAGGCTGCTGATCTCAGTGATATCAACAAGCATTTAGCATCGCAGCGCACGCTTACTACCTGAGCGCTTGATCCCTTTCCAGCTGTAATCTTTCCGCACCCGGCGACAGTGAATAAACGCTTCAGAGAAAGCCGCTTACTTGAAATGGGGAGGAGATACAATGTGCAAGCCACTGAAGGGAGATCCAGGTGATGCCGGTGTGCGTTTGTCTCTATCCGCCATTTGCACCCTTATTCATCCATGCATGCGTTACCTCTGAGACAGCAGTAAGCTGATACGGGCTGGGAGCCTGTGTGTGACTGGGGCGGGCGGCTGGATGGATGGATCACGAAACGACAAGCAAGCGGGAGCGCGTCCCTGATTTCCCCTAGTAATAGAAAAGCGGTTCTGCGTTTGAGTTCATTCATTTCACTTCAGCACCGATATTATTTTCATATTTAAACATATACACTTGTATAGATCATATAAACGTTCGTATGAAATTCATGAGCTTAGTCTGCAGTGAACCTCGGTGTTCTTCAAATTAACTACTCTTATTTAACGTGTAAATGACATCATTGGACGCTTGTATTTATTTGGATGTACGGATAAAATTAATGTTTAATATTTCTAAATATTGACAACTTCGATAATTAAATGCTCATTTGCAGGGTTAGCATGTACCTACACGTTCATATTGCACGGCCGCATCATTATTAATTCACATTCCACTGACATGTGCTATGGAACTATCTCCAACCTGCGCAAGTCATCCAGCAAAGGGCTCCGTTGCAGCACCTTAGAGGATATAATGTTATGGTGTCTTCAGCATGACACTATTTACTGTGTTATAAGGTTATGAAACTTGACAGAATGGGATGTATACTAGAGCATAACTACTTCACTTTGTAGCCGGAGCAGACAGCATCATTTTCATAACCATATTTGACATCTGCACTACCGGACCAACATGGTAGTCTCACACCTCTAGGGTAGTAGGGTTGAACCCAGTCTCCAACTGTGTGCGTGGAGTTTGCATGCTGTTTCTGTGTGTGTCTCATACTATCTCAAAACATGGTTAGATGAACCAGTGTCTCTAAATTGACTGTAAATATAGTGTATGCTGTGGTGGACCAGCATCCTGTCCAGGGTCTTCCTCAGCCTGGTGCATTATGGGATAGACTCCAACTTAAAATTGGAACTCTTTATTTCATAAGTCTTTATGGACACACACAGTTGGGGACTAAGTTCAACCCCACAACCCTGGAGGTGTGGTGCTGTACACTCACCGTTAGCAGTAGTATCATGGCTGTCATTTAAAACATCTCAACGTACAGTGAAGGAGACATACTGATGTAGATCCTGCAGCTTCGAGGTATTCATATGTGTGAATGTAGCACTCCGGCTAACATACATCTTTTATATTTACAAAACCCTGACAAGAGGTTTGTGAAAATTCTGGTTGAAACTAAGATTACATCACATTTTAAGTATGGTTAAAATGTGATTACCAGCACAGAGATCATTAACATTATCATTGCAGTGCATGTTGAACTGAGAGCTTGACCCATTTTCAGGTGTAACCTTTTACAGACTGTGAAAATTGTGTTTTTTTACTTTATTACACACAACTCATTTCCAAACAATCTATTGAACCTCTCTGTGGTTTTGCTTGAAAATTTCAGCTACTGGAACCTGACAAATATTGTTCTACTAGCTCACCTGACGTTTAATTTGAACAAGGATAAGGGAAGCATATGATAGTTACAGAAGCTTAATTTAAGAAAAAGAAAATTATACTTTACAAATAATGTAAAACACAGATGTACAATACATTTCACAAGAGCATAAAAGCCCTCATGGATTAAAAATCATATTTTTAGAAATATAATTTTGCAGATATAGCATTCTTAAAGATTTCATGAAGCATTACTTGTTAGGGATGTCTGTTCATAATTGCTGCTCATGACGTTTCTAGGCCTGTGTTTTGAGTTTTGTAGGGACAGAGAGCCTT
Organism: Brienomyrus brachyistius; assembly: GCF_023856365.1. Taxonomy (NCBI): domain Eukaryota; kingdom Metazoa; phylum Chordata; class Actinopteri; order Osteoglossiformes; family Mormyridae; genus Brienomyrus; species Brienomyrus brachyistius. Next base: position 24,178,421 of record NC_064543.1, read on the forward strand.
CACACATTATAGTTAGCAGCACCTCAATAAAGTTAATATATTTTGTGAAAATGCAATGCAGTACTTCAGCAGAAGAAGCATGTCTGCCTCTTGTGGATGATTCACATTCTGCATCCCAAAACACACAGGATCATTGATTAAGAGCATGGTGCAACCCCCACCACCCCATAAATGTTCTCAAACATCTAGGCAAATATGCTTGTTAAAATAATGTAAATAATGTAATGTAATAAAATGATGTAAATTTAACCCAGTTGTGCCGGATCCAGAAGAACAGGGTTCAGTTAATACTGGTGTACATGCCCAAGCAGGAATTCTTGTACAGTTTACTAAACATATAGTAATTTTAAGCTTGGTTTGGAAGTTAAAGGAAAAAATACTGGAGATATATTTATCAGGTATTCATAGGATGGTATTTCCACGTGCAGCTTCCCACGTCGACAGGAGACCTGATGGGATGCTTAGGTTGTCGATTTGCCAAGAGCTGCACTGAACTATTTGTGAGGCAGCTGGCCTTATGTGCTGTCGTTCTGTCTTTTGAACACCCTTAAACAAGATGGAACCCACATGAAGATGTAGTGGTCCGCTCTTGTTTTTGGGATCACAGATGTAATATACAGCCCCTCACAGACTACAGCAATATGACACCTACAGTACAGAGCTGAAAAATGACTTCTTGTTAAAAACCTCTTTACTTTTCACATGTTCAAATAATACTATATTACTAAATTTGTTTTTTAGTCACAAATCTCAAATGCAAACAAGATAAACGCACATGTATGTTTATGCATCTATTGCCTTTCATCGCCTTTCTACCACAGCATTTTTACACATAATAACCCTCGCTGCTACCATATAGTACCTCAAATACTGTATCCAGACTATTACCATGGTTAATTTGCACTGTATGTTGTCTTGTCAAATTGTTTTTATTGCACTTGTGTCCTGTCTGCACTTATGATGTCGCTCTGTTTTGTTCTGGTCTGTGTTGCACCATGGTCCTGGAGGAACGTTATCTCATTTCACTGTATATTGTGTGTATGGTTGAAATGAATATAAAACCTACTTGACTTGACTAACACAATTAAATTTTTCATTAAAAAATGCAGATCAATGTGTGTTTTCTCATACTTCTAGTATGCCATAAGTACAGATTATACAGAGAATAATTCTTGTGCCTAAACTATTATGTGATGGCAGCACAGTCAGTACAAACAGCAGAGACTGAATTTTGATTTAGGAAACCGGAGTGTTCTGGATTTATTGCTTAATGGAATGCCATGCTATGTTAAAAGACAATCCAAAACCACATGGTTAACAGAAAAAGGAAAAACTCACAAATTAGTACCGCTGCACTGCTCAAAAATTTAGTAAATGCAGGAGACGTTCAGAAATGGCAGGCATGAGCATCTTCTGTAACCTTGTAGTGAGATTCTCGCATATTACTTTTCTGCTGACTGCTGCTGTCAAGAAGCATTTTCACACCTCAGGGAGCACAGGAGGGCAGCACAGGGTAGAACATCAGGAAAACCCTTCGTGCCTCACGTCAGAAGGCTGCACTCCAGGTCCGGCCAGCGCCATCTGGGACACATAGCACATACGTCACACCACAGACTGCCACTAGCCGCAGGGAAGCCGAAGTTGTAAGTTGCAAAATATTCCTGAGAAGAAAGATCAGAAATAGTAAAATATGTTTCAATTACTCATAGTTACTCAAAGTATTTAGGGACTCAGCCAGACACAGAGAGTCCTTATCTGCAGTGTTGGGAAGCACCAATGCAGTTTGAGAGGCTGGGTAGTTCATGTAAGGCATAAGCCAGTGCCAGCGGTACATACTGCTACTGCTGATCATCTGCACTCCCGTCTGGCGTGCTGATGCGCTGCACCTTGGGTGGTGTGCATGCAGCTGCTCTCTCCGTCTTTGCTGGTCTCTCCCTCTTCCTCAACAAAGCCTTTCTGCTAGCCTGAGTGGGGCACATGTCTGTAGCGGAAAACGCATTAGAACCAGCTCTGTTAAATCCAATCAACCAAATGTGTTTGCCATCAGCATTTCCAATGATGACCGCAAATAATTCAGTATTTATCCATTTGGACAGCATTTTGTCCCCTGTGCTGATGGAGTACGTAATAGAAACTAATATTGTACTCAAAGGTGCACTATAATCATCATCATCATCACTATTAAAACTTATTTAAAAATACTGTTCTGAATTTAACTGAATACATCATTAATAATGAAGAACTTCTAGTTAATTTACATGCCCTCCATTCAAATCCATTTACCTTTCCTGTATTTAATTTTACAACGGAATAGGAATAAGTTGTACTAGCTAAAGGGACCAGTTGTACCAGTGCTGCTGTGGGCACCCGAGCCCTCCATCGCTGGTGGTTCTACCTCCTCTTGAATAGTGGGAACAGTGGCCAGTAAGCCTGGAAGAATGAACGGACTTCAGAACAAGAAATGTTCATAAGGCAACAAAGCTAAAGGCTCCTGCCCCCTGCAGTACAATAATTAAAAAGCATTGCGATAAAACTTCCATCCATCCATCCATTTTCCAAACCGCTTATCCTGCTGGGTTGCGGGGGGTCCGGAGTCTATCCCGGAAGCAATGGGCACGAGGCTGGGAACAACCCAGGATGGGGGGCCAGCCCATCACAGGGCACACTCACACACCATTCACTCTCACAGGCACTCCTACGGGCAATTTAGCAAGTCCAGTTAGCCTCAGCATGTTTTTGGACTGTGGGGGGAAACCGGAGTACCCGGAGGAAACCCCACGACGACATGGGGAGAACATGCAAACTCCACACACATGTGACCCAGGCGGAGATTCGAACCCAGGTCCCAGAGGTGTGAGGCAACAGTGCTAACCACTGCACCACCATGCCGCCCCTGCGATAAAACTTCATTTATGGATATAAAGCACATTATTAGAAAGATAAGGGAATGATACAGTATTTTATACTGTCATCTTGAAAACACAGATAAGTTATATTTTAACAGAATCCCTGCCTTGTGCCCATAGCTGCTAGGATCGGCTCTTGGCTCCAGCAACCCTGCACAAGACAAGCGGGCACCGAAAATGGATGGATGAAAAACAAACTTAAAACATCATTTTATCACTTACTGCCTACAATTCCATCTAGCCCTGATTGAATGATCTTCAACACTAACGAGGTTCATACATCACCGGCCAAATCTGACATGGTCTGCCTGGGTGAACTAAGCTTTCATAACTGTGGGCCACAGCTCATTGAACATAATCACATTTTCAATGGATGAACATGTCCACTACTTCACTACATGTTATGCAAGTCTTTGCCATGGAAAGGCTGGGTAATAAGCAAGCTTGAAGTTCAGTCAGCTTCGAAGCACAATACTGTATGAATCTAACAAGCTACTCTCCCAAAATTACAAATTCTACTGTTCACAGAAGGATGGGGGTCACATTCATTTTTCTCTAATCTAGGGCACACTGTTCCTGATTAGCTACTGAAACACTTCAGTTTGACTGCTGCCATAATGGAGCCAAGCTGTTCTGCTAATCAAACACCTACATCTTTAGCTTTCTATCTTAATAAAGACCTGTTTCTACATAATGGCATTATGCAAGTCAATCACGTCGTATTAGAATCAGCATTATATAAAGGTTAGACACATGGGACAGTGCCAGAAAACATTATGTGCTGCACGCACGCTCTAAAATGCTATGTAAGGTCGCAGATGTACAAGGCACCACGTGGGCAAGTGGTGTCACTACAGCATCTGAGTCAACTGTGGATGTGAGTAGTGCATGTGCGAGTGGTGCAAGCCAAATATATCCATCCAACCATCCATCCATCCATTTTCCAAACCGCTTATCCTACTGGGTCGCAGGGAACAACCCAGGATGGGGGGCCAGCCCATCGCTGGACACACACGCACACACCATTCACTCACACATGCACACCTATGGGCAATTTAGCAACTCCAATTAGCCTCAGCATGTTTTTGGACTGTGGGGGGAAACCGGAGTAGGTAATCAACCATTTTATGAAAATTCACGCAAGTACATGAGATGGGCCTTAACTTTCTAGAATTGGTAAGGGTGCAACTTTGGCAGATGGTCTAAAGTCGTTTATAGATTAATACTCGAAAAGATTAACTACCATGGTTGGCTCAGATGGTGCAGTGCATGCATGACTCACATACAGAGTTGATTAAGATCCTGCATTGACAGGTGGTACACATCGGGTAGTTACACTTTGGATATGTGCTATGTTCACAAAAATACTGACTTCCTAATAGATTGCTGTGCTGATTCACCAAATTATATCATGAGTCTCTACCACAGGGTCTCTTTCCTGCATGACGCATTTGAAAAACAATTCAAGGTGAGCTATAGGCATGGCTGATGAAGAGGTGTTGTACAGATCGGCTAGTGACACCTTGTCACTTGTTCACATCAAAAATGATGTAAAATGACTTGTTAGAGGGATACTCAAAAGGGTGACCACAAAACTATTTGATTAGAATGGCAGGTTGTTGGAATGACAGGATTGCATTCCCTGGACAACTGCATCACGCATGCTGTCCATCTTTGGATCCATACTTGCCCCACACTTGCCAACCTGTACAATTTATGGAATGTACTGGGTGAATCAACTGGAAATGTGTAAATCAGAATCAAGTGTCAAAACTACTCATTTCTCAATTTTGGGGAGATTTCAAAATTTCACCAGCTTTAGTTCCTCACCAATACAATGACTATGAAAAGTCAATCTAATGGTTTTTAGGAGTTATCATCCTAACAAGCAAAGTATCTGCAGCAGCTGAGGTTAATTATTTAAAATAATTAAGTGGAATACTAATCATCACACCAAAGAATTGAAAGCAAAGATCTGATGCCCCCCCCCATCCTGGGTTGTTCCCTGCCTCGTGCCCATTGCTTCCAGGATAGGCTCCGAACCCCCCGCGACCCAGTAGGATAAGCAGTTTGGAAAATGGATGGATGTATCTGATGGCCTTCATTTTTAGTAGGAGGGAATGAGCACTAGATTCCCACACCCATTTAACAATGAAGTCAATTTTATTTACTAACTGCTAGAGGACCTTGATGTAACATCTCATATGAAGAACACAGCCTTCGGCAGTTATAAGCTGGACCTTCGTTTGGTCTAGAGGGAACAGTGTTCTCTACTCACTGGACACAACTTCCGGTAGCAACTTTGATATTCCCAGATGTGTCCTACTAAAAAAGTAGCTAAATCCTACAGATATTTTAAGGTAGTAAATGTCAGAGGATAATATGGCTTCTGTTACCACTTACTGAGTCCCTTGTAGTGTGACAGCTGCTGGTAGACCTGCTTCATCCGTTCTATGTTGAGGCGGCTGCTCTCAGCGTGGTTTATCATAGGCTTGGGGTAGTCCTTGCCCACCACGCAGTTAGCTGCTTTCTGCACTGTCTCTGGGGCATTCCAGGGCTCATAGATGTACCTATTCGGATAGTTCTTCAGCTTTGGTATGTACCTCCTGCAAAGAAGCACATGAGAAATGAGCATGAGGATCCTGGCACTATCGTCTGCGCAATGATACGATTGGTTGGTGGAATTCGGTAGAAGAGTATAGAATAGTTCCTACATTAACCTGCTCACAACAAAGTCTGTTGATTATCTTATCGTGTCATGATGTTTGGTAAGAGACATTGCTGTTGAATTTTTCCTAATGTATTTTTTTAGCACTATACTATACTACTATATCCATCTGATCTGTATTTGTCCTACACTCACCAACTTGTATAAATTCTTGAAGTATTAGATGGATAACCTGTAGTAAAAGTGAAAGTTAATAAATGTGTTTTTCCTGAATACTGAAAGTATACCTACTAATTTGTTGCACATTCTACTGATGTGACAACTTGCAGAATCCTTCCCCACCAATTAGGTGGATACTTGTATTCCTCTGTGTCTTTTAAATGTGTTTTAGTGTGTTTGAAAATGTCACATATTTTTTGCTTAAATATTTATAGTTGATTTTTGTATTTTGCACTATAACCATTTTTTTCTGCGACATAACAGTAAGAATTGTAATAGATACACTAATGGTATATTCCAGAGTTTTCTGAACTGTAAACTTCAGTACGTGACTGGTCATACTACACACATACTTAATCGTATGTATGAATTACATGGCATTGATGAAAAATTAACTTTAAGAATGAACTTTTAGAAGGAAACTGCTTGGACTGTTAGTCACTTCTAAAAATTCTGATTAGGGCTGCCAAGATTAGTCGACGTAATCGATGACGTGGATTCTGTACTCGTAATTACTTTTATGATTTCTAAAATGCTTCAGCTCATTATAATAAATATAACTGCATAATTATGGGAATAGTTCAAATTATTACAAAACAAAAAGATGATTTGCACACCGTGCAAAGTTCGATGGCATACCATAGCAGCACTAGCGCTATGAAGAGAAAACGCACAGGTGCTTTGCAGATGATGGACTGCCAGAGTAGGCAAAAATCACTGTTGATTATTGTTGATGAAAGCGTTGATTATTAATGTGTATTACATTTCTATTAGTACAGAGAGCATTTTAATATCTTTTATCCTTGTATTTACCAAAAAAAAAAAGAAGTGTCAGACTTTATGTGCTGCAAAAAGTACCGCCACACCACCAATGTCGTTATATCTAGTCAATCCACAATATCTCCTCTTTTAACGCTTCCATGACTTACCAAAACAATAGCACATGGCATGCTCCACTAATCAAATTTAATAAGAAGGATGTGTCAAATTTAAACATTTCAACTTTTGGGCATCACAATACGCATATCATTAATATTTTGGGCATACTACCAATCTGCTAGTTGAATTGTGGGCAAAATAATGCCCATATAGCGCCAAAAAGCCGGCGTCCGTTATCAAAGCCCTGCAATAACATACAAGTTGTTGTTGTCAAAATAAAATGAACTTAAATTAAACTGCCAATTTGATTTTCTGGAAGAAAATTAATCAGATTAAAATCAACCATTCAGTAAAATAGTGGATAAATTAATTCATAGGAAAAGTCATTAGTGGCAGCCCTACTTGCAATACTGTAATCTGCAGTTATACTACTTGTAAATACAATAATATACAGTATACAATAAATGTACTTGGTATGTTTTACAGGGTTCAAACTCACAATTGTGGCACCTGATTCATTCATATGTAGAATTTGTATTAACAGCGTAATGCGATAACAGAGGTAATTATGAATGAAGGACTGCCTATAACACAAGCCTGCTTCAAATAAATGCTGTTATTTCTGTGGTTTAGGTGCATAAATGCCCTGGCCACTATGAGGAAATGCGGCGCACACACACACACAGTTGAGCCAGCGACCTTGAAGCACTTTGCGTGATACGTTTACACCAAAGTCTAAACTTTTTTATAGAATATTCAAAAATCATCTTGCGCCCCACAGTTTTAGAATCACTGACCTGTACAATGTTCCTGGGAAACTCGCAAAAAGATCCACGGAATAAGTTTAGATGGCAGATGGCTGTGTTTTGAATCTGATCAAGAGTACATTTTTAGGTGTAATTTGACAGTTTTATGAAAAGTTAAAAAGGCCCATCAAAATAGGGTAAATTGCACATAAAATAAATGGACCAATCCTATTCACAAAGATAATCCTCCAGTAATCTCATCCTTTTCTTCCCTGTTACTAAGTGCCATTTCTTCAATGTTGGTGTGATTTGTCTCAGAATTTGATCAAGTCCAGATCATCAACCTTACAACAAAAGATCTGTCAAATTCTTTTGGAGTTACCACGCTAATGGGATCAAACATTTGTAACTACCTCCCATTATTTTTTTAGCCATTACTGACTCAAAATTTAATCAATTCTTCTTCATCATGAGTATAATCTGTCTGAAAAGTTTGAAAAAGATCCATACAATACTTTTAGAGTTACTGTGTTCACGCAACCAAGTATCTTCTATAGCTGTTATTTCCTTCCTTGCACACAGCTGCATTTTTGGGGCAATTTGTCTGAAAATGAAACTAGGTGTAGATCTTCATCCACAATTTTTTTTTTGCATTTTATATTGTTTTGCTTCCACCAAGTCAGTGGTTCTCAAAGTCGATCCTCGGGTCCCACTGCCCTGCTCGTTTTCCAGCTATCCCTGCCCTACACACTGCTGCTTACCTGGTGTGTTCAGTCAATTAGAAGCTGAAAGACAGCTGGGATTCGTGTGTGGGGCAGGGATAGCTGGAAAACAAGCAGGACAGTGGGTCCTGAGGACCGAGTTTGCGATCCATTGCACTAAGTGATGCTACTTCAATTTGTAATCAGTTCCATTTCAGTACTCGTACAATGCCTCTGCAAAGTTTGAAAAAGATCTTCAAATGCTTTTTGAGTTATCGCCTTATATACCAAAGCAACTGTGGCAGCATTGGCGTCTGTGCGGAGATGGTGGCTTGGTGCTTAAACCATATGTAGTACCCAGAGTCTGGGGAATGCAATTATTAAGGAACTACTGTAGTATAAATAAATTACTATTGAACTCTTATTAATTAATCTGACACACCTCAATATACGGGCACACATAACTAGTATAAAGCAGCGTACTTTTTTCAATCTTAAGTGTTTTGTTGTAGGGATAATGCGCTGTATGGAGAGGGTGGTCTGTGAGATCATCAAGCAAGGACCATTTTTAAATAATCTAGAATTGATCAAACACTTATTTAATGTGAAAGAAGAATAATTCTGTTAATACCTGATGTACTCTCCATTGGGATCTGTTCTTCTTCCAAAGCCTACAGGGCAGTAACAGTGGAAAAACTGCTGGAAGAAGCCACTGCAGGACAGCCACATCCAGCTTCCCGCATTCACACTCCAGTCCGCATCCAGAAGCAGCTCCTCGAATACCTGGGGCAGAAAAAAGCTTCTAGCTCAAGTGCCTGCACATACCGTGTGGAGAAAATGTAAATGGCACTGACGTTACTACTGATGGACAATGCAACTTACGCTAAACTCTAGCAATGATAACCAGGTAACATTTTGAAAACATCAACATTTTCATTAATTTTATTTTGTACTGAGATCAACAAATCAACAAGCAAGTTACTTCTCCAACACTCGAAGTTTCAGAATGTTTGATACCTATATAAGAAATACTTTTATACTCAAATATAGAGAGGTCTCATGTCCAGACAAACAATAGAATCACACAACTAGTGAAAAAAAACTATTCTCTTAAAGAAAAATAAAATCCAGGAGCTGGGTTTCCCATAAACATTTTTTTTTAATTATAAAACACTGCGTTGACAAGTAATGCAATTCAGAATTCACCACTGGTATCATACTAATTGTACCTTTTTGTGGAAAATGAGAGGTGGAACTCATAGCTATAAATAACCTTGCTTTCCTGTGATATGGCACATGCACTGAGTGGCCTGATCCTTTAAACAGCAAAGCATCTGGCTACAACTGAATGTATAAATGTAAAGCATGCAGCTAAGCATAAGAACTGCTAAGGCATTTGATCTAAGAGATACATTAAAGACTGAACCTTCAGTCTGTTTCTGGATTATAGCCTTTATATTTATCCTTAAAATAATGACCACATGCCGAACTACCTCAGAAGCACCATCAAACAGGTGAAAATAACAGTTTCCTTCTGAAAACACCACCTTGTACTAAACACATTCCGGTGAAATTCTATAGGTGCATCATCATGCTCTTCTCTGGTCCTGGCACTGCACCCCAAGAGCAAAACTACGGCATTTTGCCAAAGCCTCAGAGAAGGTCATCAGCTACAGCGTCTTCTCATTTATGATTCTGCACACCTCCAGAACAAATGAACATCAAACCCTCTGTTCCACAGAGTGACCTTGGGAAATACTACAGGCCTTGTAGGCCATAGTCAGCTTATATTTAACAGATTTCTTTCTGGTCAACAAGCAACCTTGGAGAACTTTCTGTGAGCCATTATCCTAAGCCTCACCTCCAATTACAGATGAGTTGCACTTACAGACTATATGGTCAGAGAGATGTTTTCCTGCTCATTATCTGCCAACAGACACCCATCAGTGCATATCAGTTTCCCCTGTACCCAATAAAGTAAAGAAGTTCCAAGATACTAAACCCCAACACTGATAAACATCCTCAAATAGCTAGCTGAGAGGGATCTCCTTGCATAGTCAGCAGCTACTACTGTTTGCATTATATAATCATGAATCTAATCATCTGAACTTTAGGACAAGCCCCATTCTCAAAAGGCACAGCACAGCATTCCTAGGACTTGATCCAGTAACCTTTAGTGTGGGAGACCATACAATTAACCAACAGTACATCAGTGAGAATCTCTCATGGCCATACTCTCATTCCGCTCTCCCAGCTGAGCCACAGGTCTCCCCGTGTGAGGAAGCAGGCAACAGCATGCCGAGCCAGCGGGTGAATCCAGCCCTCCTGCCGCAGCTGCGTCATGATGGCGTCGATCCAGGGGAAGCCCGTGCTGCCCTCGGCCCACTTAGCCAGGGACTCGGGGTTATGGTCCCACGGTATCTGCACGCAGATGGGGTTTCCCTCCATCCGGTCAAAGTTTTGGTTGTTCGTAGCTGCCGTATAGAAGAATTCCCTCCAAAGCAGCTGGCCATAGAGCGAGAGTGGTGGGCTGGTGTGCTTGCGAACCTTGAGCGGAGGGAAAGGAATATTCTGTTAGCATCCCTCTCTGAAGCCATTACATATAGCAACATTCATTATGTAGATCACATTTTCAAAAGTCTTTATTACCTTGAAATAGAGGTCTCGTAGTTCGTAATAGAACAGCCGAGATGACAAGCAGCCAAACCGCAGGTAAGGACTCAAACCAGTAGGACTGGCGATGAGGGAACAAACATTGATCTGGGGCCTTTCGAAATTTGCCACCCAAGCCTGGGAAATCAAAAGGGGGAAAAACAGATTTAATCCATGGATTCAATCAGGTTAAGTGGTGGAATTTAAGTGGGTTTTATTTTGATAAGTTACACTGGTCCGTGTATAAGGTGGTAAGTAGCGTATTATGACAATATTGATTTAAAAAAAAATAAATCAGTTGAAGCTTAATGTGGTTAAAGTAAATAAATGATTTCTGGTTTATACCCAAAATGCACGCACACACAGAGACACACATGGCTATGCACCTTTCTGTCCAAATGCTTTTTAAGTCTATCCAAGGCTTCCATCTCACCACCCTTCCACACTGCAGGGCTCAGTCCCTCTGTATTAAACCCTGAAAAACAACAAAGGCAAGTGAATTCTCCAGAGGTTCCTGTTATGGGGTCAAAGGTACCAGCGGCGGTGCTTGTAGGTTTATGGTCAGGGTTCTTTTTCATGAAAAGTGATACTAGAAAGGGGGGAGGGCTGTTGGAATGACAGTATTGAATTCCCCGGACAGGCCTGTCACCCACTCCGCACGTCTGATCTGTACTCCTCACACACTCACCATCCTGTACAATTTCTAGAAATACCAGAACTGGAAATGTGAATAGTTTTTACCAGAATGCTCCAAGTCCTAATTGTAGCATGTGACTCCGAAACTACATCTATTCATATATTGCACGTTCCACCTATATGCCAATTTGCAGAATCTTTCCCCACCAATTAGGTGGCTACTTGTATTTCTGTGTGAATGACTTGATGTCCATGTCTTAAAGTATCAAATTATTCTTTTTTAAATATGTCTATGTATATTCTATTTATTTCTCATTTGCACCAAGACCAATATTTTCTGTGACAATAAGAACTATTGCAGATTCACAAATAGATATTTTTTTTTTTAAAGCAATCTGTTAAATCATGCAGCTGAAATTTTGCTCATGTGATCCCTAAAATGTGCACATGAATTACTTCTTTTGTTTTTGCTTTTAATTCACTATTTTGAGCTCTCAAATTAATCTACCATGTAATTAAATGGAATCTTTCGGTTATTTTTTTCGTTAGCTAAAATAAGAAAGCAAGTAGGTGGAGTGAAGTATGCAAATACTATGGATTTTACGGTAGTAAATTTATTCACTCTTTGTAATAAAGCAAAAAGATATTGCTACTATGAAGATTAAACCTACATAAACAATTTATCGGATCATCAAGAACTGCAAGGAGAGAGGTTCAATTGTCATGAAGAAGGCATCAGGGCACCCAAGAAGGTCTAGCCGGCGCCAGAACCATCTCCTAAAGATAATTAAGCTGTGGGGTCGGGGCACCACCAGTGCAGGGTTTGCTCAGGAATAGCAGCAGGCAGGTGTGAGTGCATCTGCACACACAGTGAGGTGAAGACTTTTGGAGGATGGCCTGGTGTCAAGAAGGGCAGCAAAGAAGCCACTTCAGGGACAGACTGATATTCTGCAAAAGGTGCAGGGATTGGACTGCTGAGGACTGGGGGAAAGTCATTTTCTCTGATCAATCCCCGTTTTCATTGTTTGGGGCATCTGGAAAAAAGATTGTCCAGAGAAAAGGTGAGCACTACCATCAGTCCTGTGTCATGCCAACAGTAAAGCATCCTGAGACCATTCATGTGTGGGGTTGCTTCTCAGCCAAGGGAGTGGCTCCCTCACAATTGTACCTAAGAGCACAGCCATGAATAAAGAATGGTACCAAATCACCCTCCGAGAGCAACTTCCCCCAACCATCCAAGAACAATTTGGTGACCAACAATGCCTTGTTGACCCATGATGGGTCACCATGCAAAAGTGATAACTAAGTGGCTCAGGGAACAAAACATCTAAATTTTGGGTCCATGGACAGGAAACTCCCCTGACCTTAATCCCATTAAGAACTTGTGTTCAATCATCAAGAGGCGAGTGGACAAACAAAAACCCCACAAACTCCAAGCATTGATTATGTAAGACTTGGCTGCCATCAGTGAGGATTTGGCCCAGAATTTGATTGACAGCATGTAAGGGCGAATTACAGAGGTTTTGAAAAAGAAGGGCAGTCGATATTGACTCTTTTGCAAAAACTTAATATAATTAAGTTTCACTAATGAAATGCTTGTAATTATACTTCAGTATACCATGAAACATCCGACAAAAAGATCTACAATCACTGAAGCAGCAAACTTTTAAAAGCAATTCTCAAAACATTTGGCCACGACTGTAGACTTGTTGAAATACTTCTGTTTGCTACATAACAAAATGGTAATATAACACTGATTCACTAAGCCAGAAGAAATAAATGGCCATTAAAATCAGGGGTCCAAACCACAAGCTCATCTGGACCCAGCTGGTAATGTACCTTATGAATCAAAATGGTTAAGCGTAAAAAGGTTCAATGTGGCTTGAAATACAAGAATACAATATAGAACCACCAACATTTCTACATACACATTACTCATCACAATTACTGCACCCCATGACAGAAAGCCGAAACAATCAAGTGTTAAACCAGTCTTTACGTTAAGTTCCCATAATTGACAAATATTGATTTCCACATTGAAAGTCTAATTCATTAAATTTCATGAAATGTTGTTCTGATACAGAAATTGTTCCGGACCTACAGTATGACAAAAATCTGATGTGGACCTAAAAACAAAGTTTGAGAGCCCCTGGTTTACACAACAAAGGCTGTATAATTAAGGAAAAAGAAAGATAATGATCCAGTTATGACCCATTATACCCCCCTTTGTCTTAATTCTACATTTACGGATTGATTATCCATAGATAAATATCCATGGTTTTGATGTAAATTGCGATTATATCATGATTAATAACTAAAAACTGTGTGATGAGTTATTTATACATACAATTCATGTACTTGCACACAGACACACACAAAGCTTCTCTGTGCCTGCTGCAGAGTGTCTAAACACACGTGTTTGTCTCTCCCGGCTGCACGTTTTGTCGCGTGATGGGCTCCCACAGACTACCACTAGATGGCAGCACTTTGTGTAGCACATGCAAACACACGCAGTTGACAGAGAAGCTTGGCATCAGGGTGCGGGGTCAGGAAATTTGCTTGGTGCCTCAAGAGCACTTTGTGTGACTCATCTTAAAGTAATTAGGTTCATCAGATCTGTGCCTGTTCTTTCATGTGTCCCCACTGAGTTAGTGCATCCCTGCAGTGATACACTTAAATTGCCCCATGATAAATTTGACTAGAGGGAGAGAGACCCCATTCGTAATTAACTGAGCAAGCGATACAACTGCAGAATAACGATATCATTTCAAGCCTATCTTACACACTATACACAAAAAACGCAAGTGAAGAGACCGGCAACCAAAAACACATCAAAGTTTATTACACAATATTCAGAAAACCACCTTCTACTGCACAGTTTGAGAATACTTGACCTGTACAGTATGTGAAAGGAGTCAGGACTCAGACCCTAACCTCTGTGCCTTTCCGCTAACGATCACAGTGAACAGGACATTAAACACTAATTTAAATTTAGCCACAGATATTCACTTCTTATATTAATATATGATCTGAATAGTAGTAGCTCAGCTGGTACCTCAGGTACAAAAAAAATGGTATTGTTAGGTGTGGTAATTAAGAGTTTCTATTTATTTCTTTTAAGAGTGCCAAAAATAAATCAAGGACTAAAAGTGGCACTGCGTGCTATAGATAACCCACATGGAGGACAGAGAGATTGACGCTGATCCCTCACCTAACTCCTCCAGGGAGGGAACCCCAAACTGCTCGTCATGGTTGACCAACACATCTGTCCAACAGCTGTCCATCTGCTGCCGAGTTACTGTCGCCAGGGGCTTTTTGGGCGGCTCCAGACGGTTAACGATCGCCTGGAACCGTTTGAAGGTGAGGGGAGGGCTGTTGTTGTTCAGTTCAATAATTCTGCACAACAATAAACAAGCAAACCTCATTTTAATATTTTAATTGGAAGCAGCCTGTGAAAAGGAGGAGAATTTTTTAATACAGGTGTTAAGGAAAGTAATAACACAAGGAACATGACAGCTTTTTAAAATCGGCCTAAAATCATTTGGAAATGGACTCGTGCAACATCGTACTTTGATGTACATTTGGAGATGGCAAATACAATTATTGTATGAATTGTAATACTCAATCCAGCTGACAGACAATACCAGTCTCAGGCTATTACTCTACTTTTACCGCAAGTTAGAGGAATGCAGATAAACAAGAAAGTATTTGGAAATTCAGTAGTACATTCTAGAGAATGTAAGGACATGCCTTAAGGACTTCTCCTAATCCTGCCCACAACACGGAGATCAACGGCTGAAGCTTACACAACAACATCTATAATCAGGGACTGATTTACTCCACCGGTTAGATCATTTCCTGCCAGTACTCGTCATGTCATGAGGCCGCCATGTGCCTGCTGCAGAATGTCTAAGCACACGTGTCTGCAGTGGTGACTGAGACCATATCTCCTCCCACCTGGCTGCACATGTTTTGTAGTGTGATTGGCTCCCCCAGACTACCACTAGATGGCAGCACTTTGTGTGCCGCACATTTTCCAGTACAAGCAAGATTCTGTCCCAGCAGCTTGTAACAGAGCTATTTACTTTGGGTCAAACCTAGGGATGCATAATAGCAGCTCTCACCATATTTATGCAACCCAGACTGTGCACATTCCAGACACAGCATGAAAAGTTTGCAAGACACTAAATCCCAAACAATAATTCAAAGCATGACATGGTAAATAATACCTTATTCTTCCACATAATTTCAAATGTCACGTGAAAAAAAATCCAAAATAGCTTATTCAAACTGGATTCCACTTCAGTGTTTTTTTACCACTTTTGATTTCAAGATAATAAACAATTAAATACAACTAGCATCCATTGTCTTAGTAAGCAAAACAACCTCCTGGCTTCACTGTATTCTTATTAGCTCTAGTCTTTAGCTGTATTTTATTGGAATGACATTTTACTTCTAATATTACTGAATGCAAACATGTTTGCTAGTCATTACAATGATATTTGATGAACAGTACGAATTACTGAGAACATTAATCATTTCAGCATTTCCTAATGTTATCTAAACACAACAAGCAAGCTAAATATTATTCAACTGTAAAAGATCAAGATTTGACACAGGCAATGCATATTTAATCCACAGGGTTGGGATATACTGAATGCATTTCTTAGCTGGAAATACTGTGAAACCTTCTTACCTGTCCAGGTTATACAGTGTGTGTGAGTTCCGCACAACAGTCTCTATTCCGAACTCTTTTGCCATTTTAATAATTGTAGCATCCCGCTCTTTTCCATACGGTTCAGAGTCATATTCAAAGGTCAGACGGGTGACATTCCACTCCTAAAGATGGATGAGAGAGAAACATGACACCTTAGAGAGTTTACCATGGAACAAAGGGAAAAATGAGGGCACAGCATTGGCTCAATGACCAAGGTAAAGGAGCGAAAGCATGTAAAAAATTAGAAAATACCATTTTTTTCCAGGCCACAATTAAGACTGAAACTGGGATGCAAGCTCTTGCTAATATACCTAGTGTTTTACCATGTACTTACCAACAAAAAAAAAAGATGAACAAGAATCCAAGTGTCTTTTAATTAGATTAATGATTAAAACTTTAAATGCTCTTTAAATAGATTTTTTTACATAGCAGATATAACACTGTACTTTAATGAATCTTCATTTATATTTTATATATATATGTGACAATATTTCTACAGTGAGTCAATCTAAACCAAATTCATTACAGTAATATGCTACAAGTGTAGGAGTGGCATCCTCTACACCACTTGTAGATGTGCATATACCTTCAGCAGCACGGTAAGGAAGATTGACATGTATGCATTAGACATGCTCCAACATCCAAGAGGACCGTTACAGCTACCAAAACTGAGTCCTGATTTACAGCACTGAATAAACAAACCTCTTGGTAACTAGTAGTCCAGGAATTCAGTGGCTTTATTTTACTGTATATGTTTGCTATATCAATGGCACAGAGAAATGGTTCAACTGGAAGACATAAAGAACAACACACCTATGAGAAGTTAAACAATTGTACAACTGAAGCTATATATTTAGCAGATTCTTACTGACCTTGAACAAACGTGGAAATACATCTGCAGGTTGCCCACGAACCACAAAGAGCCTTGAATTCAACTTTCGCAGGCTTGTATCTAAGTCCTCCAGAGATTCAAGTAAAAACCTGCAAGGTGAAAATAGTTTATGCACGTTAATCTGACATTTGCTCATATGGGTGCAGTTAATTTAACAAATGTGGAAAACTCTCACCCAGTGCTTTAGGTTAACGTCTAAAGAATTAGCCTCATCCAAACCATCTGATTACATCAGATATTAATTAGCCCCTATATTATTTTTATTTGGTGAAAATACGAGCTTTTTGTCAACAATTGCCTGGACACCTAAACAAGTTGCTCGGTTGAATATTGACGGCTCCAACAACAACAACAACAACAATAATAATAATAATAATAATAATAATAACGTAAAAAATATGTAAATAATTGTAAACATTTCAAAAACGTAATACAACAGCTAAAGGTCAGGTGCAACTAAATGGATAGTAGAATCATGTGAGTGATAAACTGAATATTGAAGTTTGATGTAGTTGCATAAAATGCAAGTCACCGGGTGGGAGTGTTCGCTAGGACGAACTAGGTAATGAGGTACATAACTGATACAGAAGAGAATGAAAACGAATAATAAAATAATAATAAAATAATAATAATAATGATGATTAAATACAACGAAATAAGACGTTCAACTCCTTCAAAAACGAATCTCAGTATTTCATTCAGTGTTACAAATTACGATGCAAATTGTCATGAACATCATCAAAATTGCTTAGTTATTAGGTCAATGTTCAGCTAAAAACCTTTCAATTAAAGCATGGGGCATTATTGAAGATTGGGACACTGAGACGGGACATGTTAGCCAGCCATCGAGCCGATGGAATTTGTAGCAAGAAAGGTGATGGTGGGTAATGCACAGAAGCAAGCACCATGCATGTGAGACGTGATTCACATCACTGACCTGCATCTGTTGATACCCACGTTAGCAGAACCCGCAAACCAAGGATCCAGTATATAAACACACCGCACAGTATCTGCTCCGTTCAAAGCTTCCTGTAAAGCCGGATTATCGTGAAGCCTCAGCCCTTTCCGGAACCAATGCAAAGAATTGACGACCATGATGCCAGTTCTTTTGGACGGGAATGACGCCTTTTCTCTTGCGGTGGTTACACCCGTGTCACTTCACATACTCGCAGATACATAAGCTCCTCCGTACCTGCTTAGATTTTAAGCCTGACCAGTAAAGGGTGAAAATGATTCCTGGACCCTCTCCTGCAGTTTCTATTGGCCAATCTGCAACACGTGAGTAATATTACAATAAGCGCTGCTCTCAGTCGCTCTTTATTGGCTACATGGCACGTGTTGGCCAGTCCCCCAACGTTTCTCTGGTGCGTAGCTAGAATAATAATTAGGGGCGGAAAATACCTCTTCGAGTCATCTTCGAGTAATCTTCACAATAACATCGTCACTTTTAAAGCAAATCGATTATTTTTCATTGTAGTACTTCAGAAATGTATGAATTAATGTGAATGTTCAAAATTCACCATGCAACCCAGTAAAACAATTGGAAACAATTAAATTTGTATTTTTTATTACATACAAACTAACCGTCACCCAAGGCATTTAAAGAGTTTATTTTTAAAAGAATCTCTACATTATGTTTATAAACCGTATAATTAGTTATTTGTCAATTTAGATTTGTGTAGTACACTTTGTGTCCTGTTTGTTAATCGACAATAACAGAAATGTTCACAGGTTTCGACAATATACGGATCAAACAGAAAAACAAATTTTAAAACACATTTACAGAAATATTTGAACCATCTCGGTCAAATGGAATAAGAAACAGGATCAATAAATACAACTTACTGGAAATTTGACAAGCTTTCAATACTATACAGCATATTGATTGTCATTATTAAACTAACTGAATACTATTCATAATTTAAACAATAGAGTATATATATATATATATATATATATAATCTTAAAACAATCTTTAAAAAAGGAACGGAATGAAAGACCACAGCTTTTTGTGAGAACCAGCAAGGACATAAAAATCCTAATAAATGTGAAACTGCTCCATCTAGTGGTGTTTTCAATATAATTTTCACATCCTGCAGTTAAAGATATATCTATTAATGTATACGTTATATTAACAGGTAATGTTATACACGGGAAGCCAATCAACATATGAAACTAAATAAAAATGAAATGGATTTAAATGAAAGCAAGTTAAACATACGACAGAAAAAATCTATTGTGTAACAGGCTTGGTGAAGGTTCTTCAACAAAATCAGTAAGGCTACTCAGATCACAGAAGTTGTTCAAATAGCAAACCTGAAAGGGTGCAGAATGTAAACTTCAACTGCATTGGAAATTACTGATTCAACCAACAGTTCAACTAATTTTAATTTCTCACAAGTTATATTACTGGAATCAAACAAATCAAAATTTCAATATACATACTATTCAGCCAGTATTGAAACCATTTTAATTCAAAGGTATTATGATTTTATCAAACATATAACAAAATCTGATAATTCAAATACATTTTACATCTTTATTCTGACAACCACATTTAACAACACTGCCCATTACATTCCAACTCAAGAGATCAATGATGTGTTAGTTATTCACCACACAGAACACCAGAGAATCTGTCTTTAACCAATTTTCTTTCAGCTTCCCACTCCAACTCTTGCAGGTATTTATCCTTGTCAGGCCGAGTCTGGAGCCTATTCCAGGCAGCACAAGGCACAAGGCTGGGGTATACCCTGGATGACATGCCATTGCAGGGTACACTCACACTTAATAGAATTGAATTGAGCTGAATTAATCACATGATCAATTTAGAGGTGCCTGTCAGCCTAACTGTATAAACTGCAGGAGGAAACCAAAGTGCCCAGTGGAAACTCACACAACACAGTAAGAACATGTAAACTGCGCATGCGAGTGCACACACACACACACACACACACACACACACACACAATGGAGGTGGGATTTAAACCCCAAGCCTGAAGGTGTCAGGCATGAGTGCTAATCAATGAACCACCATGCCACTCAGTTTACCACTCAAGCCAAAAAATAAAACACAATCTGATACAAAAGCACCCTGAGTGCTCTTAATTAGAAATCCCAAAACTCCTTTAATTAATCTTATAACATTGATTATTCTTTGGTTTCTACTTTTAATGAACCAGATACAATTTGTCATAATTAATGTTGATTTTTTTCCCCTTGTTGATATCGAAACGCTCCAAAAGTCAACCGCAAAATTTGAATACGCCATACTTAGACACAAAAGCAGACAAAAGTTTTTTTAGTAGAATGACATAAGTATTTCTAGTTTGAAACCGTACTTGCTTTGTGATCTCAGACTGCAGTGTCTAATACCAAAATACATGGAATGAGTAATGCAAATAAATAATCTGACAATAACCCTTTGTTAAAGAAGAGAAAAATACATCACATAAAAATAACACAAAACACTGTATGTGCTACATGAACAAAATAAAAAAAAAAAAGCAGGCCAAATAGAGGCAACGAAATATATGTTGCATTGCTCATTGCCAGCATTAGGATATTATCTTGTCCACTTTCTTACACATAAAGGGTCTTTGCCCTAAACAAAGACCATCCCAGATTCCTTACACACCAGAGTCATTCTTTTGTACCTTAGCTTTTGACTGAGGCTCATCCTGAACCTTTTTCATTTCCATCCCTTTAACCCAGGTGTAAGCAAAGGAGCCACCCAGCACCATCAAGTTACTTGTCCACCACAACAAGCTCTTGATACTGGAGTGGTACACGACAGCCAGCACAGTCTGTGCACAGGCTTTGGCCGTGCCCGACACATTGTGCGTCAGCGGACTTGTGTATTTAATCTGAAGGCCAGTGACGTAGCCAATGGCAAAACCAAAGATTCCCCCAGTGATCATCATGCCCCAGAAGTTCCAGTCGTCCATCCCGTTAAAACTGTAGACTTTTGGTGCCTCACCGAAGAGAAAGATGAGTGGAACAAATAGGACACATGCGTTGATGTTGTTGTAAAATGACAGCTTCCATATGCTTCCATCCACAACTGGCATCACCTTTTTTGTGTAAATGGCATTTAGGGACACGCACATACTGGCAAGGACTCCATAGACAACTCCTAACCAGGACAGTGATCCTTCTGCCCCCTCCTGGTCGACACCCAGCCAGAACCCTCCTGTGTCAAATTAATAAAAGTTATTTAATCACTTCCATGCCATTTCAGGCCTTATGCTCTACAAATGTCAGTAATCAGAACTTAAAAAAAAACACCAATCCCAAAATTCAACGATAACCTTCCCTTACCTCTCTGCAAGATAATGTATCATTTATTATTAAATTCATAATAAACTTGCAGCTAGAATAAAATAAACCCAACAGCCGTCATGTTATAAAGATTCTATATATAATTATATATAAAAGCGGCTGAGTGACAAAAAGTAAAGTAAAAGGAAATATACTTACCTAAAATCACTCCGCAGCACAGAAGCGCATATAAAGAAGTGGTTTGCTTGAGTATGACATAAGACAGGATTACATTAAAAACTGTACTGAGCGACCTTCCTACAGTGTAAAACGCAACCCCCAAATGTTTCAGGCACAGGTTATTGAAAGTAATCATGCCGATGAAGACGAATGACAGTGGCAAGACTTCTCTTGAGACCTTATGGTCAAACTTAAGGGAGGGGAAGTCCACGACACCGGGGCACAGCTTCGACGTGAGGTGCAAGAACCAGCAAAGACCCACGGTTACAAGGCACTGGAAAAATGTCACGAACAAGGGGGCGTTCAGTTCACGGATATCTAGCAAATGGTTGTTTAAAAAGACCATAGTAATAGATATAAACCAATAGAGAGCCACAACAAAAGTTATTTTGATGGCTCTCATTAAAAAAGTCTCCGTCTCTCCATCTTGATCCACGGAATCCAAGCCTGCGAGAGCCATGCCGAGAATTTTCGACCGCTTCAGTTGCGTCCTGTTCATCGTGTTTTCAACAAAAACAAAGAAAATGAAGCAGTTAGCATATAAAACCCATTTATATGCTATAAACAGGTAGGTAACTGAGCTAGCTAGCTTCTCCACACGCACTGACGCCCGCCTCATAGAGGGTGCAGTTCCGGGATCATAGACACGCCCCCAAACAGCAGCCTGCATTTTCTTAAAGGGACCTTGACCAACGAAACCAACTGGAATTCATTTGCCAAAATCGCTTTAGTATTACTATGATCGTAATTTGGACTGATGCCGATTAAATTTACATATTACTATCATGGTGGGCTTACGGAACGCAACCCTGAACACCGGCTCCTGAAATCATATATTTTTTATAATGTTACGCGCAAACAATACAAACACTTGCTATCATACAAATTAATTCCATCCGTAGTTAAAATACAAGCGATTGTGAAAAAAG
This sequence comes from Brienomyrus brachyistius, assembly GCF_023856365.1. NCBI lineage: Eukaryota > Metazoa > Chordata > Actinopteri > Osteoglossiformes > Mormyridae > Brienomyrus > Brienomyrus brachyistius. The sequence continues at coordinate 24,200,866 of NC_064543.1, forward strand.
TAGGAAAAACACAACCAATCACCCGGCTTCTCAATATTTCGCATAAATCTATTTATTAAACATATAAATTGCATATAATTATTTAAACTTCTTACTTTATGGTAGTGTTCCAACGTCTGTCGTTAGATCAGGGAAGTAGGAAGCAAAATAATATGATCTTCTGCTCCTCCTCCATATAAAAATTCAACCAATGAAATCCTCTCCTTTGACCGTAATTATTAAAAGAATCTGCGGGAATTTTTGAAAGGTACTGCTCATATACAGTCCATCCATTGTCCAGCTACTTATCCTGCAGGGTAATGGAGGGTCCTATACAGACTGTGTACACACACACACACACACACACACACACACACACACACACAGGTTTGTAATTATATCTTTGTGGGGGCTCTCCATTCACTTCTATGGGGAAAACTCCAATCACAACATGACAACCTAAACCCCTACCCAGCCCTAACCTTAGTCATAAGTAACCAAACAAAATAAGAGACTTGGCATTTTTAGTTTTTTTTTATTATATTCACAGATCTATGTGGGGACCTGAAATATGATTCCCACAATGTAAAAAAAAAAAAAACATGCACACACACAGACAGGTTTGTATTCATATCTTTGTGAGGACCATCCATTCATTTCTATGGGCAAAACCCTAATTCCAAGAATGATAACTTTAAGCAAGTTATTATGGGAGGGAAGATACTTCAGATGAGAAGTCAGTAATCATTAAGAACATAGGTGATGTCAATTTTTGAAATTGTTAAGATGACTGGCAGGCACGATTTTGCTATGTATGTGGGAGAATTGATTGCAATTAAGAAAAGGTCAGATAAGCAATTGCTGATGAAAAAGCCTTTAGCCAACAGCAAAGAGATGTTGGACGAAGTTGGTGCCACCAATCTATCAACATGAAGATGATGTAGAATTCTCTGCCACTGAAAATATGTAAAGCAAGATTTTTGACCTGTTTGAAGGACAGCATGTGGAATGGCCAGGAAATACTAGAAAGCTATACTGTTCATTGACTGACTCTTGATGACCATAATGGATGGAGCAAAAGTTGAGTCAGAGATGACAGACCTTGTGCTTTCAGACTGAGACTCCAGCAAGGAGGTAGTGGTGTGATGGCCAGCAACCGCTAGTGGTGAGCTGATTGGTCATTGGCGAGTTCCTGAAGGTATAAATTTGCCTGGAGATGCTTATATTGTGTTTTTGAAAAACAATTTTTTGCTATGATAAAGCCTCCAGCCTTAAGACAAAGGGTGATATTTATGCACATACTGGCAAGAAGACAGAAGAGTACTTGATGAAATTGGACTTCAAAAATCGCTATTTGATGGAGCAGCCAGCATCTTCTCCCAATCTGAATCCCAGTGAGACCTTATAGAGAATCATCAAGCAGCAATTGTATGCCTCTGGACATTAGCTTTCCTCAAATGATGAACTGTGGGGTGCTTATAGAAGAACTCTACTAACAGAAATTGCAGATCATCTTGGGAAAATCTATCCATGAGAAAATAAGCTCTTTATCTAGGGGCATTGCTATATAGGAATCAATGCAACATCCCTGCTATCTGTTCTGATACAACAGAATTACTCTGTTTCTGCAACAACCACCTTCATGAAACTGTTGTTGTCACACATTTCATTGATATTACACAGGTTTGCATAATAGGGTGACACAGTGAAAAGTGAATTTTTTGGTAAATCATAAATAGATCTCCAAATATTTCATAACATGTCCCATGATTTCAACTATTTATGTATTCATAAATAATGCAAATTTAGTGCAATTTTCATTAGAATCTACTCATAATTTTTTTAGATATAAGATAATAAATGTTTTGCGTTTGTTAGCATAACACAGAGTGCATATCACTATGGTGTATGGGCAATTTAAAGGTAGCAAAAACTACAAATTAGTAGAATGGAACGCTCTTAGTTTGCTGTAGCTTTAAATAGCCTACATAAATCTCTCCACTAGGTGGTAATATTACAAAGGACACAAGACCGGCAGTGAACTCCCCCCCACCAGCCCCATCCCTCACCCCACCCTCCCAGAGCTCAAATCAGATCAGAGTTTAAGTAGCACAAGATATCTGGGTGCTAACCAGCTAGCTCCTGTCTATTTCACAATAAAAGTACTGAAATATTAAAATGAATGTAAATAACTGTAATGTCACAGAATGCACTTCAATGTGCCCCCTAATGAAATGATACCTTAGGCGAACGCTTATGCTGAGTACAGGGTGGGCCAGCCATGCCCTGGATCACAGGGCACACACTACTTGCATGTTTTTGAACTGCAAATCCCATCAACACAGTACCTGCGTAGAGATCCAAGCTATTAGTAAGTAGGAATGAAGCATCAGACATGCAAGGATGGGTAGAAAGCAGATATTAAAAAATAACATCTATTTGTAACAAAGCAAATAGCTCAGCAGTTAAAATGCAGTGTTCTTATTCTTGCTTAAAACTGTGTGTGTGAAAAGAAGCAGAACTACCAGATATGAAGAATTATGGCAATCGATAATACTGTATATATGTCTGATATCTCATTTATGAAATATATTCTCATAGTCACAGTTTTTAGACCAGAGAATTATCTGGCTCATGTGCCAGAAAATAAGGGTCAGAGAGTAAGAAAAGAAGCAGCTATCTCACCACTCTGGCCTTGGACGTGGAGACTGCCTTCTCACAATTTATTGATAATATTTGATAGTGAGAAATGAGGCGTCTGTAGAGCAAGCAGCGCCCAATTATTGGATGTTGCTGTGCAGAAGTTTGGATGTGACCAATGAACTTACGCTTTCTGTAACCTTTGAAAAGCTGCGTAAGCTATGTATTCTTAAAGACATGACCAAAGTATGCCCTCAAAAAAGAGGCAATTTCTCCCTTTTATGCCTTTTTAATCACCTAGATACCTACTGCAATGCTCTCAGTTTGCCTTATTTTTCAAAACTCTAAAATTAGAAGGAAAAAAGGAACACCATTTGCCACCAAAGTGGCAAATCACAGAAAGTGGTCTAGTGATTTTTGGTATATATTGCTGTGAAAAAACAGTGGCAGAGAATGAAAATGACTATGCACCAAATGTTCAAACTATTGACTAAAATCACTTATCTTCATCTTCTACCATTCAAAGACATCTCATTCTTTTTTGCATCAGCACAAACAGCATGCTTTAGCCAGACTAGCTTTTCATAGTTTCCAAAACCTGTGCCAGTGTGCGACTCACTTAAGGCTTCTCGGCTAGTACGCTAAAGCGTCAGTGTTGTGCTGGCAGGTTATGGAACCTGATGGGATTCCCCATCAGCCATCTCCACACTCTACACTTCTGACCAGTAGCATGAAATATGAATATATCATGTTTTTTGCTAAGGAAAGTAAGATTCAATAGCAGTCGAGTTGTCAGTAAACCTAACCCTAAAGCACATATGTCATACTCACGGCCAGCAGGGTACATCTTTACAGCCCACAATTTTGACATTCTGATTAAATTGGCCAGGGAATAGGGGTGTAACAGTACATTAAATTCATAGTTCTGTAGAAACCTCAGTTTTGGGTTAATGGCAATTTTGGTACAGCAAGACAAACACAATCAGAAGCAACTATAAACTAAAGGCAATGTGTCTCAAATCAACATTTCTATATAACAAAAACTAAGGGATGAATTCAGAAAACACAACCATTCAGAAAACGCTACAACATTATCTAAAACAGATAGATACAGTACTTATTAAATCACATGGCTTTGTCACTTATTGGATGCTAAGTATATCTATCATAACAAACTCTGAAATTGTAACCTAATGGTAAGTGCATACCTTTTCCAGTTTCAGCTAATGTTGCTGTGTGTTCTGAATTGTCATTATGTTTTCTGATTTTTTCATTTGTTTTGCATTTCAGGGCTTGTGTAAGCAACATGTCTGAGTCTGGTATATCAGGAGCCAGCAGACATACTTGGTCTTATCAGCTACTCTGTCTTCAGGGTTGGTGTAATTTATTGGGAAAGCAAAATGTTCCCAAACTGCTGATTATGACTAACTTTAACCAGCAATGGGGTGATCAGATAATCCATGTCAGGCAGGACACAGATCTAAGACAAGATTTATAAGCAATCTGGTTGTTTTTACTTATTGAGACTAAACTCAGTCCATTTCTCATTTAAAAGAAGGATCCAGAGGAGAATGTCAGGAAAAAATTGATGAATAATAGTTCATGAAGTCAGTGGATGCATTTGGTTTAATTCACTATGTTCGGAGAGGTTTTTGTATATCACTGTTTAGTTTTATTTACAAAAAGAATTTCAGGAATAATGCTTCCTGTAAAGTTAACATTTGTAAATGTTACTTCGATATACAGAAGCAATGATTTCAACCGAATAACTGCAAAATTTGGGTCATACTGCAATAAATGAGCCTTGGTTGGCCCACAAATTCATTGGTGGTTTTTCATATGGTCCATTCAGTGACTGAGTTTGACCCCCCTGCCGTCATGTTTTCCCTTTCTTAACATGAGTTAAAATGCTAAAAAAGCACGTTCCTACATTTAATTGCATTTAATACATTTATTAGTTAATCTTGTAGTTAAGGTTAGTTGTAGTTAAGGGGTAGAGTGAGGCTCAGAGGGCTAAGTCTCTGTGCCAGTGATAGGAAGGTTTCTGGTTTGAGCCTTGACCTCATCCAAATAGTCACGCATGTATAAGCCCTGAAGCAAGGCCTTTAACCCACAGCTCCAAGGGTGCTGCATGCTGGCTGAACCTCTGCTATGACCGCCAAGCTTCTCACCTCTCTGTGAGTGTCTCATGGAGAGTAAGTTGGGGCAGGCTAAAAGAGAATTTCCCCATGAGGATTAATAAAGTATCTCTATTCTTTCAGAAGCAAACACTATTATTTCATTGAACCTGTTAAGTATTATCAGTTGTGTGACCTGCTTAATATATTTTTCTCTTTGTGTAGCTGTAGACAATGAATTATTTACCTTTGTTAACGGTATTTAAAACATCTCTGCGTCTCATAGCATTTAGCTTTGTTGAAACATCTGACAGCGTCAGCATCTGTATCCTGACATTCTGTACTTGTGCCACACTCCCCTATATTCATTGCATAATACATTGATGGTCAATAGGTACAAAATTAACAGCCAGTGTTGTAACCATGAATGTCTGGGCTGACGTTAATGTGTAAGTGCTCCGTACTGTTTTGTCTGCAACAGACAAAATGAAGCATGATTGAAAAAGGAAATTTGATCCTCCTTTCTATTTTAATAAAAGGTCCGAGTACAAAATAATTTATGTGTCATGTAGTACATAATATGGCACATAATAATTTGTAAATGGCCTGTATTATATTGATGAAGGATAATTGGACAATTTCAGATAAAGGGATCATACTCCAGCACTACTTCAGCACAATTTTGTTAAAATATTTATTAATGCTGGGAGGCAACTAGCTGAACCTGACATGATATATGTAAAATACAGCTTCACTGATATTACTGCTGCTACTAATGTCAGAAGGCAATTGTAGACTTTCTGAAAGAAGGCCCATAGAGTTTAACTTAGATGAGTTGTGCACATACATGTGTTTGTTTACTTTCTGTAGTTTTTTATATGTTTTTTTGTAATGTTTCAACTCCATCTATGATGATTCCCCATGAATAATACTAGTCTGTAAAACCCGAGTTCCCATTTCAGCTTCTGAAAATGAACACTGTGAGGCACTATAGCAATATAGCTGTTTCTTGTTCAGTGATCATTATGAATATATGCATCGTAAACCATTCATACAATAAAAATGTAGCACATTCTTTAGAGATATAACCTCACATTACTATTTTTAAATGAAATAATTCTATTTATAAATAATACAGTTCTTAAAAGTATTTATATTTTATAATCATGGTTTTGTAAGAACGTTTAGTGTTGTTCTAGTTATGTTTAGTTTTAGTCATGCTGATTGGCCCCACGAGGTCATAGTATATTCAATAATTAATATATTAAGATTCTGTAGATACATGTTTTTGTACATGAACTAGTTTCATTCTTTCTCTTTAGTCACTGAATTCAACTGACAAAACAAAATAAGTTAACTGGCTTAACCTGACAACACAGAATGTGTAGATATCAGTATGACAAATCAGAATGTATCGTAATCCATCACAGTAATGCACATACAGTAAGAAGCAAAATGTTAAACAGGTCACTTTAAAATGGAATTGTGCTGGGGGGGGGGGGGGTGACTCAATCTGTTTTAATGCAATTAACTTTGAACAAATTGCCCAGGATGAATACACAATAATAAAATGCTCTACAATCCTTGTGGAAGATATACTGCAATAAATTACAGTTAAATATAGCTAAAATCAATTTGCGGAATCCAAAAATGACCAATAAAACCAGCATGCATTATCCACCGATCCATCCATTTTCTGTTATCGGCAATATAATCTACACAGGGTCAAGGGGGGTCCGGAGCCCATCCCAGAAGCTACGGGTGTAAGGCAGGGAAAAACTCAGGACGGGGCTCCAACACATCGCAGGGCACACTCGCACATCAATCACTCACTCATCATTCATTCACTCATCATTCACTCGCACATCATTCACTCACTCATCATTCACTCACTCATCAGTCACTCACACACCATCACTTACACATCATTCACTCACTCATCATTCACTCACATATCATTCACTCACTCATCATTCACTCACTCATCAGTCACTCACACATCATTCATTCACTCATCATTCACTCACACATTATTCACTCACTCATCATTCACTCACACATCATTCACTCACACATCATTCACTCACTCAACATTCACTCACACATCATTCACTCACTCATCATTTACTCATACTGTACATGCACACCTATGGCTATAGGCAATTTGGTAACTCTAATTAACCGCAGCATGTTTTTGAACTGTGGGGGGAAACAAGAGTACCCAGAGGAAACCTTACAACAACACGAGGAGAACATGCAAACTCCACACACATGGAGCTATGGTGGAAACTTAAACCCTGGTCCCAGAAGTGTGAGGAAACAGCAATAACCACTGCACCACCGCACTGCCCCCAGCATGCATTATACACAGTTTAATTAAAACATTGTAATTTGGTCAAGTGGCAAAGCTAAACTGCTTGGGCTTTGTTTCAGAAAACATGCAGCTGCATTCTGACATTTGTATTAGCAGCAAGACTTTTAGTAGTGACACTATATTTTACATATAACATCTGTGTTTAAACAGTGTCAATTGATATGTGTATTTATGCAAATATGTTGTCAATAGTTAGTGTCTCAACCATGTAATGTTTGCAGTTGAATGTGTGTGTTTTTGTTAGCCTGCAACTGTGAGTGTGATTCTCCTGTAAACTGTATGTGCCACTGCTGCACTACAGACAGGTCTTATTTAACAGCCTACCTGTTCAAAATCCGCCCAGACGTACAACCAGCTCTCTGACCAGTCGATATTGTACACTGTACGAGAACATTGGTTGTGTAAACAGCAGTGTGGTGTATCAACATCAAACGTTTCATCTTGCATCATCCTTTCTTGTCTCAGTCTCCTTCTCGCAGTTACTCAGTTATTCATTACACTGGCGTTTGCAATCTCCAACGCTACATACACTGAAAAAATTAAGACACTCCATTAAATATTTAGTTCTTTATTAAGAAATATCAAGATATCAATATTAAAACTTCTTTAAAATTATATCTGTAGATAAAGGTAATTGCATCACTAATGTAAAAACAAGAAATAAATTCACTTATTTAACAAAAGAAATTAACTAAGATGCAAATTTCCATAAGGATACCTTATGTCCTAATAGCCAATATTTCCCTCATTGGCTGAAATAACCTCAATGAGACTTTTTCTATAACCATTTATCAATCTCTGGCTGCCAGAGTTTCCCCACTTTTCAATGCCAAATTCCTTAAGCTGTGTCATGTTTGAAGGGTGTCTTGCATGCACAGGTTTATCCTGTGTTTTGCTGTCAGGAATAAAGATCATCCCTCTTGTACAGATCTGCGTCAGTGTCTATTTTTGGTACTCCTTGCCACATAGGATGGAACCAGCGGATCAGGGAAGTACCCAGCATCTTGTGGACGCCCTGGGAAAGCAGGGAATTCCTCCTCGGACATCTGCAAAACAAGCTGGCTGCTATCGGAGAATCCCTGGAGTCTTTCCATGCCAGCCTGACGGTTTACTACCAAGCTGCTGTGCTGCCTGCTCTTCTCATCCGGTCAGTGAACCTCGGCTGTCGTCTCCAGGGCAGTACAACAGGCATCCTGGGTTATTTCATGCGATTTGTGTTTGATCACTCCAAGTTCGATAGGGAAGACGCATGTGAATTACTACTACTACGGTAAGGCAATCATTCGGTCTCCAAGTACTCTGTTCAATTCCAGACATTAACAATGTCCTGTGGCTGGGGGCAAATGGCTCAATTCAACACGTTTTATTAGGGGCTCTCAGAGCAAATTATGGATGAGCTGGCAACCCAAGAGCTACCAGACGCATTGGAGGATTTGAGCGACCTTGCAATCTGAATGGATAATCGCATCTGCATGTGGATGTCCTCCTGGGCATACTTGGGAGTATGGGGCATTTTATTGCTGCCTGCCTGTTAACAGGGGGTGCCCGCCAGTGATGAGGAGGGCACCGGTGGATGTGGCAACGGTTTCACCCTCATCCCCCAGCAGAACCTTCTTCCTGGCAGTGGTACCCTGGGGGTCACATCATCAGTCCCTGGCTGCGCTGAAGACAACTTTTTTGATGCCACCCCTGTGAAACAGTGGGGAATTTTCACTTCTCCAGCAGATATGCCCTTAGTGGTTTAAGCAGAGACAGAATGGCTACAATGACCCACACCACTGTTCCGGTACGCCTTTGACTTTTGGGTAATCACGTTGAGATCATCTTACCATTTGTTATTGACTCTCCCTAGGCATCTTTGGTCCTGGGGCATTCATGGTTCCTGAAGCATAACCCGCATACCGACTGGGAGAAGGGACAGATCAATGCTTGGGGGCACAGTGTACCTCGCAGTGTCTCCCACTCCAGGGGAGATACCCGACTTGTCCTACAGAATATTGGGATCTGGAAAAAGTGTTCACTAAGTCCTGGACCTCTTCTCTCCCACCAAATCATCCTTTTGATTGTTCAATAGACTTCACTCAAACCTCCACTCGACCCTGGTATCAATTATAGGGCTCTAAATGAGATCACGATTAAGAACCATTATTCCCTGCCTTTGTTATCATGTTAACTTGACTACGATCTTCACCATGCTGGATCTTCAAAACACCTACCATTTGGTCCAGATCTGGGAGGATGACGAATGGAAGACCAGCTTGAACACACCCATAGGACACTTCGAGTATCTTGTGATGTCCTTTAGCCTTACAAACCCTCCAACGTGTGTTCCAGAATTTGCTTAACAATATTCTATGAGACATGATCAATAAATTCGTTTTTGTTTATTTCGAAAACATCTTGATTTTCTCACAAAATTAACAGGGCTACGTGCAACATGTTTGCGAGGTACTCCAGAATAAGATGTATGTTAAGGCAGAGAAGTGTGATCTCCTTTTTGGGATTCGTCCTTTCTGAGGGACCAGTTCAAACGGATTCTGCCAAGGTAAGGCCTGTCATTGACTAGCCAGTACTGAGATCATGGAAGGACCCGCAATGCTTCTTGGGGCTTGCAAACTTCTATTGGCGTTTTGTACAAGGGTCCAGCATGGTCACTGCCCCATTAACTGCCCTCACCTCTTCTAAGGTTGCATTTTGGAGCTATGGAAGCACTTCACTATTGCACCCATTTCATAACTCCCTGACCCCTTGATACAGTTCCTCGTTGAAGTTGATGCCTCCTGGATGGAGGTAGGAGCCATCCGGTCTCAATGTTAGAAGATGGATGACAAGATCCACCAATGTGCCTTCTTTTCCAGAGTGTTAAGTCGAGTGGAAAAAACGATGACATTGGGAAACCATTTTTGGTTTGAAGCTCCTGGCACACAGGTTTTTGTGCTGCGTATAGGAGCTGCATTTATGTTGGCAGACTCTGGCAGAGCCAAGCAGTGTTGTGATGGAACCCTCACCCACTAACAAGTTCATGACCTCTACATGTACAGTACTGTGCGGTGGAGGGCACCCAATGCCGATCTCTGGTGGATATATGGTCCACCATCACACTCACATGCCCAGGTGTCCTCCCACACACTGGCCAGCCAGAACCGGTGGGGTGGAAAGCGATGGATGTCCAGTTCATTTCATCACCAGCATATGTGTGGCAATGAAAGGAATGCGATGGCTCAGCATCACGCTAGTGGGATGAACCATGGAGTAGGAAGTGAGACTGGCTGGCATCTGTGACCCTTGCATCATCTGGCTGGAGTTGATGCCACCTTGGTGCTCACACAAATGTGTCTAGAACCACAGTCTACTTTGGTGCAGATCCAATGACCCTCCAGAAAGATACCAACCACAAGCAGAGCCAATGAACATGGCAGTGAACAGTGACAACAGGGACTATCTTGACCCCAACTGCTTTAGGATTTCCCGACATGCAATCAACCCCCCCAATGTAACACAAAAGTTTTGACAAGGTGGCACAGCCCTCATGTGATATGGTGCAAGCAGTTAGCGAAATGTGGCAGTGGACCAGCATGGGTCTGAGGCCAGAGCAGTGGCACCGGTTAAGGACACTGCTAGATGGATGCATGGATATCTTCACGGCCTCAGACAAGGAGTGGATTACTGTGGTTCAGCTCCTTAGACTTCCAAAGTGGTTATTAGCAGGTCAGATTGGCTCTGGATGCCTGACTGAAGACTGCATTAACTGTAGGTCAGGGTCTATGGCACTTCTGAGTCATGCTTTTCGGGGTGTGTAAAGCCCCTGCTGCCTTAATGGAGAGAGCCTTGGCCATGGACCCAATGTGTCAATTATCTGGACGATCTGCCCACCTACATCATCAATAATAACACAGGAGAATAAAAACTACGTACTAAAAAACGTACTAAAACAAAAACACTGTAGTATAAGGTAAAATATCTTTAGAGCAAAATCAAATAAACAGACAGTGGGCATAAACAAATTGAAAAGTGTTTGTTGACTACCATTGTTTCTTCAAAAACGCTTTCAGTTTGATTTTCTTGTGTACACCATGTCTGGATTGTCATGGTACAGCATCCAGCAGTAGTCGGCCATCATGCTTTCATTCCAAAAACCTTGGTATCGATGCTCCATTGACTGAATGTCTTTATGAAAACATTCGCCTTGCTCATCACTCACCATACCAAGATTCTCTGGAAAGAACTCTAAATGGGAGTGCAAGAAGTGTATCTTCAATGACACTCGACAGCCCAGTTTCTGGTATGAATCAAGCAGATTCTGAACTCCTTCCTGCTGGAGACTTGTGGTTTCCCAGAAAGTTTTTGCACAGCCACTTGAATGCATCCCAAGCTTCTAGCTCAGATGCTGAGAGCGATTTCCTAAAACCTTCATGCTGCAAAACAGACTTGATATGTGGACCTATAAATATCCCTTCCTTAAGTTTTGCAGCACCTCAGCCAGGCATTGACAACCTTGTCACTTCTCCTCGCCGCCCAGCTGCCCCCCAGATCGCTGTCCCGGAGTGGTATTACGGCAACCCGGAGTATTGCAAGGGGTTCCTCATGCAGTGTGGAATGTACGTGGAGGAACATCCCAAGATTTTTGGGGATCCCGCAGCAGAGGTTCAGTTTGTGATCTCTCTCTTGACAGGGAGAGCCTGGGATTGGGCTACCGCCCTTTGGGCAGACCAAAGCCCCTTATTACACCTGGGGGATCGGTTATTGGATTGCTGACAGGGAGCCTGGTCCGCAGCGGAGTTCTCGCTAGAATTCCGGACCATCGCTGCTGGGCTTCGATGGACAGAGGATTGCCTGTGCACAATCTTTCACCAGGCACTAAACCAAGAGCTGCAGGAGGAGCTTGCATCTCGTGGGGAGTCAGGCACCTTTGACGAGTTCGTCCGGCTTGCTGTCTGCCTGGACAACACAATCCAGCAGCCGCCATTCGCCCGCTGCACCCAGAGCACTATCTTCACCTGCCCATGCAGCTAGGAAGATCCCTGTCGTCCATCAGCGAGAGACGCAGACGAGCCCAGGGAGGGCTGTGCCTGTACTGCGGGGAGTCCAGCCACGCCCTGTGCAGTTGTCCCGTCCGACCGGAGCAAGAGGCTCCCAGTCTGCTGGTAGGTGTATCTGCTTTCTGTGCTGCCACGCACACCCAACTAACCATACTGGTGGTGATGAGAAGTGGGGGTCACTCCACTGATCGATAGTATCTGGTCGATTGGGTGGATGGTAGTCCTGAAGAGTGCTCCTGGATCCCGGCCTGGGACGTTGAGGACTCTTCCCTCAAAGCTGAGTTCCACCAGGCTCACCCCTCCAAACCAGGGCCCCGGCCGTGGGGTCAACCCCGCCGGCGGCACCAGTCTCCTGGAGGCGGCTGTTGGGGTGGGGGGGGTACTGTCACGCCCTCTGGGCATGGATCGGTGGAAGCAACCAATTTTGGTTCCATACAGAGTACTATAAAGAAGGGACGCACGCAATACCAGTCGCATTAGTTTGCTAATGTTCCATTGCAGTACCAAGCGTTTTCTTGTCTCGTGTTAATCCCTCATTCCTAACCTTATCCGTCTGCCTTTTGTGTGCTCCTCACCCTGCCTGCCTTCCTTCCTTCCCCAGACTAACCCTCGTTCCTGAACCTCCCGTCCTGCCCTTCCTTCCAGCCCCTGGACCTCTCCTCTTCCCTTCCCCTCGTATCAGTGTCCCGTGCTTGTCCGTAGGACTGACCACCCCGGCTACCGACCCCAGCGATTGTCCACCCGTCTCCTCGCCTTGCCCCGTGAAAGCCTCTTACTTGCCCGATCTAATAAAGATCATTCTGTCCTGCATCTCTGGGTCCATGCTTCCCTCCAGGGTTTCACCTGACAATGGGCTGGTGGAGCAGTTAAATCACACTCTTGCCATGAAGATTGCCATCCAGTTCCCCCACCACCCGTGTCACCGGGACCAGCACCTGTCTCTGGTCCTGTGGATATACTGAGTGGCAGTGCAGGAGAGCACTCGGTACATGCCAGTTGTGCTGATGTTTTGGAGGAAGCAGCACATGCCAGTAGACTTGGTGTTCAGGCTACCCCTGGAGCCAGAGGTACCACAGAAGTCAGGTATGAAGTACCTGTGGTATCTCCGGGAGCATCTGAGTATCAGGGCTGATGTCTGACCCTGCTGTTTGTGTCTCTTCCCCTGTTGGCCTGCAGGTATTGCTGGTCATTCTGCCTTTCCACTCTATGTCTCATAGCCCTTTAGCCCTTGTGTGTTTTTCCTTGCTCCCCCAGACTGCTGCATAGCTCATGGGTTGAGTGAGTGGCTTAGAAGCTGACACTCCTCCAGTTGTGGTTTTGAGGCTGGCCTTTAGCCTGCCTCACCGTTTGTTTATTTTTGGGTTTTATTTTATCCTTAGCTATTGGTGTTTCCTTGTATCTTATGGTTTATCCTGCCTGTGTCTTGTTTTATTATGTTTGCGTTTTCTTTGGTTCTTAGTTATTCCCAGTGTTGTTAGCTGTTAGTGTTTTATAGTGTTCAGTGTTTGTTGGAGTTCCCTTGTTCCAGTGATTAGTTAATTGTAATCCACTCTGTTTCTAGTTAATCTTGTTCTCTTTAATTGGTTGAGTTGATTGCAAGTTACTCCTGTCCTTTGTTTGCCCTGATGCCTTGTGTGTATTTAACTGCATGCTCTCACTCAGTTTATCAGTTAGTTGTTATTATCATTGTTATGTTGCTGTGTGCTTCTGCTATGTCCAATGCTGTTCTGATCCTGCTCCCTGATAGTGTTCCCTTAATGTTTCTTTGTAGCTTGTTTTCCTGACCCCTCGTGGTCTTTTATTTTGTATCATTCTCAGTGTTGTAGTTGTAAAATAAACCATTGTTTTTTTGTTGCAGAGCCAGCAGTGGATCATCACCTTATTTCCCTCCTGTACACTGCTCTGTGCCAATACATGACACTGAGGGGCATCCAGGCGCAGGTCCAGCAGCTTTAAGATGCTCGCCTACACACTGTAACTCCCCCACCACCTTAGAGAGGTTAATGGAGGGAGTCTTAGCTAGTGCTGAGAGGTATGGCCAAAAAATTGTATCGTGTTGTTAGCCGGTCTTTGCAGCCCCTGTTTCCCACCATCTTTCTTTAATATTCTGGAGGTTTTATGGTATCTTTCTTGTTTCTAATCCACCTTTACTGGAGCCGCACGTGTTCACATAAAAAAAATCACATTTTTGAAAAGGTTTATTTAATTTATTAGGCCTATAAAAACATTTGGACTATAATCTTAATACTATTATTAGCATTTATTAGACAATGTAGGCATATATTTATCAAATGTAAATAGTGACATATTTTGATTACTACTGTATATTTAGCTTGGTAACAATACAGTATGTTTGTCATGATTTTAGTAATTATCATGAAAAATCGATAATATTAGGGAGTTTGCTTTGCCAGACTTCATTTATTTTCAGTCCTAATTATCCATCCATCTTCTGTAACTGCTTATGCTGTTCATGGGGGGCCATGGGGGGTCCAGAGCTTTTCCTGGAGGCTACAGGTGCAAAATAGGAAACAACCCATTCTGGGGTTAACTGGTATTGTGTCCAGCACTAGTGTGGGCTGATGTGCCCTGGAGCCAGTGTGTCATCCATCTGGATGATCTGCCTTCCTACAGTGCCAATTACAATGTTTCTCTGAGCAACCTGCGCATCATCTTCACTGCCATCCATAACACTGGCCAGCACCTCAACCCACCTGTTGCAGAAGATGGAGCTGTTGAGCCATGTTGTGAGCAGTGAGGGCATGCAGGCAGACCCACGGAAGATTGCTGCAGTGAAAAGCTTGGGAGTCACCATGGATGGCTGAGCCATCAGGTCGGGGCCATGTGACACCATGGGACCTGTCAGCACAACTAATTAGCCAGTTGCTGGCATGTTTTGCACTTTGGGTATGTGTAAATATGTAAATTAATATGTGTATTTGTGCATGTTAATGTTGACCATGGAATGTGTATGCTTTTGTTATTGAGTAAAAGTTAGTGTGACTGTTGGGTGAATCGTCAACTTCCATTTTGAGTAAAGACTAGCAGGGTTTTCATGTCCCAGCTTGCCCTTTGCTTAACTGTAAATAGCCCTGTGTATGCCCTGATGTTCTGCTTGTGGTTATACTGTAAATAGCCCTGTGTATGCCCTGATGTTCTGCTTGTGGTTATACTGTAAATAGCCCTGTGTATGCCCTGATGTTCTGCTTGTGGTTATACTGTATTTCCCCATTTTCATGTGTGTGTTTGCCCGTGTCTTATGTGCATCCTATATGATCCTCGCGTGTCTCTAGTGTTGTATAAGATACCCACCTTTTGTGTACCTGATGGTCCAGCATCTGACCATGTTTTTGTTAGCATGGAGGAGGATTGGGTGCCTGTTACAGTTCTGTTCAGGATAGAAGGAAGAGTGTGTTCTGTCTTAGCAAGCAAGTCTCCTCATCCTTTGCCATGCTCGCAATGCCTCAGTCCGTCTGGGGCTATATTGGTGTCAGAACTGGAATTCCGGAAGTGATCCCAATGGCGTGGCTGGGAGCAAGTCTGCTCCAGCTTGGCGGCCCTCCAAGGCAGCTAAGAAGCAGCGGCAAGTGTGGGTGATGATGGGGGATGTGAAGCTCGTCTGGTGCTGCCAGAGAGAAGGGCACTGGGCATGCTATTGCCTAGTAGCCAGCAGACGAGCAAGGGACGCCGGACCGAGGAAGGCCCTTACTCCTCCATCCAAGGTGCACCGAACCTACACAGAGTGCTCTGAAGGGTATGCCTGCCAGGGTCGCGTCAGACAGCGATGCCGTTGAGCAAGGAAGGCAGGCTCTCCTGTGGACTCTGTGTGGAGGCTTCATTACGAGGCCATGAGATGACGCTGCTCGGCTAGGAGGAGGCATGTCACAGCTTAGAAGCCCAGGTAACCCAGATGAGCCGCGAGCTGCAGGAGCAGGTGTGCCTCACTCGGGAATCCCAGCTGATGGTGGACCTCCATGAGCGGTGGGAGGAGAATGATCATTTGGCACTTCTGCCATAGGATACCTGTGTCACAATGCAGGAGTGGCTGTGTATTGCCACCCAACCAGGCGAGCAAGAGGCCTCACAGCAGCACCAGTCTGCCGCACAACATCAGGGCCGCACCCAGCGGGGGAGGAAAAATGGCTGGGGCCAGTAGTTGGTCATTCCACTGGCAGTCTCCAGCAGTCCCATGCCCTGGTTGTCCCCAGAGAAGGGGGCCTGGCTGTGGGAGTCGCTAGGTGTGGGGTGCCCCGACCAGACCCCCTGGAAGGAGTATTAGGTCTCCTTAAGGCGTGCAAGAAGAAGGGCCATCATGCCCCTCGGGTAACTGTAAATAACTCCGTGTATGTCCTGATGTTCTAGTTAGGGTTATAGGCATTTCCCTATTGCCGTGTGGGTGTTTTCCCATGTCTTATTTGCAACCTGTGTGATCCTCGTGTGTCTCTAGTGTTGTGTATATTACCCACCATGTGTTTACCTGATGGTCCAGCGTCTGACCACCTGGTGATTCTGTTAGTGTGAAGGACGGTTCGGTGCTTGTTGGGTGCCTGTTACAGTACTGATCAGGACTAGAATAAAGAGCATGATCTATCCCAGCAACAAGTATCCTCATCCTCCTATATCTATGCTGACAATGCCTCGGTCTACCCAGCACTGCAATATTATTACTTAGGCTGACAAAAATAATCGTATTGCTGCATCAATATTGCAGTTTTACACAAGTACTTGACAATGAATAGTATCTGATTCACATTCAGAACATTTCAGCGATGGCTGCAAGTACATTTTTGATCTCCCACTCATCACATGTAGATTATTTGAGAGTAATAATCACAATCAATAATTCTATTGTTCCTGTCATGGGTCCCTCACCCTTTCTCCCAGAAATTTCTGGCCCAGAATATAGATCACTTTGGTGCTGAGTGATGCAGAATTGTGAATGCGGGGCTACTGCGGGGTCAGTGATATCACCAGTCTCTGTGCTCCCTGCAATTTTGATCTGGAAGATTACACCTTGAGCTCCACATGGGCAGGATTCAGGATTTTTTTTTCCTTAATTCGACCCGGGATCATTGTAAGTGAGGTATTCTCTTCGCTGTTTCCTCAAGAACGGAAGAACATCCAATTTTATTTCACTCAAATCGGCAACCTTGAAATCCTGACCTGAAAGTTGAAAGTGCTCTCCAACTTTATTCTGACCCAGCACCTTACTGCTGAAAAACAGGTACTGGCATCCCACACTGTTCTACCTTTAATTCAGCACTAGCCTGGGTAGAGCATCTTGGAAGTTGAGCACATTGATGATTTATTGGGCTGCCCTTCATGGCTGACTGCCCATCAGTGAAGAGGCACAGTGTTTCCCATGTGCCCCAGGTTTGTATGGAGCCAGGCAGTTAATCTCCCAACTATTGACCAAGAGATGGCCTTTCCTTGCTGGGTGGAGGGAAAATCTGCTGGAGGAGCTTCCTTGCTTCCTATATATTTTACCTTAGGTCACTCAAGGCACAAATTCAGTTGTTCCAAACTGTAATGCACCATGTTAGCATTAAGAATAACCTGTGAAAACAGAATTACTTACAATCCCCAACCAAGACCCAAGTGAATTTTGGGTTTTAAGATTCTAGTTTCTATTCAATTTTACCAAGAATAGAACCTAATGACCTAGAAAAGCAACATATATTTATGATCCCTGAAAAAATATGTCCTACAATTCTTAATGCATCTTAAAAGAGAACTGCTGCTCAGAATGTTTCATAACTATGGCTGATAGAAGAGCATATCTGCTGTACAAAGGCAAAACAGTGTAACTGCATAACTGTGTATTTCATCAAAATTGAATTGTGACCAAAATCAGGTCACTTAGGATCAGGTTTTATCACATGACAAAATATTTTAGTTGGGCTATGCTTGAATCTGAAGACTATTATTTAACTATCTGCTACATATACAGTATGAGTGGCTAATCAAAACATTTTGAAGGCCTTTTTCTTATTTTCATTATCAGTGTAGTTTCTGTATTTTGCTATTGTAGGACAGATATGTTATACAGTGGCAGATAATAATCTTTCTTGACCAAACCTTCTTTATTGACTAGTTTTTAGTTTCATTTTGAAGCATCCTACTAGTTGCTTGATGTTTTATGAAATAAAAAGTCAGTATGCACGTTTGTGGATGGGTGTCCAAAAGAATTTTTCTCCTACTACGTACATTAATTCATCCCGATGCCCAGTACCCCAGCTCTGTCTCCTCCATTTCCTCTTTTCTTTTTGAGTATTCTTATATTCCACTTGCTATCGCTACAATTTGGGCAAAGGTCTACACATGTATAACTTGCTGTCCCAAACAATATGGAATCGTAATGTCTTCAAGAAACAACAAGCATCAGATGATTCATTGGAAGCTGGTGCACAGCACATACTTGACACCACTGAAATGTTTCCATATGAAACTGACTCCCTCTTCGATCTGCACTTTGTGCATTCATGAGGTGGTATGGACTTTTATGCATTTCTTTTGGAAATGTCCATCCCTTTATACCTTTTGGAGACAGCTGACAATCAATACCTCTTCATTAGTTGAAAAAAAAACTCAGGCTTACACCAGACATTTCTTTTTGAATAACTTCTCTGCACTCTTTCTGTCATTTCAGCAATTCAGGATTCTGCTGTTGTCTGGTCTCACAGCTGCCAAAAAAACTACTGATAGACCAGTGGAGTCCTCCACACACCAAGTGCAGATTTGTATGGGGCCTCACACTCCTAGACATAGTTTCAATGGAGTTCTCGAAAAAGTACAATCTTGTCTGTATGTTGCCTACCTGTTGTGTCTCGTGTAATTTAAAAATAAATAAAATTTGTTGACAAGAAATTAATTTTTGTCCTTGTTCACACAGCAGAGAAAAGAAATATCAGCATATAAGGTTCTCTTGTTAAAGATACACCTGTAGAAGGCTCTGGTTACCTCAGGCTTTTGTACTTGGTAGATGCCAATGTGCATGATGCACAAATCATTTGATTACACCTTTATATATTACGATATAGTCTACGTTGTATAACATCAATTCGGTATAGTGTCATGCTGGGAATAAACAGTAAGAAGTCTTAATCTGCTTAGCTTGGAAATGCAGTTTATGGGCCCCATACAGATTTACATAATGACCTAAATGCTGTGAAATACGACAAATTACAATGTACGCAGATCTGTATATTTACCACTACTGTGTGCAGCATTCATGGCAGATTGTCTCTTCAGCTAATCAGCCAGGTTGCCGAGGAGATGTAGAACAATATTAACAAAGGACAATTTATGCTGAGGGCCTGGGGTGTAGGAATTAATTCTGATATTCTGCCTTTGTAATTTTTAATTATGTGGAAACTAAATGAAAAATTTGTACAGTCGCTTCCCATCTTGGGTGTTGCACTTTGCGTCTGATGTCCTTTGATTCCTAGTGTAGCTTCCATGCTCACTGCAATCCCTTGTTGGATAAACAGTTATGAAATATTGATCGATGGATTTGAAAAGTTACTTGTGCTGTGATAGCTCATTTATTAAGGCTGATGCTGCGATGAAGCGAAATTCCTGCACTAAAGTCACGGATGCACGGTTGGCATTGTCTTGGTAAGAGGGACCTGCCTGAGTGAAGAGAGGAGTGTGAGAAACAGGAGGTGTGAAAATAGCAGCAGAACAGATGGTGCAAACTCAGGCTCCTGAAAATGTGTGGATATGATGGGAAATGTGGGATGTTTCGGTGCAAAAAAATAATTAATGCAATTAATACTTGTTTTGTTTTGTTCTTCAAGGTTCCCAACTGACAAGGAATTTGCAGCATTTGGAAATAATTTTTGATGTGTGAGGTACATCCAGCAGGGCTCCTGTTTCTCACTATCATGCTTTAAGCTCTCGGAGTTTATCTAAGAACATGAGACCTCTTTTATCCATTCTTCTCACTAATGGGTGTCCTCCAGGCTTTTCCCCACATATGCTTCATCAAGCCAGGAAAAGGGCCTGTTCCAGGCCTCTGGGCCTGTTGTGTCCTACCTTTCTACTGCGGGCACATGAGGATGATGATGGAGCAGACACAGTTTCAGGTCTGCTTTACAATTACTGACCTCATGACACCAATCTCTGTACTCATTGGTGAAGACATACCCATCCCTCGTATCTTGGTACTGCATAAGCCCTTCCCCTATACCTGACTATATGCACCTACCATGAACTTGGCTATATGGCTCCTGGCGGCAGTGTCACTCCAAGGAAAAAAAAGACTATGTTCCTGCTGTGCTGAGTTTTTTTTTAAATTTTATTTTTAACTGACACTGATGAATTGGTAAGAACACAGTGGCAAGCTAATTCCTCTGTGTATGAATTGGTGCTTTAAGTGGAAGTTCAACTGCAGAAAGCAGTATATTGCACGTTAATACACTCATCAGATGCGTGCTCAACCTTTTGCAATACAGCTCCAGTGAGGTGGAGAACAAGGCTGACCAAAGGAGTTATGCATTTCTGCAGAGTTCTCACATTAACCGGAGCACTGCACTAATACATTTTCAGGACAATGGGCTAGAGATTAAGAAACATGAAAAAAACCTTCAATAATGACAACATGGAATTTTTAGAATTGTATGTGTTGCCTCATTGGAAAGCATGTTTTGGATGACATTAAGATTCTGTAGTGATTCTTGTAATGAAAGTGCATGCTTTGTGATTTTTCTCTGCAACATTAGTCTAAGAAACCTTCCTGGAAGAACATTTGAAATCATGGGGCTTGTTTTTCTGTTATTATATCACCCTTTTTTCATTTATTGCCATCAAATAACAGTTATTTATTTAATAACTGGATTAACATGATTTACTTGCAAAATTAAGGATTAGCAGTGAAGGTTCCTTTCAAGTGCCTTGTGAAAAAACCTGTTTTTTTTGCTAGTCGTTGTCAATCCATCTTACAAGCACTTATCGAGTAAATGTTCAGGGCAAGGTGGGATGGAGACTACCCCAATTAACAGGGTACACTCTGGATGGGCACACACACACACACACACACACACACACACACATTTGTATTCATATAATAATGGGAACTCTCCATTAATTTCTATGCACATAACCCTACTGCCAATTATGCCAACCCAGCCCTAACCTTAACCAAAAGTAACCAAACAAAACAAGACTTTTGACATTGTTGTTTTTTGATTGCATTCACAGGTTTGTATAAAATTGTGTTTCTCCTTGTGGGGACCAAAAAATGAACTCACAGGGTCAGAATAACAGGTTTTTATCACATTGTGGGAGGCAAATGCAATATATACTTATATATGCTCCCCACCCCACACATATACACACACACACACACACACACACACACACACACACACGCACACACACACACACACACACAGAGCTATGGACAATACAGAGATGACTGCTCACCTAACTGCAAATCACTGGACTGCAGAAGGAGACTGGAGTACAAGATGGAAGCCCATGAAAAGTTGAGAATATGCACACTGCACAAACAGAGAACAACAGAACGCAGCGTTCAGTCTTCCAGTCCTGTAATTTGTAATGTCGCTCCTGACAGTGATTCAACATCACGCTACAGCTGAAGACTGGCCGGAGCGTACCTAAGACTAGATAAAATATTCTTACATCCTCTCTAGCATTACAGTGATTTCTACAGAATAAGTATAATGGTAAATATTTCAGAACCGATACCAGTACTGGCTGCGTAGGCACTGGCCATTGTGGCTTTAGAGCATCTCTGAACAAAGATTTCCTTCTCCTTCAGACAGAATACTCATGAAGATCATCTGTGCATTACATACTATTTTAAGTCACCAAGTTATATCAGATTGGAGTGGCTGGTAGCTAGACGATAGCCTCTCTGTTTCCCTTATCAGGCATATCTTCTGCCATTTTAAGCTTTGAATGAATGAGGGTATTTATTTCTTTTTGTGCATACTCCACTACTAACTTAACACTGACCCTCATTGTACTAATCATTGTATCAAATGTCCCCACAATGTAATAATGGCCTTTTGAAAGGGGATGGGATTCCCCAGTAAAAGTACTGTTTTTGTGCACCTTAATCTTACTCTATGGTGGAAATGTTTTGCGGTCTGCGATGTCATGGTAAGGCTCTCTTTGCTTCTGTCATCAGTAATGCAGAGCTGGTATGTCAGATACACCTGAACCCGTCTCTGAACTCAGCTGAAAATTCAGCAGGGATGGAGGACAAAGTAATACTCTGGCAGCACAGTGGTGCCGGGTTATGTTGCTGTGGTCACATTAATGCTTTAAATAGGAACTGGGAGGGACTGGCTGCCACAGCCTACAAGCTGTTTCCAGGCAGCCTGGCCTCCCATTTCATTGCACTTTGTGCAGTCACAGCAGGTCTGCATGGCACGAAAAGTACAGCTGCATGCTCAGACACAGGGCGGAGGTGGTGTCCTCTCAGTGTCGAGTTATTTTTAACAGTTGACCCTTATATTTTTTAAAAATCGCAGAACAATGAATAAAATGAGCCAGAATTGTTTAAGTTGTATCAGCACAGGACACCACACCACTGTTATTAATCCCTGACGCCTAATCTTTGTTTACCCTGATATACTCTCAATATGTGACTGGAAAAATAATTTTTAAGTCCTAGACACCAGTTTATTAGTTAGAAATCTATTAAATAAATAACAGAGTTTTGTAATGGGTAACATTGAACTGAATTCAGACAGAAGCACAAAATGCAAAGTTCATCTGTCCTAATATTGTTTTTTAAACATATCTGAAAAAAATTACTTGTGCTTTGGATTACACATATAATTCCCAGTTTAGGTTTCTGCTAGGTAGTAAAGAATCATCTTGAAAATTGAAATACTTTCTTGCAAATACTGTTATCTGGTGTGCTTTTAAAGAATGCCCTGTGCTGTTCATGAACCTCCATATGAATCAGGTTGCAGATTTGATCCTATTTCAGAAGCTACCTGGCATTGTTGGAGCAGCTGACTTCACACCTCCCCGAAACATACAACCTTTGCAATCAAAACGCGTCCTCATCCCAGGCTCCAGTTCTGGCACCTGATGCCTGTCCTTGTGACAAGCTGAGATAGGACAATAAAAAAGTTCAGCTTTTTCCCCTCAGGCATAATCCAATATTTATGATATTAGCTTATTTGATGAGATAAATCATTCCTCATGACCCCTCGGCCATCTCCAAACTCCCTATTTTTCATAGTGAAAGATCATTTTCCATTATTGCTGTATTTATACCACATTCAAAAAGTAATTTGCTTCGTTTACTCCCAGGTGTAATTGGCCCTGGACATTCAGCTTTAGGACTGGCTAGATTTATTGCATTTCACATAGTTAAATTACTATCATCAATAGATCCCGATAAATGAATAAACTAATCCTTTCCAAGTGTAGCAATTTTCACTAATTATACTACAAACTGGAATCTAATTTGCTAAATGGTGAAGATGAAGTTAATCTCTTTTTTTTATTTAGTTATTTAAGAAAGGTCATCTTTCTGACAGGATAGAGAATAGCTGTCAAATGTTATGTACTTTTTTTTATACCTCAAACAAACAATCAAGAAGCTTTTCCACTGTTCATTTGCTGAAATAATTATGTTTGGACACATGCCTCAGGTCTTCTCTCCATGCGGTTTGGAGTAATGGAATCTTTTTGATGGATGGCATCAAACAGGCAGGGAGCACACAGTGGCCCAAGGCCATCTGTACCACATCCTATATGCATTTTCCTGTGTAGGTGAGGGCACAGATTTGTCATTGCAAATTTCATGGCACCGTATTTATGAATGCAGGAGGGACAGCCACTGTGAGATGTAGCTAACGACTTAAGGCCCAGCACAGACTCCAGGCTGGTAACTGAAGAGTTCCTGCTGTCAGTCAGGGTGGAAGGTTTGCAACGCATGCATACAGACGTGTCCACATTTGCGCCCAGTTGTCTGAAATGAAGCCTTTGAGAGAGATGTCCAGTGCTATGTTAAGCTTTTAAATGAACACATTCTGCATAGTTGTTTACTTTGTATATTTCTATTTGTCAGTAAAAATGCTTTGGAATAACTCCTGAACCAAGACTAAGAAGTCTCCAGTGTCCTACCTCACGTTTGGTGTGTGGATATCTACGTCGGTCCGTGACCAGTGGGACCTCACAGCTTATGCTACCCACTACTTCTGCTTACTGCTTGCTCTGCTTTGCCACTGAGCCTGTTAGACCTCCACTTCAATTACTGCTTCCACAATGAATGTTGACATGAAATCTACTTGCAATCTAAAGCCCCTGCTTCAGCTATGAAGTGCACCTTGGGGCGGCGGACTGGGAATCCTCCTGAAATCACTTTCGGACACCCACATCAATGCTGTCATGTCATGCACAAACTGTAGCGTTGGGTTCATTCCCTTCATTTTACCCCAGTTTAAAGCTCAGGCCCATTGAAAATATGCTGGTCTGCCTGCAACAGCAAAACGTAATTTGATTAAAAGTATTGATAGGAATAACACCAAAGACATACAGTAGAATAGACTTAAATGCACTTGTCAAAGACTGCGTGCCTTTGACTCGGCTGTCCATTTTATGTATCTCTCCAATGCCCAGAATATGACAATGATACTGAAATGAAAAACCAACTGGTTGGTGGTATCTGATTATTTCATAATCATGATTCAATACTCTTCTATAAATCACAGGTATTATTACATAACTTAATCCATTCAGTTTTTTTTTTTTAATTCATCATGACCAATTCAGATTTATGTTAAGCTGCATTAAATGAAGGTAGCGTTTGGTACAGTAGAACCGGGAAGCATGCTGAGCAGCTGCTTTCACCTTACTGCTGCTATTTCTTTGCGTCAATTTAATGCTTTCATGTAATATTTTCAGGTAATCTAGATCTGATTATGATGTTATAATCTGTGGTAAATTCACTTTTGTACCTTTGACGGAGGCCCAATGAATTGCATAAGTATATTAGCATAATATTCTAAGTATATTTGAATGTTGCTTTGGATAAGTTTTATCTATGTAATTAAATTGTAATAATGATCGTAAAGATCAGTCTTTCAGCCCCTGTCCATAAATTCCTTTCATAGCTTACTGCTTACAGCTATACAACCAGCACAGAGTAAACAGTATAACTTGTACAGAATAAACGACATCAAAAATTAATTGCAGTATGACAGAATCTCTTATTTCTTTTTTTTTCATTATTTTGAAATATACAGTACGAGTCAAAAAGGTTTATTTGTACTATTCCTTACTTTTTAGAATAATTATAAACACATCAAATCCTATATGAAAAAACATAGGATAAGGGAATACTGCACTAACCAGGGCTCTTGAGGCTGAGCGAGGACTCTGTGCCTGGGCTTGCGAGTGTCTGGGCTTAAGAGCCTCTTGGATAAAAACCAAGATCCAGGCCTTTAATGACCTCTTGGGCACAGCCATCAGCAGTGTGTCTGTCAGTGGAGAGAATGTCGACCATATTGAGAGGCTCACTTACCTTGGCTGTGGAATTTAAGTCTCTTGTGACTCTTTCTATGAAGTCAGTAGATGGATTTGGAGAGCATGAGGTCGCTGGAAAGGGTGTGAGGCACTCCCGATATTTTTGTAAGAGGCCAAAGGTCCAAGTCTTTAGAGTCCTGGTGCTCCATGTTTTGCTGTATGGCTGTGAGACATGGACGCTATCCAATGACCTGAGACCAAGGCTGGATTCCTTTGGTGAGTAAGTGGTTGCTCAGGGATTCCTGAATGAGGCACGACCACATAACACCTGGCTGCAGCAGATAGATGGTCATTTCTTGAAGGACTGGACCGCGTGTCAGTCTGGGGCGCTGTCAACTGGGATCCCTAGAACTTTCATCGTGTGGTGAGTGTTGCAACGTACTGTACCAGTGCATGCTCCCCAACTTGACCTGACCTGGGGTTGGAACTCAGAAGATTGTCGATTCAAATCCCGTGGTCTGCAGAGTGATCCCCCCATTGGGCTCTTGAGCGTAGCCCTTAACCAAAATTGCTGCAGGGACTGGCTGACCCTAGATCCCCCTCTACATCACTCGCTTCCAAAACCATTTCTACTGTATTTAGGTCAGGTCATGTGATGCCTCACTCTATCACTCTCCTTTGTTGGCAACTTAATGTATCCAGACTTTTGATTGGTATTCTATGTATATTCATGATAATAATGATTAACCATATTTCATTCCCGGTTCATTATGTAGAAAAGTATCATATTATAATTTATATTGACATACGTGATCGACGCGGAAGCAAAGAAAGACCATGAAATATAATTTTTAAAAGTTTCTTATGATAATAAAGTAATTTTCTCAAGATCTTGAGAAAACAGATGTTGTTTTCTCATGATCATGAATATCGTTCTTTTGAAATGACAAACTTGTTTAGCGGGATGACATGGTGGTTATTAGCACTCTTACTGTACCTCCCCTCTCTGGGACATATTGTAGCTCCATATTAAACTTCCAACTTTATGTGTGCGGAATTTTCACTTTCCGATCTGACCACCATGCTGTACCTTTGGAAAAAAATCATACCCTTTCCTTTATTTAAGGTAAGCAAGTGGTAATTCTGATCAGATGATTTGGGTACAGCATGTATCACCAAGCTTCCTCAACACACATCACAGGACAGTTTCCCCAAAATCTGTGAAACAATCCCTGATGTGTACGCAATAAGGCCACTAAAGCGGGATGGTAGATAGCTATGATCTGACACAAGTGAAATGATGTGAGTAAAGTTGTTCCCTGTATACTATTACTAGAACTGAGGACATTATGAGAGCAGCTAAGGACAATGTCTCTTCCTGTGCTGCCACATTACCTGAAGTACTGAAGAGATACCACACTGAATCATTAGATGATGGAAAACACTCTGCAACTGTATTGCAGTCGGGTTGGTATTCCAGCCATGTAACCCACACACACAGGTTTGTAATTATATCTTTGTGGGGTCTTTCTAATCATTTCTACGGGGAAAACTGTAATCACAACATGACGACCTTAACCCCTAAACTTAACTATAAGTAACCAAACAAAATATGAGACTTTTGGCATTTTTACTTTTTTATTGCATTCACATAGCTTTGTGGGGACCTGAAAAATGGTCCCCACAACATAAAAAACAGGCTTTTATTACATTGTAGGGGTCATTTGGTCCCCACAGTGTAATATAAACCTAAGCCACACACAGACACACACACATATACACACGCACACATAGACATTAACACTACATGGAAAGTAGACCCAGGTGCAGAATGAACATGAACCCAAAACAATAGACTAGAATCAGTCAGAAACAAATGCAAGCGTCGATAATCCAGGAAGTCTGTCCTGGGAAGTGCAGGGAAATGCATTCACTGACCGGGGAGAGAGGTATCAGGGTACGCACAGTCAGAGGGTAATGGGTCTGGGAGGACAGTCATACTAAGGCACACAAGAGGGAACTCAAAGCTGGCAGGAGAAAGCAGAGCAATAGAATACACAAAGACATAGTCTCAATTCCTCGTAAAGTCTCAAACCAGTTTTACTGGTTAAGAACCTCAGCAATACCAGAACACAGCTATCAATATTCAGGCGATTACTGGTGGGCAAGGGGGCGTGGCTGCAGAGAGAGATCGGGATCTGTCCTCACAATTCTAAGCTTATTTATTGTTCTGTTTATCTTATGTATTTTATTTAAGTTTATTTGTGTTGTGTCCCCTTTAAAACAATTATGTATATATATGTAGATGGAAATAAACCTTTTTTTTTTTTTGCTTTTATTAATTCCTTAAAATTATTTTCCATCCTATAAGCAATTCAGTATATAGAATATTGACACAATCCTTTGAGAGACAAGTAGCATGTCTTGATTATAAGTAAAACTGGTGACTATTTTTCAAATGTAAACACTTGAATATAAAATAAATTTCATTGAGAAATAAGAAGGGTTTCTCTCCAGAAGAAAATGCTGTAAACCATTGACTTGTACTTGTCTAAAGGCTATAAAATGTTACAAGAGAAGAATAGCATCAGGCTCACTTAGATTGCATTGCCTATAAAGCTTAAGCCTCGCTAACCTTCTTATACGACAAACACTAATGTTAACACTTCCTAAAGTGAGGCATAAAGCTATTGCAACCTGTGCCAATCCCCAATTCATCAAAAATGAGACACGCTGATCAAAATATCCCTTCTCTGTTTTGAATGGTAGCATGTAATTGTGTATAGTGCTCCTGTGATGTGCATGTGTTTCTTTAATGTTTTACTCTGTGTGTGCATGTCGATGCTTAAAGTCCTGCTGATTTATTTGACAAAAATGATTATTGTTTCTATTGTTTGTATACCCTCAAATTGTGGGAAATTAATTGTGTCCTCGTAGTTTAATTTAGACTGCATCATTTCACCAACCTACAGCTGTATATACTGTATGGTCCTGACCTCGCGTTTTTATTTAATTTTCTTGTGGTAACGGAATAATTTTCACAATATCTTGAGAACATTAACTGTGGCGAGCTCGTAGGTCATGTTGCAAAATAAGGAGATTCACACTCTTTTCAACCTGAAGTTCCACCTTTAGCCATTAGGCAGACCAGTGCCCACACACTTTCCTACACAACAGCACAGACAAAGTAAGTCAACTATGCAGTATAATTTAAACTAGGAGTATAAAATAAAATAAAATCCCCACACTATTAAGTAAAAACTATTGGTAAATAAATCAGCAGAACTTCAGGCACCTGTGGTCAATTGTCAGGATTGGTGTCTGTCTGGTCCTGTCCTATGTGTCTTGTTCCCATTTGGCCAGCAGGTGTTGCTGGCCTTCCTCTTCCCTCCTCTGTTTTGTAGCTCTTTGTCCCTAGTGTATTTGCCTCTTCACTGTGTAGCTTAACTGGCTAAGTGAATAGCCACTGTTCGCCACTCCTCATTTGTGGTTGTGGGTTCAAAGTTGGCCGGAGGTCATTCTCAACTAATTAATATTTCTTGGTTTTTTTTTTTAGTTCTCCTGGCTTAACATCTGTATAGGTATTTCAGTTACAGTTCGTTGTCTTGCTCCTTGTTTCCTGTTCATGTGGTTGTCTTAGTTTTGTTTCACTATGTGTTTGGTCCTTTTTCCCTTATTTGTTAATTGACCTTTTGGTGCCTTAATTGTAATCCATCCCACCTGTTTCTAATTAATCGTGTTCTGATCAAGTTGATTGCAAGTTTGACCTGTCCTATGTTTGCCCTGGTGCCTTGTGTGTACAGTATTAAGTGCCTGTGCTAATGTTGCTCTGCTTGGTTTCCCTACTCCTCCTCCCTAGTTGTGTTTAGTTATGGTTCTTTTAGTTTGTTTGACCCCACGTGTTCCTCTTAGTTTTGGGTTTTGTACTCAGTTTTCATTTTGGTTTCCCTAATAAACACCTGGTGTCTCTTGGAGCCGCAAGTGGATCGTCACCTTTTCCCTGCCTGTGCCACGCCTCGCTGTAACAGTCAATGAGCACAACTGAGTAGAATACCTTTTTGATTAATATGAGAATTTATATGTGATTGCATTCATTAATGAACAGGTTTTGATATCCTACTTCCCATCTCATTAACTCACTGTTTGATCAGTTATCTTCTGTATCCCTTGTCCTATTCAGGGTTGTGGGGGTCCAGGCCTATCCTGCAAGCTATGGATGCAAGGAAGGGAATAACTCAGGATAAGGTGCCAACCCATCACAGGGCTTGATCAGTTATTACATTTACATAATTTTCTTTTTAAATTGGCAAGATATATTAATATATATATATTAAAAAGACTTTAATGATAAGCTTATATATGAAGCTTCCCTTTGTTCATGGGCAGTTCTTCCTCTTCTCTCTGCTTTCAGACTTTTAGATTTTCATAAGATTTCAGTGGATACAATCAGTATTGCACTTTACCTTCAGATTCAGGCCGATTCCCTTTCATTTGATTTGAACAAGTAATATGGAACATTCTAAGGGTGATACACAAGACAATTTTCTGAGCAATGTTGCCAGGCAGTGTTGTTGTGCAGTGTTGCTTAGGCACTTTCCCACTGATATTGGGCAAAAAAATTTTATTTGAAAACCTTTGATTGGTAACTTTTCACAATCATCCAGATGATTTGCCCTTTGTCTTACCTGGTTGGCAGTTGCTGGCAACATTGCTCAAAAAGCCCTGTGTATCCACATACATAATTATATGAATAAATTGTCAGGATCAGTCTGTCTTTCCCTGTTTGGTCCATCATTTCCTTGTTTGGCCAGTGGCTGCCGCTGACCATCCCATTTTCCTGATGATTTGAAGTTCTGCTCCTGGTCCATTTCCCTGCTCCCTGGGCCACTGCGTGTCTGAATGGGTTAAGCAGGAAACTAGCATTTCCATCCATCCATCCATTTTCCAAACCGCTTATCCTACTGGGTCACGGGGGGTCCGGAGCCTATCCCGGAAGCAATGGGCACGAGGCAGGGAACAACCCAGGATGGGGGGCCAGCCCATCGCAGGGCACACTCACACACCATTCACTCACACACGCACTCCTATGGGCAATTTAGCAACTCCAATTAGCCTCAGCATGTCTTTGGACTGTGGGGGGAAACCGGAGTACCTGGAGGAAACCCCACGATGACATGGGGAGAACATGCAAACTCCGCACACATGTGACCCAGGCGGAGACTCGAACCCGGGTCCCAGAGGTGTGAGGCAAAACTGCTAACCACTGTACCAGCATGCCACAGCTATTATTATTATTATTATTATTATTATTATTATTATTATTATTATTATTATTATTATTATTGTGTGGCCGGTGAGCACAAAAATTAATGCTGCAACCTTCAGTTTACCTAAATATAAATACTAATACTAATATACAAAGAAAAGACAGGAATGGAAAAAATTTTAATAACAGCAAAGTTGCAGCTTCATAAGTAAATATACCAATTAGGAGTTCAACATATAAGTATCAAACAAACAATTCCAAAATAATGATGATGATAATAATAAGGGGGATAACTTAACCACAAAAGACAAAAAGACCAATAAAGAATTATAAAAAAAACACAAAAAAACAATAAAAAGGAGCGGTGGTAAAATAAACTGAAGTAATAGTAACTAGGTAATAAAACTAGATTGGTGATACTGAAATGATGTATTTAAGTTCTACCCAATGCAAATATATATGCTGTTATGTATTTCACCTACATTCTTAGTACCTCCTAGTGTTTGATTCCTGAGTCTTTACCGTCCCTCACCTATTCCCTGTAGTTTGTTGTATGTAACTGGTAATAGCCCACACATGTATTTGTTGAAACCTTGTCGTGTGAATATGCCTGCTCATGCCCTGTTCCATTGTCGGTCAGTAGGTCAGTGCTGTACATTAGTTCCTGCTGGTGGTTTAGTGGTGTTCCCTGATAATGTTCTCGGTTACAGTCCTCCCAAGCATTGCCCTGTGTTTAGCTTAGACCATGCAGCATCTCATTTATCTTCGTTTCCTCTTGTCTTGACCCCCTGTTTGTTCCTTTGTTTTTGGTTATGCGTATGCATGGGTGCCTTCGGTGCTCAAAAGCTGCATCATGGATCATCACACCTTCCCATCATCCTATTGTGCTATAAATTTCCGTGCAAGGCTTTTCCATGTTCCCCTCAAAAAACAGACTGAAATATAATACATCAATTAGTAAATAAATATTAGTCATTTTGGACACCTGTGAAATTCATTATGTAATCTGGGTGCTATAAGAGGGGCAGTTTGCTATAGGACTTTTCTCCATAAAGTTGCATAGTACTTATTGTATAGATATATGCTTTGATTGCAACAGGCAGTTATTAAACAGATACATTTTGTGTCTTTCTTTTAATGGAATGAAAGTTAAAGGCAGCCAAGGAATCTTGGCAGCTTACAATGGGGCTTATAGAGAGCAGGTCATACCATCCATGGAGGTTTTCAAGCTGCATTTCATCTGACTCTTGGTATGATTGCATGAGGCTATTAAACCACTCTCCTGCTGGTCCCCTTCTTTTATGCATTTCTAGATTTCCAGATATTCTGAAATATCATCCTTACTCCTCCCAAGTGACATGAAAGCATCAATAAAACATCCAAAGTCTAAGCAAAGAACACATTTGCCCCCTTTTCTGGCCTTCATATCTGTAGCTCTGTGTAGAAGATAATATAATGCATGTAAGCCACTTGATAAGTTGTGAGAATGCAATCCTGGTGTAATATTAAAATTCTCACCCCTTCCACAAATGAGGGAGGAGGCAAATCTGCACTCTGCCATCTTGGCATCTTCAAAGCAGAATGCATTAAATAATCATGGGAGCAAACTTTGATGTGGAAACATATTGCCTGACCAGAAACCATGCAGCTGTGCAATGTGGCACAGGGCCTCTGCTATCTGAGGCCCCAGCTCAGGTGAGGCACTCTGGTGCGACACTGTAAATGGGCAGCGGCAGTCACGTGCCTGAGGCTGAGCGGGGGCTGCTCGTATTGACACTGTAAATGGGCAGCGGCAGTCAGGTGCCTGAGACTGCGGGAGGCTGCTCGTATTGACACTGTAAATGGGCAGCGGCAGTCACGTGCCTGAGGCTGAGCGGGGCCTGCTCGTATTGACACTGTAAATGGGCAGCGGCAGTCACGTGCCTGAGGCTGAGCGGGGCCTGCTCGTATTGACACTGTAAATGGGCAAGCGGCAGTCACGTGCCTGAGGCTGAGCGGGGGCTGCTCGAATTGACACTGTAAATGGGCAGCGGCAGTCAGGTGCCTGAGGCTGCGGGAGGCTGCTCGTATTGACACTGTAAATGTGCAGCGGCAGTCACAGCCTGAGGCTGAGCGGAGGCTGCTGGTATTGACACTGTAAATGGGCAGCGGCAGTCACGTGCCTGAGGCTGAGCGGGGACTGCTCGTATTGACACTGTAAATGGGCAGCGGCAGTCACGTACCTGAGGCTGAGCGGGGGCTGCTCGTATTGACACTGTAAATGGGCAGCGGCAGTCACGTACCTGAGGCTGAGCGGGGGCTGCTCGTATTGACACTGTAAATGGGCAGCGGCAGTCACGTGCCTGAGGCTGAGCGGGGGCTGCTCGTATTGACACTGTAAATGGCCAGAGGAAGTCACGTGCCTGAGGCTGAGCGGGGCCTGCTCGTATTGACACTGTAAATGGGCAGCGGCAGTCACGTGCCTGAGGCTGAGCGGGGGCTGCTCGTATTGACACTGTAAATGGGCAGCGGCAGTCACGTACCTGAGGCTGAGCGGGGGCTGCTCGTATTGACACTGTAAATGGGCAGCGGCAGTCACGTGCCTGAGGCTGAGCGGGGGCTGCTTGTATTGACACTGTAAATGGCCAGAGGAAGTCACGTGCCTGAGGCTGAGCGGGGCCTGCTCGTATTGACACTGTAAATGGGCAGCGGCAGTCACGTGCCTGAGGCTGAGCGGGGGCTGCTCGTATTGACACTGTAAATGGGCAGCGGCAGTCACGTGCCTGAGGCTGAGCGGAGGCTGCTCGTATTGACACTGTAAATGGGCAGCGGCAGTCACGTGCCTGAGGCTGAGCGGGGGCTGCTCGTATTGACACTGTAAATGGGCAGCGGCAGTCAGGTGCCTGAGGCTGCGGGAGGCTGCTCGTATTGACACTGTAAATGTGCAGCGGCAGTCACAGCCTGAGGCTGAGCGGAGGCTGCTCGTATTGACACTGTAAATGGGCAGCGGCTGTCACGTGCCTGAGGCTGAGCGGGGGCTGCTCGTATTGACACTGTAAATGGGCAGC
This sequence comes from Brienomyrus brachyistius, assembly GCF_023856365.1. Taxonomy (NCBI): domain Eukaryota; kingdom Metazoa; phylum Chordata; class Actinopteri; order Osteoglossiformes; family Mormyridae; genus Brienomyrus; species Brienomyrus brachyistius. The sequence goes on from NC_064543.1 coordinate 24,234,783, forward strand.
GGCAGTCACGTGCCTGAGGCTGAGCGGGGGCTGCTGGTATTGACACTGTATATGGGCAGCGGCAGTCACGTGCCTGAGGCTGAGCGGGGGCTGCTCGTATTGACACTGTAAATGGGCAGCGGCTGTCACGTGCCTGAGGCTGAGCGGGGGCTGCTCGTATTGACACTGTAAATGGGCAGCGGCAGTCACGTGCCTGAGGCTGAGCGGGGGCTGCTGGTATTGACACTGTAAATGGGCAGCGGCAGTCACGTGCCTGAGGCTGAGCAGGGGCTGCTCGTATTGACACTGTAAATGGGCAGCGGCAGTCACGTGCCTGAGGCTGAGCGGGGGCTGCTGGTATTGACACTGTAAATGGGTAGAGGCAGTCACGTGCCTGAGGCTGAGCGGGGGCTGCTCGTATTGACACTGTAAATGGGCAGCGGCAGTCACGTGCCTGAGGCTGAGCGGGGGCTGCTCGTATTGACACTGTAAATGGGCAGCGGCAGTCACGTGCCTGAGGCTGAGCGGGGGCTGCTCGTATTGACACTGTAAATGGCCAGAGGAAGTCACGTGCCTGAGGCTGAGCGGGGGCTGCTCGTATTGACACTATAAATGGGCAGCGGCAGTCACGTGCCTGAGGCTGAGCGGGGGCTGCTCGTATTGACACTGTAAATGGGCAGCGGCAGTCACGTGCCTGAGGCTGAGCGGGGGCTGCTCGTATTGACACTGAAAATGGGCAGCGGCAGTCACGTGCCTGAGGCTGAGCGGGGGCTGCTCGTATTGACACTGTAAATGGCCAGAGGAAGTCACGTGCCTGAGGCTGAGCGGGGCCTGCTCGTATTGACACTGTAAATGGGCAGCGGCAGTCACGTGCCTGAGGCTGAGCGGGGGCTGCTCGTATTGACACTGTAAATGGGCAGCGGCAGTCACGTGCCTGAGGCTGAGCGGGGGCTGCTCGTATTGACACTGTAAATGGGTAGAGGCAGTCACGTGCCTGAGGCTGAGCGGGGGCTGCTCGTATTGACACTGTAAATGGGCAGCGGCAGTCACGTGCCTGAGGCTGAGCGGGGGCTGCTCGTATTGACACTGTAAATGGGCAGCGGCAGTCACGTGCCTGAGGCTGAGCGGGGGCTGCTCGTATTGACACTGTAAATGGGCAGCGGCAGTCAGGTGCCTGAGGCTGCGGGAGGCTGCTCGTATTGACACTGTAAATGTGCAGCGGCAGTCACAGCCTGAGGCTGAGCGGGGGCTGCTCGTATTGACACTGTAAATGGGCAGCGGCTGTCACGTGCCTGAGGCTGAGCGGGGGCTGCTCGTTTTGACACTGTAAATGGGCAGAGGAAGTTACGTGCCTGAGGCTGAGCGGGGGCTGCTCGTATTGACACTGTAAATGGGCAGAGGCAGTCACGTGCCTGAGGCTGAGTGGGGGCTGCTCGTATTGACACTGTAAATGGGCAGAGGCAGTCACGTGCCTGAGGCTGCGGGAGGCTGCTCATATTGACACTGTAAATGGGCAGGGTACTGACACTGTAATTGATGGCAAGAAGCTAGTGGAGTTGTAGTGGGGGAACAAGCTCTGTCTCTTTGACGCATTTCTCAGTATTTGCAGTTACTGTAACAGGCACGACTGGGCTAAAGTTTGCCCTACTTTTGCTTCAGGGCAGGGACAAAATACAAAAAGAAAAACTTCTTTCATGTTGTTTTCTGCAGTTTTGAGTTGCTTTTTCACTGAGATCTGGATTTATACTCTGATAGTATATTCTCTTTTTTCCTTAATTATTTAGTTTATTAACATTGAGTATAGATACATGGTTGTTAACAGACATATATAAAAATACAGCAAGCCAAATATTAACAAAAACAGGGTTCCACAGGTGCTCAGGTGGGGGGGGGGTTATAATTGCAAAGATTCATCCTTATAAGGGGACTAGATGTGAAACACTGACCTACTTGAACAATTTGCAGTTAATTTATGAGACACTCTCTCACTGGGATGTTCTGCTGCAAGCCTGTTTATTACTTAGCATACTGAGTGGGAATATGGGAACTGCAAGCCTGTGTGGGGACATCAATGTAATGTCGACAGATTTTTCAACGCCCTATTTTACAGCTATGCAATCTGCCTCTTGTGATCTTTCGAGAGGTAAGCATCACACGAGGATGATAAACATTTTCAGGTAAACATCTTTCAGAGCTTTCAAAATAGCTGTGTGTGTTTTATGCATGCAGTACATGAAGACCACTTTTATTTTCTACGGCTGCTATTTCGGTTGGGTGGCTCTGTTGCTTCACACCTCCTGCACTGAACGTTTGAATCTCGCCTCCGCTCAGTGTACGGCTTTCTAAAGACATGCATTTCGGCTAATTGTTGTCTCCAAGTTGGTCTACAGTATATGACTGTCCACAGTCAACTTCAATTTTTAGAATCTAAGAGTCCATAGTCGGTCTGCATTTGTTTCTCTATGTGTCTTTGTAGAGTCATGTTCCTGTTTGTAATCTTGTGTAAAAAATGTGTTTAAGGTACAAGAGAGGATAAAACCAAGACAGGCTGGGTACAAGAAGACCATCCCCAGTGAAAAACTCCACTCACTGGGGCTGACTCCAGAGAAAAGCCAGGTTATGGCTTTATGGCGCGTGAAGGTGAAAAGAGCCATAGTTGCCTGTAGGACAAGTAGTTAGACCTGTCCACTTCCAAGTAGCCTGGGATTAAAAATGACCCTCTGATGGACCATAGGAGTGGCCGAATATGCTAATCGGGCAGTCACTGCTCTCAAGGCCATGCTTAATCAACTGCTTTATCATTTAATATCATCCTTCTATTAGACTGCATGATGGAGTTGCACAACTGACAGCACCGCCTGTGAAATACCTGAAGGAAGAAAAGGAGAGAAGGAGCCTCTGAATATGGGATTGGTTGATGTCTACTGGATAGGGAGTCAAAGGGTGACACAGAATACTGGGCTTAGCATGCAAGTCAATCAAGAAGCAGAGGAGGACACCTAGCGGCATGTGATGGACTGTTTAATAATATATGTGAAGTTCAGCACTCAATGGAACGGGTGGCCAAACATAACTGGCCTTGGATGACAATGGACAAGAATGTGGGGAAAAGTTAATGTAGCATGTTTGTAGAAACAGCCAGCAAGGCCTCTGATTCAAAGGAATACAAATCCAACTGTACACAAGGTCAATGGAGCAGCAAAAGCTCACTGGCATGAAATAGGAACAGCTATGCCGGGACTCGCCCCATAAAGTTTTACTTTCTATGTGCGCTTCACTTTTAAATTTCAATTTTGCTTTCTTTTTTTCAGACTACATCTTTCTGCTGTTGGGGAGGGAAGAAAGGTCACAGGGACTTTCTAGATGCAGTCAAGATATCTTATAGATATGGACCTATAAGATCTGATGATTCCCAGATGTTTTGTAATGAAAAAGAATATGTCTTTTCCTTGACCTTCAATAGGGACGCACCACTCCACCACTGGAATTATTCCTATTTCTATTCCTGCCAATTTATACTTTCGATTATGAGGAATAACTCACGACATGCAGAAAGGTCTTCATAACCCTCTTCTCCCTCTAAACATTAAATGTATAGTGTAGGTATTCCATTAGATTTTCAATTGTGCTTTTAAATGTTCAATATGGAAACCAAAAAGTTCTCTTTTTTGGTAAAAAGACACATTAAAGCAGTATGACTCCTGCCTGGCTCTCCTTTCCATGTAAGTTTGAAAGAGGGCCATATAAGTAAAGTAAAGAGCTTCAATGAGCATTCAGAAATGCTCTCACATGTCCTCCTCCTTTCTCTGAGCTTCCCGTGGAGTGTGAAGTACTGATAACCGCACTGTAACAGTATTTCAAAGAAAAGATAGCAGAACATGGATATTTGCCGCTCTCTTGTCATTGAGCACTGAAATGCTTCCCACATTTCTGTACTCTCTCTGACACTATACCTTATGAATCTGTGTGACAAGCGTGAAGATTTCTAATGGTGTGTATTGCCATTTCCGAATTTGTGACTACAAACCTGACCTTCAAGACAACGTGTGCTTCATTGATACCACCCAAACCATGCCTCTTCTTTATGCAATACAGGTTACATACAGTAGTATCCTGTAAGCAACTCTGGGGTGTTGTGTGATTGGTTAATGAAGCTAGTTACAAGTACAACAGTAGCCAGTACATTTATTTTTGTCAGCACCATTTCTAATATGTGTAGCGTAACACAAATTGTCACTTCTCAGGAAAACGATAGCTGAAGAATATGTTTCATATCAGGCACTATAATTAAGTGCATACTGCAGCCATTACATCTATAACCTTTCTTATTTAGGCAGCAATGCACCATTCAAAGATTTGTGGCAAGGCAGCACTTATCTGCGTCCATCTTACAATGGTTATAGAAAGTGTCCACATCCCTGTTTAAAATGCCAGGTTTTTGTGATGTAAAAAATGAGACACGAAGAAAATTAAAGTTTTGGAATGGTTCAGCCAGAGCCCAGACCTAAATCCAGTGAAAATCTGTAGGGTGACCTGAACAGGGTTGTGCACAAGAGATGCTCACAATCTGACAGATTTGCAAGGAAGAGTGGGCAAATTTTGCCAAGTCACAATGTGGCATGCTGATAGACTCCTATTCAAAACGTTTGAATGCTTCATCAACAAAGTATTAGTTTAAGGGTGTGCACACTTATACAACCAGCTTATTGTACGTTTTTTTATTTTTTATATTTTCCCTCTAACAGATTTGCTTGTTTTTCAATTGAATTGTACAGGTTATACGTCACATTAAAATTGGGAAATGTTTTGAAATGATTCATCTTGGTCACAAAAACCTGGCATTTTAACAGGAGTGTGTACATTTTTTATATCCCACTGTACCTTTTTTTGAGTTATATTAGTTTTATTGGTGTCATTTAAATTGTTTATCTTTACAGTTAGCGATTGGGAAAACAAACTTTATTTGCAAGGAGATACAGTAAAGATGAAGTTATTGTATTCTCTGGACTTGGGGAAATACATATGATTTTAGTACCGCTGTCACCACAGACAAGATTAATTTACTTTACTCTGATGGAATTTATCATCACTACACAAAACAATATATGGATTACAATCTACACCTAAAAATGTACAATTGATGAGATCCAAAATTGCAGCTACAACAACACAGGACAGCAAAACTGGAACCCAGGATGAGATGATTAGAGCTGCATCCTAAACAAGACAACTATTTCTTTTTATGATTCTGCTTAATCTATACGATCTTCGTTGGATTTTACAGTATTACCACTTCACGAAAACATTATATAGATGACAATCGACACTTGAAAACCTTCCCCATGATAGATTCCAAATCACCCCACAGCTGGAACTGCAGTGACAGAAGGCAGCAAAAAGGCGAAAATAGAAGCTGCAGCTGCCATTGGAATGGAACCTCACTGGAACCAAGAACCAGAACGCAAATCCAAAGTCATAGTTGAAACCAGAAGCAGGGGTCAAATACCCCAGAAAATCTATCAAGGCAGTGTAGGGTTAGGCAGACGCATGTGCAAACAAGGGGGCAGCACAGTGGCAACTGCTCTAAGACTACAAGGGGAGCTTCTCCTACTCTAAAATGTCATCGTCAAGTATGTACCGGTATATTTACATTTCAATTAAAAAAGGCATGCTAAAACACATTCGACTTCATGGCTAGTTTGTTCAGAATCCGCAATACTTTTTGTGCAGGGCGTCTGACATGATTTTTTCGCATACATTACATTCCTGTGGCAGCACGATCTAATAAAACCCATTAAAGTGCAGCTTTACTGGACTTGACAATGCTGAACAACTGGACAAAGACACTTCTGTTTTCAGTGCAGCAAAACTAAACAAATGCCAGGGAAGCTCAGCATCTATAGGAGTAAATGGGAATTCAGAATATGCTTTGATCTCAGTGCAACAAAGTTAGATGTTTATTGGACTAATGCTTCAAAACGTCATATGTAGGGAAGCTCGGTGTCTCTGTGAGTGAATGGGACCGTGGGCGGGGCAGGACGCTGGGCTGCTGCATGATGATTGGAGGATGCTCTGGAGGATGCTCCATGATGATTGGAGGAACGGTCAAAGTGGCTGCACCTCTTTTTGATTTACAGCATTTTGAAATTAAACTTCGGCATTTGAGCATTTCAAGTTAAGTCCCATGTGGATTTTCGGCACATGGAGTTATTAAATTTTTTGGATTTTTATTTGTTAATATCCTACTGTAAATAAATATAAGTAAATAAATAGAAATATAGTGTTTCTTGAGTCTTGATACTTCAGTAAGGATCATACGTTAGTAGGTTAGGAAAGTTCGTTTGTCCTTCCCCTGTGTGAAAGACTACCAGCCGCTACTGGGGAAGCAAAGGTCACACGTATTCCAAAAGAGTGGAGGCATTCATACTCTCGGGATCGGGTATCATGACCATCAGGCAAGCAAAACCGCGCAGAAGAAAGCAGGAGAGAGAAATGCTCTGAATTGTCACAAAGACTGTACCTTGCATAGACTAAACTGGCTAGACCGGTTAAATGAGACCGGTGATGAACTACGAATAGAATTCATGTAAGAGAGACCAGGTGTGGGTCATGGCACCGTTGTGGAGTTTGGAGCCAGTCTCACAGACCCTCACATCTATACCCAGGAAACGTGCTGGAAGAAGACTTACGTGAGTTTAGGGGCAAATGGCAACTTGAGTAAGTGGATGAGGCGACACATCTTGCGAAAATCGTCAATAAATACAATTGTGATTAGGCTGCTACGCCATAAAGTCCATGGCTATGTGAGAACAATGCCACTGGGGCACTGGAAGAGGCTACAATGGCCCAGGAGAAGGGTCTGTGAGGTGTTGGCTTGGGCACACACAGGACATGAAAAAATATTGTCCAGGTTATCATCCTCCGGGGAGGCTCTCCAGAAGCAATTGCTCACCAACGAAGATTTCCTGCACGCCCCTGGGTGGCCAGACCTTAAGGAAGTGTGTGCCCACTGGATGAGTGGACCCCAAACCGAGGCGAGCATATGCTGCTTATTGGAGAATATGTTCGGGGGAGTGGGATCCTCCAGCAGGGCCCTGTCAATATCATCATCTATCTCTCACCTAACAGGAGCTACAAAACATTGTGTTCCCTTTGACCTGGATATTGGGGTTTGAGTTGAGCTACTGGGACAGAGCATCAGCCTTGGTATTCTTGGCCTCTTGCAGGTGTGTCACCGTGAATTTTAAGCACATCAAATAAAATTGTTGATCCCAAAGTGCTGAACAAAAAGTAACACAGAGTCAACATAAAACTAAAAGAAAATAAAGCAAACCAATAAAAACAGTCAGTAAACAATGACACTATAAGAGAAAGTAAAATCTGGAGTAATCACATCGAGCTAAAAGCCGGTGAATAAAAATGCATTTTAAGACGAGATTTGAAAACAAGTGAAGATTTGAAGACTTGAAGGAGCCATTCTGACAGATAGAGGTAAGCATTGCACAGTGTAGGGGCTAGGATAGAGAAGGCACGATCACCTCTCTGCTTCAGCCTAGACTTCCGGACACACAATAAAGACAGATCAGCTGACCTAAGTGATCTCGGTGGTGTGTAAGGGGTTATGAGCTCGGTGATGTATGAAGGGGCCAGTCCGTTTAAGGCTTTGAAAGTAATGCATTTACTTTATATGTTACTTTATTAAATAGGTTATCTTAAATAGGTTATTATGGTAGCTTACATGGCAGGAATGCACAAGAACCGGAGTCCAGAGAGTCTGGATAGTTGATTATGCTCTTTGAAGTTGTTTGCAAGTTGTTCTATTGTTAAAGTGACTTGAAGTTTGTCATTTCCTGGTGGATATCTTTAAATCCATTACATGGGGTCTGAAGTGGTGCACACTGCATCAAAGCAATGAGAGACATGCTGAAGTTTTACCCACCTGCTAACTTTGCATTTGACAAATCGACCAAACAACTGGACTGGGTACAGTGGTTCCTGAGAGCCACTGACAATTGGAAACAAATTCCCCATATGTGCAAACATACTTAGCTAAACTAACCTGATTCTGATTCTTTTGGAATTCCGAGTGTCCCAGAGACTTCTAATGGAAAATGTCAGAGAGTGCAGCATAGACATAAATATGTAGACGTCTCATTGACTGCCACTGTATGCAGGAGCCGACGTATCAGCATGGCCGCCATGTTTGGTGGGTACCCACTTCGCCTCTAGAGCCTTAATTTCTGTTGAGGAAGGAGGTGTATGCACATTGAAAATATTCATAACTTACTGAATGAATATATATGTGTGTGTGTATATATATATATATATATATATATATATATATATATATATATGTTCATGTGTATATACACACACACATACAATATACACAATACATAATATACTCTAGTATTGCATATCAATAAATATATTAATATATTTTAATAAACAGCTTGATTGTTGATTGAGTTATTTCTCTTACTTTCACACTCTCTCTCTCTCTTTCACACTCACTCACAATATGCACAACAACTGCATAACTTATCTCACCTTCAAAATCATGACATTATAATCGAAAGTCAATGGACCAAAAATTAATTATATACAATTATATACAAATTATACAAAAAGACCTGGGAAGAAGACCCATCCAATATGGCGGCGACGCTGACCTATGCTCCAGTACGCAATGAGGCGTCTATGTATTTATGTCCATGGAATGCAGTGCCTGGAGGGCATGGTAGTGTTTATGCATGATATCCTTGTGTGTGGGACAATCATGGAGCAGCATAATGCACATTTGGTGAAGGACAAAATGGGAAGGATATACTGTACGGGCAGTCCAAAGAACATTCGACTAGCAGACTTGTATATACGAACAAACTGCCATAAAGCCTATTATATTACAAATTTGGGTTAAATACATCCAACCCAGGAGGGGGGGCCAGCCCATTGCAGGGCACACTCACACATCATTCACTCACACATGCACTCCTATGGGCAATTTAGTAACTCCAATTAGCCTCCGCATGTTTTTGGACTGTAGGGGGAAACCGGAGTACCCGGAGGAAACCCCATGGCAACATGGGGAGAACATGCAAACTCCACACACATGTAACCCAGGCAGAGAATCAAACCCAGGTCCCAGAGGTGTGAGGCAACAGTGCTAACCATTGCACCACCATGCCACCCCCGCGTTAAATACAATGGTTCATAATATGAAACGCACATACATTTGGAAAATTTTACGGTTACACGATGTTTCCATCGCCCACTTTTTAGTGTTAAAGTGTATTTGCTCATAAAATCTCTTGGATGGAAACCTGCCAACTATCTTAGATGATGGGATAGTTGGTATTCACCCAGTACCTAAACAGGGACTAGAATTTGTCAGATCTGGCAGGGTTAAAAATGGATGTGGAAATGTGGAGGAAGTGTGGTTATGTTCGAAATTTCTATATATTTCTATATGATTTCTATAATTATACATAATGATACATTTGCCTAACTTGCCTCCGAAGAATGAATTTGGGCTGCAATGAATCATGGAATTGTTCTTGTTAGCAAGGATGCAACCTATGCATCCTTGATATTTGGAGTAGGGGCAAGAAGGACATCCATGGATTTCTGCCCTCTTCCATACTGTTTTTCTTTAGCATTGGAACTCTATTTCAGCAATGGAAGATGATGTCAAACAGGTATGTGAGAATGCAAGAATAGTCAAGTACACACACACACCCTTGGAGTCTGGAGAGTTAACTACGGTTTGTGAAGTTGTCTGAGAGCTGTTTTATTGTTACTAAAAGTAACTTGTACTTTGCTGTTTGATAGTGGATATCCCTAAATTCATCACAACTGTAACACATAATTTCATAGAATTAGTTGAAGCTTTGTTTTTTACAAGTTCCAGGTCTAACTGAATATGAATAAGTTAGGGTTAGGGTTAGGGTTAGCCTGATGACGTTTTATGTATGATTACAAAGCTTTGGGTGAATACATTTCTGACTGCAAAATCCATAATATTTATGCAAATCATCTATCTTCTGGCTTTGCAGTCATGTTTTTTAGCCATGAACAAAAATAACCAAAATATTAAATTAAAAATAAATTTGAGGGCTTGAAATAGCAAATTAAAAACTCATAGAAACGTCATTGCCAGACGCAAAAAAATAACCTACCAAATAATAGTAAATAACACATAAAACTTGAAATAACACTAATACATAGTAAAAGCAGGAATGAAAAGATATTCTGCATTGTACCGAACTTGGATACTAATATATCCACCGCATTAGAACAGATTCACGGTGTGATATCAAACATTGTAGCAGGACTGACTGTTTGTGGTCTGTCATTGACTGAAACATTATTATGCGACACATGACTGTATATCCATAATTCGCTTGCTGATGAACAAATGTTAGTGTTTTTGCTTTTCACCTGTTTTGTAAAAGCAAAAATTCTCATTCAGATTTCTTTCCATTATGGAAAACAGGTGCTAATGAAGGTCTATAAGGTAAGGGCTGTAAAGCGAACATTCGTAGAGTGTTCAATTCTTATTGTTATATCACGGAAAATGTTGATCATAGTGCTAATGAGAAATGGAATATAAATATTGACACATAAAAATATAAATTATATTAATTATATTAAATTATGGGGAAATATACTGAAAATTAGCTTCTAAGTGCAATAAATGAATTGGTGATCTAATGAATAGAACTAAGACTTGGAGCATTCAGGTAAAAACACATTTATTGGCTATTAGATTTCCAGTTGATCCATCCAGTACATCTACAAGTTGTATGGGGTGGTGAATGTGAGGAGTAGTGATCAGATAGGTCATGGAGCTGTCCGGGGAATACAAAGCTGTTCTTTCCTACAGTCCAGTCACCTTTCTAGTTTCTGCTGAATTATACACACGTAAAATGTCTCCAACACATTTGCTTCTTTATTTATTTCCGCAGTGCAGACCATTGCAATTGCCTACCCCGATTTCCTTACTAGCTACTTGCCGTGAATTTAAACTAATAAATTCATGCTGGATTCTTGCTGTAGGTAAATTGTGTGGCCTCTTGAAGAATAGACAAGGGAGCTTGATTTCTGTGACTAGCTGCTGGCACCAGCCTGGCAGGTGCAGCCTTATCTCTCTGATATGCTTTGCTTCATTGTATGCGTAATATGGGTGTCCGAGCAGCATTCTTCTTCAGACTGACATCATTCAATAGAGAGTTATGAATGTTCTCTCAGCATTCCACAGAACTCGCTATCAGGAAGGGGAAATTTTTTTATTAAGGGCTTGTCTCATGCGTCGCTTATCTATTATTAAAAGATACAGAAGCTGGGTGTTCTGAAACGTCTGAAATATTTTGAATGGCTTTATGGGAAAAAAGAGAAAATTGTTGTAACATATTCTGTCACATTTTGTAAGAAAAGGGACATTGAGGTGAGAAATAGAATTTCCCTCATAATTCTCTTGCATAATACCTTTTTGTTAAAGTAGTACAGTATTATAGCTTAATGCCCAAATGTAACCTTGGAAACTTGCGCAAGATATAAATACTGAGCATTAAATATTAAAAAGGGGCCCTTGCCAAATACAGGGCAACTCATTCAAAACGCAGGAGGGAAATTGGTTTATATTCAAATTAAAATTTGCCAGAGCAAAAGGAGATTAGACCACAATACATATTCAAATGCTAATGCTGAACATTTGTCTGAGGAGCACTGGCCCATATTATTCGACTTTGTGTGATTGTCCCAAGCGCTAACTCATGCAGGAGATTAGTAAGTGCAGTGTTTGTTAGGAGCTGTGACAGCAATACATTTAGATACGCCGCTCAAGTCTGCAGCAGGATCAAAGCCAAAACAATCCAAAAACATTTGCATTAATTCTGCTATCGCAGCTTGCCAAGGAGAAAGGCTCTGGAAGGTTATACTTCTAATTACAGACTAGAACAGGTGTTCCTGTTTTGAACAATAGGTTTAGCAGTATGTGTTGTGTTTATGTGTGAATTTCTGATTAAGTATATGCATGTTCACATGCAAATGTAAATAATTTTATAAGAAAATTATTTGTAATAACTACAGTATAAAATGAAAATGTATTTAATAATGCCATATAAAGTGGGATGACCTGTCATAAGGCTTATATGCTATTTGGACAAAAGTATTGGGGTATATCTCAATTGAAAACATCATTGAATTCAGGTGTTTCATTCAGACCTATTGCCACCTAGCTATGCAGTCAGGTTTATGAATATTTGTGAAAGAAAGTGTAGGAATTATTAGCTCAGGTAAATTTTAATATCTCCATCAATATGTTTTGAAATTAATTAACTTTTAAATAATTATTATTTAATGCTGATTATTAACCAATTGTTATGCCGAATGGTCGGCTCCTCCAAACTCAATTGCGAATCCCCGATATCTGTTAATGTGAGACTTAAATGGGATTCATTAATAACCAGTATCGCTTAATAACCTGGGTTAGAAGGCCCGTCCAGCAAGCTGCGTCACCAGGTAATGTAAACAATCGGTAGCGAAGCTCCCCTCACGGCCGATGAGAGAGAGTCTCGCGATATTTCAGGCGAGTTTAGAGGTTCCAGAGCGTAGTAGCCAGATCGCACAGAGGCAGGGACTATTGTGAGCACTCAATGACGGAGGCTGAAGTTGTGTAAAAAGACATGCATTTATTCCTAAAACTAACATAAGACAGACATTACACCTAACAAACAATAAACATGAAATAACGGAAAAGACACAAACGATGTAATCATGAAAATGCAGTGACCAGATTTAAAATGATTAACCTGAAAAGGGAAAAACTGTTCTGCAAAGCAAGCAGTTTGTAGGAATATAAACCTAAAGGAATATAGCAGGTGAATAGGACAGTTTAGGTTGTTAGAAAGGAAAGGAAGTTGGTTTACTTGGATGCAGGAAAGAGGGAGGTCTTTGCAGTTGGTTGCAGTGGCTGATGAGCTGATGGGTGATGGCTCTCAGGGAGGCGCGGTGTTTGCAGCGGTTGTTGGAGTGGAGTCCCTCCGGTTCTTTCTTCTGGTGAAGCTTGGGCTGAGTTGCAGTTCTTTGGGTCTTCACCAACGGGCTTCAAGAACGCTGCTTGTTTCTCCTTTTTCTTCCCTTTTTCTCCCCTTTTCTCCGCTGCTTTGATCTGAGATTCCAGGTTTTATAGCATAAGGTTCGTGATTAGGAGTGACCAGGAATTCGAGTCCTGGACCAATGGCTGACCATCCATTTGGCGGGCTTTCGGAAGGGGGTCGGTATCAGTCCTTTTGGGATTTATGACCAGACTGACTTCTCTGGTAATGGTGATTTTCATTAGGCTGGTGTAACTTTTGATATGTCCACTTTTGTGGTAACCATTGACCAGATTTGGAAACTGGAGTGATTTTCCTTCGGTTTGATACCAAACATGCCGTACCAGCCTAGCGGTTCACACCAAATACCATCTGTGATGATTAATTAATGATTGCTTATATTATGCTATTATGTTATGTTCTATTACTCACACCAGTATGTGGTATATATGGTAGACAGTATAGGTTACACCTCAACAGATGTATACCCTTTATACAGACATTATATGACATTCTCTTGTCATCAGCACATCTTACCCTTGGATAGGTATGGTGAAATACAAAGATCAGATAAGGGCTGCTGAGGAATGTGGCAAAGAAAAGGGGGGGAAGGTTTGTCAGACAAAGGAAAAGAATCTTCGAAAGTTAAGACACATTCGAACATAACCTGTACATATCTGTATATTAAGACTAGTAGTCAAGAGTAAATACATATACAGATATACAAAAGCCAAACTTAAAAGAAACTTTCTTTGGGGTGTTGGTCTGTTCGGTGAGTGGTATGTAAGGCAGGATGTCTGGGGAGGGGGTTGTGTGCCAAGTCGAGGGACCCCTGTCCTTGGGGTCCACTCTGCTGTCTGTAGGTCGTTAAAACTTTGAGCGATAAAAGTTGGAGTGCTGGCCTCCCTTGTTATTTGTGTGTGTGGGGTCACAAACCCCCCTTTGGGGCCTAGGTCGATGTGTGCCTTCTCGTACCAGGGTAGGCCTTGTCTCAGGCCACCTGGAATTTAAGCTTTGTGATATGTGCATGTGTGATCCTACAAAAGGGTTGTTCTAAAGAGCTCAGTGAATTCAAGTGTTGTACTGTCATAAGATGTCACCTTTGCAATAAGACAGTTCATGAAATTTCTTCCCTGCAAGATATTCCATGGTCAACTGTAAGTGGGATTATTGCAAAGTGAAAGGATTTAGGAACAACAGAAACTCAGCCATGAAGTGGCAGATCACGTGAAGTAACAGAGCAGGGTTGCCGATTGCTGAGACACATAGTGTGTAAAAGTCACCGATTCCCTGTTGTCTGAATAACTCCAGAGGTCCATACTCCCTTTGGCATTAACCCCAGGACAAAAACTGCACAAGGAGCTTCATAAAATGGGCTTCCAAGGCTAAGCAGTGGTATGCAAGCCTCACATCACCAAGTGCAATGTCTATCATCAGATGGACTGGTGTAAAGAACGCTGTCATTGAACTCTGAAGCAGTGGAAATGTGTTCTGTGGAGTGACAAATCAGGCTTCTTTGTCTGGCAGTCCGATGAAGGAGTCTGGGTTTGGCAGATGCCAGGAGAACATTTCTGTACCTGCGTGACTGTCACAGTGCGCAAAGCAAGGTCCATAAAGGCATGTTTCAGTGAGTTTGGTGTAGAAGAATTTGACTGGCTCTCACAGAGCCCTGACCTCAACCCCACTGAACACAGATGAACTAGAATGGAGATGAGGAGCCAGGCGTTCATGTCCTACATCAGTGCCTAACCTCACAAATGTTCTTCTGGATGAATGGGAATAAATTCCCACAGACACACAACAAAATCTTGTGGGATACCTATGGATTTAGAATGCGATCTCATAAAAGTTCCTGTAGGTGAAATTGCCAGGTGTCCCAATACTTTTGTCCATATAGTATAATACATGAGATTTTTTTTGCAACATTTCCCTTTTTACATCTAATATGGATGGATTTTAATATAAACAGCTAAACCTTGATCTTGGGGTAAACCAACCCAGAATAATAATGTTATGCTTGGCAAATTATATACCCATCAGTTGGTGTTGATTGTTTCCATGTTTGATTTTCTGAGTTTCTGACTCGTAGAGGCTTGCCAGCGAGCCACAGATGTGCCTATATTAACATGTGCTAAAGAGGTATTCTCTGTCTTTTTTAACATTGAAACTTGAAAGACCCATAGCGTAACACAAAAATGTGTTCTAATCTTAAGCCCTGTTTATCTTGATTGCAATTTCACTGACTTCAGGGTATTTATTAGTTATGCTCTCACTCTTCAATGATGACGTTCAATGGGTGTTTTAAATTTCATCACGATATAAAGATCTTGATAGATAGTATTAATCGGTAATGTTTTCTTGTACAGCTCTGCAAGCCTATTGATGCTTCTACCAAGATAAAGCAATGCTTTTATTACATTAAACAAGAATACAAAGGTCACCATGGAAACAGAAAACAGCATGATTCAATATGTATAATACTTATGTTTATTTGTAGGGCTATACCGCTACCATTAGTAATTCATTTGCTTATTTCTTTGTATTTTTGTTCAGGGCACTGAACATTCTCCCCCCTAAGAGCTAAGAAGAGGTTTGATTGATTTTGAAACACAGTAAGATAGCTTGTTAATCTCCATGCAGGCACACTGGGACTGTAGGCCAGTCCAATGCAGAACATGACCCACGGGAATGATGCTGCTCTAGAGGGAAACACACTGTAGCCAAATCAAATGGAAATCAGTTCTGCAACATGGTAATTCGATCAGGTCCTGCATTAATAAACTCACTCTATAAAAAATCCATCCCCTTATCCTTGTGGAAGGAAGTAATGAGTGAGTTTAAGTGGATATCAGCCAGATGGAGGATAAACAAGGTAATGTAGTTGGAGAAAAATAATTTCAGATTGGTTACTGCAACTTGTAAAATGAATGAACTTTAAGAATCTGCTATAGATACTAGCATGATGCATTATTTTATTAAACTTTATAAATGATTTACTGTATATATAAAGCATTCAGATATACTGTTTTATATCCCGTGCTTCTCTCCCTGGTGTGTTTGTGGCACATGGAAGTGTGGGCTTATCTACAGTGATGACCTGCGCTCATCCATTTGGGATAATAAGCAGCCCTGCACAGGTGATGTTGGCTGTTGGTATGCAAACCAGGACATCTTTATAAATATGATTACAGATGCGTATTAAGCACCCACATTGTCCCCCCCTCTCCTCCATCACCGCAAAGTTGCTTTGACAGTTCCAGTGACACTGCTTCTGGCTGAATCCCCCCCCCAATATATATTTGGACAGTCCGCGTATAATTAGAATTAATGTTGAGTGTGGACTAAGGAAATGAGGCATTATAGAGGGAATCAGCTATTCATTTTAATTTTATGCATCAGTTGTTGAATTTCACAGGCCATAATGGATGGACTGCATTTCTGTTTCACCGCTGCCTGTATGGCAGGACAATCTTGCTTCTCTATATGCATATAAGAAGAGAAATGGTCCTTGGATCAGAATTAACAAGGGGAGAGAAAGAAGAGCTGGTGGCTAACAGTGTGCAAGAAATGTTGCAAAAATATTAGTGCTACAATGTTACCACGATTTTATTACTAGATTTTCATAATAGCACGACATATGCACCAAATAATATTAGCTATATTGTTAAGTATAAAAAATATTCCATGCATTTATACTTACTTACACTATTATTTTGAAAATATAGAATCTTCAGTGTCAAGTAAAATTGTGTGGCTTTGAGGAACTCATAAAATCAGTATCTGACAAGACAATTAATATGTTATAATTTTTTGTATTACTAAGCTTTGTCTATAAGGAAGTGTAGCTTTGCTACAAATGTGAAACATGAGGGTTAATACTTTGCTAATTAATAATTGAAATTACTTAGCATTATTATGGATCCAGTGGAACTGGAGGCTTGACTGAATCATCAGTGCAGCTACAACATCTAACTGGCAAACCTAAAGGGTTCCTTCTGGGTGAACATCATTCCATATATGTCACCGTCCTATTGGGTCCTGCTGCTAAGGCTGATACTACTCTCAATGTGCCACCTTCCCCCATATTCATTGCTACCCCTGAGAGGTATGATGGTAATTCTAATGGATGCACGTCTTTCATTATACATTTCTCAACTTAATAGTTCACCATTCTGAGATATACAGAGCCAAGTTGAACACTTTATAATCAGAGGTGGACATTTCAGGTCCACCTCTAAAGAGTCACAGTCACTTAATATTGAATTGGTTAGTTGAAGCAAAATCTAGGTCTGGATTTTTACTTTCTGGACTTGAAATGTCCATCTTTATTAATAATTTTACTATTAACAGGAAACGCACTGGAGTGGATTACAGCACTATGGTATTAAAATAGCCCCACACTTTTTTCTGTGACCCAAACTTCAGTCAACACCAGAATCCTCTCTTCCTACACCATCTTTCTCCTCAAGCCATGTTCCCCTGCAGCTCGGGCAAGACTCCATTCTCCATTGGTAGTTTTGGACATTTCAGACTTCACTGCCCAGAGAGGGTGACAACATGATGATGTTGTGTTGATCTGTGTTGTTCAAGTGTATCATAAGCAATTTTCAGATCCAGTGGTGATTTCATGCAGTAACTGCATGATCACTGTCAATTACAGCACTAGTCAACTTAGGGGCAACTGGTAATCTTTTTGATGGAAGGTAAACCCAGAAACTACAGGACATCTCTCTTCCTCTCTATGTACATGTTTTTGATTAACAACCCCAGGACACTTGTTGTGTAATACATGTGATGGAACTTCTTCATTTACTGCTTGGTTTGTTTCATCAGTAAGAGACACAGCTATTAGTTCTTTTCTCCTCAAGGGACCCCTGCTGCTAGGGGCACCCCTGGCTCGGTCAGCATGAGCCAGTATCTGAACCCTTGGCAGGTCAGGTGGGCTGTTTCTCACTTGGTTCACTTTCACAGTTACATAACTAGAAACAAAGAACACATCATCTTTCCATCCATGCTGTGTTGTGGCACTCATTAGATAGGACCTTATGTGTGGCCTTCAAGAAGCCCTCCACAAGTTCACCAGAAACTTACTTATGTTCCAGTCAGCAATCATCCCTTAGTACAGGAACCTCAAAATAACATAAACCACAGAACTAGAAACCCATTGGTTCTGGTATCCCTGACGGTGTAAGGGATTTTGATCTCTCCCTTCCCGTTATATTTGAATCATTGAATAGTTTACTAATTGAAGAATTCCAGTGCATTCACCCTGATTATCCTGCTCCTAACTCCATGGCTACCTGCCTGGTATGCAGTGTAGGGCTTCTGCAGCCATCTATGAAGTGGAGGAGATAGTGTCTTGCAGAGTTTCTACCCATTTCCCACATGCCATGGTCGTATATTGTCATGGACTTTATTACAGATCTATTCCTTTCAAATGGATTTAGTACTATCGGTGTTCCTGTAGATCGATTTCCTAAAATGTGTTGGTTGTTGGTTATGTGGAGGTAGAGGGTTTATATCTTTTTTTTTTCTTTCTCTTGCAGATGGGACATCATAAATTAGTTGGCTAACAGGCATTTAAGGAGCCAGCTGGGATCCTAGGAGCAAGCAGATATATAGACACCTAGGGTCCTGAAATCAGATGGAGTGTTCAAGTTTGGTGCTGGTTTTGATAGTATTTTCAGCATTGCAGTATAGTGCTGGTATTGATAGTATTTTCAGCATTGCAGTATCGTGCTGGTATTGATAGTATTTTCAGCCTTGTGGTATAGTGTTGGTATTGATAGTATTTTCAGCATTGCAGAATAGTGCTGGTATTCATAGTATTTTCAGCATTGCAGTATAGTGCCTGTATTGATAGTATTTTCAGCCTTGCAGTATAGTGCTTAATTTGTGGGTCATGCGAGGTGTGGTTTGGATTCTATTCACATTAATTTGTGTTTTATTAGTAATGCAGTATTTTGTCTCATTACCCATTGGCTGGGCGACATGCATGCGTTGCTCGTATCAACCAGGCATGTTTATTGTTTTTTGGGATGGGAATGTACTTTTGGGGATTCTTTTGCAGAATTCTAAGTTTGTATTATATGTATCTAATGTTTGTTTGTTTCTTTGACCCAGCTAGATTGCTGGCTGCTGATCTCTCCCTTTATATGTATCAGAGGGGTGTGAGAGGGTTTTATCCCTTGTGTTGGTGCTGTTCTTTATTAGGTGGTTTTGCTTGTTTTGTTTTCCATTGGCCTGGTGGCATTAGGTTGTATATAATGTAGTATTGAAGGAAATGTGAGCCATAGGCTAGAAGGTTTTTTTCATTTCTTTCACCTTTCTTCCCTTTTGTTTTTTCTGGGGTTGGCCTGGGATGGTTGGGAGACTGATGAGTAGTGAGGTTTTGAAAAGCATGTTCGCTAGCATAATACAGTATGAGGTAAGTGGTGTATTTTTACTTTTAATGTGTAGTGTTTTAAGTGCTTGAATTGATCCACACGTGGCCTTAGACCTCAGCAGCTTGTCAGTGCTCTATCTTTGGTAGCTCGAGTAGCTTAAAATGCCGATGGCTTTGTTAGCCCCCATTTTTATCTATGTATCTACTGGCCAGCTGAAATGGCACGTCCCCCAACATTTAATAAAGATTGAATCTTTATATTCTTATCCAAAACCTGCTGATATATTTTTTTTTACCGAATTTCCACTAGCTCGGTTAATCTACCTTAGGGTTGGCATAGTTGGCCCGCACCCAGGGAAGAAGGCGTGCTACAGTTAATCTCCCTTGCTGAATGTGTGTTTAATCAGGTTTTTATGTTCTTCATGGTAACAGAGGACATTATCTTAGACTTAGGGCCACATTCCACACCTTGCATCTAAAGGTCATTCTATGCCTAACTCGAGGTTAACATTAACCTTCTTATGGGTATGAACCTCAAACTAATGGCCAGATGGAAAGACTGAATCACGAGAGTGGTGGTATCCTGAGACAGTACTACTCCTGAAAGTACATGCAGAATTTTGCCACTAGTCACTGGTTCACATGTCAGTTTCTACTTCACATGTGTTTTAGGCTGCAGTATCAGCCCCCCTCCCTCCCCCCAATATATTAGTCCTTTCAAGATGATGAAAGATATTTAGACTATGTTTGCCCTCGCCAATCATTTTCACTTACCACCCAGTCACTGGACTCATTTTATATTCTGTGTCACCTTGTTGAAGCTGCTTTCATGCAGTGCCACAAACTCACCATTCACTTCTGTGGCATCTCTGCCCGCCAGCTGAGGTTGGTAGTGGACTTTGTTGGAGTCCAGGCACTAAAAAGCTTAATATCACTTTTGGTAGACTGTAAAACCTATAGCCCAGTGAGGCAATG
This sequence comes from Brienomyrus brachyistius, assembly GCF_023856365.1. NCBI lineage: Eukaryota > Metazoa > Chordata > Actinopteri > Osteoglossiformes > Mormyridae > Brienomyrus > Brienomyrus brachyistius. Next base: position 24,255,219 of record NC_064543.1, read on the forward strand.
ATGGGTCTCTGGCCCATGCTGTCCTGGATAGTTTACTCATTGAAGAATTCCTCTGCATTCACCCTGATTTTCCTGCACCTACCCCCATTGCCAACCACCTGGTATGTAGTCTAGGGCTTCTAGAGACATCTATGAAGGGGAGGGGATAGTGTCACACCTGCACCTATCCGCATTCAGCCAGCCATACCCAGGATTCCCTGCATACTGAAACTCATCCGCATCAATAGTCACAGATTAAAAGCACCTATTCTTAGTTCACCCTTTGCAAGGTGTTGCGTGTTCTGCCATACTAAGCATTTATTTCAAGATCTGCTGTCTGACTGCTACTTCTTCAGCATTGTTTTAACGAATTTTTTTGCGTTGTTTGGATTTTGTTCATTTTTTTAAGTTCCTTGTATATGATTTTGAAAAAAAGATTTGGATTTGCATGCCTTTATTTGCATCTGTTATGTTTTTGACCATGAACTGGTCCTTGAACTGCGAGTCTGGAATTAATCTTGTTGTACCAGCACTTGGGTCCTCCCTCTGTCCACTCATTACACGAATATCTCATTTCATATTATATATAATAATAATTTGGAAGAAGTTTACAACAGATGCAAACTTTGAGTTTCATGATCCTTCAGAAAGCAGAACATGAGAGGGGAAAAGGAAAAAGCTGCTGAAGTGATGCTAGATTTATGTGAGGAAAGCATAGCGCTTTGCAGATGGGGAGAGACAGGAGAGCTTGGCACTTAATTTAGGGAACATAAATGAGAGTGAGAAATAAACAGACTCCTGCAAGCAGACTGGAGATGGCGTGAGCAGGCTGATGGCAAAGAATTTACATCCAAGCAGGACAGTATCTCAGCTAATCAGACTTTTTAAATGACTCTCATCAAAAGCTTTCCACTGAAAATCGTGTCCAGATTCGCCACCAACTGTTAATACCTGTGGTGATATAGCAGCAAGGGTGCTTTTGGCCTTGATAAAGCATTTTATGGGATGGAAGTTCACTTTACTTTGATGGTAGAAGTACTCCATCTACCATCAAAGCTATTTCCATCAGCATATCTGCCCTGCCAATTCGGAGAGGAGTGCAGAGGTGTTTCCTGGAGGCACAAGAATCAGACAGTATAGCACAGCTTAAGGCCACCTTGCCTCATGCCCAGATCACCCCATGTGCATAAATTCAGTTGCACAATCCAAGGCACCGTCTGAGCCAGTTAGAATATACTATTCAATGTCAGAACTTGTATTAAAACTACATGCAAAGAGAAGCAGGCTGATTGCGTTCCACTTAATGATCATAGCAGTTTGTACTTCCAGTTGTGTGCTTATTGTTACTGATGATTTTCTGTATACCTGCTGTAGCTTAACACACTGACCTTATAGGAGAGCACATGCATTATTCCAAAAATGAGTAATAGTTTTAATATATTCTAAAATGCAAAGGAACAGCTAAACAATAAGTTATATGATGGATTACTTATTTAGAGGTAAATTGCTTTTGAATACAGTACTACACCATAAGTTTTATATAATATATCATTCCACGCATAGCTGTGTCAATTAATAATGACATTCTGTAATGTAAGGAAAAATGTCAATGCAGGTCCATGGAAATGAGATGGAACTTGTTCAAGTTGGAGAGCTTGATGACTTCATTACGTAGCTTCAGTGTATGAAGACAAATGTAGCTTGTATGGAAATGCTACTCAGTTTCACACAAAGGACTAATGTGGAAGTGTTGCGAACAGTTCACTTTGTTCAATATCAAGTAAATCTGAACTGCATCCGTAAAACACTGAACAATAGCACTGCATTTTCCGCAGAAGAAAAAAAAAACAGTACAGTGCATATTTGTCACATTTCAAAACTTTATTTTAACATTTGTGTAAAATTAATGCATGCATTATATTAAGGGATGCAACAAAGGGAACTGATTGACACTGCATTCAGACCACAAATAAGGATGAGCAGAAAAAGTATCCTGATGAAAATGATCTTGAAGCTGATCTCATTGTATGGTCATACATAATGTTCAGTTACATTAATATATATTCAGCAGACTGCAGAGGCTTTTCATCTCCGCTTTCCTACTGGATTGTAAAGTGAGTTACTGCAGAAGCACTGATGAAAGGCACAATGCAAATTCGAGTTGTAATTGTGATCATTATACAGTCATTCATTCAAGCACCAAACAGACTTACTTTAGTCTTGATCAGACTGTGGCTGCATGCAGACCAGCAGACTCTGGACAGGCTTGCTCTCCCCCACAAAGCTCCTCTTCATCTTAATTAATAATCATTAAAGTCTGTTCAAATTGCCAAACCATGAAATACTGTGCTGTTCTCTTTGACTTCATAGAAAGTCTTAAGAGTAGTGCAATTTATTAAAACTGATATAGAGACATACCAAACAATTGTGACTGGATCATATTTAATTTATTTTAAATTATCTTACAAATAGCCAGACATAAACCAAGAAGCCTAATGCTTTCTATTAAAGTGCTTCAAATACTGTATAGCAGTATAAAAGAAGTTATAAAGTACAAAAATTCAGGTACAATGTCATACTATAAGTACAGGTACATGTAAAGGAATCAAACAAATAATTAAATAATCATTGTAATCTAAGGTCAAATCTTAAGTGTAAGCGCTGTAAAAATCAGTCAGGTTAAGCACAGTACTCATTCTAGGTCAATTCTCCCACAAAGACTAATGTACAACAATGAAAACTTTGAAAAAGAGCCATCCTCCAGGCCAGGTGTTCCTAGTGTGGAGGATGAAAGATAATTTCCAGAATATGTTTCAGAAAAAAATGCACTTTAACCCTAACTGCAACCATTCATTGCATTAAATATTCTGTATTATAATCTATGGAAGTCCCCCAGCTGGAAAAATGGCAGTTGTTGTCCCTGGCACGGTTATTTCAGGGGTCATGGGCTAAAAAGTCTGGGAATTCCAGTATGAAATTACATCAAAATCAGGCTTAGATAATCTTTTGTTATTTTTATACCTATTTAACATGCTGCCATTTTATTCTCTGAGGTTCTAGAAATGAGAACTGTGTGGAGGTGGGGTAATTTGGAAATAGTCTCTTGTAAGGAGAATCCATACATTTTCCACATGTTGTACCAACGGACAGTCTTAAAGGTTCACCCACATAGTGTGCATAGTTTACAAACATTGGAAACAATTACAAGGCATTGGAAAAAGAATAGAAAAATATGTATAATATACTGATAACAATGATCATTATTGTGATTTTGTTTTGTGTAAAGCAGGTGAAACGAAGGTGAGTATGGCCTGCAGCAAGGTCCACATGTACAGTAGAGAGCATGGTGAGATGTATGAGAGATATTTTGTGTGCATAACACCTGCAGCCTGGCAAGCCTCAATTCTGTCATGCCCAGTCTCGCCTGAATATTAGCAAATCTGTGATTAATGAACACATTTGACTGGTTCTGTATATAATGACTTTCTTTGTGAGATATTGCATGTTTGCCCATCAAACTTGAGTGTTAGTTCCTGGATTACCTGCTCTCCTACGCATATCTTGCTTTAATCTTGTGCTTTTGGATTTGGGTAATTTATAGTCGTGCTGTATCCACTGGTTTTTGATCTTATACTTGTGTTTCTGACTAAATTTTAGTTTACCATTTGCATTTGGTTTTCTCTGTGGCTGCCTTGCAAATTACTGGTTGTGTTTGGCTATGCTTTGAAATAATGTTGTTCTATTTTATTGTATACCCAGAGAGCACATTTTGGGTGCTTTAGGTTGTCGTCTGTCTGAATTAACCAAAAGTAAAATAAAAACTGTCCTGCTTGGATGTAAAAGTAACCCCATTTCCATGGGCTTCATTTGTAAAACGGAATGAGCCCGACAGGCATGACATCACTAAACATATCCAACCTGGCAGTGAAGCCACCAGGAAGTTAATAAAGGAGACTGGCAGCTCACTCTCGTTACTTCCTTCAACTGTTACACTACTGTACAGGGTGTTTCACTGCATTAATGGAATTTTTCACTATTGCCTGATATGTTTGGGGTTCAAATCCCACTGCTGCCTAGCTGTTGTGTGTATGGGGTTTACATTCTTGACCTGTGTCACATGGGGTTTCCTCCTAAAGTTCAGAGACATGCACTTAGGTTAATTGATTACTTTAAATTACCTGTAATGTATGATTCTTTGCAAGTGTGTGTGAAAATTATTTGTACTGACATAGAGAACGTAGAAATTCAGATTGATTATACAGGCATCCAAAGGACAATTTGATCGATTCATCTTGGCTACTGTTTGATGCAGTATCGATGGATGCTTAGGGGAAGTGAGTTGATGACAGTTTGCCACAATTTACTATAGATTGCAAAAGACTGTCTCTTCAGGGTACCTTAAGTAGATACAATATGCAGTAAAGGCCAAAAGAACTATCACTAATGACAAACAACAGTTCAGTACATTAAAGTCCAGCCTGTGTACATGTGAAGGGCGGTTCATACTTATAGCATTAAAAATATAAGTATTCCTTTTGATTCGTTTTCTGAAGTATACATAGATTTTTTTGTGTTTATGGTTTAGCCTAATCTGACAAGTTTGTTTTTCTTTCTTTGGATAACAGTGGTTTTCTGTGGGTTTTTGCTGACGATTATTTTCCAGTGGTGTGTCTGCTGATTTAAATATGTTGAAAGCTAAACACTGGTTTGTTATGGTGATGTCAGACAGAATGGATCCTCACCAGATTAATGTGTCAAAAAAAATTACGTGCAAAAATATAGGCGTCATCCTGATTTAATGTAGGTAGATGTTCTCTTCAGTAAAATCATCAATCCCAAACAAACATTTCAGAATATAGAACTTGTCTGCCTGGTCAGTATATGACAGTGTTGGTGCATACTAGTGGATACCTGGCTAGCCTGGCAGAAGTGTGACCAGCATCCTGAAGGTTTGTAAGTCCTAAAATATAAAATTGATACCTTGAATTCCCACAGACGAATAGTCAAGTTCCTCCTACAGTATAATTTCTGTTGGTACTGTAGCTTCAAAAGTTTTTGACTAACATACTTTTTCTTAGTTGTTCTTGTAAGTGTAAGTCTAAAAATCAATTTCTTTTTTTTTCCTTCTGGCAACGTGAACCAGATTATGCTTTGACAGAAAAACAAACTGAAGCATTTATTTTGATAAATTGCCTTTTGTGACATGACATGTGAAATGCTACGGGACAGAGGGTAAAAACAAAGCAAAAATTTGCTTTCATAATAGCCTTGCCAGTGGTATCTGAGAAGTTAATATGTTTACCACTAGATCACCATTTAAAAATCTAAGCTAAACTGATTGATAAATACCTTATCTGTACTTATCTGTCATTATTGCCTGTTTTGTGCTATGTGTTCAAGAATTTACAGCTCCATTATTGATCCATGGTGGTTTATTGTTTAACTGATCAAAAACTCTTTTGGCATTTAGAAATCTAAAAACATCACTTACAAGGCAAATTGTCTATGAAAACTTAATTACTTAAATTACAGTACACTTCTCATTTCTTAATTCAGGTGTAATTTTCTCCTACATAATACTACATACTGCAATTCTTTTGTAACACAATTGCACAATTAAAAAGGGTAGTTTCAGACACTTGATCCTGTTAGTGTGATAACTCAAAAAGTATTCAATAGATCTTTTTCTATGTTGTATACATGTTGTAAGGGTGAAGATTTTGACCTGATCAAATTCTGAGATAAACTCCACTAAAATTGAAGCAGTGCAGCATTGTGATAACAAAGAGAAGGGCAGACATTTGATCTTCTCAACTTGATAAGACAAAAACTCTTTGCCTGAGCATTTGCAAGCACATTACTGTATGTGGATGAAGATCTGGACCTATTAAAATTCAAATTTTACCAAAACTGAAGCAACAGCAAAGCAAAAATAAAGATGAGCTAAAATGAAAAATGAAGTGAGGAAACTTTATTGACTACAGTACAACTACTGTCCATAACACACATGTAGGTGAGAGCAAGCTTGGCAGCAATGGGCAGCCACTCATGGAGCTGGGGCTTAAGGCCCTTGCTCAAGGGTCCACAGACGTGACTATTCTGCAGAGGCCTGGCTTGAAGCAGCAACTTTCTGATCACAGGCACAGAGGCTTAGCCTAGTATGCCACATGCTGCACCCTAGATATGAGGCTTAACCTTCTGAACAGGATAAATGTGTTATTATTACTCTATTTTCCTTTGATTGGTCATATTACCACTTCACATAAACAGTATACGGATGAAAATCTACACATGAAATCTTCGCTATGACAGGCCCCGAATCACTCCAAAACTAAAACTGCAGTGATAGAGGGCAGCAAAGGGTGAAAATGCAGGATGTAGCCACCATTTTATAAACACAGCCATCTGCCATGTAAAAGTATTACATGGATGATCATACAGGTCAATAATTCTCAAACTGTGGGGTGCAAGATAATTTCCTAAATATTCTATAATATTTATAGTTTATAATGTTTTTTGTTGCCAGCCTCCCCAGTTGGCAAATTTTATATGTAGCGAAATGTTTCATGGAAAAGTCGCTGGAATAGATATTTGGAATATTTAATTATGTCACTTTATTGGGGGAGGTGTATGTATGGTCCACTTGTAAGCTACGATTTTATTTTTTATTCGATGCAATCTTATTGTGGGGGAACAACTCCTCCCCCCACTGCTCAGTGAAATTTATTGTGAGGGAATTTATTCATGCCACGTAGCCATGTAAGGGGTGGTACCTGAAAGAACAGGCGCAAATGTGATAAACCTATTCACATTTAAGTCACGCAACTTACTCCATGAGCAACGGTATATGAACATATGTGTGTATGTCTCAACAGTGGAGTGATTAACCACTTTTACCATTCAGAACATTCATTAAGCCATTGGGCAAGATAAAAATGTTGTTTTGTGGGCAAGGAATTGGTGTACTATAAGTGAAAGTCAAGAATTAAAGGATCTTTGATTGTACCTAGTCCTGTGTAAATACTGAAAATAGAATGTTTTTTTCCCTGTGGAAAAAGGAATATTTCAGTGTAGTCATGCATTTAAATCTTTCTGGAAAATGTGAGGAAAGTTAGCACCAGTTATGTGATTGATTTCAGTGTAGTCATGCAATTAAATCTTGTGGGAAATGTGAGGAAAGTTAGCACCAGTTATGTGATTGGCCAATATTGAAAAATAAAGGTCTGTGTCCCATGTTTTACCATTAGGGGATGATAATTGTCTTATTTTATGGTCCTTGAAATGTACCACCCCCCCCCCCCCCTTTCTTTTTTAAGATCAAAAGTACCAACCCTAGTGATGATTTAGTAGTAGTAGTAGTAGTTTGATTGACAAAAGCATTCAACTTCTGTTACATCCACACAATGCCCTGGTAAGGAAAAACACGAAATTATGAAAAGGTTCATTGCCTTTTGCCATTGCAATTTACAGTAATTCATGGGTCGTCAGGACCTGCCAGTAAGGGTACATTATGATTGTGCAAACTCTTCACAGCAAAGGCATCTATATATGAGCTTTGGGACTACAATGATGTTCTGGCTTTTCTTGGTGTGTTTGCATTGCGATATAATGTACAGTAAAACAGCTATGTGAAGCTTTGTAACCTGCTTATTAAAATAAAAGTAAAATTAATTAAAAAACTATGTGATACGTAAATACGTAAATGGCAACTGAATTAACCAAAAAACGTATATTGTGTCCATTTAAAAATATGGGAGAATAAATTTGGAATTGGAGATATATCAGACATATTATCAGAGTGGCCCTTACTGGCCCCTGTCCACCGCTGAAAGTGCCTACAATGGGTATGTAGACATCAGAACTGGACCATCGAGTAATGGAAGAAGTTGGCGTGGTCTGGTCTGAAGAGTCATGTTTTCTACTGCATCATGTGGACGGCTGGGTGCATGTGCACTGTTTACCTGGGGAACAGTTGGCATCAGGATGTACTATCACAAGAAGGCAAGCCAGCTGAGGCAATGTGATGCTGTGCGCAATGTCCTGCAGGGAAACACTGGGTCCTGGCGTTCATGTGGATGTTACTTTGATATTTACCACCTACCTAAACATTGCTGCAGATAAAGTATACCCCTCCATGGCAACAGAGTTCCCTGATGGCAGTGGACACTTTCAGCAGGATAATGCCACCTGCCATACTGGAAAAATTGTTCAGCAATGGTTTGAGGAACATGAAAAAGGGTTCAAGATGTTGACTTGGCCTCAAAATTCCCCAGATCTCAATCCAGTGGAGCATCTGTGGGATTAGCTGGACAAACAAGGCTGATCCATGGAGGCCCCACCTTGAAACTTACTGGACTTAAAGAATCTGCTGGAGTGTGTGGTGAGTATGGATTAGGTGGGCGGAATGACTGAAGGGGCTGTCTGGGGAATACAGTGCTGTCTTTCCGACAGCCCCCTTTCAAGTTTATGACATTATCTGTAAACAGCAGAAGCAGTATCCATAACCTAGCTCAGCTTGGCATCATAGCACAGTCTAGATCCTCATGTAAAACAATTGGCTTTGTTTTCACTCTGCTCAGACCTCAAAGTTTACTCACAGAAATCCACTAACAGTGAAGTATCAATCCCAAAAAGGGTGTTTTTTTCCTCTCATGGAGAGAAGTTGTTGTGTGTGTTACCCACTTCCCAGTCTGACCGGGGCAAGGCAGTGACTGTGCCATTTCTGTTCTGCCCTGTCTGTTACCCAGCCAAAGGGAACACACGCCATTGGTCATTAGTCCATGAAATAAGCTGTTTCATGCTGCTGTGTTCACAAAGAAGTCCTATCAGCTTTAATTTTGGGCTCCATTGGTCAGAGCTTTGTTCTACAAAATGCTCCCTAGTCCTTCTTGGGTGGACTTGGGTGGAATGTATCGCTTACCACTTACACCTCGACTGAAGGTTCCTTTTGGCGCCAGTGTTCAAAATGTTTTACATTTTATTAGCCCTCAACCTCTTAATTTCCATTTTGTCTAAATTTAAAATGCCTAAAATATGAATACCCTTAAGAATTAATTTAAGCTGTTGTTATCTTTGATATGAGGACATGAAGGGTGGTAATTGATGATTCGTTAATTTTCACCACTGATGGTTGGGATGTGGCTTAGGTCCTCGTTACAGTATCATCTAATTCAGACCTGGGCAAAAGCTGAACCACGGAGCTATTTTTACTGGCGCTCACCATCATTAAAATTAAAATTAATACAATGTTTTTTTCCTACTGGCACATAAAATGGGACTCTCTAAAGAATGAAACATTGAAGCAAAATATAGGACATAATCATAATAATTATCAATAATCATTACAAAGGAATTATGATAAATAATTATAATGGTAAATAGTTATTTTAAAATGTCCCCTGATGACATGGTGATCAGATTTGGCCGCCACTGAACAGGCGGGGTCTAATCCTTAGATCAGAGCTTAACCATAGATATTTCAGTGGTTATTGCCAGGGGGGTTTCTAGCTGATAAAAGATCAGGAGCTAAGTCAAGTTTACCTGGGTCTTAACTTTTGTTTTTGAAGGAAGATAATAGGCACCGGGGCTAAAATACTCGGTGTTTGGCCTAAAATGCTCAGGGTTGCAGGCCCAAGTGATCTCACTTAACAACGGCCATGGTTATTAGTATGTGCTTTATATATATATATATAGAAAGAGAGAAAGAGAGAGATGAGAGAGAGAGAGGTTAGCATTACTGTGTGTATGTGGATCATCTGAATACTATACTGAACTGCTTAAAACGCTTTGAGCAAACCAAGTTTTTGATCAATTTTCTACCATCATCTAACTTGATATTTCAGCTCCCAACATTGTTTACTGACAACGCAAGACAAATTTTCTGGAAAAATAGTTGTGAAATGTGAAAATGTTAAGCACATACTTATTTTATACAAGAATACTGCACATAAGGTATGTGTAGTTGGGTGTTTTTTGTTTTTGCAATCTTATTATAGCCGCATCCATTTACCCAGGATTACCTGCTCCCTCTTTGGAGGGGCTCCTCGTGGCCTTTGTTCCTGAAGGCTGGCATCACTGAGCACTGAACAGAATAAAATTGTACCGACCATGAAATTCCCACGTGCAATATTTCACCTGTAATCATACGTTTCTACACGTTTTCTTGCTCTTGGTTAAAATCTATATGTCTCTGCTTTTCATGCTCCTGAAAGGCTGAGAACAATCACATCAGTTCTATCTGCAGAAAATCGGTTTCCAATATTTAATCATGGTTTCACATTTTACAGATTTTCAGTGGAACAGGGGTGGACCTTAGACATTTCATTGACAGCTAAATGGTAATTGGTCACTATAATTTTAAACGGGGAAATAAAATGTGTTTTTTTTCCAGCTTGAACACTAGTTCTCCACACGCATACACGGCAAATGTGACCTGAAGCTTGTGTGTGGAATTAGGTTACGAGGCCAGGTCAGCTGTAATCAGCTGCCTGAATATTAGCTGATTGCAGCCCTCACTGTTCTATCTTAGCTAATTAGAACTTGGTAGGTGGCATGTTAATGGAAAGTGTACCTGCTGCACATTCCAAATGGAAAGCGACATCCAGAGCCATTATGGAGTTACCCTGCAGGCATGATTTGGTACCAGACAAATGGCTCCATCTAGGAGAGCCATTATTTGTTAGTAAGGTACAATTAAAATGATTAGACATAAAAAGGGTAGAATAGAAAAAACACAGGCTGGAAATGATGTAAATGTTAATGGCTGAAAGGAAAGGGAGACCTCCAAACAGATGATGTGTACCTGTATACCAGTTCAAGTGATGTCCTGAGAAACTGGTACCATTTGATGTCAATGGAAAAAGAAAATATGTAATTATAAATTATAAAAGAAAAATATTATGATGGGGGAAGATATTAAAAATAAAGATGAAAAAAAGACCCTTTATAAAATTTGACAAAAAGACAAAAGTCCTGAACATCTCGATAAATGTTAGTATTTCTTAGTTACCGTTCCTGAACGTTCGGCTCTCAAATAATCTTGTCAATCACGTAGACCACCCTGGGGTGCAGGCTGTCTACCATTTGAAAAAATTCCATTCTTACACTTTACCACCACTCCTCACATGCCCCCCCAACCTCTACAGTTTCTAGCCCCCCAACACACATTCTTTGGCAGTGACTCTTCCTTTTTGCCATCATTAAGCACCAGTGCTTTGGTTTTGGTGTGATTTTCTCAAAATGAAATAGGTCCCAGATCATCATGTGTATAATATTCCTGGGAAGATGGAAAAATTCTAAAATTGATTTCTACAGCTAGGAACCATTTCATTAATTCTATACACATGACAAGTAAAGTTGATTTAGGTTTTAAATGGCAAGAATTGCTCATTAACAGTCTTGAATGGTTTGTATGCTAATGCTTTTAGTTTTTCCACCTTTACACATGGAAAAGGACTGAGGCTGTCTTGTGTACTTCATGGTCATTTCTATGTGCAGTTCCATTTTGTAATCACAATATTTTGTCTTAACTGCGATGTGCAATGCAAGTTATTTTTATTTATGACATATGAGCAATATAAATAAATTGAATTATATGAATATGATTGTATGTGTCTATATTTACTGAATAAATCATCTTTTTCTACACAAAAAAAAAGAATTACATCCATCCAACCATTTTCTGTACCCGCTTGTCCTGTGCAGGGTTGCGGGGGTGGGGTGGGGGGGGGGGGGGGTCCAGAGCCTTGGAAGCTATGGGTGCATGGCAGGGAACAACCGAGGATGGGGCCCAACCCATTACAGGGTACACACACCATCCACACCTACAGACAGTCAATTAACCTCAGCACGTTTTTTGACTGTGGAGGGAATCGATACCCAAGGGAAAACCCCATGACGACATGAAGAGATCATGCAAACTCCACACACATGGAGCCAGGGTGGAGACTTGAATCCCAGTCCCAAAGGTGTGAGGCAACAGTGCTAACTACTGCCACTGTGCATCAAAGTAAGACCGGTTTATAACAGTGATTTAAGAGCTCAGGTGAAATATCACACTGAGGAAAGAAATCTGAGTGAAAATGCAAGTGAAATTGTTGGGGTCTAATGTAAGGAATTTACATTTTTTAAACCAGAAAAAAATCCATTTTTCACAGGCTCAATCTGGTGGGCAAGTGTTTTCCCAGCGGACATAAAGGGGAAATGAGAATCCGGCCATAAAGGCTATTGTTGCATATAGTGGCCCACAGTGGAGCAGCTCTTCTGACAGCCCACATTACACTGTCACCAGAAATCAACCTTGGTGAAAGAAGCACTCCCCCAGGCAGTTTAAAGTGAATTGATCCTCTTTATTCTTCAGGAGCCAACACTTCAAACAACTTAATGACACTTTTCTTGGGAAACCAAGCGATGGGAGCCTATAACCGCAACAGGTCTGTGATTCTGTGATTACCAAGATCAAACAGGCAGCTCAATCAGCCCAGGCTCCGCAGCCAGGCTGAAAAGGCTGCTTCTCTTTACCAGAGCTAGTGGATTAATACTACAGGAGATACTGGGTTGTTGCAGTCCTTTCTCTCTTTCATTCCTAAATAATTATGCAGGGAGGAAAGGGGTCTCTTGAGGGGATCTGCATGGTGCCACATGATTCTGTGCACAGCCACAGCGCGCTAGACTGTGTCAGTGAATCTGTTTTTTTTTTTAAATTCTCAATAAGAAAGGATCTTGACCTTGGCTGCATCCACTTGATTGTGATTGCTTGTTTCAGGAGATACCAGCTTTTAAGTGGCCTTAAAGGCAATGCCAGCATAATGCCCCAGAATTATAAAGTTTGCTTTGACAACATATGTTTTATGAAGGAGATGAGCATTATTTCTTTGTAATCAAATATAATTTGTAACATGCCAGCTCTAAGGTGATGGATCAAACAGTTCCTGCCCTATGACCACTAAGTCTGTGGTGTTGAATGGTGTAGGTAAGAGACTACAAGCACTGCAGGACTGCTCATACTAATTTAATAACTACTTTTAAACCCTCTTTTCAAGTGGCTGTTCCACCTCAAACAAACAAAGCCTATAACCTCTTGTGCCTTTAAGACCAAATTAGATTACCATTCTTGACATGATGTAAAGTAACAGCTGTTTAACCTTTATAAATTCACCAACAGGAGATACAAGCAGAGTGAATGTAATCCTTTAAAGCATTTTGCGATCTGTATCTTTGACTAGCCATTTAAATGCAAATATGAAGACCCCGTGCGTTCCATAAGTGCAATTTTGTGAATTCTGCCTGACAGCGCCTTTTGCACAGAAACAGAGAAGCCATATTCTCGTCACACGTCAGGGGGCAGATGCCCTAATGACTGGAAATAAATGCTTCCCCACTGATAGAGATCAGATCTAGGGAAGACAAATGGTCTGCCTGCAGGTAAGGATGATAAATCTCCTAGACTGCGACAACCAGGGCGTGAGGGGACTCCCAGCAGATTCCTTAACCTCTTTCTGCTGAGGTCACAGCCTTCGTCTTTCCAGTGTTAATGCATTCCTGACAACTGACCAGATAAGCCCCTGATGGCTGGTCCCTTCCTAATCGTGTCATTTCAGGAGCCGTTTCTTATTTTAGACAGTTTATTACAGGCCAAACGTATCAAACAAACCAAACAGAGCCAGAGTCACCACAGAAGACGATAAAGACCAATGACCTGCAAGCATTTGTTACTCCCATCAAACCAAAACATACTGGCAAACACCAGAGTCCGTGACCCTGTTGTTTAAAGTGTGGGCTGTACTGATGTTCCCCAAATAAACATGTTTTTTTGGTGTTTCTCTGTACTGTTGAGAATATGTTTTTTTTTTTTAAAACTTACTATACTTATTATATGGTATGGCTATTCTTTAGATATTGCCAATATTACATACTGTAATGAACTGAAATCGGCGTATTCCCAGATGTCCGGGAATACATATGGTTTTAGTGTCATTGTGCCATCCCTGCTGCCACAGTTACTTTGATATGTAAGGAAAAAACTCAAAAACTATTTGACTGATCTTTCTTAAACTTCGAACTGGCATTGCATGGGTGAGGAATTAAAACTAAGTAACTTTTGAGAGAAATCACCCCAAAACTTAACTGACCCCACTAGTGGCAACAAAGGGAAGGTTGAAAGCAGACGACATTTTACTGTGAATGCGTTAAGTCAGAACGTATTTCATAGATCATATTACTGCTGGACAAAAACATTATATGGATGAAAGTCTACACCTGGTTTCAGTTTCAGACAAATTGCCCCAAAAATGAAGCAGCAGCATTGTGTGCAGCAAAGGAAGAAAACGGCAACTGTAGAAGACATTTAGTCTTGTGAATACAATAACTCTAAAAGTATCTTTTTCAAAAAACACAGACATATTGTAGGAAATACATTCTGTAAGTGGTCAAACTGGGACAGATTGCAGCTTAATTGAAGCAGTGCCACATTGATAGTGAAGAAAGGGTAGTTTCGGACATTTGATTCCGTTACCATGACAATTCAGGTGGTCTTTGACAGATCTTTTTCAATCTTTGCAGACATGTTGTGTGATCGGGACCTGGTCAAATTTTGCAGTGAATCTCATAAAATCTGAAATAGTGATAATGAAGAGAAGGCCAGCTCACACATTTGATCTTGTCAGCATGATACTGTAACTCAAAATTGATTTGACTAATCATACCCAAACTTCACTTCACATTAAATGGGTGAAGAATCTGTTCAAATTTTGTTTAGATGTCACAAAAAAATTGAAGCAATAGCCCTTAATGACAGCAAAGAGAAGGATTTGTTAATTCTTACTCTATTTACCCTGTATGATTTTTGGTTGATCTTATTATCACGTCACAAAAACATTATTTGGAGGGAAATCTAAACCTAAAAATGCAGTTTGTGCAATCTTCCCAGGAACATTGAACAGGTCAATGATTCTAAAACGATAAGGTGTGGGATGATATTTTGAATATTAAATATTGTTACGGAGTGGAATGTAGCGGGCCAGGAAAAGAGGTGACAATACACTTAGTGGCTCACGAGACAAGGGATTTATTATTTAACAGAAACAACAGAGGAAAACCCATGAAAATAAAGGGACCACAAGGGGACAGAAAACTATAACAGAACTTAATACTAAAACAAACTACAAAAACCAAGAGAAACACAAACAGGAAGCAGGGCAACACAGACAGCAGAACAGGGTACGAGGACCAAAGCTCATACACCATAACATTACAATGGCTGACTAAAGCACAGACTGAAAGAAGGCACTTATATACACAGACATACAGTACAGGGAAAACAAGGAACAGGCGTATGAACCAATCAAGGAACCAATCAAGGGAGACACAGGAACAACAAGAAACAGGTGGACACAATAACCGTAAGAGTACACAGCACTACGAGAATTAATGAACACTAAAGACTGAGAATCTACACCAAGACTAGGTGAATCACCACCAGGAAAAACTAGGAACAAGTTTTAGGAAAAAAAATCACAAACCTGGGAGAATTCATGAAATTTACACTACAGAACAAAAATCCAGAAAACCAAACAGGTACGACTGATCTCTAGCTCAGAATATAAGGGAAGAGTAACTGAGCCGCACACTGACCTATACGGCTGTCTGGGAAACAGGGAAAACACACTAGGGACTTAGACACACTGGGGCTGAAGGGCAAGAAACAGGGAGGAGGACAGGATGGCGAGCAACACCTACTGGCCAAACTGGAAGGGGACAGGAAGGGCAGGGTTGGACAAGCGCTGACCCTGACAGTAATAAACATTATATTGATTTTTAGTCACTAGCCTCTCTGTTCAGCAAATTTCATTTGTAGCAGCCCAGTAGCTGGTTGGTGAAATGAGTCCTGTAACGTATCATCATCGCAAAAATGATTGTGTGAAAATTTAATCCTGTCACTTTTTTTGGGGATGTGGGACAATTGTGGAATTTTCATTTGGCATAATTTATTAGATAACGTGCAGGGCCGTCAGACAATGAATTTGGACCTGGCACGGCATTCTCAGTGGTGTGTGTGTGTGTGTCTGGTCCAGACATACCTTACCTTGTGGGGACCGTGATACATACCCACTTTTTTACCCTATAGGGACCAGTTTCCTAAGAATAGGTTAAAAAATGTATGTGTGTAACTGTCTCATTCAACATGTATGTTCAGCCGTCAGTCAAGATAAAGTGACTTGTTTGCTGATATTCCTGATATTCCTGTTTTTTTTGTGAATAAGGAATTGGTATACTAGTAAAGCAACCATAAATTAAAAACACTTGGATTTGTAAATACTGTTCTTGTTGTTTGTATGTAATCCCCTGTATATACAGTTAACAAGAATATATTTTTTTTATTCAGATTTTTATTATAATTTTTTGAATTTCAGTCCCATATATAATAAAATATAATATAAAATATATAAAATAATATATGTCCCATTTCTCTTGTGTTTTCTGACCACGTGATTATAAGAGCAATGACTCTGTTTAATGACAATGCAATGTGCACATTTCCACAAAATCGAATACTTTATATTTTGTATGACTCATTTTTACATGAATCCATTTGGGTTGTGGAACGAATCATCTGAGTTTCCATTATTTCTAATGGAAAAATTTGCTTTGATATACGAGTGCTTTGGATTACAAGCACGTTTCCAGAACAAATCATGCTCACAATCCGAGGTTTTACTGTATATTACATACACAATGGCATACAACCGACCTAGTGCTGCTCCCACAAAGCCTGCATTCTTCACACTTGCGGGGGAAAATTCTGCAAATTGTAAGTGAATAAGTATACTTTCAGACCTACACACACATCACATCACAACAAGGACTTACAGCATTAAGGCAGAAACAATTTTATTAACTGTAACATTTACAGTACATTACTTCTAAAAATTGTGGAAGTAGGGGAGTGTGGGAGAAGTGCAGATTAGATGGCAGGGCCAAACATACAGGCTGTCTGAGAATTAAATGCTGTTGTTTCTGACAGCACCAGATCTAGTTTTAAATTATGTTTGTGCTCGCTTAACTTTTCCTGATTCATTAAGGAAGACTGATAATATATTAAAAAAATGAGATATGACCTTTCATATTGTAACTTTGGGCCTACAAGGTAACAAACTGTATAATATCATCATCAGCGAGGGAACCTACAAAGCATTTACAGGACAGGAACCACCCCACTAGCCTGCACACTGAGAGCAATAATCTCTGAAAAATTTTCATTTAGCATTTTAATTATAAGCTTCAAATATTAGATCACTTTGCAGGAAAACTTTAGTCTCCTCAGGAAATGTTTTATAGAACATGAGTGTACGTGGCCTCAGAAAAGCACAATTATGCTGAAAGACCAATTATGAGAAGTATGTCTTTAGTCTCTGATCAATTGCCAATTAAGATGGCATTACAAAACACATGTACAATTGATTCAGCTAAATTAGAAGTGCACATGCTGCTGAGATACTGCTTTCTCTGCTTAGATTGTGCTAAGATGCACCTTAAAATACTGCAGCTATGTACATAAATTCAGGAAGATTTGAACACATTCATTTATTTAGAGTAATTTTGTATCAGCCTTTAGTATAGCATGTAGAATACTGCTTATGTATCAAAAGCCTTCATTCCATCAGTTTCTGAAGTGACTGTTGTTAGTACTTTAAATGTACTTAAATTGTGTTTTTGTATCGTTTAAAAAAGTTTTCATTGAATTTTACATTTGTTCTGGAAGCAGCTACACATAAATTTAGTGAGAGACTTCAATGCAATTTAAATTTAGATTGCTTCAACTACTTAAATCAGTCTTTCTAGTATTTAGAAAATCAAACCAGTTGAATTCGACTGTGCAGAAATTGAGAAGCTAAAAGTTAAATCTGTTAGACACGACAGAGAACAGAAGAGAGAATGTAATCTGATAGAGTTGATGGCATCATAGATTACCATGTATGCTGACTAAGGTCTTCCATTTTCCTTTGTTTTCTTTGCTGCAGAACAGGGATGTTGGATAAAGCATAAGTACGAGCATTTCAATTTAAATTTCCCTCTTAGATAGACGCAACAGCAGTAATGGGAGGATTACAGTGTACTACACTGGGGTAGTACTGTAAGTAAATGCATATGTGACCCGTCGCCACAAAATGAGTCTTAAGTCGCACTGGTAGAACTGCACCCATAAGACTCATTTTGTGGTGTTGGGTCACATATAGTAATCCATCCATCTATTTTTCAAACCGCTTATCCTACTGGGTCGCAGGGGGTCCGGAGCCTATCCCGGAAGCAATGGGCACGAGACAGGGAACAACTCAGGATGGGGGGCCAGCCCATCGCAGGTCACACTCACACACCATTCACTCACACATGCACACCTACGGGCGATTTAGCAACTCCAATCAGCCTCAGCATGTTTTTCGACTGTGGAGGGAAACCGGAGTACCCAGAGGAAACCCCACGACGACATATGGAGAACATGCAAACTCCACATACATGTAACTCAGGCGGAGACTTGAACCTGGGTCCCAGAGGTGTGAGGCAACAGTGCTAACCACTGCACCATCATGCAGCCCCCATATAGTAATCACACTTTGAAATAAAATGATCTTACCCTAATGTAATAAATGTCCCCAACAATATAATAAAAACCTGTTTTTTGACATTGTAGGGACCATTTTTCAGGTCCCTTCAAAGATCTGTAAATGGCATCAAAAGAATAAAAATATCTCTTTTTTTTTTTGGTTACGTACTGCATGCTTAAGGTTTGGGCTGGGTGGGGTTAATGGTGTCATGTTGTGATTAGAGTTTTCCCCTTACAAATGAGTGGAGAGACCCCTCAAAAATATAATTACACACCTATGTGTGCGTGCGTGTGTGTCTCCATGTCTGTGTATGTATAAATAACATTGTAGGGACCAAATGCCCCCAAAATGTGATAAAAACCTGTTGTTTTGACCTTGTGACAATTGTTTCATTCCCCACAAGGGGAAACTCAATTTTATAATAAAAAGTCAGTGACTGCAATGAAAAAGCAAAAAATGTCAAAAAGTATTTTGTTTGGTTACTTATAGTTAAGGTTAGGGATGGGTAGGGGTTAAGATTGTCATAGTTGAGATTAGTATTATTTGCATAGAAAGACATAGATACCTAATCTGTGCATGTGTGTGTGTTATATTTATATTACATTGTGGGGACCGAATGTTATTTTGACATATTTCAGGTCCCCACAAACATCTGTGAATCAAAAAACTAAAATTGCCAAAAGTCTCGTATTTTGTTTGGTTACTTATGGTTAAGGTTTGGGCTTGGTAGGGGTTAAGGTCTTCATGTCGGGATTAGAATTTTCCCCATTAATAGGGGAGTCCCCACAAAGATGTAATTACAAACCTGTGTGTGTATGTGTGTGTGTTTCACAGCAGAAAAATAGAGGAAGGCAATGAAAAGTGTCGCTAATATTCCTTCTTATGAAGTCTACTAGCATCCTGCCTGCTATGTTCCCAGTCTCTTAGGGTCTGCTCTGCACTACAAAGAGGCAGGCCTTTGATTAATATCAGGTCATTAGAGACTATCAAGATAATGAATGTCAGAGAAGAACACTGCTGCAAACAACCTCTGTGAAATCATGGGAAAAAGAAGACATTAATATTTTAATGTTCATTCATACGGAGCAAAAAAAATCTAAGACCTACAGTAGGCAAGTCTAACTAGTTTATTTCAATGTATGACTGCCTTGCTTAATCTAAAACAGAAATGTGATGTCTGAGGAAGAATTTCATTTACAAAACTGTTGTCTTTGTGTGAATAAGATGTATTCCCTATGGAATATTTATGTAGTCTTTAAGCAAATTCTCCTCTTGTTTCCATGCCACACATTGTTAAGTTCTCCTGTGATCTATGAGAAAAGCTTTTTCTAAACATTCATTTACAATTTCACCTTAATGCGAAGTGTTTTCATTGACCTAGATATTAATTTACAAAAAGCTATTCATCTAGTTGCTCAGTATTGCATCTAATTTGCATATTAAATGCATACAAGTGGGGTCCTTGTCTGTTTTCCTTTATTTTGCATTAATAATATTCACTGTTTAAGGACTCCGACATCTACAGGCATAGCAAAGGGAGGAATTCATGCAAGTCTTCTGACAAATTGTGTTTTATTTGATTATTTTTTTGTCACAGCCTCTTCTTAATGAGAACACACGTCATGGCAAACCATGAAACACACAAGTGCACGCTGAGAATGCAGTGGGTTTCAGCACAGGCTACTGAACAGGACATAAATCTTCCTCAGTTTTACTCTCTAAAATCGGATCCAGAATCTTGGGGAGATAAGGGGAACCGTCTGGGTGATCCATCAGTGACTTTGGGCCCCTCTGAAGACAGGCCTGGAGGGGGACACTTTGAGGTCCGTGAGAAATGACAGACAGCTTTGCCGCAGGGGAAACTTTGCAGTGCACTGATCAATAGCTACTTAATTCCCAGAACCCTTTATTGATTGCGATGGCTGAAGAACAGTGCAAAATCATTAGAGGTTGAAACATTTAAAAAGAGATTAATAATTCATCTCAGAATAATACATTACTATTTCAATATGGCAAAAATGTGGAGAAACATATTTCCCTACAGGAGTCAGCACTTCCTACTTTGATGTGTCAAGGTCTGAAACTTAATGCTCCTGTTTGTTATTTTAAATCATACGATTCAGATACAATGAAGACTCTTAAAGTACTAGGGAACTTTTCACTTTGTTGGCTGGTGTGACATATCTTTGCAGTGATGCTGTATCACACAACAGGGTGAAATAGCTGACATTATGTAACCTAGTTGACACATCTCTAGAATGCAGGCTTCGTGGGAGCAGCACAGCCTGTAAAGATCCATGGATAACCAGCAGCTGAAATCGGACAGTCGTGTTTCTTGCTGTGCGGAATAATGGGAGATTTATGGAAGCAGCATGTAGGAACATCTTGGGCAAGGATGGCGAGCAGAACCATTTGACAGTGCGACGGATCTCTGGGTGGCTATAGTTTATTAGGAGAGGTGCCATGTTTTTCAAGGGTAACGAGGACTAGGGTTGCTGAATAGTATTAAAACTATACAAAAGTAAGGAGTAAACTCTGGAATATGAATTAGGGACAAAATGAAACCAAAGTGGCATTATTTTGCTGTGAGTTTTTGGACTAGTGTTTGGCTTTGATTTGGGTTATTGGGCATGAACCAAAGCAAAATGCCATAAGTCATATCTACTCAGAAAATGAGTGTGTGTGAACTGAATTACGTCTGTGCCACCGGAACCTTCCGCCCACATTGTTTGTCAGGCCTGTCCCCAGACTCCACACATACCCGTCTCAACAATTGTGTTGCCCTTTAGCCATTAAAATTTAAGGTAAATCTCACTTTATTTTATGTGTTGTATATCACACTGTCCTTCTTCCCAGCTGGAGGCTGGAAAATTTCCATATTTATATCCTGCCTGTGATTTAAATGTACACCAATCTATCAAAGACTTAACGAAGGGAATATGGACTCCTCTCATGACATAACAACTGGAGAAAAACAAACCCCAATGACAAGAAGAAAGACATAATCAGAAAAAGCAGACATTCATTGGTATGACTTTGACACATCCAGGTTATTACCACCAAATCCATGTTGAGAAGATGTAATGAATATTTAAACAGTGTCTGCTGTCTCTGTTCCCTTACTTAGTCTGCTTAGAAACAACAGGCAGAGCCAGCTTGTTTGTGGTTCTCAACAACATTCTTTTGTTGTTATGTACTACAAGAATGATATGCACATATGAAAAATGCCTCATTGACAGCCATGATATCTAACCTCTCTATTAACATGTGGCATCAATGTCAACACTAATAGCACAATCTTAAGCCTGTGAAGATCAAAAGTCATTGCACTGATTTGTTGAGTTGTCCCATTCTTAAGAAGCTCTTGATTTTAATTTACCTTAAGCCACTGGTAATCCTGTGTCCAATAGAAGTAATTGGGAGTGCATTAGTCATTACCAAAAGATCAATGCATGCAGGTAGGGAGAGTGTGCCAGATGATCTAAGGTGGAATTTGCATAAACCCTCAAGAGAACCCAGTGAGGAAAAAAAGTATAGATTTAACTAGAACACATTTCTTCGTGAACATGGCCCGTGTATTACACAATCTGCAGAGTTGCAGACTACTTAATTTACACATGTTACAAGAGTGCAGGAGGGGCTGGTTCACATCAATCATATTATTAAAGTGAGAAGAAGGTAAGTCATTTTGTTGCACCACCAGCAGGGCCTGGGCAGCAAGATTCAAAAATACTCTTTATAAATGAACACTTTATCTATTACCTCTGCAAATAATTAAACAAATAACTGTCAGTCTATCAGTCATTATAGAGACAGCAAACCAAAAACAACGTTAAGAATAATAAAAATATCTTTTTTTCAGGGGGGATGGCTATCTCTGAATTTGTGCTTACTTTGATTTACAGTGTATATTATAACAAGATGGAGTTTCACTTTCTTTAACTTTCTGTTCTTTGTGGTTATTAAATGAAATTAAAATGAATAATAAAATATCATAAGGGATACCTGTCCTTATATTAAATTACAAAAACATCACACTGGCTGTGGTCTTCTTAAGTGGCAGGAATCCTTGACACTGAGATGGGAGCCTGGTTCACTGCAGATAGATTAAAGATTTGAAGATACTATTATGTTATGACCCCAGGTGTAATTTGCTCCGCCTATGGGTGGGGGGTTTCTTTGGGTGTGTCTCTCGGTTTCTTGTGCCGCCCACTCTAAGATCTCATGCCTCTCTGTTCTGATAGGCTGGTTTCTTTTTCATCATTTCCTTTAAGGACTTTGCTTGGCCGTTGTTGCTATGTGACACTTGCTTTTCTTAGCCCTTCTTGGATTTGGTTGCGTCTGACTCTGTTTTGTTGATAGCATTTTAAATATTTATAAGTATTGTGTCGACTGTCAGTAGCTGGGGAAGTAGGGAGTGTGATGCCATTTTGTTTCAATTTGTTTTCTCTCAGTTTTGGCTAGTTAGGGGTTTTGTGTATCTGTATTTTCGTTTTGTTTGGGTTAGGTAAAGGAGCACTTTTTTCCAGTTGAAGGTGTCTCTGTGTGTAATTTTCGCCTGGTCACCTCCTGAAGTTGTTTCCACTGCTAATAAAATTACTGGGATGTAGCTCTTGGGCAAAAAAATAGGCCAGACCAGCTTTCAGTGGTACAGCGGTACCTCAGAAAACGAACTTAATCCGTTCAGAACTCAGGTTCGAATCCTAAAATTTTTTATTTCTGATTGAATTTTTCCCATAAGAAATAATGGAAAACCAATGTGCTCGTCAATGATCGCTGCTGCAGTGAAAAAGCAGGAAACGAAAACTCACTTAGTCTTCTTGTACACAAAATTTAAATCATGACAAGACTGAAATGCAAAATAACACATGTCTGGGTATTCAGCATTTTCCATAACATCTTTTGGCTATTTGCTGTTGAGTATCATTAAAAGCTTAATGTTTTGCAGTTTTGGTTTTGGCTCATTTTGGCCCAGGAGTGTACAGTATAGGGCACACTACAGTATGTGGTCTCACTCCACTTTTTGCTGTGCCTTTCCCTAAACAGGGAGGCAACAATTAGACACCGATATATTACACCAATGCCATTTATAACATAGCCACACATTCATATTACAACAGAGAAATAAAACACTCATGACACCTATATGACTAACCGGTAATTGTGGTCAGGATATGGTACTTTTTACTCGATGCTGTACACAATTTGTAAGAGGTAGGGCAGCATGGAATATGAAATATAAATATCTTGTATAACGAGCTGATGACTCATTGCAAATGTCTCCAAGCCATAACATAAACTTTAAGGCATTCGGAATTCACTTTGTATGTTTTCTTTAAGCTGCTCTGACACTTTCAGGGATTTCACCTATGCACCTTAATGCAGTGACTTCCTCTCTCAGCTTGGGCTCCCTAAGAAGTCAATGAAGTGGTGCAATATGGCTCCGCAGTTTATCACTGTGCCCCCAGTGAACCTAGGCCCAGAGAATGGTGCTGTTTAATCTCGCAACAAAGAGCAGTCTGCATTTCTGCAGTTGCTTCCCCCAAAGGACCGTAACCTTCGCCAGGCCCTAGGTTTTTCTGAATAAATGAAAATGAGTACAGTAACAAAAAAAGCCACACAGGGATCAAGTCACGTGTTTCCATCAAGATGGAATAAATTGGAGCTGATCTTTCTGTAGCAGCTTGTTTTACCCACAGTTCCCTTGGCAAATTAAACACAAAAGACACAATCATTGGTGAAACATACAGGCATGTACACCGTGATCCCAAATTTATGGCTTTATTTACAGCAGACAGCATTTTTATATCTTTTGTATAAAACAGCAGACAAAAGAGTTTGCATGAATACCAACTCGTAAAAATACAAAATAGAATTTCAGTAAAAGTATATTTTTTAATTTGAGCTGAGACATGCAATGTGTAACATTCTGGAATTATGTAGTGTATCAGTTTATTGGGATGCTGTTCCTTGAGTTAATGTTTTACTGTAGGTATTTTCAAATCAGGATGTAATTGTTTGATTGCCTGGAATGTTAAGATTCCCCCTGGTCTTTCAGTTGAGCTATGCAGGTTTGTCACTCCATATAGCTATAATATAATCAGATCTTCACTAAAACTGACCGGACTGCAGAAACAGCCCTTTTTTGTAAGGAGGGCATATTGATTTGGAAAGTGGCTTGGAAGCTTACGGTAATATGGAAATTATGGTAATGCAAAGCCCCATTGTCTTCCTCCTTACTGATATTTATGATGAAATGGCAAGGAACTGCAAACCAATCATATATTTATGTAACTCTGGACGATGTAATCCACATTTGCAAAGCAAGGGAGCAAGTAGAATGTCATATCTGAACATATGAGAAAGGTTTGTTGGGAATGGAAACGTGGGCAGCAGAAACGTGGGCAGCAAAAACGTGGGCAGCAAAAACATGGGCAGCAGAAACGTGGGTAGACCGTGTGCATCAGTCAATGAAGGCACAAGACAGTCGTGAGAAGATGGAAGCAAGGAAACAGAGTTGCAAATGCTGCGATAAAAACACAGTTTAAAAAGTGTCCTGCATACGGGCAAGTGTATGAAACGTAATGAAAAAAAAACATCCTGCAAATATGTGTTTCTTAAAAATGGCAACTACGGAGAAAACAAGAGTATACACAGCTGCTTTCACTCATGACCATGTTTACTGGAGCAGTGGATAATGACTGAGAAAGTAAAAATCAAGAGAACTGGATGACACAGACAGATAAGTGGCTAGATCACCTGGGGGGGTTAATGATACTGATTTGCAGTTGGAAATAGACATTGGTGTTAAAGGTAACTTAATTACATTAGATTATTTTAAGAAAATTATGCCAAATTAAGAATAAGGTGCAAATAATTTTAGCAGCATATAATGGACAGAGAATTGACAGTCTAGCTGTACAGTATGTCAGCTGGAGTTGCAGTATAAGGATATGGTTCATGCATTTCCATTTGTGCTGGTGTCAAGAGTCACAGTTGGGCGATGTGACCAGTGAAACAGTGGGATTGGTGAAATGTGTCTTTATTGTGGAACCAAATGGTACTGCCCTGGCTGAGGCAGTGCATAGGGCTAAGTACTGGAATCTGAAATTTCCAGGAATATTTCATGAACACTGAAGGAGCACAACCACAGTGCAGACAGTGATTTACAATGAGTCCAAAAGTACTCAAGCTCAACAGGGAAATGTGCCAGTTTCAGACCTGTCAGCCAAGACATCTGCTTTGAGCAAATTGCAGCAGATGAAATGAGTCAGAATGTAAGCAGCTTAAGCAAATTCAGACAATAGAACCTGTATTGGCATTCTTTGACCCTAACAGGAAAACAAGACCATCGGCTGATGTCTCAAAGGATGGGCTTGGAGCTGTTCTACTACAGGAACATGATGGGCACTGGAAACCTGTAGTTTTTGAAAACAAGGTTAATGACAGGTACAGAAGAAATATATGCCCAGATAGAAACAGAGTATTTGGGTCTCAAATTTGGGTGTGAGAAATTTCACTCATATGGACTGCCACAATTTGAAATAGAGACTGATCAGAAGTCTTTAGTCAATATCTGGAAGAAGAACCTCAATGAAATGTTACATTCGATCCAAAGAATGAAGATGAGGTTGCACAGGTATGACTTCACCTTGATGTACAAACCTGGGAAGTTGCACATGTATTATCAACAGAACCAAAAAATAATGAGCTTCTGGATGGGAGTGCTGTGGCAATGAACATCAATGATGTGATTGAAGCAATATCCATGTCATTGCTTTTTAAACGATAAATTGCAGAAGAGACACAGAAAGATCCACAGTTGCAAAAGGTGATCTAGCTCTTACAGAATGATTGGCCCAAGCAGATGTGTCCTCAGTTTAATGTCTTTTGAGAGAGTTTGTCATTTGTGTATGGATTGGTGCTGAATAAGTACAGGATATTGATTCCAACACTGCAGAGAAAAGTGCTTCTACGGAGCCTTCATCAAGGACATCTCAGCATTGAAAAAGCCAGATGACCGGCCAGAGACACCATCTATTGGCTTGGACTGAACAAGGACATCACAGAAATGATTCAAACCTGCAGTGTTTGCTTCCAGCATCAGAGAAAGCAGCAGAAGGAATTACTGTATCCCAGTGAGATACCAGATGCTCCTTGGGACCAGGTAGGGACTGACTTGTTTCATTACAATGGTAAAGACTACCTGCTGGTGATTAATTATTTTTCCAATTATCCCAAAATGGCTGTACTGAATAGTACAACGACTAATGCAGTTGAAGTCTACTTTCACTAAACACAGCATACCTAAAATTGTACTGTCAAACAATGAACCTCAATATGCCAGCCTGGAGTTCTGTGATTTTGAACATGTTGCAGTGAGCCCCCACAAGCTGAAAAAGGCAGTGGATGGTGGGGAAGATCCCTTTATTGCATTGCTGGCTTATTGGTTGTTCACCAGGTGAGCTGTGCATGGGTCGCACATTGAGAACAAGTTGAGAACAAGTTCCCAGGGTGTAGTACCCGCCAAAGCACCCAGCACTTTGCCAGAAGATGAACATGCTGAAGAACTTGCAAAAGGTATACTTTGACTGATCAGCTAGGGCCTTGCTAATATATTACTTCGGAAAGCAACGGTGTTATGAGAGGTGGCCCAATGCTCCTACGATGCTGAAAGAGGACAGATGGATTCTCAGACAAAACTGCAGGGACTTGCTGAAAACAATAGTGACCTGCACACAGAATGACAACCAAACAATACCGACATTTGTTTGCAGGATGGTGTATTAAAAAGGGGAGTTGTGTTTTAACCAGGGAACTCAAATATTGTGATCAAAATATCATTAGTTGTGATATTTTCATGCTACTATAATACACTTCTAACAACACTGGGTCAGCTTTCGTCCAAAGGTGAATGTGGTGGGCATTTACCGGGAAAGTGGTGAGACTCCCTACCAAAAGGACCAAATCCCCAGGAAGTGGCATTGGGCCAACATCCCCCTGCCAAAGTTTGATGACTCGGTGTTTGCATTCAAGTTGCCTGCTTTGTTAACTGTCAGAATAGAGGGTAAAAATCTGTACCTTTGCTTATCACTGGGGCTGTACCCTTGTAATTGTACCTTTTAAGACTCTGAGGAACATCCCAAAGGTACAAACGGCATTGTTGTACCATGAATAGTACAAAAATGTTCCTCATTGCCCATTTCTGTACCTTAAAAGCTACAATTACCAACAGCTAAGGATACAATTGGCAGACCCTTGAGGCTACAGCCCCAGTGACAAGCAACAGTACAGATTTTACACTTTTTTCTGAGAGTGCACAGGATTGTACACTCATACCTTAGTAAAGGTCTTGCCCCCAGTAAGTGTTGCATTGCAAAAAGTTATTCTTTTTTGGGAATTGGATAAGCATCCAGCATTGAGACTTGATTAACTGTAAGCTTATAGTCTCCACAAATTCAGACTGAGTCATGAGCCTTAACTACTGGCACAATACGAGCTGCCCAGTGGGAGAACTGAAATGACTGAATGATCCCCTTTCTCTACAAGCGATCTAGTTCTGCTTCCACTTTATTCCTGAGCGAATAATGTATAATAATGTATGTATCCTAGCCTTGAAAAAACATAACTGTGTTTCAGGATTCACAGTATCTCTGTTTTAGACTAAAAGGTACCCAGACCCAAAATTCCCCAGGAAACTTCTCCAGTATATCTTGCACTGTACTGGTTCTTACATGGTAAATGCTGCTCCAGGCCAATTTTATCTTGTTTAGCCAATTTTGTCACTTTATGCTAGGGCCATTACCTCCATAAGTAAGTTAACTTATCTGCTAACATAAGTATGGCCACTTATTTATGAAAAAGCACCTCCTGTGTCCACTTCAATGTGTTAATGCGTATATGCTATGGATTGCTTTTTGCGGCAAAACATTTGTTTCTAGCCTGGTATATTCGCACCATACTGTATAGCCTGTTTTATGGCAAACATGGTATTCTACGCTCCAAAATCTCTACTCCTCGTAGTAATGAACATCCCACACTAGTAGCTTACTAAGTGCTTCTTCCCATCACACGTGGAACTGTGTCCAGGCAGCTGATTGACAGCACAATGCTCCACCCCTTCACTATGTGTCTCCTGAGTATGCTGTGTCACTAATTCCATTGCTTGAGCGATTTGTAAGGCTTTTTCGAAATCCGAATTTGACAACAAGCGCCATTGTGTATCATCATCCCGAATGCCACAGATTAACCAACACCGCGGCATTCTGTCAAGCATATCATCGAATGGTTTGGGACACAAAAGTTCATACATTGCGACAGACCAGTTGTTGCCAGCGGCTGTGAAATCTCAAAAACTCTACAATTACAAACAGCCTGGGGTTTTTTGTGAACATGCACCAAAGCAAAAAGTTCAAGAAAACTTTTCTTTGACAGTTTACTAGGTGCCACTAAATGTCATGAGCTCGGGCGGTTCGGGCGCGAGGATGAGGCATGGTGCAGGCAGGAAGGGAATGTGGATGATCCACTTATGGCTTGCAGGGAAACAGGGCTTTATTAACAAACTGAAAACACTAAGAAGACTACAAAAACAAACAGACCACAAGGGGTCAAAAGTAAAAGGGGAAAAAAAACAAAGACTAACTACAAATGGGGCAGGGAAAACAAGGGGCGGGCAAGTAACAAATAAGAGAACATTCAAACAACAACATCACACGTACATTAATGACTCCAGAAGGAGCAGAACGGGATCAGGAACTTAAATAGAACGTAGGACAGGTGAAAACAATTAACAAGGACTAGTAAAACAGGCAACAGGTGACACTAATAATTAACTCAAGGAACTAAACAGGGAAACTAAAAACTGACAAAGAAACAAGGAAAACAGAATCTAACACCGGGAATAACAAAGAATGGTAAAATACAACTAAGGCACAAAGCAAGAAACCAAAACTGAATACAAATCACAGGGCTAATCTGATAGAAATGAAAGACTAGGAACAAAATACAAAAAAAGAAGAGGCTGGATTCAAACGCATGACAGAGGGCTTCACAGGCAGCTGCATGCTCAGCATATTGAGCCATGTGGCTGATAGGGAGCCCAGAAACACTAAAGACTTTGACAACGGGGAAAGACAGGAAAGACTGGGACAAACCAGGTGCTAACCCTGACACCAAGCTTTTTATGAGGGAATATGTCTTCGTCCCACAAAAACTGAGAAAAAATGAATGTTGTGACATTCTCTTTGCCATTACTGTTCCACACTGCCTCAATTTAAGTGAGATTTGTCTCAAAATTTGATGTACCTCTGCTACATTTTTAAGGCAATTTGACTGAAAATGAAACCAAGTCTAGATCCTCACCCTCATCTTTGCTGCCACTAAGCGGTGTCACTTCAACTTTGGGGAAATCTGTCTGAAATTTAGCCAGTTTCAGTTCGGCACCCATAGAACTTAGAAAAAGATCCGTCAAAAATTTTTTTAATTATCATCTTAACTGTATCAAGTGTCAAGACTGCCCTGTTTTTTGCTACCTCTATTTGGTACTGCTTCAGTTTTGGAATGATCTGTCTCAAAATTCAGTAAGTTGCAGTTTGGCTCCCATATATTGTTTGAGCATAGTGTGAAAGAGATCCTCAAACAGTTTTTGAGTTATTGCCTTACATACCACGTGATGGCAGCCACTGGTGCTAAAACCACATAATTAAATAACTAAATGACACTGAGCAATCTGTCAACACAGGGGAACCTGAGTTACAAACATGACATGCTGTACACATCACAACATGAATTTGAGGCCAAGCCTTACCTCAATAGTTTTGAAAAGCCAAAAATGATACTTAACTGATTTGGATCACATGAAATCATATAATATTTCAATATTAGTGATACATAATATGTGTTAGTGTAAGTGTATCTTGCAGTTTTGTCTTGTCTTTAAGCCAAGCACATGGCTAGCTTCCATGGCCGAGCAGCTGCATGCAACCCTCACAAATGCACCAAAATGCAATGACAAGCATCAGATATAATGGTGAAAGGCTGAACACTGGAGCAGTGGAACCTTGGTCTATAGAGTGATGAATCACGCTTCTCTGCTAGCAGTCTGATGGAGGAGTCTAGGTTGGTGGATGCCAGGAGATCATTACCTTCCTGACTACATTGTGCCAACTGTAAAGTTTGGTTAGATAGGATAATGGTATGGGGTTGTTTTTCATGGGTAAAGCTAGGCCCCTTAGTTCCAGTGAAGGGAACTCTTAATGCTTCAGCATACCAAGACATTTTGGACAACTCTATGCTTCTAGGTTTTGTGGGAAGAGTTTGGGGAAGGCCCTTTTCTATCCCAGCATGACTGTGCCCCAGTGCACAAAGCAAGAGCCTTAAAGACATGGTTGGGTGAGTTTGCTATGGAAAAACTTGACTGACCTGCACAGAGCCCTGACCTCAGCCCCACTGAACACCCTTGTCATGAACTAGAATGGAGTTTGCAAGCCAGGCCTTCATGTCCAACATGCCAACATGTACCTGAGCTCACAAATGCTCTTCTGGATGAATGGGCAAGAATTCCCACAGACACCATACTCCATAGACTCGTAGAAATCCTTCCCAGAAGAGTGGCAGCTACTGTAGCTGCAAAGGGGTGACCAACTCCATATTGATGCCTATGGATTTAGAATGGGATGTCATAAGAGTTCCTGCGATGTCCAGTTGTCCCAATACTTTTGTCCATATAGTGTATTTTATTGTTAATACACCACTGGTTCAACTGACCAGTAAAAGAGCAGTATTTGTTGATGTCTCTAATGTAAATTGCCGATACATTCCATTCTTTTGTTGCTGTTATAGAGAATGCTGACTGACTATAAGCACTTCTTCAAAGACAAATAATACAGTCTCCTCTTGTGGTTCCTCTGGTAACCTGATTACTTGTTCTTGGTATAATAAATGTTTTAAATGGGACAGATGGGGTGGGGGCTAGTATCATGTGATATTTTAAAAACAAGGCAGAGATTATGATATATAACTCAATTTTCCCAGCTCATAAATCTATGTTTGAACCTAATTATCTGTGTATATAAGTGCTATGCTTTAATCTTTAGTCGGTCATTGAGTGTGTTTGTGTTAGTTGTTGTTTTTGCTGATTTTTTGCTACTGGTTATTTCTGTATTATTATTCTGTATAATTCATTCTTAGGATTTCTCCTGCTCA
Organism: Brienomyrus brachyistius; assembly: GCF_023856365.1. Lineage (NCBI taxonomy): Eukaryota > Metazoa > Chordata > Actinopteri > Osteoglossiformes > Mormyridae > Brienomyrus > Brienomyrus brachyistius. Next base: position 24,287,000 of record NC_064543.1, read on the forward strand.
CAAGGATAAGTCTCTGATAATCTCTTCCAGGGTCAAAGCTGTTGCTCTCTCCCACTAATCTGACCATCTGATGGTGCAAGAATTAGACTCTTAGGCTCCTCTGCACTGCCAATCCATCAGAGGGGACCTGACATCTTCCCTGAGCAGAGAATTCAAGGAATTTGCTCACCCAACAGGGAACCCATCTCACTCCTTTCCAGTGCATCCTGGGATATCAGCCACCACTATTTCCATGGGACTCCTAGCCCAGCTCCGTGCCCAATTTAAAAGACTTTAAAATCAAAGCAGGTAGAATAGAGAGTCAGACGAGCCTGACAGGCACTCATTCATTTAGCCATTCTCAGGTATATGAGGTTGTGGTGGTCAGTCAGAACAAGAAATGATGCGCAGCCCCCTCTAGCCAATGCCACCACTGTTTTCAGGTTGTACTTCTGCTCTGCCGATGTCAGCTTCTTGGAAAAGAAGGCAAATGGATGCAATTTCCCCAACTCACTTTGCTGTTGAGATAAGAAGGCTCCAACTCGCACCTCTATAGTGTCGACTTCCACCATGAAGAGCAAAGCCCGATTGAGTTGCTTGAGAACAGGCATGGGGCAGATAAGGTCTTGGAGCCGATAGAAAGCAGCCTTAGTATCAGGGGTCCAGTTGAGCAAGGTCCTCTTGGCAGACGACAGGGTAGTTAGCAGAGCTGCTACCAAGCTGAAGCCTCAAATAAAGCAGTGGTAAAAATTGCCAAACCTCAGGAAGTTCTGTAATTCCTTAATTGTTCTGGGGTGGAGCCAGTCCCTCATGACCCTGACTTTATCTTCATCCATCTCAAGAACCCTGGACTGGATCTGATTCCCTACAAACTTAATTGAAGACCAGTGAAACTCATACTTTCACTTGTCATGAAGAACTGGTTACCATGGAGATGCCCCAGGACTTGCCTTACATGGTGTACATGTTGTTCTGGAGTTCTGTCATCAATGTAGGCAATAAAGAAATTATGTAGCATGTCGGCCAAAACATAATTCATGAAAGCTTGAAAAACCAAAGGACTCTTTGCCAAACCGCAAGGCATTACGAGATAGTCATACTGACCAGTTGTGATGAATGCTGTCTTCCACTTATTCCCTTTGCCAACTTGGATCTGGTAATAGGTGCTACGCAAGTCGAGCTTGGTAAAGATGCGGGCAGTTCGGAGCTGTTCCAGTGCCGAGGGGATAAGTGGAAGTGTCTCACATCGCTTGATCATGGTTGTGTTCAGGGTATGGTGGTCAATGTCTGGAGGCGCAATCTTATCACATTCACATGGTGAAATGATGTCTGCTTTCAGCCCTATCTTTGCTACCACTAAATGATCTGTCACAAAATCTATACACTTTGGCACCTACAGAATGCTCGTCCAAAGTTTGAGAAATATCTGTCAAAATCTCTTTGAGTTATTATTTAATAGGGCTAAGTTTCAGAACTACCTCTTTTCATTATGCGGCGCTGGTTCAGTTTTGACGTGATCTGTCTCAAAATTTTGTCAGTTCCATTCTGAGCCTACCTACAAAGCCCCAGTAAAGTTTGAAAAACATACATTAAATGATTATAGAGTTGTTGTTTTAATGGTATTAAGTATCAAAACTGCCATTTTTTTGGCTAATCACTTTGCAGCTCTGGGGTGGTCTGTTTCAGAATTTATTGAGTTTTACTTTCTCCCCCATCCACAATGCCTGTGCAAAGTTTGAAAAAGATCTGTCAAACACTTTTTGAGTTATTGACTCACATACCAAAGTGTCTGCAGAAACCTGGGGGAACACAATTACATTAGCAGGTTTTCCTCATCCCTTCTCCAAACATTTTTAAACAATTAGAATGTAACTATACAACAAGTAGTAATTATCCTGGAACTAATCTTAGTGAAGGTATGTAAATTATAGTTCTAGTTGCCAATGCAGTGCACAGGTATTAAACAAATTAATAGCTTGCTTACATACACTAAAGAGTCTGTAGCCATTCAAGTTGCAGTATCCAAATATAAATGACTGTCTTGTATTGGGGGTATTTTGTATTCTCAAAGTTTCTCCAAATCAAGTCAGGGCGACGACCTGATTTGACTGTTTATTAAATTCTGCTGGTGTTTTGTGTATATAGTGGCACCACAAAATTTCAGGGGTTAGTGTGCTACCCAGCTAGCCGGCTATGTGTAAAAGCAGTTCCTGTCCATCTGATGGTGTCAGGCCACGGAATACATGTGTGATAAGAGCATTACATCACTGGGGAGAAGACCTGACTGTAACGCATCCCCCACATTTGCTTAATTAACGAACCCCTCCCTCATTGCCACACACTGTACCCATTGCAGGTGTACTCACTTTGGAAGAAACATGCTTTCCTCTGTGCTGAAAAGAAAACCAACAAAGATTCTGCATGGAATGTTTTAAGACATAAAAATGTATGGAAAACTGCCTGAAAAATTTAAGTTATAGACAGTTTGTGTACAGGTTGTCGTCACCTTAAGACCGTGATTAGTTCCAACTAACCGGTCTTAAGTCAATTAGGTCATAAGTTGGGCCTTTATTTTATATGTAAGAATTATCATAAGTATGGTATACTGTTTAATAAAATTATTTAATCTTGAAGTCATACTATTTGGTGTTTTTAACCTTTTTATTACTATTTTCTCGTGGGGTACTAGTGCAGCCGGGAATTGGCGCGGAAATTGTCATACCTACACTCTGGGCAACATTCACGCTGCCAGACATAACAGTTGTGACCACGTATCGTATCTGTGTTCTCGAAATAGTTAGAAAGTCAATCAGTCTTTAGTCACATAGGTCGTAAGTTAATGACAACCTATATATTTTTTTTCACAGGTTTTGTACATTTACTGTGTTAAGTGTTTCAATGAATTAAACTTTTTTTTGGCATCCATGGGATACTGATATTCAGAACAACAGTGCACTCAGCTGACTTTCAATTTAGCTTTAGAACTCCTCTTCAGAGAGCTGTGATTTGGTGTAGACAGCACTATAGCTTCCTAGAAGCAAAGCCCTGCACAGACAGAGAAATGGAATTCTTCATGGGGCTGGTGCTATGCTGAAGGCACACTGTTGCTTGAGGTCCAGTGTGCCCAAGGGAAGTTATTTTAACCTGATATGTCAGCATGTCAGTAACAAGGACACGCTGAATCATGTCACCCTGGTGTGATTCACACATAAGTGTGACATAATTTGCAGTATCTGAAATACTGAGTAACACAATCTGCACATCAGCTGCCTGTCAGGGTGTATGTTTCTGCTGCCACTGACCCACCAGGTACGTGCCTAAAACTCAATTGTCTTGTGTCGAACACACTAAAGTAGTGCTTATTCACATAGAAGTGTCTCAAAAGACTAAAGGTATTCATGTTGTCTAGGTACCAAGTCTTTCCACTATAGGGGTATAATGGCCAAACGTTCCTAAAATATTTGCATTGTAGCCTACGATTATTCAAGTTTTATGTTTTGTTGTTGAGTGTTAGACATTGCAGAAGGGGATTCGGAAGTATAAAAAATCATGTATGAGAAACAACAAGCAAATTCTAATTGTTTAGGGAAATAAAATGAAGAAATGCTTTTTTTTTAAGGAATTACCGTTCATTCTCTAGACTGCCATTCAGGTCTGAATGACCTGGGCTGAAAAGGCATATTTATGCCTATGACTGTGCCAAGTGCCTGCTTTGAATGCTGCAGTACTTGGAAAAAAATAGACTCCTCCCAAAGCACCTAGAACCGAACATAAAAAATGTATTGAAACTGAATGCAATCTAGTTATAATGGACTGAAAGAAGCTAGATGACATAGGAAACCACAGGAAAAGAAATGATATGATTTGATCAGTAATCTTCCTACATTACTGAGTCTCATATCCTTTTTTAAAAAACAGCTCTGTTAGAAACTACAGGGGACAAAAAGAAAAGCATGTAAATTGTACAGTGTTCTTTATCTCGTATGCAGTCTTCATAAATATCCCATATGGGAGAAATGAGCTGTGAGTCCTCACCAAGTAAGAAATTCAGCTTTAGGGGGAATCCAAGAGAGAGCTGGAATTAGGGAAAACAGTTGCCCAGACATGCCAAGCACTGATGAAGGGTGGATGGCAGTCCGGGATTTTAGATAAATCCAGTCTTGCAGAGCTGATGCAGACAGTACCCACTGACCTGGATGGGCTGCTTGTAAATCTGTGGAACACAAGAAATAGCAGAAATATGTGTGCGAATGAATCATAGTAATGGCATCTGTAGTGTTTTCGCTGTCCTCTGCTTTGAGGTGATATTTCTTGACATTCAAGTTTCTATACTTATGGATTTAGTGTTAAATTTGTCATTTAAGGATGATCAAATTATTACTGGGCAGTTTAGGGTGCAAAACCTAATCTACTGATGTGCTTTTGAGTTTCAGTAATTGAAAAGATTCAGCATTAGGTGGCTTTTAGAGGAATATAATCAGTAACAATTTAACTGCTCCTTCCTAATGTCTTTATAAAGCATTCGTAAGAACATTAGGAGCCTTAACATCCTATCATATTTTAACACCTTTAATATAAAATTTTAAGGAACATTATATGATAACAAACATTATAATCATATAATCAAATAATTTTTGCTATTAATGTACATTGAAGCTGTTAAGGGATGTTACAATGTTAAGGTATACTTGCAGGCTGCTTATGAATGTTCTATGAATGCATTGTGAAGGTGCAATGAATGGTCAAAGAATGCATAATAAATGCATTTTGAAGGTTCAGTCAATGTAATGCATAATCATACAATTATAGTACATTTCAAATTATGACTTGATCATAGAAACCGTATGATCTACATGACTTTTCCTATAAATAGTCTCTTAATTTCAAGTTGAAATTACAAGCCATTTAACCCAATGCGGTTCATCAAAAAAGTATGCAGTGCGCTTGTTCATTCATTTTGATGGGATCAAACTCACTAAGTGCAAAACAAACAAGTAAGCCTAAGAGGATTATAGGTACGGAATCAGAATGAGATACTGTTGCCAGTTCTACTGAAAGCCCAGAATCACATTAAGCCTCCACGATGTGGTGAAATTGTAATATTCATTATTTAAAAATTGCACCGTTGCGAGAAATAAGATGTTTTCTGAAATCAACCAACATTAAGCAAATTGTATGATCCATATTATTTTGATGAGTAAGTCCAGTAAACACAAATATATTCACCCATTCTTCTTTCAGTCGCTTATCCACTGATGGACTGCAGAACACATTTGGACATCGGTACCACTTTACAATAAGACTACCATTATAAAGAGTTCATGAATGCTAGAGGAGGTTACTTTGTTGAATCAAAGATATGACATCTTATTTGCTAATAAACATACTCAAACGGTGAACATACGCTAAACTTATTTGCTAATATATAATATTGAGTATATTTTTAATAAATGTTAAGTGAGTAAAATGCAAATGTAGAAAATCTCAGTGTGTGGTACAATGGTAGTGTAGTCTGAAGGGTTTGCAAACTACCCCAACACTTTTGATGTAGCTAATTTTAGGTTTATAATAGAATGATATATATTAACGGTTAATATTTAGGACTTCTTGCGTCAGGGTGAGAGTCTGAAAGCACGAGTGTCACGCTAGATGTGTGAGAGTTGGCAACCCTGTGTATGTCTGTATGCATGAATATTAACGTGAAAATTCTATTTCTAAAGATAAAATATGATACAACAGAAGTAGCAATAGCAAAGCTTCCAGGCAGGAATTAACAGGAGCTGTGTGTCTTTGTGTTTGCAGTTCTGGCTCAGACAGGGTCCCCTCTTCAACACCAGGATGGGCCTCAAAATCTGTCACACATATCTACACTGATCTGATACACGGTTAAGAGCAGCAGACAACCAACAGGAAAAAGCATCTAACAATTGTCTATATATATATATATATATATATATATATATATATATATATAAAGTACAATTTACTGTAGGACAAAGACTAGTCTTGATACTTCATAATACGCAGATTTGCCTGAACACACAGGGTTGTTTTGTATTGGGAAATGTCTTATTCACAGACAGGTGATCATTTCTCTTCTATACGGGGGCTATCACATTTGTTTTTTTCCTTATAAATAAGAATCTGGGGCCTCGTTCATGAAGAATATTTGGAAATTCTTACAGGCGGCGAAATGTGAGTATGAAAAATTGTCCTTTGTTCAAAAAGTAAAAGTCAGATTTATAAAACTTTGTGTAAAGCACAAAGCGGATCATACAGGTTACAAACCCCACATATGATGGAGACATTTGCAAGGGGCTCACTTAAGAATGTCCCCCATTCCCACCCACTAATTACCCTACGTTGGCAATACAAATTAGCCATGTGTATATGAACGTGTGCATTTTATATTAGCTACGCTATGTCAGAGACAACAGAGCCACAAACCAGAGAAAAAAAATACTTTCTCAGAATATGAAGTCCAGACTTTACAGTGTCTGAAGTAATGGAATGCCAAACCATTTTACTGTATATGGTACATCATCAGTACATCTGTCACTGTGACAAAAAAGCCAAATGGCAGCATGTAACTGCTGGTGTTAATGTGGTCAGTTCAACCAGCCGGACAAAGACAGAAATTAAAAAAAGGGCAAATTTTAAATCTGTTGAACCGGCGTTCTTCTTCTGTATGTGGTTGGTGAATTGGGAGTAACCCCAAAACACTGTAAAAGGTTAGGGGTAAAACATGAAAATTGGTAAATTTAAAATCCTCGAATAATATTTGGGCACCCCTAACCTCAAACCATAACAGTCTGTTTGTCTAACCATTTGCATAAAATGTCTAACCAAACAGTACTGTATTGTACACTTTGCATGTCAAATTACCTTGTTGTATCCTATCTGGAGTTTTTATATACCATGGAACCAAATTATAGTAATCACACAATATACACATGCTCGCAAGGCATACCGGGACATGCAGATACTGCCAGCGCTACAGTATTATAGCGTATGTGAATTATAAATAGTTCAGTAACTTAATTTGTACAGTATTTTAATTTGAAAGTCAATAAAACTCTTAAATAGCTATTCTGTCCGTTTTATTACCTTATATTCATGCAATAAATATACAATATGTCAATTAGATGGTAATCAGCCTGAGACAAAAATAAAAAAGAAAAACCTGGTTACACTGATAATCGAGTGATCACGTCTGTTTGGGTGACATCGATCACTATAAGTGGATTCCACTGTAATATACAAACAAATTATGTACAAAGTTACAAGGTCTACTGAACGCACTGGGAGCACTATATTTTGGCCCTATTACAAAAAAAATGCACAATTAATGGTACTGAAAAGTTTAAAACTTACAGTCCCAAAGACAGCCAATATGTAAGTGAGGCTGGTTGCCAAGTTGATTTTTAATATTAAGGAAGCAAAATGACTGTGCTTTTGACCAACAAAACCGCGTCTAAAGTCAGTGGCGCATTATTAAACAATGTTTAAGGGGCGCGTTTTAGAAACATGCAGGTGCACGACGCTCCTTACTGACACAGGTATGTGCTTGAGATATGCAAACGCTTTTTTGTTATTTTGTTTAATTTAATTTGCACATTTATTATTATTATAGAGCACATCAGGTCCTTTCACGTAACCCTACTGTTCAATAAAACATCAAAAGAAAAACAACATATACAGTAAAGAACAAACCATATCATTTAAAATCCTTTCGAGTTCATTACAAGAATTAACCATGTACTGTAACATACTGCATTTCAGGTATTTACAGTAGATGTCAGATGGAACATTACAATGCAGCACTCAGGAGGTTGGGGCATTATTTGTGGCATTTTGTACGTAGCATAGCATTCCATGTGTGATTGATGTCTGCTGGACATAAATGAGGACACATTAGAGAACTTTGGAAGACGTGATGCTGAACTGCATGTGCCAAAACCAACAGAGGAGTGTATGCCGGCAGCAGTGCGGGCAAGGAGGGATCAGCTGGGAGAGGAGCTGAATCGTCTGTAGCCTGGTTAGGAATCTAAATTGTGAGATGTAGAAAAATAAAAGCGTTATTGTCTTTTATTTATTTGTATTTTAAAACACTTTAAAAACTGTAGGTGTCATGACTCGGTGAGACACAGAGCAAGTAAACAGGAACTGGAGTCCAAAATCAGGGAACGCTTGGTTTACTGAGAAGCACAGAACATCAAAGCACATGCAACATTAACGACCGGACTGGGGAAACAAACTGAAACGTGGACTAAATACATAGAACTAATGACAGCAACAGGAAACAGCTGGTGAACATGGGGAATCCACATGAGGGGGCGTAGCACACGGGAGGAATGGAAGAGCGGGTCATGACAATGAAGGAGGGGGGCAACGAAGAGACAAGACCAGGGTGCACACCCACAGTGGCACAGAGGGACGGGGAGCGAACACAGGGGGCACACAAGTAGAGGGCAAGGAGGCAAAGGACGGGGAAAGTGGGGAGCCGGACGGATCCCTGGCAGGCGAGGGCCGGAAGCTGCAGGGGCTGCAGGTGACCGCAAGGAGGGAGCAGAAGGGAATGCTAAAGGTGGCGAAGAGAAAGGCCGGGGGACCGATGGAGGGGGCGAGGAGGAAGGCGAAGCGGACACTGCTTTCGTGCACCTCCCCTGGAAGGTGCACGTTTCTGGGCAGGGATATCTCCTCAAGTGTATTCCTCGTCCGAAGCGCGATGGGTCGCAGTGTGAGATTGCCCCTCACCTCTGGTTGCTCGAGCCAATAAATCACCTCATCACTGCCTCAGTGAGGTATTCTGCCTCAGTCAGGTAAGGTGTCTTCTCTGAGAGTCTGGTCATTCTGTCACGAATCAGGGAGACATGGAGCTAGGAAAGAGGAACTGGAGTCCAAAATTGGGGAATACGGGGTTCCACAGGACATCAAAGCACACGCAACATTAATGACCAGACGGGAAACAAACTGAACTGACAGGATCAGGATAACTGCCCGGAACACTTACAGTGGGACCCTCTGGGCCTTGCCATCTCCGTGCACCCCTCCCTCTACCCGGTGCTTGGGCCACTCTGGACCCAGGTACTAGGGCAGCCACTGGTATCAGCTGAGGTCCAAGCGAGGGGCTGGCTGAGCCACACTATCCATTGCTGCAGTCCAGACTTCTGTTTACCTAACGTTATCTTCTTTTGCTGAGGCCCAGAGAGGAGAACCCACAGCATCCTCTGGCTCCTGTCCTACAGTCCCCTTGGTGCACTTCAGCTCCTGCCCTGCAGTCCCCTTGACACCCTCCTGCTCCTGTCCTGCAGTTATCTTTGTGCCCTCTAGTCCCACTGGATGCTAAGTACCCTCGGGCCTTTAAGACCCTTAGGTCCTGTGGTCTGGACAGGTCCCATCTTGCCAATGAATGAGCCCAGGAGGATCCATGTCTCAGGGTCATCACTCAGCATCCCAGGATCTACCCAGAGGCACATTTTCATTCTACAAGGCTTTATTTTACCCTGACCTGTGTTGACTTTTACATTTTTGGATGATCCATCCAATGCTTCAAGAAATTGTACAAGTTAGTGAGTGTGGGATAAGTACGGATTAGATGGCCAAATAAAATGACATGGCTATCTGTGGAATACAATGCTGTAATTTCCAACAGCCCCAAATATAGTTTTTAGATGCACTGTAAAACCCATGAGAAAACCATTTTTAATGCCTGATGACTTATGCTGTGTTATTTTATAATTGAATATCTGTCAGACCGTGCACAGGGGGAGCAAGCAGGGAGTGCGGAATCAGGATCAGGCAGATGGAAATCCAAGATCACAGGGTTTATTGCTGGCAAACAAGGCACAACACGGAGTTGATTTCAATGACGGGACTGGGGAAACATGCTTGATCGTGAACTTAAATACACATGACTAATTGGAACTAACGAGAAACAGGTGATGACATCGGGATTTCACAGAAGGTTAATGAGGGGAGCGTGGCACACAGGAGGATCGGACGATTGGGGGTGAAAGAACCCCCCCCAAAGGTACGTACACCGGGCATGCTCCAAGGGGAGTGACGGGTGAGATGAGGAACCAACAGGACCTGGTGAAACAAAACCAAGAACATTAACAAGGAACCGGGAACAGGATGGACACACAGAACACACAAGGGAAGCAACTAAGACAACAACTGATAAAGGACAGGGAATGCAGACAGGCACAGGGGCAACACGAACGGAGACACAGGGGGAACACTAACAGGAGAAACGAAGAGGTCAGGAGTTAACGAAGGCACAACAGAGGAACGAGGAGCAGACACAGGAGGCCGGAAAGGAGAGGACAACGGGGAGCCTGAGGGATCCCCAGCGGGGACCTCATAGGGGGCGAGGAGGTAGGCAGAGGGGGCACCAGGGGAGGCAAAGAGGCAGGCAAAGAGGCAGGCAAAGCCGCGGCAGGTGACGGCATAGCCACAGCCGGCGAAGGTGCAGCCAACTGACGAGTTGGAGTAGGGGGATCCACAAGTGACTGATAAGTCGAAACAGGAGAACCCGCAGGTGACTGATGAGGTGTCAGAGGCGGGGCCTTAGGCAGCTGACAAGTCATCGGAGCAGGACCCACAGGTGACCACCGAGCAGGAGCTAGAGAACCCACAGGTGCTCCTCAAGCCACAAAGACTGAAAGCGAGCTAGGGAGCAGGGTGGGCGGGACACAACCCCTGCACAGGTGTCCCAGTCCACTCCGGGAGACCGAGAAGTGGGGACCCGGGTGGGATCGACCACATTGGGGCGATGGAGGAGGGGTCCCATTCGTGCTCCTCCTCTCCCTCTATCAAGGGAGGAGGAGCGGTGCCAATTGGGGACTTCCTCAGGGACTGGGGCCAGGGGAGCAGGGTGCGTAGGAGCAGGATCAGGAACTAGAGCGTTAGGAGCCGGGGAAACTGGATCTGGAGCCGGGGGGACAGGATCTGGATGAAAATGGGGGGGTCTGGATCTGGAGCCGAGGAATTACAAATTGAGGCAGGATCCTCAGGGCATGACTGGAATATCAGGCGGCGTATCAGGAACCATGGGCACTGGAACCTCATGGAGCAAAACAACAGTCACAGAAACAAGGTGGGGCAGAGCATCATCTGCCGGCACAGGAACAGCAGGGGGCGGAACCTCAGCCGGAGGGGGCGCAGGGACCTCGTGCAGTGGTGGAGGCGATGCAGGGACTGCCAATACAGGAGCCATTGGGAACAGAGCCGGGGTTCGCACTTTAGCAGCAGGCACGGCCCCTTTAAGTACCGGTGGGACCCACGGGATGGTGTCCCAAACAGACCTGCTCCCTTTAAGAGTAGGGGGACCCACAGGCGAGTCCCGGAAAAGGGGCGTGCTGCTGACACTGGCCACGCAGCCACGGACAGACACTCCAGGGTGGCGGCAGCAGCTTCTGGTGCAAAGATTGGCAGAAGATCAGGGCTCCTCCCTATAAGCAGCAGGGCAGGCAGCCACGAGGGAGGAAGCAGCAGAGATGGAGACAGCCCCCAGAAAGATTGCCAGTGTCTCTTCCGGTCTCTGATTTTTCCACTTTCTTCTCTTTCTCTGGCTAGTCATTGTCGGCAGAGGTTGAGTCAGATCAGAGAGGTTGGGCGGTGGATCTAAAAGCAATCCGCTATCTAGGGTGATCTGCTGCCTATTTGCTTCTGCCGCTCGACTCCGGAGCTGTTGGAAGTTCAGCTGAACCTCTTCGGTCAAGGAAAGCATCCTTCAACGTTGAAATCCCCATCAGGATATCCCTGTATGAACTGGGGCCGCGGAGTCCTCCTGGACCACAGGCTGTTGCAGCCAGTATACCGCCTCGCTGACGTGATCGCCATATTCAGCTTCCATTAGCTGAGACATTCTGTCATGACTGCATACAGGATGAGCAAGCAGGGAGCACGGAAACAGGGTCAGGCAGACGTAAATCCAAGAGCACAGGGTTTATTGCTGGCAAACAAGGCACAACACGGAGTAGACTACAATGACGGGACTGGGGACACATACTGTCACGGGACGGCTCGCGATCACCTGGTGAGCGGGCAGAGAGGCGAGCAAGCGGAAGCAGGCACACAGGCAAGGTTCGGGAAAACAGGGTTTACTGGCAACAGGCACGGACAAACGCTGGGTAACATCAATGACAGACACTGGATTAGTACACAACAGGAACTTAAATACAGGAAACAAGGCAGCAGGAAACAAGACATGACTGGGCACAATCAGGGAATCACACGTGGGTAATTAGAGGGCGTGGCACACACGAGGAACGGACGGAGCGGGCGTCACACATACAGTGTACATGAAAATTTTAACAGTTTGAAAAAAATATGGGTTTTGGAGAATCTACAGTTTCGGCAGAACTAGAAGTACTCAATTATTCATATATTTAAAATGGATATTCATCCAGTGTTAGCTTCTTGTTAATAAATCAGAGAATGTGTGTTCTTGATAATTATGCTGTCGCCCCTTTCGTTGGCTTTCTTGATGCTGCTGGAAGAACAGTTTGATCCTGAAGTTTGCAGGACATGGACTGAATTTGCAATGCTCATCTTATCTTGGGATCTACATGTAATAGAATTGAAATGCAAATCTGTTACTCAGCACCTTTGTACAACAAAATTTTATTATTACGAAGAGCTGGAAACAACTCTGCTGTCAGTTTTAATACTCATCTCGGAAATGAGTTTTGCATTATTAGCAGTGACATGCATTTCCCATTACCATCACTGGGTCACAGCAAGCCTGCCCCTATTCAGGGTAGCTCAGGACACAGTATGGCAATGATATTTATTAGATCCCAGTGTAGCACAGGACATGTACATATGCAATCCAACCAAAACACATCTTTCTACTTCTGAGTTGAAACCAATGTAGTCAGAGGAAAGTCACATGACCATGTGAGAACAAGAAAACTCCAACAACAGAGCAGGATGTATGGCAGCCCTGTCCTATTATGCTCATGAATTTGAATAAAAATCAAAGTATTACATCAGTTTGTACATCGTCCTAGTGGCTGACCCCACAGGGTCGTAGGGGGGCTGGAGCCATAAGCTACTGCTCTAAGACTACAGGGGAAGCTCAGTTTCCTCCATAGAATTGCCAAAACAATTTAATTAGTTAATGTATCAATTAAATTGATTTTATTTGTGATTAAATGTGTAATTTATCTTACTAACTGATCCACAGCACTGATCATTTCACAGGAGTTGCTTTCGACAACATAAATATTAATTTTCCCTTTGAAACCAGGATAAATACCGCCCATAAGCACCCATTGACTCTGGAAGTCTATGGAAGATTCTTGTAAACTTTATCTGAGTGAATAACAAATGAAAGCTTATTGGTCAATATGTTTCGATTACGAGTTATCAGAGCACACCTGGATGCTGCGCTTCTCTGGGAGTCCATGAGAGCTTCCTAGTTTTTGCTAAAGCAATGTTGATTGTATGTTATACCTACCTGGAAGCCAGGCTTCTCTACATAATGTTTAGGAGACACCTCAATGACACAGGATAAACTACCAATAACATTAATGGTCACAGCACATGCAGTCGGAGGCATTAGATCATAGAATTCATTCACTCTCTTGCATGCAGGGGCACAGAAGCATTTCATTGCAACCCAGAGTGACAGTTCATCATTTCATATGTCATATCTCACCATTGGCATTTGTAATTGGTGTAAATAAAGCCATTAACCTTTAAGTTTTCACATGAGCAGTTTTTGACTTTGATCGTTCGTTTTTTTTAATCGACTAGTTTTGTTGTAAGCTCACTAACTAAGCTGTTTGTACAGTATGTTCAAAATGGTAAAATTGCTTCAGAAAGCCATGCTGCTATTAGATGATAATAGATTATTTCATATAAAAAGAAAGGAGAACAGAATTTCCATGCAAGTAGGTGACTGGCTAAAATAAGAAAAAAAGACCTTGTTTTGGGTTTTGGTCATTTTGCCAACTGTTGGCACTATGCTTCCCTCATTTTAAAAATCACCAGCCGCTACTGGATCTCAGGCAGCATAGAGCACCAGGCTGGGGGTACATCCTGGATTATATGTGCACCAGTCTAGTTATTACAAAAGGTATAAATAATGCCATTCCACACATCATGTGTTATTCAGTATATTCATGGATTTGAATATTATATCATAAATAAAGCTTTGCTGTTGTCTCTAGAGGAAAAAGTCTGATATCTACTATACTGTCCTTAAATAAAATCGTTTTAAGTGGACCACACAGTCCAGGCTCTGCTGGAAGGGTTGCTGCATAGTACAGCAGCGAATTTGGTTCACATCTAAGAGGAATACCAGCCTTTAGGCCCCTCGTCCGTATAACATGCTCTGTTCCCCTTTTCCTATGCTGCTTTTGGACCCCAACACCCTCACTTCAGCGGGAAGTAACTGGCACAGAAAAGGGATCAGCGCCAAGGTGTATTTGTGGCTGAAATGCCCCCCGCCCTTATTTGTGGCTCGTGTGCTGTGCTGTGCACGGGTGGCCTCTGCATGTCACATCCACAGATGGAGAGAGAAAGTGTCAAACTCCACGTCAGACAATCGCAGCTGACAAGCGACACAGCAGAAGCCATCATACAACTCTCAGAATTGAAAGGTGCCCAGCGAAGGAGAAATGTACCGTGAATAACTCAGCTTCTGTGCACTTCCGGAAATATCAAACCATATGATGCAACTTTGATATGGTTTCAACCTGGGGTTTGGCCCTTTCTGCTTCAGATTTCATTTTGCCCTTCATTAATTAGACTGTGCACAGGTGGATGCCTGTTCACTATGCTGTGGTCCCAATCTTTCCTCTGAAGTGGCCCAAAATAAGATGGTAACTGCCTCAACACTCTCTCCTTTTGCAGATGCTTTACATTACGGCCTCGTTCTGCAATAAGTGGCACTGGCTACCTTTACAGCTCTTTGAACATCATCTCCATATCCTGCTTGTAAACTGCCACTGCTTTTGGCAGCCAGTGCTCCATCAGCAAGTCAGAAAAGACATTTCTCAGCAACCATTCATTATGGGTGGCATTTTGTTGTCCCCAATCCCCTTAAGCTGTGCATTGTATGACCTCTCTCTTGTTAACTGACTCAAGATAATGTCAAATTACATCAGAACCTCCTTTGTCACTTGCATCATTATTTATGATTGGATACAAACACCGTAGGAAGCAGTTTTGCTTCAGGGTAGTGATGCTACTGTATACATAAATCCATTGCAAAACTCAGCATTACTACCCTTTATCTGATCTGGATTCTCTATGTAGATTGTTCTTATATTGATAATGAATGAACTATGCATCCATCCATTTTCTGTAACTGCTTATCCTATTCTGTATTGAGGGGTCCTGAATCTATGGGTACAAGGCAGGGAGCACCTGGGGGCAGGGTGGGGGGGGGGCAACCCATCACAGTGCACACTCACACACCATTCACTTCATTAATTTGGCAACTTCAATTAACCTCAGCATGTTTTTGGATTGTGGGGGAAATCGGAGAACGTGGAGGAAACCCCACGACAACACAGGGAGAACATAGAAACTCCACATACATGGAGCCATGGCAGAGACTTAACCCTCGTCCCCAAGGTGTGAGGCAACAGTGCCAACCACCGCACCACCATGCCACCCCAGAACAAAGACAAATAAAAGTAATCACTAAATTTATTTAACCCATCCACCCATCTTTCAATGGCTTATCCTGATCAGGCTCGTGGGGCTACACCATTACAGGATATACTCACAGCCAGGCTTTATGGTAGCAAGCTGGAGTGCAGAGGAAATCTACACAATGTAGGGAAAATATGCAAACTCCACACACACAGAGAAGAGATAGAGTTTCACCTGCCAAACCTGGAGGTGATAGGCAACAGTGCTTCCTACTAAGCCTCTGTGACATCCAGCCAGGAAAGCCATTTAACAGTAAAAGCCAAATCTGACCAGCTTTTCAGGCACGCAGAGTTGCCCCAGGGAAGTACAGAAACACAGATACATGTGACCTTTAAAACATACTTACACGTCCCCTAAAATATACACACACAGCTGCTCTCATTGTGACTTTGATGCAAATATAGAAATCCTGAGTCTGCATTTTACTCGTAGCGATGATGAATTTTTTTTTTTATAAATATCTCTTTTGGACACTATCTTTGGAAGCAAGTTAGCCTCCAAAATGTTTTATTTACTGCCGTCGAGCTCCATTTGTCCTTTCTCTGCACTGGGACAAATAGTTTTTCTCAAGCTCAAGCTGATAAATATGTAAATGTCCCGGAATTGAATAATGCATGCTTTCAGACATTTTTTGAGCATATTCTGCCCAGGAAAGTGAAAAAAATGCAAAGCATTTAATTGAAAAATCCATTAGGATAGTCCTATGGTAACCTAGAATTAATCCCCCAACAAACAGCCTTTAATTTATTAACTCTAGGGAAATATATTCAATCAAAACGCATTCTAAGGATAGATAACACAGGATCCATTCTGCAGTATTATGTAGTAATAGAAAGTGATTTATCACAACCAAAAATTGGCTAAATATTTTTAGGGGAAATGAGACTGCAGAATCCAAGACTAAAGATGGATGTTTTTAAAATGATATGTGTGTATTTGTTTTTAAAAATGTAGTGATTAGAAACATAAAACTGGAATGAGTCCCCTAAAACTGTAGACCCTGGAGTGGTACAAGTGTCCCTGAAAAAATGTAATGCTTTCATCAGTATGAATGAAGTTGTCAATAATAAAATACGACCCATTTTGGCTATTTTTCTTTTCGTTTTTTTGCCTACATTTGTTCCTTAATTGCCCTTATGCATTCAATGGAAGCACAGTAGGATTTGAGAAAGAAATGCAGCACTAAAAAAGAATCAGAAAATTATTAATGAACACCCAGGGCTTTTCTAAAGGAAACACACTTTTTATTTTTAGTGTTGTTAAATAAAATATTTTGTTCTTTTTGTTTTAAATGTACATAAGCTCTTCGAATCGATAACTTATGGGTATTGATTTTGCACAAATAGCGGAATGATGACAAGCAAGCAAAACATAAATAAGCAAATAAACAAAACAATACAATCCAGCAATTGTTTGCCATTCTTTTTAGATGTCGTAGTAAAGGATTTTAGTAATTTAAAAAGCCTAAACAAAAATGTACATTGTTTATAGATTAGGATGTATTTGTTTTATAAGAAACTTCCAAAAGAACCTTCCAAAGTGGTTAGTACTCTACTGACTTTTGAATTCACTTTCTATTGGTTCTTGTATTAAGAAATTTTCTGTAAAAATTCAATGCTTTGGCACATGATGTCATGCCCGGCTCGTCCGCTCCTCCTGTGTGCCACGCCCCCTGCTTACCCTCGTGTATTTCCCTGATTGTACCCCGCTGTATCTGGTTACTTTGATTAGTCTTGTCTGGTTTTAAGTCCTGGTCTTACCTGTTAGCAGTGTCCGTCATTGATGTTGTAGCCCTTGTGTTGTCCCTGTGGCTGGGGTTTGTGGGGCGCCTGTGGGTCCTCCTCTGATGACTCTTCGGCCACCTTCGGCCCCGCATCCGTAGACTCGTCGGTTGTCTGCGGGTTCCCCCGCTTCGACTCATCGGTCACCTACGCCTGGGCCGGCTGTGACTGCGCCTTCGCCTGCCGTGGCTGCTGTTCGCTCCTCCCCTCCGCCAGTGTCTCCTTCGCCTTCCTCCTCGCCTCCTCTGGTGCCCCCTTCCTGCCTCGCAGTTGCCGAGGGTTCCTTCGGCTCCAACCTCAGGGTCGCCTGCTGCCCCTGCAGCTTCCGCCTGTTGCCTGCTGGGATTCCCTCAGGCTCCCCGTTTCTCTCCGCCCTTTGCCTCCTTGCCCTCTGCCTTCGTGCCCCCTGCGTCTGCTCCTCATCCTCCTGTTTCTCCTTCATTCGCTCCTGGCCCCTTCGTTCCTCCCATTGGTGTTCCCCCTGTGTCTCCGTTTTTGTTGCCTCTGTCCCTGTTTGTTTTTCCTTTTGCTTGTCAGTTGTTGTGTGGGTTGCTGCCTTCATGTCTGTTCTGCGCGTCTGTCTCATTCCCAGTGCCCCGTTGATGTTTTGCTTTTGTTTTCTAGGTCCCGTGTCCCCGGTCTCGTTCCTCGTCTGGTGTTCACACCTTTGGGAGGGGAGGGGTTCTGTCATGACCCACTCGTCCAGTTGTCCTGAGTGCCACGCCCGCTCATCTACCCCATGTGGATTCCCTATGTTCACCAGCTGTTTTGCATTTTTTATGATTAGTTTAGTGTATTTAAGTCCACGTCACAGTAGGTTTCCCCAGTCCTGTCATTAATGTTACATGTGTTCTAGAGTGTGTTACCCTGTAAATTGTTTGTATCCACGGCTTCCTTCGCCTGCCGATCCCTAACAGATCTCTGGTCAACATGAACAGTATTTACAAATCAAAGTATTTTTTACTCCTGGCTCTTTCACTTATAATATACCACTTGCTTGGTATATACAAACAAAAAAGGTATTTTGGCAAAGTGAAACTTGGGATCCAAGTGCAGGATCAGGCCATTTGTCCTGCATCCAAGAAGCACAGCATCTTACTTGTCTTAATGTTGTCAGGTTCTCCAGATCAGTGGCTCCACTGACTACTATCAATTAAAATTCCAGAGTGGGGGAGCTGGCAATGTAAAAAAATATAAACTTTATTTTAGAATATTCAGAAAATCTTCATTGTAATCGTCATGCTACACAGTTTTAGAATTACTGATCTGTACAGTGTTCCTGGGAGGCTTGTAAAAATTCTCACGGAATATGTTTAAATGGCAGATGGCTGTTTTCACAAGATGGTGGCTGCAGGCTCCATTTTTACTCCAGGTTGCCTTCTGTCTTGCAGTACCAGTTTTCTAATTTTGAGATTATCTGCGGTGTGCATTTTCAGGTGCAGAATTTCATCCATATACTGTAATGTTTTTGTGAAGTAGTAATAAGATGTATCAAAGATCAAATAGAATAAATACATCAATAATAATATGCAAAGCATTTAATTGAAAAATCCATTAGGATAGTCCTATGGTAACCTAGAATTAATCCCCCAACAAACAGCCTTTAATTTATTAACTCTAGGGAAATATATTCAATCAAAACGCATTCTAAGGATAGATAACACAGGATCCATTCTGCAGTATTATGTAGTAATAGAAAGTGATTTATCACAACCAAAAATTGGCTAAATATTTTTAGGGGAAATGAGACTGCAGAATCCAAGACTAAAGATGGATGTTTTTAAAATGATATGTGTGTATTTGTTTTTAAAAATGTAGTGATTAGAAACATAAAACTGGAATGAGTCCCCTAAAACTGTAGACCCTGGAGTGGTACAAGTGTCCCTGAAAAAATGTAATGCTTTCATCAGTATGAATGAAGTTGTCAATAATAAAATACGACCCATTTTGGCTATTTTTCTTTTCGTTTTTTTGCCTACATTTGTTCCTTAATTGCCCTTATGCATTCAATGGAAGCACAGTAGGATTTGAGAAAGAAATGCAGCACTAAAAAAGAATCAGAAAATTATTAATGAACACCCAGGGCTTTTCTAAAGGAAACACACTTTTTATTTTTAGTGTTGTTAAATAAAATATTTTGTTCTTTTTGTTTTAAATGTACATAAGCTCTTCGAATCGATAACTTATGGGTATTGATTTTGCACAAATAGCGGAATGATGACAAGCAAGCAAAACATAAATAAGCAAATAAACAAAACAATACAATCCAGCAATTGTTTGCCATTCTTTTTAGATGTCGTAGTAAAGGATTTTAGTAATTTAAAAAGCCTAAACAAAAATGTACATTGTTTATAGATTAGGATGTATTTGTTTTATAAGAAACTTCCAAAAGAACCTTCCAAAGTGGTTAGTACTCTACTGACTTTTGAATTCACTTTCTATTGGTTCTTGTATTAAGAAATTTTCTGTAAAAATTCAATGCTTTGGCACATGATGTCATGCCCGGCTCGTCCGCTCCTCCTGTGTGCCACGCCCCCTGCTTACCCTCGTGTATTTCCCTGATTGTACCCCGCTGTATCTGGTTACTTTGATTAGTCTTGTCTGGTTTTAAGTCCTGGTCTTACCTGTTAGCAGTGTCCGTCATTGATGTTGTAGCCCTTGTGGGTGGTGATGGTCGTTGGCGTGTCATGTTCCCCAGTCCTTGTCGTTATAATAAATCCCCGTTTACCCTACTTCTGCCTGGTCGCTTGCCTCTCCGCTCGTCACCGTACCCGTGCGCCTCTACCGCCGACGTCCCGCGTCACAGATGATGTTGCATCTATTTTTTTTTTATACATATCGTGCACACAGTTATCCTTCCACACTGTTGACAGGCATCGCAAGCACTTTCTGTGAATATTACAAACAACTTTCACTAATGCTCTCAGGATAACTATACAAATCGGAATGTCAGATATGGCTCAGTGTTTCAGAAATCATTCATGATTGACTAGTTTACTTGCAGTGATGTTATACTCTACAATTGCTTTTTTATTTTATTCTAAATAAATAGTAAATTTTGTCTACTAAATAAAAGCTTTCAGTTAGTTTTGAATTAGGTTTGCAGTAGAATTTATATATAAATGCAATCTGAGTGTCCGTTTCATTTTACATTTGAAATACACCACTGGTGGACCCCATAGGTGCTCTATGTCCTTAAATTAAAGATTAACCCAAACCCATACATATCCTTTCTAATATGATAAGGATTCTTCTTATTCGGTATTCTTGGTAAAAATTTACCACAATAAATCTAATGCTGAGGGTAGTAGCATAGCAACATACAGTTACCTAAGACTTGTGAAAGGGATGTCAGAGAAACTGAGATCAACTAGCAGGCAATATAGCAATATGGTCAGAGCTTCATTGCCAAGACAAGTCTCATTTAATTTTTACCCAGCCAATGTCTTAGTTTCAATAATGCAGGAAAAGACTTTGTCCAGACAAGTTTTTGCTGTGACAGGAAGGACTGTGAACTCATGTCATTTCTTTCTGCTGGAGGCGTCTCTTATTGCAGAGGCAAGGTCAGTAAGCTGTATGACAAGACAATTGGCAAACACAGAGTGCCTGAAAACAAACAATTGAAGAACTTCTGGAACGCTTCCTCTGAGCTCTTTGTGAAAGTTATTCTAGGGGCTCAGTGATCAGCACACACACCCACACATATGCACACACATGCTTTCCTATGGAAAATAAATTAATATAACTTGAAGAATTAAAAAATTATTCCTATACTGTATTGCTGCTAGGCCTCCCAGTTAGCACAGTGAATAAATACATATTTATTAAAAGATAAAAATTCTTAAAAAATAGAAAGGATACCCCCCCAACTAATCCATACTCCTCGCACACTGCAGTTATTTACAGGCTACAAACAAGGGCTATTTACAAAGCAGGGTAAAGCATGCTGGGATATGCAAATTAGATATGACTACACAATCATCCGATACAAGTGGAACCAGCTTACTGACCTCAGAATATTTATACATTTCTGAGCCAATGACTTTATGATTTATATATCCCATTCCAAATTTATCCTTTGCTTTTTTAATTTCCAAAAACTACCTCATTGTTTCATTGTCTTCGGCTAACTTGAGACACACACCTTTGTTGATCAAACTATCAGTCCTCAGTAAGGTTGCCACTGTATTGTTTAAGAAATAAGAACAGTGAAATTTGATGGCAGGGGGGAGTGGGTCATCTCATTATCCAGAAATACAAAAAAAATCATGTGCCACATTGGTTCATTTCATTTTTAAATAGGTGGCAACGCATAATATATGGGAAGATCTTGTCATGACCTGTTCATCCGATCCTCCCGTGTGCCAGGCCCCCTTACTGGCTCGGCCAGCCCGAGGTAATGGAGGATCCCGCGACCGAGGATCCCCCTTCCGAGGATCTGCACCTCGCGGAGGAGATGCGGCTGAATTTGACCCGGCTAAGAAGCTAGGTCGCTGAAGACATGATCCGGCAGGCGACCATTGATTGTAGCTTCCTCCCTCCCTTGCCGTGTGAGCTGCCGGACCTCGCAGCACCAGCTCGCAGAAGAAGGAAGCAGGGAGAGAAACGTGGGGACGCGCTGAGAGTTTTTCTGGGGGCCGTCTCGATCTCCGCTACTTCACTTATGGCGTGTCGAGAGAAGATCGTCCCTGCTGTCTCGTCTGCTCACGACAACCGTCTGCCTGTTGCTGCTTCACCTGCACTCGGAGCTCATCTGCCTGTTGCTGCTTGGCCTGCGCCCGCTGCCAAGGCGTGGACCCCTGCTCTGTTACCCCCATGTGACAGACCCCGACCAGGACTGGCTCTCCATATCCAGGAGGGGGAGAGGTCACTTGCGCAGGGGTCGGTTCCCGTCCGGCCTGCCCCCTGGCCCGCCCTCGGTCCCTGTGGCTGGGGTTTGTGGGGCGCCTGTGGGTCCTCCTCTGATGACTCTTCGGCCACCTTCGGCCCCGCATCCGTAGACTCGTCGGTTGTCTGCGGGTTCCCCCGCTTCGACTCATCGGTCACCTACGCCTGGGCCGGCTGTGACTGCGCCTTCGCCTGCCGTGGCTGCTGTTCGCTCCTCCCCTCCGCCAGTGTCTCCTTCGCCTTCCTCCTCGCCTCCTCTGGTGCCCCCTTCCTGCCTCGCAGTTGCCGAGGGTTCCTTCGGCTCCAACCTCAGGGTCGCCTGCTGCCCCTGCAGCTTCCGCCTGTTGCCTGCTGGGATTCCCTCAGGCTCCCCGTTTCTCTCCGCCCTTTGCCTCCTTGCCCTCTGCCTTCGTGCCCCCTGCGTCTGCTCCTCATCCTCCTGTTTCTCCTTCATTCGCTCCTGGCCCCTTCGTTCCTCCCATTGGTGTTCCCCCTGTGTCTCCGTTTTTGTTGCCTCTGTCCCTGTTTGTTTTTCCTTTTGCTTGTCAGTTGTTGTGTGGGTTGCTGCCTTCATGTCTGTTCTGCGCGTCTGTCTCATTCCCAGTGCCCCGTTGATGTTTTGCTTTTGTTTTCTAGGTCCCGTGTCCCCGGTCTCGTTCCTCGTCTGGTGTTCACACCTTTGGGAGGGGAGGGGTTCTGTCATGACCCACTCGTCCAGTTGTCCTGAGTGCCACGCCCGCTCATCTACCCCATGTGGATTCCCTATGTTCACCAGCTGTTTTGCATTTTTTATGATTAGTTTAGTGTATTTAAGTCCACGTCACAGTAGGTTTCCCCAGTCCTGTCATTAATGTTACATGTGTTCTAGAGTGTGTTACCCTGTAAATTGTTTGTATCCACGGCTTCCTTCGCCTGCCGATCCCTAACAGATCTCTGGTCAACATGAACAGTATTTACAAATCAAAGTATTTTTTACTCCTGGCTCTTTCACTTATAATATACCACTTGCTTGGTATATACAAACAAAAAAGGTATTTTGGCAAAGTGAAACTTGGGATCCAAGTGCAGGATCAGGCCATTTGTCCTGCATCCAAGAAGCACAGCATCTTACTTGTCTTAATGTTGTCAGGTTCTCCAGATCAGTGGCTCCACTGACTACTATCAATTAAAATTCCAGAGTGGGGGAGCTGGCAATGTAAAAAAATATAAACTTTATTTTAGAATATTCAGAAAATCTTCATTGTAATCGTCATGCTACACAGTTTTAGAATTACTGATCTGTACAGTGTTCCTGGGAGGCTTGTAAAAATTCTCACGGAATATGTTTAAATGGCAGATGGCTGTTTTCACAAGATGGTGGCTGCAGGCTCCATTTTTACTCCAGGTTGCCTTCTGTCTTGCAGTACCAGTTTTCTAATTTTGAGATTATCTGCGGTGTGCATTTTCAGGTGCAGAATTTCATCCATATACTGTAATGTTTTTGTGAAGTAGTAATAAGATGTATCAAAGATCAAATAGAATAAATACATCAATAATAATATCATCATAAATTATGTTTACTGTCTGAGACTGATTTTTCTGGTATCACTATGCGGCAGTTTGAATAAGATCTATCAAATAGTTTTTTTTATCATCTTAACAGGATCAAGTGTCAAAACATTTGCCATTTTTTTGCTGTCTCTGTGCAGCACAGATTCAGATTCAGTTCCTGTCCAGCTCTCATGCAGTGTTTCTGCAAAGTTCGAAAAAGATGCGTTGAATAGATTTTCATGATTTTAATCAAACGATTTTGGAAGCATTGCTAACTATTTTTATGATCTAAAAGTGCACGGTCTGAAGCACACAATGAAAGTTCTTTTAGGTTGTGCCCAACCCACTTTTGCTAGTTTAAAGGCAGAAAAATACTCACTGCACCAGGCGCAGTGTGATGTCCGATGCGAGAGTGAACAAGCATGGAAGTTAATCCAGAAGACGAAAGCCAAAGGACAAGGTTTTATTTGGGGTAAACGGGGAGCAGCACAAGACAAACGTCAATGACAGAGCTGGAGAATACAGACTTAGATGTGGACTAAATACATCAGACAAGCCGAAATCACAGGGAACAGCTGGGCACAATCGGGGAAGCACACGTGGGTGATCATAGGCGTGGTACACACGAGGACTGGATGCGCAGGTCAAGACACACATGGTCAAAAATCTTCTAATTAGTCATGAGTGTGTTTGGAGTGTAATGTGCTATAAACTGCAAGTCTCAGTGACGCAGACCTCAAGAACTGTGATTGATCCTCTTGGTAGCATTCATTTTTTGTATGAAGAAAGTGTACATCCCAGGTGTACTTATATCACTGATTGAAAGTGAAGCGCTATTTATATCTAGTATTGAATAACCATAATCACTCTAGGCACCGTAGCAACAGGTCTACAAAGAACTCAGTCGTACTTTACAAGACTAAAACAAAAGTAAAATGTACCATGGACATTAACTTCAGAAGAGAAAATGCATAAAATGTGATATTGAAGTGGCTTGACCTGTTTCCAAATATAGCACAAATATAATCAGGACTTGATAAATGGTTAAATGCTTGTTTTTTCTGTTTCGATTGTGTGATTCAATAATCATGCAGGGTGGGAAAACAATAAATGCAACATCCCAAACAATGTATCAGCTAGCATTTTGGCGATGTAATTGCTAAATAACACAGACACACCAGCGCACAAGTATAAATGCTCTCAATGCCGTTGGCCATTTGCGTAGGTCACACTGTAGGTTTGACACAGAAGTTTAAATCAGTCTTAAGCAACCACAGTGGGAATCACTTGCTTTTTGCCTGTTGTGACAAATGCACTGAAATGTTATCTGGCACTTCAGGGCCATGTGTGTTCAATTTCGAAGGGCCAGACTACACTGACATTCACTGCAAGTGCAAGCAAATCAAAAGTGACAACTGCACTAAAGACTGAAACAAAACAAAAATGGGTGATGTTGTTTGTAGATCTGCATTCTGGTATTGCAGACATTGTTGCAGGCAAAATATGCCTGTTTGTATGACTAGCCTACTATAATGTAAAAAAATTCTTACCCTGCAAATAAGCATAGTCAAGTGAAACGTATTTTTCCTTTAGAGGTGGGAACAGGTCGAGAATGTGGGCGGTGTCACTGCATGAAAATGAGTGACTTGGGAGCAGGTGTAAGGCGAACTGAAAGGCGTTGGGCAGGAAAATCACAACTGCATCAGGCTCATGCTAGCAAAAGCACTTGGATCATGCCTGGTGCCACTTTGCTTCAGATGCCAAATAGAGCTCATTGTCTTAATGGGATCCAGTGTCAACACTGCCCTGTTTTTGCTATTACTATGTGATGCTGTTTCAGTTTTGAGGCAATCTGTCTCAAAATTTTACAAGTTGCAGTTCACCAGTCATACAATGCTTACGGAAATTTGAAAAAGATTCGTAAAACATTTTCTCAGTTATTGTCTTAACAAGAAGGCACTTGCAGTGTTGGCAGAGTGGTCCCAAAGCCATATGTATTCCCTCTCTGGAGAAAAATATAAATAATACTAAAAAAAGCAAATCTAGACAGGCCTTGTTTCAATTTGTAGAGTTTCGATTATAATTTTGTCCGCACTGTTTTAAATAGCTGGGATGTTTGGCAATTAAGCACAGATCCTCTGTGTGCCTCCAGGTTTATCTCCAGGTTAACACCCTATTTCCCACTTGTTTCCAGCCCAAAAAAGCTTGAGATTCATTAATTTCTGCTCACATATACTGAGGTAGGTCTGTAAGTCTGCGCATGTCCAACTCTTGTTCCAACATCAAAGATTCACAAATGCATTCACATCAAAGGCAGATTTACCTTATCATACTAGAGTTAAACTCCACAGATTGTTCTTAATACATCACCATTTTCCTCAAATTATGTGTGATGAAAATCGTAATGTCATCCGCATTCAAATTAGCAAGACAAGAGTTTCCCTGTGTTGGTAACAGTTTCTGCAAACTGCTTGGACACATACATGTCTGCAATATGTATTTTTATTAGACTTAAAAAGATTTTTTATACAATGTAGGCACAATGCCATAAGATGATTCAGTCTAATGCAGTGGCCAGTGGTCTGACTATTAACTGCAATGATGCTGTCTGCCAATAGAGGGCTCTGTACATATAAACAACATATTAACTTTGAGGCGATTACTTCTGGCCAGAGTGAAGCCAACTCCTTCTCTAAGGAGACAACCTTTTCACATGCCCTGAAATGAGACCATCCATCATTTCAAACAAAAGCGAGATTCCTACAGAAATAATTGGTTATGTAATGTGGCTCCGTGTTCAAGCTAGAAAAACAGCCATTTTGGTGCTAATACCATGCCAGATGATCAATTTGTTAAAAGGAACGTGAAGATAAAGAAGCACCCCTTCGCTCTGAAAAGAAATATGCACTTCTAAACACCTGTGGTCCTCATCTTTTTTAATTACATGCCGATTGTTCTTAAAAGTAAAGATAGATTTAATACATACTGTTTCATTGCAGAGTGGAGAGTGTTAAAACACAGAAAATCCTCTTGCAATCTTTAAATTCCGATTGCAGTAATTGGTAGTTATAACTGGTAAATTATGACCTAACTGTCAGAGGGCAAAGCTGTTTTGTTTTGTCATCAGACAAAAGATTTCTGTTTAATACGGAGCGTTATTACTCAGCCTCATCTCCTGAGGGTGGAAGGTGCATCCTGCTCAGCCGGTGCTGTGATGATGTGCCCTCCCAGCACATAATGGATGGCCACAGGTAATAGAGTGGCTTATGAGCCAGCTATTAGGGCCTGCCAGATCCACAGCCCCCATGCTATTGAAGACAATTTGGGGAGTAGATTACAGTACAGAGGTAGGTGGCTGACCTCAGGGGTCCAGGCAGAGGGCAGGGGAACAGCGAGCCTCATCCGGGCCCTGGCTCATTACCTCCAGTCTCGGCTGGCTCATTTATCACGCTTTAATTTTGGTGCAGGACCTTGCTTTGGGCCTGGCCGGTGAACAGCAGCAGGAGCAGGTGATCGGGGTGCTGGAGCGTGTGTTCATTTGGGATGGGGGCGCAAGGGGGTTGCATGGTCTGCTGCTGCTGTAGCCGTGAGCAAATTTTTACTTTTTTTTAAAAAAAAAAAGACTTCAGCCATGTTCAGGTTACAAATAAAAAAGGTACATTGTCGTTTACCTGCAAACTACTTTTCACCATTTCATTATTACTCTGAAATAATTAGATACATATAATAAAAGTAACAAGAAATACAAGCAAACACTATAGACACTGCAGACTATAGACATGAACATATAGAGTAAGAATGTAAGAGCACACTGAATGGAAAGCACATTATTCATATTATAAATCTCGAAAAAAAGCAGAAAATGCCAGAAACACAGAATACCTGATCCTCAAGGTAACATTAGCTTGTCTGGGAGAAACTTGGCAAAGTAACTGGCTCAGAAATTTGTTACCGAAATGAACAATAGGGCTCTTCAGGTCAGATTGCAAATGTGACACAAACAGTAACTTTTTATGGTATTTAAAGAAAATGGACCTGATTTAATTGATTAAACTAACTTGACTGCTGAAGTAAGTAGACACGTTGCTTTGACAGGTCACCATTAAAGGTTAAACAGTGATGACCACCTCATTTATAAAATTAAAGAAAGAAAACAATTATTGTACACCATGAAAAATATCCAAAGTCCGGCTTCCAAACCCTTCCCATTAGATTTCATTAAACCTTCTCCTTATATATTAGTGAGTAGGTTACGAACTTGCAGCCACTGCTGAAAAGGTGCAGAGCTCCCTGCCAGTAAGCCTGTTGGGAGCCGCTGGCAGCTAGCAGTTGTCCAGTGAGCATGAGTGCCACCTAGCCTGCCCTAGCCACCAGGACACTTCCGTTACCCTCCATGGAATGCCACCTGGAAGCCAATTACCGCCTTCACTACTAACCCCGGACATGCTTGGCCCACGGTTCAGTGCCGCTTGCCACAGCTGAGCCATCCTCTAAGCTGGCACACAGCATGCTCTCATATCCCCAGGAAGTACTGGGTTATTTATGGATGAATACCCAGACTTCACAGCTCCACTGCAGCCACACTCCGTCATTTCACAGCCTTGTTTTCACCTTCTTTTTACCTTTCAGTATGTTTATGTTTGCTTGCTTATTTAGGCAATAGCGGCTCAGCTGTGCATTTGCGCTGAGTAAGATGAGTTTTAAAGAGTAACACTAATAATAGAGTAGCGATATTTATATACCTAAAGGAAAAGGCCTACGAGCCTGTAATATCCTGCTCAGAGTTCCTGTTCATCAGTAAAATCAAGACCAATCAATCTGCCATGACAAGCCTCCCACAGGCAGGGTAGTGTTGCATATTACAACTCTGGAATTATGCAGAACCTGTCAATTAAGGCGTCCCACTTAATATAGGAAAATACATTGGTAGAAATATCTCTGAGCGTATTTTCATGTTGATCTATTTGCTAACACTTTAAATACTGATTTGAGCAGACTCTGTGTGACGCTTCTGATAGCCGTGCACAAGTCATGCACAAATTAACCAGCTGTATTAGGTCTTTACATAATATTTTCACAAGTGTTTCTTTT
Organism: Brienomyrus brachyistius; assembly: GCF_023856365.1. Lineage (NCBI taxonomy): Eukaryota > Metazoa > Chordata > Actinopteri > Osteoglossiformes > Mormyridae > Brienomyrus > Brienomyrus brachyistius. Next base: position 24,315,943 of record NC_064543.1, read on the forward strand.
AATGAGGCTTATATTTTTGAAGGCCCAGTTGAATGTGTTGCCTGGTGTGGCTAAAGCACTTTCTGTGAAATTGTTTGAATACACCATAATCACTCCCCAGCATTAATGGCACCTTAGAGTGTTACAAATGCAGTTTGAAAAGGGATTCCAGCTCTTTTGCAAAAGTATGTCTGCGCAATAATGATGACCCAGATAAGGGAGGAGAGCGTAGGAGGAAGAAGCGGGAGTTGGGGAAAGTACTTCCAGTAGACACGGATCTGCACGAGACGGATCCCACCATTGAATATGGGGCATGTTACTGGCGGATTTGACATTAATTTCAGCATATTGTGACACATAAGGTGACATTAGCATTGAAAACAAAGATCGTTCATATAATTTCTTATATGGAGTTTTATCTTCTTTGTTCATACTGTTTAAAGATGTTCCGCATTTGCTGATCTCTAAGAACATCCCTTGTGGAATGCAGCTAACAAAAACTATTTGTTTTCTCAGGCTTCTTTGAAGTTTATGAATTCTTCATTTGTTCAAATTATATTCACAACTATCATTTTCATTATTGGTTATTACTGGTAAAACCTCAACCCATGATTTTAACACAGTTAAAGGACATAAGAATATTAATACAAGAAATTTACAAATGAGAGGAGGCCATTCGGCCCATGAAGCTAGTTTGAGGAGAACTTAACTAATAGCTCAGAGTTGTTAGAATCTTATCTATCTCTGATTTAAAGGAACCCAGGGTTTTAGCTTGCACTACATGAATAGGAAGACTATTCCATATTCCAACTACACACTGTGTAAAGAAGTGTTTCCTCAAATTCAGTTTAGGGCTACAGATTCAGCTCAACTAACTTCTCCAAGACCAGGAATCATTCTTGTAGCCCTACGATAAACCTTTTCCAAGGCAGCAATGTCAATTTTAAGGTATGGAGACCAAATCTGCACACAATACTCTGAATTCTACGTGGAGTCATACCAAAGATAATCATATCATCACCTTCCTTTATTTAAACTCCACACACCTAGAGATGTAACCCAACATCCTATTGGCCTTTTTTAATTGCTTCCCCACACTGGCAAGAGTGGGACATGGAAGCATCAACATACACACTGAAGTCCTTCTCATAATCAGCTACCTATATTTCAGTGGAATCCATAAAATATCTGAACTTTATATTTCTGCTCCCTGCATGGATTACCTTACATTTGTCTACATTAAATTTCATCTGTCAGGTATCATCCCAGTCTGTAATTTAATCAAGATCCCGTTGTAGCCTCTGTGCTGCTAGTTTAGTATCTGCTACACCACCCACCTTGGTGTTGTCTGCAAATTTAACCAGTTTACTGTATGTACTGGTGTGAATATCATTAATGTAAATTAGGAACAATAGTGGTCCTAAAATTGAACCCTGCAGTACCCCACTATGAACGCAGGCCCACTGTGACATTGTGCCTCTAATAATGACTCACTGCTTCCTGTCTGTTAACCAGTTTTCGATCCAAACTGCTACAAACATCTCTCAGAATGTTATTAGAATAAAGACAATCTACTGTTTTCACTTGGATTTTCATATGGATTACTTTTCTAGTTATACAAGTTAAACTGATTGGCCTATACAATAGTTTGCTGGATTACTTCTATCCCCTTTTTTGAATATGGGTGTTATATTAGTAAACTTATTGTGTATAACTCAGGTTAACCAAGGAAACAAATACACTGATAATGGTTTTAATGACTTAATTTTACCTCATCAAAAATGAAAAATTTATGACTCAAATTTACATTGATAATTAGAATCAAAATAGCCAATTATTTTTTACAGTTATTATTTTTTTAATTGTAATTCATAATATGATCTTAGAGGAGAACAAATTAATCTAAGAAGTGGACATGAATTACTCTCACAACTCTCAAATGCTTTTAAAAATGCTAAATTGAATGTGTGGCATTAGTATACACACTTTGATGCCTCTTCAAATGCCTCGGAATTTCCTGGCCAACCCTTCTGTCAGAGAGTGCTGAAATGTTGTCCTCAGTGTCGGGACATGCTGTGCCACTGGTCCATGTTTACACAGTGTAAGTCAGCCCCTCTGAGGATGTATATTGGAGAGCCTCCCTCCCATCCTGTCTTCACCCCTGGCCCTAGTTCCCCCAAACATATGATATACACTGTTGGCAGCCTACTAAAGCCGCAAGTCCCAAGCAGCACGATAGTAACTCTGCTTCTCTGGCTGGAGGACTCAGTGAAAGTTAGTTGCACTGAACATCTTGTTATACTGCTGATTGCATCTTGAGTTACATCTAAGTATATATATATAAAACCTATATTTACAAATTAATGATTAAGCAAAACATGCATCTTCTGAATTTAGTTTTAATATATTCCAGGCATTATTACCTTTTCTTGAAACCTACACAACCTTTCTGGAAATAGATTCAGAAATTGCTATAGCAGCTTTTTTTGTATGATTGGTTTGAAAGGTTGGAGATTTTTATGTTATAGAGACAAAGTGCATCACATTTATCAGAAGCAGGGATACATGTTATGATCCAAGCTTTTTTAAAGAAATGGAATTTTAGAAAATGAAAATGGTTCTTTATACATTAATATGATTTTGTGTCTAAGTTATATGGAACACTCTAACTGTACAGATGCACTGCCCCAGGAAAAGGGGTCGTGAAACATTTAGCCCTCCCACCACTTTCATGTTCTGAAAGAAAGCCAGGCTTCCGCTAGCTTATCACAAGAGAAATGCTAATCTATGATGTCATTATTACTGCCTTATTACTTTAGCTTGAATAATTCCCATCTGATGTTCCTGAGTCTCTCTTTCCCCTCAAAGAAGAAAGCAATATTGTGCCTCAGATTTGTAGGTGATCATATGCATGCTTATTATTTATATGCCAGGGATTCGGTGTTTCTGAATTCGTTTGATAATGATGCCGTCAACCAATGCTTTGGACATCTTTTCATTACATGCCCACTGTTATGTGTCCAGCAAAGATGCGATAGCTGTCCATTGTCCGTAAGCATAACCGATAGCACATAGTGAACCTTTTACCAAGAGGCACACAGGCTACTATATGTTATGCCAACGAAATTCAATCTGTGGGCAGTCAGCTGGCTGTCCAATCAACTGTGTTTTTTTCCCTTTAACATATGCCAGACCGAAAGGCTCAAAAAGATGTTTGATACTCATCCGGCAAAAGCAGGAAAAGTATATTATTAAATTTCATGGAGGGCGGTGATTCTCTGAAGCCAGTTCAAAGTGCATGCTGGGAGTGGACAGGCTCTGGGAAATGGCCGATGCAGCATCACTATTTAGCAGCTTCCTGTGCATCATGTCCCCATCTCCCACGATATGTTTCCCTTTGAAGGTGATCTGCAGGGACTGAGAGCACTGTTCAGGGAAACAGCAGCCAGAAAATACAATGCACTTTTTCCTGACTGAAGAATTAATGCTGCAGGGCCTCATTGCTGGGAATCCACACCGAGGAACATCAGTGCTGCTGCTGGTGATTTTGTCAGACCTAGATCACACCTGGCAAGCTTTACGTGTTGTTTCTTCTGATGTTTAAGGAGAGCTAATGAAACATTAGAGTGCAGGAGACTAGCCTCTCGTGCAGTGCTGTTCTTCTGTGTGCTTTATGTCAATGATGGGCAAAGCTAAATAGACCCATGTTAATAAACAGGTGTATTTATAAAGGAGATCTCTTGACCTGACACTGCCAGAAAATGTTTCTGGAACATTCCATTTTTAACATTTGACCATGAAAAATAACTGTAATAGCATCTGACAAAAAGGTGCTACAGTGTTTTTATAGTTAATTGCTTATCTCATACGTTTATAAAAAAAAAATCATTTGCGTGCACCTGTACTCTTTCATTTTTATTCATTTATTTGAAGTTAGAATAGATAATAATTATCTCCTGCATCCTGATCTTGCTGCAATTTAGTTTTTTTAGTACAAAACAGAGGTGTCTGCATTTGTTCAGAAAGCACATTTGCAAGTACATGGTTCAACCTTTTAAAGGCATGAGTTACCCCAAGATAAGCACCAAACATTAACCTGATGTCACTACCCATCCTGTCCAGCGGTCGCGGCTGGTCCTCCAGAATTTTCTTCCCAGCTGTGTCCTGTTCGTAAGCCCCAATCATAATGCGGTAAACATCAACATCAGTTCTTTGATAGTTCCATATATACAGTACGTGCTTCCCAGTCCTGTGTTCTCCAGTCCAGTGATTAACATCAGCCCTTCTGTTGTCTCTGTTCCCATTTTGACTCCTCATTTTTCTGTTTGTTACCCTGCTCCTGTTTTGACAATAAAGCCCTTCATGTTTTGCTGATGCCTGCCCCAGAGTCCTTTATCCCGTTTCTAAATATTGCACTAGAGAAAATACCAGGCACTGGTATAATAATGCTCATTTTCTTTTCTTTTTTATCTTGATTTTGCCATTTGTTAATTTAAAAACAAAATGATTAATTCTCTTCCTTTTAATTATGCAGATTTAAAAAGAAAGCCCATTGATTAACACAAGCTAAATAATAATATGCATATTTTAGAATATTTATACCAGAGCAACCGAATCTGTAAACTGAAATGAGAATTGAATTCTCTTTGTTATGCAAGAGTGAATCTGAAAAGTTCTATGAATAAGGGATTATTTATTTATTTATTTTGTATCAGGCAAGTTAATGTCAGCCAATGAGTTTCAATTCACAGAACCTCTGTAGGACGTAGTACAATCTCCCACATGCACAAAAGATAAGTACAGTATCTCTATTTTAACAATATGGGGAGAGCCAATTATAAAGAATAAAATATATATAAGGTGATTCCCTGAGGCCAAGTGCTTGTTATATAAATCTACTGCCACACATTTTAACTGTCCCGTGTAGTATACTTCCTTCCTGTCTCCTAACAGGTCACTGCCGACGTTTCTAGAACCATCCTACTACTTTTAAATAAGCGATTGTGATTTTGCTAGCTGTTGGGCTCAAGTATGACCGTGGCAAAGAATATGGACTACCTGTCTGTAGGATATATATGGGAGCAGGCAGAGACTTGCCAAAGTAGTAATTTAATGCGCTACCTGTCACACTTGGGATTTCAGTTTAATCCAGGCCGGACCAAGACTGACAGAAAATCATTTTAATCTGACAGTCACATAACATGTACATGGGCATTGAGAAGGTGGTGCCAGCTCAGCTCATTCAGGAGACAAAAGCAGCTGTCAGAAGCCCTCCGCAGGCGCACTGGCCAAGCAAAAGCTGTCGTCTTTCTAAACCTACACTGAGCCGTCAGTCTGGGAGGGGTAAAACTTTATGGTGCTGTACATTGACAACTAAGGATACTTTTTGTGTAGCTGACAGCTATAAAGCTCTTCTTCAACAGTACATTGTGTATAAGTAGAGTTTGGTTTCAGGTTTAAGCTGTGCTACTTGACACATTTTATTTCCAATTTTATTTACAGAGAAAAATAAAATAGATAAAATAGAAAGTTAATAAACTCTCTCACAGAGATGCATTAAATAAATGTATAACTCAGGCTCCCAAAGACCATCTCCAGCACTTATTGCATCCCATCTTAGCTCATGGACCTTCTTCCCTGACAAAAGCGAGATTATACTCTGACTCATCCTGTGCTGAGAGGAAGGATCTCATTTTTGTAGCTGGTCGCTCCCCTGCTGTGACAAGACCTGACAGACCTGTGATGTCAACAGCCTAATGAACAGTCTGCTTCAGAACCAGGGCTAGGGTAGCTCCATGGAGCAGTCAGGAATCCAGGAGCTCACCCAGCCTAGCGAAGTTCTCAGCAAGAACAACTGGGTTCCTAGGAAAATTAAGTTTACAGCAATTTTTCATCCTACCAAGAATCTGTAAAGAAAACCACGAGGGAACCTGTTGATATTTCTCTTGTTGGACCTTGCCTATATGGTATATAGATAAATCTGTGTACAATCAGTGTATCTGTTTCAGTTCTTACTGTTATGTCACAGAAAGTGTTGGTGGTAGTGCAAAAGAAAACTATGTAGAGTCCATCCACTCATCAATCTTCTGAAGCCACTTATGAGTAGTCATGTAACGGTGAATCGCGAATCCGTAAAAAATCTATGTAAATGTATGACGATTTAAACCGGCTGATATGGAAAAAGAATCGCTACTTTAGGAGTATTTCACGGTACTTTAATTAACAGAAATACTGGTGTAATATTACATTTGATTTCACAACGTTAGTTCGACATCAGATGTCACTGCGTATTCACGTCGACGTCGTACGTTGGTTTTTGGTTTGACTGAACTCGAGATGGCAAGCGAATTTGAAATTGAGGACGCACCCCCCGATCTTAAATCAGCGGTGTGGCGGCATTTTAGCTTTCCGGTAATCACAAACGAAAATGGCGAGAAAAGCACAGACAAGATATAAACTGCGTGCAAACATTGTAAAAGACTGATAACAAACACAAATAGCAGAACAAATATGCTTCAGCATGTCCACAATGAGCTCAATTCACCACTGCCAGAGCGAAGATTATTAAAAGGGCAAACCACGCTAAAAAGCTGCACATGCAAGCCTTAGTTTATTTGGTAAAGCTTTATATCAAGTGCACCTTCATAATGCATTCATTATGCATTTATAGAATATTCAGTGCACCTTCATAATGCATTCATATAACATTCATAAGCAGCATGCAAGTACACCATAACATCCTTTAACAGCTTTAATATACATTAATAACATTACATGATTATACAATTGTTTGTTATTATTATATAATGTTTGTTATTAATGTACATTACAGCTGTTATGGGATATTAGGATATTAAGGTATACATACATGATGTTTATGAATGTGTTATGAATACTTAATGAATATGTTTTGAAGGTGTACTGAACGTTTTATGAATGCAATATAAAAGCATTATGAAGGTGCAGTTACTGTAAAGCGTTACCGTTTATTTTCATTATTTTTTTAAAGCAGAATTTTCAATTTAATTTGCACTGTTAAGAGGAGGACATGTTCTGCACAGTTTAGAAAGATAAATAAAGGAATATTTTTGAATAAATTTGTCTGCAGCTCATTCTGTTAAAAAATCATGAGAGAATCATATCGTGAACTCAGAATCGTGAATCGTATCGAATCGGGAGTTGAGTGTATCGTTATATCCCTACTTATGAACCTATTCCAGGCCCAAAGTAGGGAACAACCCAGGATGTAGTGCTAACCCATTGTATACTCACACACCATTCACACCTATGGGCAATTTGGTAACTCCAATTCGCCTTTGTGGTGGGGACCCCATGACAACTCAGATAGCACATGCAAACTCCACACACATGGAGCTATGATCGAGATTTAAACCATGGTCCCAGAGGCGTGTGTAGAACATATATATTTAAACATATGTAAAATATACAGCCCAGCCAAAAAAAAGTGTCATTTGAATTTATATCAGGAAATACTTAAGAGCAAATGTCTGGATCATTATTACAGCTCAGCGACGTTATGCAGCAATAAAGTAAAGTCAGGCGAGTACCTGAATATACTGGTCAGGATGCACCTCTATCCATCATAAATTGATTTTTTCAATGGGCATATTCTAGGACAATAATGCCAAGATTCATTGGGTTCGAATTGTGAAAGAGTGGTTCAGGGAGCACGAGGAATCATTTTCACGCATGACTTGGTCACCACAGAGTTGTGACCTTAACCTCGTTGAAGATCTTTGGGATGTGATAAAGGAGGTTTTATGGAGTGATTCAACTCACTTGTCAATACAGGATCTCGGGGAGAAATTAATGCAAATCTGGATGAAAATAAAGGGTGAGATGTTGCATAAGCCTGTGGAAACAATGCCATGAAAAATGTGCCCCATAATCAAAGCTAAAGGCTGTCCAACGAAAAATTCAAATGGCGACGTTTTTTTGGGCCGGGCAGTGTATAAATGGTATAAATGACATTTTCAGATACAGGTATAGACATGAAAATGTACAGAAAGGAATACAAGTAATCACCTAATTGGTGGGGTCGGATTCTGCAAATTGTCATGTATGTGGAATGTGCAATAAATGAACAAGTGTAGATTCAGTCCTATGCATGTCAAGAATGCATAGTTTGGTCAATAAAACACATATTACTTTTCACATCCAGAACACATCCATGAATTGTACAAGTTGCTGAGTGTGGGACACGTATGGAACAACAGATTGGCAAAGCAGGTGACAGAGCCATCCGGGGAAATCAATGCTATCATTTCCAACAGCCCCCCTTTCTAGTTTTATCTGGTTTGAAAGTATTTAAAGTTATTCCTCCAGTGCACTTCCAGTAGGACAATAAACTTTATAAAATTTCAACTAGTCACCATCTAGTTTCTATGCATAGCCATGTGTTCTTGATCAAGATAAACAGTGCAGTAGCTGTCTGGACTGATCATTCCTGTTACCTCAGCACTTTCAGACATGCTGATGGAGCTCCTACTCTGCACATTTGCACAAGTACTAAAAGAGATTTTGTGCCTCAGAGCTGGTCTTGCACATTAGCTCTTTATCAGAGTTAATTAAGTTAATTAGTGAACTAGTGGTGAAAGTTAAGGATTACATGGAATGATGGGGGGGGGGGGGGCTGAGGAGAGGTTTGAGAACTGAAGCAATGTTTATCTAGCCATCCAGAAAGATTTTAATAATGTTCTGAAGCCACCAGCCTCAGTGTGCAGGCTGGGGGATTCCTGGCTCCTCACTGACACTCCTCACATATAACCTTCACATATTCCTGTGGCTTCCGCAACAAAGACACCAATACCTCGTTTCCATCAACACAGAGTTGGTGCTGGTTCCAGTGCTGGGCTGGTTCTTGCTTGGCACCTTTTGAGAACTTGCCAGCCTTCCCAATGGTTTCAAAAAAGACTGGAACGGAAATGTTACATAGGTGGAAGTGAGAGTAAAGTAAAGGTTCATACTGTCACGATCGCGGTCGGGCGAAGCGGCGATCGTGCGGGTCGGCAGGCAGGAACGGGCAGACAAGCCGAATTCAGGGCTAACAAGGGGTTTATTAGGATACGGAGCACGAACATCGACCAACATCAATGACGGACAAAGGACTCGGGTAAGACACGGACTGAAATACACAGGACTGATTGCAAATAAGCAGACACAGCTGGGTACAATCCGGGAAACACACGTGGGTAAGCAGGGGGCGTGGCACACAGGAGGACCCGACGAGCAGGGCATGACACATACAGTATGAATTCCCTTTTTTTTTGGATTTATTTTCTGTTTCAGATTTTAAGTTTTTATAAGCCTCCAAATAGAAAAAAATCTGCCTTTAAGTCTCATAGTTGTCAGATATTCATTGTGCTCTGTCTCACGAAGGTGGTGGCATGCACAGACGCCGTGGTTCAGAGCTGTTTTTCAAATAAATGCTGCTGTTTTTCTAACAGTAGGCTGCCGACCATTAACTACAGTAAAGAAGATGATTCGCATAGGAATAACAAACAAAATTCCCATCACAAGCACTTTTCAGCTCTCCCAGAAGATACCAGCAGAGATAACAAGAGCACCGGGGGCTACACATATCACAATACCAAGCGGAAGGTGACAAAGAAAGGAAGCAGAAGTGAAGATTCCAGGCCAGAATGCAAAAGGTAAGGAAAATCCCCCACAAATCACCAGTTCCCAGTCTCTTCAATGCCAACACTAGTGGCCCGTACTATGTAAGGTACCACAGTTTAAATGGACTCCATATTCATTCAGTTACATTTTGCCCAGACCACCTTAAATCCGACAAGTTACCCTGATAAGCCAGTAACCCCGATAAGCCAGTAACCCCGATTCGTAGTACAGGCCCCCGGTCACTTCCCAACAAAATAGATGAGCTAAAGTTCAGCTTATCACCGTGCACACAGGACAGCTGTGTAATGATCATTACAGAAACTTGGCTCTAATTGAAAGTCCTGGACACAGCCATTGGACACATAACCCACCGCAGTGACTGCATCAACAACTCCAGTAAGGGCCATGGAGGCAGACTGTGCATTTATGTAAACAGACACTGGTGCCCAAACACTGCTATCATAGACAAACACTGCCCACCAGATCTAGAGTGTCTAGCATTAAAGTGCAGACCATTCTACCTGCCTTTGGGGTTTTCTGTTTTGATTGTGACTGCTGTATATTTTCCATCAGTCACTAATGGTAAATCAGCACTAGGCTACATGGTAACGGCTAAAAACAAACAACAGAGAGCGAACTCCGATGTGGCCCTCATTGTTGTTGGAGATTTTAATCATGTCGATCTGAAGTCTGAGCTCCCCAAATTCGACCAATACATTAAATGTGTAACCAGACAGGAAAACACGCTGGACTGTGTCATTTCGGACAAGCAGATCACCTACCACTCTTTTAAACCCCAACCTACTGCCCTCTTATTAAGAGAGTGAAAACCTACACAAAAATGGTCAAATCCTGCCCTGATGGAGCATCTTTACAGCTGCAGGACTGCTTCCAACACACCAACTGGGACCTGTTCTCAAACCAGGATGTGGATGTATACACCTCAACTGTTCTCTGGTATATCAAGACCTGCATTAAAAATGTTACAACTGACAAATACATCTGGGTTTTCCCAAACAGAAAACCATGGATGACAAAAGAAGCCTAGAATCTACTGAAGGAACAAAATGCAGCCTTCATATCCAGGGAAAAGGAGCAGTACAGCATTGCCAGAAGAAACCTGAAGAGAGGTATCAAAAGAGTCAAGGCTGCATATACTGTAGGAAAATGATTGGAGATCAATTCACTAACGGGGACCTGACACAGGTGTGGCAGGTCATCAAGCACCTAACAAATAACAAGACCAATCAAGACCCACCCACAAACAGTAATGTCTTGCTAGCAAAGGAGCTAAACCGCTACTTCAGTCACCTCGAGGTAAAAGAGCCACACAGCACAACCACATTTCCGTCTCCACTAACCACACACTTCAAATACAGACATAGTAGGATAGGCGGATCCTCAGGACAGTAAATGTTAAGATGGCAGCAGGGCCTGATGACATCTCAGGTAGAGTACTCAAAGACTGTGCCCACCAATTGGCAGGGGTGTTTATTTTAAGCCTGTTCCTGGTACCTACTTGTCTGAAATCGGCCACCATCATACCAGCGCCCAAACAGTCTAACATCAGCATTCTACTGGACTACAGACCAGTGGCACTCGGACCCATTATAACAAAGCCCATCCCACTACTGAAATTACAGTTCCAAATCTGAGCTTTTCTGTTGTGCTGTGCTGGAGCCATTTTGTCATGCCCAGGACAATTTTTTTTAAATGGGTATGTACAGTACGGAACCAGTACCGAATAGGGAAAAAGCCCAGCATTGGCTCTGGCACCACATTGGTGGAAATAAGGCACAAGCCCAAGGTCTCCACCTCCAATTCACTTTCTAGCCTGTCTGTCTCTGCTGACAAGCTGAGGAAAGAGCTGGAGAAACTGAAGGAATCAGGCCCAGGGTGCTGAGGACAGCTCTGCCGGGTCCTATCATACTGTACCTGTTCTGACTCTTTCTGAGCCTGCAGAAGGTGCCCCAGCTCTGGAAAAAATCCTGTTTGGTTCTCATTCTAAATGAAGGATGTTACAGCTCTATTATGGACTTCAGACCACTTGCTCCCACTTCACATATGATGAAGACCTTTGAAAGGCTGGCACTGCAACAGCTTTGACCCCTGATAACAGAACACCTAGATCCCCTGCGGCTTGTCTACCAGCCACACAAAGGTCTAGATGATGCTCTGATCTACTTGTTTCACAGAGCCCCCCTTGACAAAGCCAGCACCACAATCAGCATCATATTCTTTGACTTCCCCAGTCAAACTTATACCATCCAATCTCTCTGATTGGGGAAAAAAACTCAAGACAGGTAGCCTGATGCCCCCACAGTCTCCTGGATCATGGACTACCTAAGTGACAAATGACAGTTTGTGAACCTCCGGACTGTGTCTCAGGGATGGTGGTGAATAAAACCGGGAGACCTTCTATACATCGAACGTCCAGTAAAACACCAGCTTGTACCATCTACACAATTTATCAGATTACTCCTCCGTTGTAGGATATTTAAGCATTGGAGATGAGTCAGAGTATAGAGGACTAGTAAGGGTCTTGTGGTGCAGGGAGACCAACCTGCAGCTCAACATCAGCAAGACAAAGGAGCTGGTGATGGACTTCCAGCATAATAGGGAGCCTCTGAGACAAGTCACCATCCACAGGGAGGAAGTAGGGATGGTGCTGGGCTAAACTGGACTGGACGGACAACACAGCGGCACTGTCCACCAAAGACAAGAGCAGACTCTACTTTCTGAGGACGTGTGGCAAGCTGCTGTGTATGTTTTATCAGCCCATAGATGCCAGCTTACTTTTCTATGCTGTGAGCTGAGGGGGAAGTGCCATCAGTTCTGGTGATGCCAAATGCCTGAACAAACTCATTAGGCAGGCCTGCTCCATCACAGATCTGACCCTGAACCCACTGGAGGCAGAGGCAGAGAAGTGGATGTTTTGAAAATTGGACTACATTATGCACAATTCTGCCCATCCACTTCAGGGGGCGCTATCCTGGAGGACATTTAGCCACCAGCTCACTCCACCACACTATGCTAAAAAAATTTTATGTGACGTGCCACTCCCCATCCATAGCCATACACCATCAGTGATGTGACTTCCAAGGTGGAATACGTAACAAGTGTTGTTATAATACAACGTGGTACTTTCTGTCGCAACTGAACAAAATTTATACACCCATAATTATTATTCTTAGTTTTAAATATTTATTTTGAATATCACATTCTGATTCAGAATATTTAATCTGTGTACCATGTACTTTTTAATTGTTTACACCATGTTTATTTTGTTTGTACTACAGTACATGTGGTATCTTTATACCATATCGGTTTTGTAGTATATTGACACTTCTCCACATGGTATACAGGAACCATGCTGAACTTGAGCCATACCATGAAGAGATGTGTGTGATTCCAGGTCGCTTTGCTTTTCCACTACAGAAAGGTAGGTTTGGTGTAACGATAACAAAACTTCACGGTACAATGATATCACAATAAAAGGTTCACGATAAGATAATTATCACGATATTTAAAAGAAAAAACTCTTTTACTAATTAATAATCAACATGTTTGTTTATATCAAATTAGTTCTTCCTTTTAATATAAAGTACTTCTACTTTTCTTTATTAGTGAAATATCCAGCTATGGCCTTAAGTCTTTGCCAGAACTTAGCAGTAATTGTCCTTTGCAATGAATGACTGAACAATGCATGTAACTATAAAACAAAAACAAGCAGTTAGTAGTTTCTTTATAAAACATTAATTATTACTGCAGCAGTTGGATCTTTCCAATTTAGTCATAACAATGTCCAAAGGTTAATGTACAGTTCAATTCAGTCCATCACATCATAACTGTACACGTTGTAAGAAATTCAAAGTTCCCTCTATGGGTCTAACTCACCATCCTGCTATTAACTCTGTTCGGTGGGTCCCTGTTCGGCGAGGCATATGAAGGAATATCTATTCCAAATCTTTGGAAGTGTCAATGTAGAGTAGAAAAAGACAATTTACCGTGGTTTAAAACATTTCTTACATCTTTCCTTTAGTAAATTTTAAAAAATTCCGGATCACATAACTTGCTGACCTTGATTTTACAGCTTTTCTTTTTACCGTATTTTTACCTAAATCCTTTGGCAGCACTCACTGCAACCAGCAGCCTCAACCGTTTCTGCAAAAAAACAACCTGCACTCTCTGCGTTACTTCCTGACATCACCTCACAATCTGCATACAATCCTCTTTTTTCTTAAAGAGATAAATTATCGTTTTGTTAATATACTGTAAATGTGTTTTTTGCTACTATTTGACCAATTTATAAGTTATTGTTGTAATAGTTGTTTTGTAATGGATTTAATGTGGGTTACATGCGGCCAATAGAGCACAAAGCATTCGTTAATGTAGTATGTATTTTCTGAGACTGAGCTTATATGAGCGAAATAACCACGTGATATCTCAGTTGATATCGGAACAGTCCGACAAGGGTTTTGAGGTATTGTTTTATCGTGAAATTGCAATATTACGTTTATCGTTACATCCCTGTGATTTACTAGGTGCTAATTTCTGCTAGCAAGTCTGTGAGAGTCACCATCTTTTCTTACCATGAAATGCTAGCAGAATTACCTTTCGCTTGCATAAATATGCATTATGAATCTACAGTATTTCTTTAAGCAGTAGGTTGGAAATTTTCAAGTTCCTAGTCATCGGGACTGCATTGGCACATTGTGATGTGCAATTCTAATAATAATGAATAATATATAGAATATGCACTTTTTCCTTCAGATCCTCTATACATATAGATGCAGATCACTTATTTCTCCAAGCATTTCTTCCAATCAGATAGTGGACTGGTCATGCTTTCAGACCTGCTAGCAAGCAGCACCATGTCAGAGCAGGTACTGTATGGTTTGGGTATGGCTCAGATAATTTACGATGGAAAACCGTCAGTTTGCGGTATGCTGGGCTATGGCTCGATTCTTGATGGCAGTGGAAAAGCACAAATTATATGTTCGTTTATGCACTATATTCTTGCTGCTGTATGCACCAGAAGTTCCCCCTGAGATCATTAAAATCATAACCACTGACAGTTCTGGCTTGTATGGTACCCTGGGCAACCGAAAACAAAAAAATTGTGTCCATCTCGCATTACCCCACCATCAACAAGAAAAAAAATTAGCACCATTCAGCTCTGTCATTTTTATTAAGATATTTGGAACAATACAATCATGTAAATAATTATATATAAACTGCATAAATATAAAAATATATACAAAATAAGACTCATAAATGTCAAAAAGGTGTAGTATATAAATAAAAAAACTATTAAAAACAGAACTGAGTTATACTATTACTCTATTGGCCCACAAACATACTAGTGTTATACCAGCCTATTTCATTATATGCATAATATTATACTCAAAAAGAGAAGAAATATCTGCATTACTTTATTTTTTGTGCATTTCTCCTCTTCTTTCCTCTTTTTCAAAACTGGCACTTGTCCAAACATATTACAGCCTGTAAACTCTGGCAAAACAGATTTACAGTACTTTGCACCATTCTGTAAAGTTTTAATAAGTGCATTAAAATCAATAAAAATCAGCATTTAAAAGTACATAGATGACACCCCTTAGTTGTTTTATGACAAAATCTTTGAAAAACAATTCCAATGCATTCATTATGCAATGTAAAATGTATACCATCATAATTGTTGTAATTCATCTAAGAATATTTGAAATAAGACATCTTTGCATTGCAATAACGTAATAGAAAGTGTTTTTTGCCTGTTCACTATCTTGGTTGTGTTTAAAATTCAATACGGATTTTACTGTCAGGACCGGAAATTAAAAGACTTCAACCTTTACACTTGTCAGGTTCACACATAATTCATTGACAGAGACGATTATCAGCAGAAAAGGGGAGTTCCATTACATCTTCTTGTGCGAAATAGTTTCATGTTAATCTAAATTCCCATGGTAACTGTAACTATTATGCACAATTACAGCCCCTAGAACATGATTATGGAAGATTTTTTGCATGAATCAAATGCTCTCTACAATCAATGGAAATCGATTGTTTTCTATTTCCCCCTATACCTCCAGATTGC
The DNA here is from genome assembly GCF_023856365.1 of Brienomyrus brachyistius. Classification (NCBI taxonomy): domain Eukaryota; kingdom Metazoa; phylum Chordata; class Actinopteri; order Osteoglossiformes; family Mormyridae; genus Brienomyrus; species Brienomyrus brachyistius. Next base: position 24,331,655 of record NC_064543.1, read on the forward strand.
ACATGGACAATTATCTCACACAGTCCCAATGCATCATGCAGCAAGTATTTAGTATTCCCTGCATAGCTTGCTTTGGCTCTAAAAGTCCTGCAATACCAAACACGTGTGGTTTAAGAAACCATGGGAGTGCAAATATTTCTGTAACCTCTTTTAGAGTACAGAAAAAACATAAGTCAATCCTTTAATAAATGTCAATAACATCACAATGCATACAATTCATACTACGCCAACTATGCACAATACAGCCCTTTCAAGTGTGAGCCATTCGAAAAGTATAATGAGATTTTTTAAAAAGCTAATAACACATTGCTGCTTGCACCAAAAGTTAGTGACTGTGGAGGAGAAAGTGGCATTGATCCAACCAAAGCTTTGCAGTGCTTCTTGGGAAACAATAGACTATCTGATTTGTTTACCTGTGTTACTATGCTGGCTTTAGTAGGTGACAGTAAGACTGTATTAGCATTGGCACTGCTCTGTTCCTGAGGGCAAGTGCGCAACGTTTTGTCTATTTAACAAAAGCTGTAGTTAACTTTAAAGGACTGTAACCAGTGGACTGTCATGCAGCTCTCTGTGGCCACTTACTCTTAGATGTGGGTTGCTGGTTTGAGGAAGTATGTAGAACTACCCCTGATATTTCTCAAACAATACAGTATCAGTGATTTATCTTCTGTGGTTACCTTCTGAGCTATTCTCATTTTCAATTTTAATCAAATTCCTAATGAGGCAGATATACGAAAGTATTGAGTTATATCAAATTATATAGATTGATGTATTGGTTATGAAACAAATTGTGTTGGTTACAATTAAATCTGTCTCTGTTGTAATTATGGAACACTCACAAAGCATGTTGTACTGTAAATACTGTATACTATAACTATTCCTTATGTGCAAATTTATTCACAAGACTATGTTACCTGCTTTATTCAGCTCAAGCAGAATATTTGCATTGTCAGCTGATGTACACTTGAGGCATCAGTCGTCTTATGAGTATGATTTTGAACTTGCTGCCACAAATTTCTGAAGCTACTGTAGATCCCAGTGTTATCCAATTTCAAAATATTCCAGAATTTAGAAGGGCAAAGAGGAAAGGGATGCTTTGCAGATTTCTCTTTCCTGTTCTTTTCATTAAAACCCTGGAATCTGGAGGCACCCAAAGTGTGCAAACCAGCACAAGATTAATCTGTTATCAGGGGATATCAGGAGATATCAGGAGATATCAGGCCTGTGGGCTGTTAATTGAAATTCTGATCTTTTTTCCACACCTCAACCAATTTTCTTTATTAATAAGGAACATGTATCCATTTTCTGTAACCACGTATCCTATTCAGGGTCATGGGTGGTCTGGAACCTATCCTATAGGCTACAGGCACAAAGCAGGGAACAGCCCAGGATGGGACACCAACCCATTGCAGGCCTCATACACACACACATACACACACACACACACACACATACACACACGCAGAAACACACAGACAACTACGGGCAATTTAGAAATACCAATCTGCCTCAGCATGTTTTGGGACTGTGGGAGGGAAACTGGAGAACCTGGAGGAAACCCCACAACAACATGGGGAGAATACACAAACTCCACTCACTTGGAATCCTAGCAGAGACTCAAACCTGGGTCCCAGAGGTGGGAGGCGACTGTGCTACCCACTGTGAGTAAAATATACAACACAAAACAATTTCTGTATCTGTGTGCATACTTGAACATCTTGTCTAAAATATCTATGCAAGACATTAATATGCAGATGTTATTCTGTAATCTGCTCTAGGCACAATGGAAGGGGTGTTTATTGACACATACCATTGTATGTAAACGTTGGAGTATTACGGTTTAGAGAAATATAGGACAGCTCATAGATTACTACTAACAAATATCCATTGAGTTCATTGTGATGATGTAAGAATGTGTGCTACTGTAGCACACAGATCTTCCAAGTCTGACCATGATTCACATACAGTAGCATACGTCATTTCATAATAAAATTCAACATGTAAAGGTGAAAGAACTTAGAATTTTGCATTCACAGCAGATGTCCTTAAGGTTTCATCAATGGATGATTTGTTATTTTAAAGCTGAATTCTAAAAAACTTTCAAATCATACCATGTTTGGCGGCAAAATATGACAAAAAAATAACAAAACATATATATGTATTTTAAAAAGACTTTAAATAATCATCAGTTAAATATAACAAAACAGATTAAGATATATATTATATTTATCAAAAAGTCAGTACTTTAGTTAACAAAACTACAAATATTAAACAACAGTTCAATTGGGTATAAATGGAAGGTATTAAACTTAGTGTGTGGGGAGTGGCTGGTTGCACATACATTCTCTTTAACTTTCCTGGTGGGGTTGTGCCAGTCTTCACTGGGCTGATAGCCACCCTCAACATTTTTAAATATTACAATGGAATAAATGAATGAACTGTATGATGCTTTGGAGTTATAATGTTTACAGCTATCTAGGCCCAGAGAGGTTTGTATAATATTTCTAGACCAAGCTCTAGGAACCGAGATTATAAACTTGGCTTTAGAATGAATGTTGCGAAAGTGAAACAATGGATAACATAATTTTGGCAGTTTTATACTATAGGACAGAAGTAGCCATCAGCTTAACAAAAAAAGATACAGTTCTTTGAAAGAAGTTGTATGCCATATCTAGGAAAATAAGGATTACTATTGTATGACATATTATCAATCTTTAACTCCAGCACATATGTAGAATTCCAAAAGGACAACAAGCAATTTATTAATCATGGGAGAGGAAATTAAGGAATGAGAACAGGTGTTTAGGAAAACGGCAGCATATGCATTTTAGAGTGGAGAGGATCAAATGAGTTTATCATTTATTTCATTCTATCACTTCACACAGCACATTATAAAAAGATGAATAATATACCAGTTCTCTCAAAGAAAAGTTCCCTTTTTGGTTCAAAAGCAAATATTTGACCTGTTATTTCAGCATCAAAAACTGTATTTTCCTTTACAAAAAAGTGTATTTTTCTTAAAAGAAGCACAAGGACAATGAAAGAACAATCTTCATTTATCAGGATGGTGGGTTTTAGTACAGTATATCATTCAAAGGATATTTATGTCAGGTGTACTTTTGTGATGCAAACTTCAAGGTTTCCTACAGGACCCATCATTGAGAGAGTAAAGCAAATCATGCTAGATTTATACTGGCTTTGGTAAACACTAACGCAAAGAAATGATTGATTTTAGTACATTATACATTCACATTAATTCACAGTGTAAACCCAGGGTTTCTTTTAAGTTACTGCAATGTTATGCTGTATTAATTAAAAACACACTTTGACTCATTACTCTCTAATTTAAAGTGAAATTCAAAACAAAATCTGATGAAATTTTGCTCCATGGACAGTAAGTAAACTGACCTTTTTTGCCCTGTACCTAATAACGAAATAGGTTTCTCACCTTTGGGAAAACCAATATGTAGGAGCTTATATGATTGCCCTCAAAACTACAATATTCTACCAACATAGAGAAAAAAATATATAGGGATTACTTATTTTCTACTATCTCTCGGCATGTAAAACAGAGTCTCTGAACTGTAGCCTCTGAAAATATGAGATCCTGTATTTGTGGCCCCATTAATACTTACACAAATATTTTTTCTATGTGGAAACCAAATAATGAGCTTCCATTTTTGTCCGCATGCCTTTGACTTGCATCCCATCACTGCACAGCCCCCAGTATAGAAATCGCTCACATCAGGTGGACGTTTCTGCATAGATCATGACCTTTTCCAGGGTAACCTTTTACCATGTCTGATTTTCAAGGTCAATTACTTCTCACCACAGCAACATGCCCGCTCATGTGGCTTTCTGTCTGATATTTAATGACATACGACAGAAGCGTGAACAACATATTGCTTTCCTGGCATTTTAAATGTGTAATGATTTGCATATGTAATAATATACATAGCAATTTGTTACAGTAAATCCCATCTGCCATTTTCTATATATGCCCAATTGTTCCATTTAAAAAAAAAAATTAAAAATTGAAGGGTATGGGGGGAGCTATTGCAGTAGGTGATTTATGTGGCCCATTAAAATGTTGAGTAAGGGTAAGTTAACCTGACTTGCACACGTTCACAATGTCACATGTGTGCTTCTGTCGAGTTTTTGTTCTGCTAGCTAGGGAATATCAGTCATGCTCCGGCTAAGCACAGGAGTACATGCAGTTATGAATATGAAGTTATGAATAAAATATGAGTTAAATTAATACAAGTAAAATATCGGATAAATACATTCCATGTTCTAAATGCATATGTGGGTGAGGGTCATGCGATGGAAACATGTGACAGGAACAGTGATTTTACTGCTATATCCATTGGCAATTACAGAAAATCCTAAGAGACACATGAAAAAGACATTATAATGACATATCTACAGTCTTAGTGTGTTGAGTCAACAGGAATACTTCACATTAAAGGTTTTTTTTTTGGTTTATTTATTAACATCAAATACGTCCCTTTGCCCCAATGAAACCCTGAGAAATCTATATATAAACACCTGGAGGAGGTTGAATCTTTCAGAGAGAATATACTGGCCTACTGCTTGGAGCTCACACTACACTAGATCATCATCTGCCTCTGTTTTCCCTCCCAAGATTAATATGCAACAAGCAGCAGATTGTAGTTGAGGCAGCACAAGGTTACACTCATTATCCCATTGTATCAGCAGAATTAATGATCCATAGCCATCTCAGGCACTTTTAGCCAGTATCAAATTACCTTGCAAATGAGCTCCATCCAAGTGTGATATATACCTATTTCCTTATTTATCTAATGTCCGTAATATATTTGGATCCACTGGAGAAACAAACCTCCTGCATTGTATTTTAACAGTTTTCCATTGCTTTGCCCTAACCCTATTGTATTGCATTGGTTTACTGATGCATGCTGGGTGTGTATTTAGTAGAACTCTGACTGCTTGCAATTTTATGGTAGAATCAGTCTTACCTCAATATTATTATAGTGTGCTACCAAAATATATCAAGAGAGAACAAGAAATTTTAAGAGTGGATAAAAAATATTCACTTAAATAATTATAAGTAGCAATCAATATAAATTATATACAAAAGTAACATCATTACAGTACAAAAATGCAGCGTAACAACATAAGCCAGCCAGAATACCAGGTAGGTACAGCACTTTTCCTGAAATGCAGTGGTTCTGAGACAGGATACACTGATCATGCACGTCATGCGCCGGCACTGCTGTAGGTTGATAAAACTTTGAAGTATACAGGCAGCTGACAGCCTAAGAACCTTAAAACACCATTAAAAGGCTTTTTTTCAGCAGATGAGGGTCTGTTATTTATCTTTACTTTCAGATTCAGTCAGACTGCACACTAATCGATTGACAATTCCTGTTAGCAAGAGAGGGATGATCACCACACAAAGAGATAAGCATCTTTTCAAACTGCCTCAGTGAGAATTAGATCACACTGAAGGTTTATAAGTCCTGTCTTTCCTATGACCTGTCCAATATTTTTAATGTAATATGGAAGAACAGTTTGACCACTGCATTCATGCTCTATTGATATTGATTAGGCAATCCTGGCAAAATGATGTCATCTTCTCCCAGTATTGCTGATTAAAAAGCATCTGATCTAAAAGCTCTGCTTAGCATTTATTCCTGCCATTATTTCCCTCTTCCAGGGATTCCAAGACCACCACTCCCCCCACTCAGAACTCGTGATGCTATCAGTGATAGTGTCTTCTTCATCCTGGCTTATTGATGGAGTTACCTCTGTCTTAATATAGCAACTGCAAAGCTGCATGTGCTTTTCATGGCAGACTGACAAATGACCACTTCAGACAGAATGTTGATTAAACAGCTTAAAAGATCATTTGTCCTCCTGCATTGGATTGTGCAGCAACATTTTCATGGCACTTTAGTGGCTCTATATAATTAGCTTTTGGATACAAGTTTACTATTATAACGTTTTGTATTTAATAATATTATTTGCACCTATTGTCAAACCTGTAATGCACTGTAATCAAGTAACTAAGCAAGGTCCATGAGATCCTGGTCTGAGACAGTAGTAGCTGTTTCTCTGTATTATTTAAACTGAACAGTGAACATTTCTCAGTGCTCAGTTGTTGTCATTGCTAATTGTTTGCTTTGTTTTGGGGTCCAGCTTCTGAGTTGGTGGGGCCAGGTATAGATGGAATTTTATCTCCCAGTTTTGGTCAGGCTTTGTTTCTATGTATTAGCAGCTTTATTTCTATGTTTGTTTTAGCTTGAATTCTGCAGTTTGTGTGCTGTGCATCCAGGGGCCTGCAGCATGAAACCGGTTTAACAAAGTCAGGGTTAGAATCCAAGTTTCAGCTTAACAAAACCAAACAAATGCATTCTGAAATAAGCAGTATGACAATGCTGACTATCAACATATAAAAGCATGCCGTGTACAACAGCCAATCACATAAGCATGGCAATGAATCACTGACAGCAAAAATGCGTAAGTGCAGTTTGGCTGTGGTTAAGAAAATGCCAATAGTTGTCTAAATTTCTAAAAAAGGATCAGAATTTTATGTGCTTTGTGGTTTTTGTAATTATTCATAATCTTTTTTTTTTTCATATTCACAGTGTCTATTCACCACCAGTGACTAAAAGAGAACAACAGTTATTGAACACAATGTGCACATGCGAACATTCAAATATTAATTACAATTTCAAATTACAAAAGCAAGGGCTGCACAAGAATTGCTATAAACTCAAAATGCTGAAACAATATCTTGTTACAGCAGTGATCACCTCTTTTCATAGGAATTAATAAGATTTAACACAAATGGCGATAGGGCTCGAAACGCAAATAATGATCAGTGTGCATCTCTGCCTATGGAGATCAAAGGTCTGTGATTAAAAACTGCCTGGTTTGCTTTCTGAGAGATATTACAGCTGGAAGACTGAGTATTGAATATACAGCTAATCTTACTGAAGTCAGAGGAGTCTCATGGACTCATTTCAAGAGTTTGGGAAAGCCCATTCGTTATATATATCCGGGCATCTACTGACTTCTTTGATTAGCTCAAGCACTGTTGAACTGTGAATCTGTGAGCCTGAAAGCTAACCTGCAGTTTTTCTCAGTAGCATGAATTACTGTGGTGATGTATCCCACTAAAAAGTAACCAAGCATTGTGATAGTGGTAAGCCAGCATTACTGCTACTTAGCCTCAAAGTTATCCAGTTAAGCAAGAAGTCCAGCTTAATGATACAGGCAACTGCATCTTACTTCATGTTTGTTGTAGTTATCTTGTTTTTTTGCTTCAGTCTGCTTCCTGTACACCTTGCAATGGAGCTGGCCATCCAGTGACAGCAAATCCAGTTAGTTACTTGTTTCTTATGGTGTGGAGGCCCTCTGTCTTTAGCTCTGGTTAGGAAAGCCAATTAACATCTCTGCAACCTATTGCATTTCTACTTTGTTGGCACAAAAGTAGTAAAGATTTATCTGCTATGTTTACCAGCATGCTTTGCAGTATGCCGTAAAGCAGCATGTGTCTGTCGATATTGTAAATAGATGTGTGTGTACTTATGCCAATATGTTGCAAAGAGTGTTATGTCTGTGTCAGGTTTTATCGTGGAGTGTGTGCATGAAATACAAGTAAATTGTCGACTCTTGTGTCTGTGCCACTGCTGGTTTACACTGGCAGTGAGTTGTCAGTAAAGGTGGAACTTCCATCCTGAAAGTGATGTTTCTCCATCTTGGGCATCTGATGCCATGCCTCAGTGGACACTAGGAATGAGTCATCAATGTGGACAGTTTGAATTAGTTGTGATTTATCCATTCTCTTGTTTGTGGTTTAGTTGTTATGAACTGTATCTCCACAGTTTGTGTACAAGCTCTGCATGTGGTCTTCGAGCCATTCATAAACGTTTTTGTCCTCGCTCACTCATAGTGTGGTGCATTTGTGAGACATTTTGCAAAAATGAGTGAGGTGAACAAGAACTGATCAGCAGAAGACATTCATCTATTGCTGTAGAGAAATACTTTGGATTCCCCAGAGACAATATTGAGCAAAAGCGAATGACTCCACAATGCTTTGTGTCTATTGGCACAACTTATGACAACAAGTGTAATTATGCTGCTGATTTTTTATAATTACACTTAGGTTGTCATGCTAGTTGTTAAAATGGTCTTAGAATTCTTAGAATTTCTGTGAAATCTATTCTTAATTGTCAGTGAGAATTGTCAGTGTACCAGTAGAGACCTTTTGGAGACTTAACCAAAATGTGAAATACAGTACTGACACAAAGCTGCTCCGCTCAACAGCGCTCCACTAAAATCCCGCTCAAGTCAAAACATTCCATGCTCGCTTAAAATTTTAAGAGGGACAAATAATCTGTATGCCTAACAACAATCAACCTTAAACCAGTGGTTCTCAAAGTCGGTCCTTGGGCCCCACTGTCCTGCTGTCCCAGCTGTCTTTCAGGTTCTGATTGACTGAACACACCTGATCCAGGTAATCAACAGTGTATAGGGCAGGAATAACTGGAAAACAAGCAGGGCAGCGGGGACTGAGGACCGAGTTTGAGAACCACTGCCATAAACTGAAGACTTATAAATAAATATGAGCAACGGCAATATTGTCACTCAGAACAGAAAATTTTCTTTATTTTTAAACAACATATAAGCAACAACGGACATGTTTGGCAATGGCATTCCACACAAAATAGGCTTAAAAATAAAGGAATCAGTGGGCTTAACAGCTTAAAGAATATACAGGCTAAGCATCCACCTTTAAATTCCTCAACTTCTTTCTGTTGAAGCTGCTGCTGCGTCTCTCTCTCTCTTTATAAAATAAAATTTCATGACAGCGTTACGTGAATTTAAAAAATCCTATTAGACCTACTTTGAATGACAAAACTAATTTATTTCATTGCCAAGATTTACTTTATAAGCTTTTATACTTTTATTTACTTTGTGGACTTGATATGCTACAACCACATAAAACTTGCTCGCGTTTAGCTCTGGCCTTTGCCTGTTCACGTAGCACACTCCCATGTTTCCGAGAAAGGTGTCTTTTTACATTCCAAAGTGAGTCTTTACTCACTGAAACAGTTTCACCACGTTATTGTTCTTGCTCAACATTATTGTCATCTATACGTATGATAAGAATAGTTCACATGTATGAACTATCAGTTTCCTTTCAATTGTGTAACAATCTTGATAATTGTACGGATGAATTCTGGGTATATTTGGGCACGTCTCAGGGTCGTAGTGGGAGCGGGATCGGAGCAAAATTAGAGCGAGACATAGCGACCGCTCCAGCCTTAATTAAAAAACCACTCCGCGATCTGACTAAATTCCGCCCCTCGCTCACGCTCCGGTGACATGCTCTGGTACTGACTTTCTTTTCCCAGTAAAGAGAGATTCTATTGTTAGATAATAGCAAGTTGTTTTTTAGCTATAGTTTATTGTGGGTTAATGTTCAGCTTCTTTCTTGTTTTATAAATATTGCCATATTCATTAAAAAGATTTCAAATATCACAAAGTGAATATTTCCAATATTGTGGAGCCCTAGTTTCAAGACTACTTTAAATGTTTTAAGTTACTCTTTTGCAGCAGCAAGTGACGTCTGATTTTGTTAATATAATTTATTTAAAATAACTTAATTGAATTAATTTAAATTAATTTAAACTGAATTTAAATTAATTTAAATTAATATAATAGATATAACTGCCCAATGTACATACTATTAAAGGTTATTGTATGGTACTGCACTTGAGCTATCTTTAAGTTCAGTTTCATTTCAGTTTCAAATTAATTTATTCAAGATACTTATTAATGCGCAGACGTTATACCTGTAATTATAGCTCAAATATCCATTATCAGTGGAAATGGGGTCCACTATTACCCACATCTTCTGGCATGTGCTCCCATACACTCACCACCTGGGCTGGCCAGGGTGGGAGATGAGGATGGGCGCGCTTGCGTCTATCACTGGCATGTACTGTATACACTGCGTCTATCACTGGCATGTACTGTATACACTACGTCTATCACTGGCATGTACTGTATACAGTTCGTCTATCACTGGCATGTACTGTATACACTGCATACGCTGATCAAGGGGAGGAGGCCACTTGGCATCACACTGGTGGGACAGACTACAGTGCAGGGAGTGTTGTTAGCTGATATCTGTGACCCCTGCATTATCGGATTGGACACGTTATACGTGCACTGATGTGTACTGATGTGTCCATGGCCACTCTCCACCTCAACACTGACGTAGTTACCCTCAAGCAAGATAGTAGCTGGGCACAGAACTGACAAACATGGTGGCAGACTGTGGCTAAAGGGACCATTTCACTCCCAACTGTCCCATTGGCCCGTGACATCCAATGAACCCCTCTGATGCAGTGTAAAAATTATGGTGTGACAGTGGAATCCTCCCGAGAGATGGTGCAGACGGTCTACAAGCTATAGCAGCATATCTGCATATGCCTAATGGTGGGAGAGTGATGCCAGTTGAGGATGGAACTGGACAGACACCTGGACGTTGTCGCAGCCAGGGGTGATGAGTACAGGCCAGCCACACTTATTCAACATTATATTGCAGATGCAGATGCTCCACCCATCCTCCTGCAGACTCACTGGCCTGGATTGATACAGTACACTGCACTAGACTATATCGCCAGCTCAATGTGATTTAGCTCCTTGGACTTCATTAGTGGCTAGTGCCAGATTGAATTGACCTGGGCTATGGCATTTCTGGGTAATGCTGTTCGGCCTGTGCAAGAACCCACTTTTGAGAGTCTTAGTCTACCTCCCAATGAAACCAGTGTGTCGTTCCCCCAATGACCTGTTGCCCATGATGCCAACTTAGATATGGCACTAAAAGAAAACCTGCTCACCATTTTCACTTCTGTTCATCAGGCAGACCCATGAAAGTGCTCCTTCTGCAGCACATGAGAGAGTTCCTGGGCCACATGGTGAAGCGATGAGGGCATGGCAGCAGAACGAGGAAGGACTGTAGTGGTAAAGGACTGACTCACCCCACAAACCCCCACAGAACTCCGCAGCTTCCTGGATCTTGCCTCATATTACTACTGCCCACCGCATTGAGGAGCATAAACAGAGATGGGCTATGTCACTGAGAGCACAGGCAACCATCAGCGGTGAGGGATCAGGGCCATTGACCACCATCAGCTGCATGTAGAGCAGGAGAATGACTCAGTGCTGGCTTGAGTTAGGAGTTAGCTGCAGGTGGGAAAGTGGGCACTTTGAAGTAGCAAAGCCACTGGAGAAACTGCAGTGCCACTTCTTTTGACCTGGCTGTAGCCAGAACACAGCAGTGTGCAAACATTCACCACCCAAAGGGGCCTAAGCCAGTTCTATGTGCCTATGCAGTCTTTCCAGGTAAAATTACTTAAAAATAAATAAAAATAAATATTCTCTCAAGTAAATAAAATAAAATAAATATCCATTAAGATGCACATTTAGAAATGAAATATACCTTCAAATACTGGTTTATCTGTGTTCACCATAACTATGTGCGGATGTGTAGTGGCTCGGATTAATTTGCCCCTTTCCGAATGTTGCTTGGGGCAAAACACAGAAACACACAGAGTTTCGGCACTTACGGCATTCATTCGGGACATATGAGTACTGAACCAAAAGACCCGTACTGAAAATTTTCTGTACGAATACGGGTACCATTTCACTCCTATTAAGCACCTACTGTATCTTATGTTATTTATTGTCATCTAGCCTGACCTGATTCCCAGCAACAGCTGAGAACAGGGTACGGCGAGGAAACTAGGGATTGTGACTCATTGACCGCAGTGATAAATCTGGCTCCCACTGTGTTTTCAGGACTTTAAGGTGAACCTGGGGATTGCTGGTGATGGCTGACTTTGCAGGTAAGCGCAGTTTGACTCCACAGGGCCAGCTACTAAAGACTTATTTATCAGCTTATTCACATGCATGCTTTGCAGGGTGCCAAGAAAAATCATGTAGAAACTGCCTTGTAATATAATTAATGACCTGTACGGAGGTACACCAGAATTCATACCAAATGTACATTATCATTAGCAAAAGGATTAAGAGAATTTTGAAGGCTTGTAATACAGATTTGAAAAAGTTTTCAAATTAAATACTGACAGCCCATATTGAAATATTCACATAAAAATGTGTGTCATACTTGGGGCTTTGAAAAGCCTGGAATGGGATACCTTCTTCATGCTTTTCTAGAATGAATCAACACAATGCTTAGAATGCATTCTTAGTATTTTTAATGGAAAGAGGAAGAGTTGGTTTGAACCACAAAATAAAATAAAATTTCAGGGATTGTAGAGTGCTTAGTTGATGCTTGGATTGATGGTAGTTTTCTGGTTGGTATTTTTGAATGCGTCATTTTTTCATTTTATATGGCCTTGAGATATTTTTGATTAATTTATATCATATATAAGATATCATTTAAAACGATAACATGTTTGATTAAATGCAGGAGACTTCCTTGTTTTGAATATGCTGTAATGATGGTTACTAAATGTGTGCAGTAACTGGGAGGGCCCAACTACTGGCAGAGCGCAGTGTGAGGAGAGCTCTGAAATGCATGAGTAGAAGAAAGGCAGCAGGCCCTGAGGGCATCCCAGGGCTTGTCCTGAAGTCCTGCACAGACCAACTACCCCCGTTGAGTCCCTGACTGAGTCTGTTTTCCAAACATACTTCAAGATATCCACAAATGTGCATGTACCCAAGAAGAACAATCCAGCCTGCCTAAAAGATTATTGTCCTATTGTGCTGACCCCTGTTGTAATTAAGTGCTTTGAGAAGCGTATCAAAGACTTCATCTTTTAATTTCTGCTCAGCTCATTAGAGCCTCTTCAGTTTTCCGACCAATCCAACACGTACATGGATGATGCCATCTCTTCACTCCATCCTTTTCCACCTGGTCCTCATGAAGAGAAACTATGCAAGGCTGCTGTTTATTGACTACAGTTCCGCTTTCAACACCATAGTCCCCCCCCCCCCCCCCACCAGGATGGTCACAGAAGGTCAAGGACCTGGGACTGAGTTCCTCTGTCTATGACTGGGTTATGAATAGGGCTAGATGTTGGCAAAGATGCCCTGATTCAATTTGATTCTGATTCACAAGATTCCATTCAATCTGATTAAATTCCAATTCGATATGAATCCGATAGGAATATGAAATACTGTATAGCAGCTTTCCATATTTGGAGAGATGTTTAAAAAGATCTAAATGGAACACAAATGGATTTACAAATGCAGAGTCACCAGAAAGATATTGTGAAATCTACTAAAGAAAAGACCAAAGGAAACATAAGTATAGTTCCATAAAATCAAAAACCAATCTGTCTCTTTCAAAGCACAAAGAAATGACTGCTGACTGAAAAGAATAGCTGAAAATAAAAATGAGCAAGTCTAAAATGCCATGTTTCAGAAGAACTTTAACTTAAAGATATGTGCTACAGTGTTGCAAGTTCTGATCCCCGCCGAGGTTGAGAAAGCATATTTGGATGAGGTGGAGGAGCGATCTCTGAGGTGCCAGGCTAACAGCTCGGACCTGAAAGTCTCTAAGACCAAGGAGATGGTTATGGATTTCAGGAAGGAGCAACAGAGTAAGTACATAGCCCTCAAGATTTCCAAGACTTTGGTGGAAAGGGTCAGTAGCTACAGGTATCTCTCTGAGGACCAAACATGGACAACCAACACAGAAAGCTAAGCAGTGACTGTATCAACTGAGGCAGCTGAGGAAATTCAAAGTCTCTGTGTGCTGTAAAAAATCTTCTACAGCGCTACTGTGGGATCTGTGCTTTCCGGGAGCATCAGTGCCTGGTATGGCAACTACAGCTCTGAGGATGGTGCGGCAAGCGAATCACCAGGGCAAAACTCCCCACTCTGCAGGACACCTAAGTCCAACTATGTAGGTCTGGGGCATTAAGTATTATCATTCACCACCAATGCCATGAATTCTTCCAGTGGTTGCTCTCAGGCAGGCACCTCCGGAGCCCTGTGGCCAAGACTCAGAGGCTGATTCAAATTCAATTCAAATTTAAAAATCTTTATTTGTCCCCGATGGACAATTTAAAAGTCATAGAGGAGCAGCACACTGTCATGCCCGGCTCGTCCGCTCCTCGTGTGTGCCACGCCCCCTGCTTACCCACTTGTGCTTCCCTGATCGTACCCAGCTGTGTCCGTTTACTTTCATTCAGTCCTGTGTATTTAAGTCCTGATCTGACTCGTTTCCCCTGTCCGTCATTGTAGTTTATTGTGGTTTTGGTGATGGTGTGTGCCCGTTCCTGGCATTCGCTCTGTTTCCCGTAATAAACCCCCAGTTTTGCCCTGATTTCGGCTTGTCTGCCTGTTCCTGCCTGCCGACCCGCACGATCGCCGCTCAGCACGCCCGCGATCGTGACACACACACACATAACAGTTGTAACATTTGACACAACAGATGACGCACAATAGACACACAATGAACTATAAACAATAATAAATGACTTTAAATACAGAGGCTATAAGGTGTATTTTGTTGAAAGTGAAAAAATGAGAAATGAAGAAAAAATGAGAAATGAGAAGTAAGAGAATCTCAGATCTGAGGAGGTCTGCATTGTAGGGGAGGGGGGAGGGGGGAGGGGGAGGGGGGGGGGGGGGGGGGGGGGGGGGGGGGAGGTAGAAGCGTCTAACCACAGGCCAATAGAATCACTTGCAGTGAACTTGCAATTTTTCCCCTCGTATTTTCTTATAGTTTTGTGTGTTTACTTTTATATATTTCCGTGTATATGTAACATGTTATTTAATTTTGTTAACCTTCTACCTTGTTTCTTTCACAGTTTGGAGTAGCTGCAATTTCATTTCACTGCTGTTGTACCAATACATTCATGCATGTGACAAATAAAAATCTTGAATCTTACATATTATATTAAATTTCATATTATTTTGGCCATGTGTATTTAACTGCGGGGAGGAACGATGCTCAGTATGGCTGCGGATGGGGAACGGCGTGTAGCGAGGAGTACTGCATAGTGGAATGAGCTAGAATGAGCCCCCTCAACTGATGGCATAGATTCTATGCAGAGGTATAAATCAGCCATTAGCCGAAACACTGAGGCTAGTGGCTTTGGGGGAGGGCAGGACTTCCTTCATGCTCTTCTGCTGTAGTTTATCCTCTACAGTAGCTTCTCCCTCTAAAGGTTTTCCCCCTGGCTGAGTTGAATCATCAGTTCCGCCTGGCCCTGCTTGATCTCCAGACCTGAAGGCCCTTTTCTTCTTAAGAAGAACATTTGCGATCCACAGCTTATTTTTGGAAAATCAGCACACTGTCTTTGTGGGGACTGTGTTGTCCACACAGAAGTGGAAGTCAGTTACACAGTCCCTCAGTGTCTTCCCCGTATGAATCACAGAGCATGTCCCAGTCTGTGTTCTCTAAGCTGTCCAGCAGAGCCTCCTCAGCCCCCTTCACCACATTCTTACCGTTCTTTTGGTAATGTGTAGTGATTGACCTGCCTGTTTCCCCTAGTGGTGCAGTCCACAAACTGATAAAGGTTTGTGAGGGTGGCAGAGAGTGAAACACGGTTAAAATCACTAGAAATGGCAATAACAGCAGTGGTATGGATAGTGGTCAGTTTGCTAAGCACAGAATTAATTTTCTCCATGGCCATTGCAGCGTCTGCGACAGGCTACATATACAGCCAACAGAATGGCGTGTGAAAACTCCGGTGGCCACAGCAAGAAGCTCTACATTCGGGTTGCAAACCTGTCCTTATTGTAATATGTCCAGGCATGCGCCATTTCTCATTTACAAAAATGGCAAGTCCACCTCCCCCCTTCTTGGCTGAACTGACCTCTAAGCTTCCTCTCACCTGCATATGTATCTGTGTGTCTCATGGAGAGCAAGATGTGGTAGCTCAGAGATTTCAAAAGTACCTGTACTTGTACTTTTGCGAATGATAGCAAAAAGGCTTCGTTGTTTTTCCGTTTTCAGTTTTGTTTCAGTCGGCACGAACAATGTTAATGCCGCCTGTTGCATCCGCAGGGTGTGGGGTTCTGGCTCGGAGTCAGGTTTCCATAAAGCACTTCAGGCTGCAGTTTGTACTTCGTATGGTTCCTGGTCAGCGCTGAGAGCTCATCCGTCTTGTTAAAAAGGAGAAGTTAATTGCCCTTGACCTAAAAAATATATGTTGTCCTTAAAAAAGAATAGCCGGATTTGCTGTACAAGGTGAGTTTCTAGTGCTTGAATAACTTTTACACAACAAAGAAACTAAAATATGCTGTATATACTGTAGTATGTATGTGCATCTCCATCACTGAGGCCGATGTGATACACATCTCTGTGCATTGCCAGTGATCCGATACATTAAACATACAACATATAAACAACTACTTATATGGTATGATATGATATGATATGATATTATTCACCTGTATTGCGAAGCAATGAAAATCAATGCGATTTGACTCATCAGAATGTCATTTAACGGGATACAATTTAATGCATCACTGGACACACCACCTCACCACCTCAAGTCTTACGAAAGACGATTTTACCGATGCAAAGATGTTTGAAGCTATGCATCCTCAGTTCATCCCAAATGACTTACAGTATGAACTTACTCTATGATGCCGGTGCACTGCTAATTGGTGAATCTTACCATATCAAATATATGGTATTTTGCACTTACAATATCCAGCACGCAGGATATTCTCTACTCCTAGGGTGTTTTAAAGTCGTACCAAAACTCTGTCCATGTCAAGGATTCTGGCATGCTCAGCATATTTTTATTCATGGGCTACCTGACCCATTCCTGCAGCCGCTTTGTCCGAAAGCAATACTCTTTATGAAAGTGAAGTGTTCAAATTAATCACACAAACAGTGTTGCTTCTCAAGCAAATGAATAACAAGAGGACTGCAGCAAATCAGGGAGACTGGGAATGAAAAAAAAACAAGTGTTTATTTATGTATGTGTTTATGTTCATGTTCCCATAGAGTATGTGGCATCTCGCTCGAGGCAGGCAGATAAGGGTATAGTCACTCATCAGCCATGTTAAAATGTCTTCCACTGGTCCCTCAGGAGCGAAGTCTCTAATATGACTGCCAGAGATAAAGACTGATTCAAAACTGTTCAAATTTGCAAATCAGTGCAAACAAAGGCCTTTGTTGGCTGCAGATCCAATGCAAGATTCCAGACTCGCTATGCCTGGGGTCTCACAGATCAAACTGAAGGCCCAGAGGCGAGGGATGCTCATTTCCTTGATATACTCTCCCATACTTCCCATGTTGACATGTCTCCTTTATAATTTTACTCATCACTGATGCCTGGAAGCTATGCTCATCTTTATTTTTCTTTTAGGAAAGAAATATGTGGTAAAGAAAGAAATACTCAGTGATTTTAATTCCTTTTTAATGGAACTCATCAAGCCAGAGAAAGACAATAGGCTTGTCTTCTCTTTGTTGTTCTTTTTTGTGTGTTTATATGACACAGATGCCTCCCCAAACACAACACTTTTAATGATGAGATGTCAAGCAATGAATACATTTGTATGGGCACAGAATGAAAACAATGGACAGGCATATACTGTAGTTACCCAGAAACTTATTAAAATGTTATTGTCTAACACAATCAGTTACTATTGTTTATTGACCTATTATAACATAATGACTGAAAATACGTCAGGTAAAAGAAGAGAATAGAAATACCAACTGCACTAATCCAAAAACTGCACTATGATATTTTCAAACAAGGAAGTTTATATGACAATTTCGAGTACATTGAATAATTTTTTCTAATAAATTCCTACATATAGTTGTACTATTTTCAGTGCCATGTCACACTAAAGCATCATCAGTATGGAAAACTATTTATTTAATTCAATTAATTTAATTAAATTTATTTGTGCAGCGCATTAACACAATATTACATCGTCTCAAAGCGTTTTACATTATCTCTGCCCAATGCCCCCAGAGAGAACTATTTATTATTAACTTCTGTGGGTGTCTGTTCTAATCTTCCATTGCATTATTATTTCGAATTCTTGTTTTGCTGATCCTGTCAATGATCAGCCCATGCTGGGCTTACGGCTGAATTTGGTCATCTTCTCTCTGTCTTGTGTTCCGATGTTTAGTGCAGAGGACTGAGGAAGCAAACCGGCCAGTGCATATCAAATGCAGGTCTCACAACTGCCAGCCCACACCTCCATGGAGAAAGTCATCTTGGCTGGTATCTCATGAGCGCTGGGGCTGTTTAACAAAACTCTTCCAGTCATGAGCAGCTCCTGACTTTACAGCACCGGCAATGAACATCTGCAGAGGGCTCACAGTAACAGGCTCACTCACTACTTCGAGGTTGCTGCTGACACACGTGGCCTGGTCATATGCACTCACAACCAGCAGATTCCCAGCCATTCCCACCTCCTCTGTATCATTTTGCTCATTACTCTGAAGCACCATTCAGGGTGGAATTATTAGATAAATTACCTAGGATGTATTTCTCTGAAAGATCATAAGAGTGGCAAACCAGTTCATATGTCATGTTAAATGGAAATTTGGATTTTATAAAAAATCTTGGTTTCAAAGGAAGAGAAGCAGCCTAAATACACCCCTTATGAAGCACAGAGTCAGCTTCATATGTTTCACTCGTCCTAAATGATCGTAGGTCAACACTAATTAACTGTTGACAAATTAATTGCCTTATAGCTATGAGCTCGTCATGGACGAGTAACAGATTTGACCATTACTTGCCCATTAATTACATTAAATATGGTATCAATTAAGTCTTTGAATGTGTGGTTCTTTTAAAGATTGGGGAAACACAAATAAGTATTTTTCTTGATTTTCATAACTTGTGTTATTTATGAGATTTTGTCTTTTAACTTTACAATGCCAGACTAATGCATTAGTAAAAAATGTATAGGAAAAGCTACTTAAATATTCTCAGAATAACATTATCCATCCATCCATCCATTTTCCAAACCGCGTATCCTACTGGGTCGCGGGGGGTCCGGAGCCTATCCCGGAAACAATGGGCACGAGGCAGGGAGAATGACACTATTGTTTGCTAAAACAGAAAGAGATAGCGGCATTTAATTTAGACTAGCAAGCAAAATGCAAAAGCGTAAGTGTTGCTCCTGTCCTTGCTAAGTTGGCAATGACTAGATATCATATGTATCCATCAAAAGTATGTATATTTATATAGGCCATTTGTCGTCCTAGAAAACGTTTCCTCATGGATAGAAGAGCTACAAATGCTGACAGGTGAATATGTTGGTTCCTCAGTTTTATTACCTGAATATTCCTTGGAGATGGCACCTGCAGACAGACAAAATGCAAACATGGTTTGCTGCAGTTAGAGTTGGCAGGGAAGCCTTTTCCCCCGGCGGAGCTGTTCTCATTAAAAACCTCGTGTTATGAATCAATAGAAAGGACTGCAGCAAGCAACTCGTCGCCTGCACAATCAGTGAAGCCGCGCCATGGGGCTCCACTGTGTATCTGGCAAGGGTCAGTACACCTACAAGAGCTGCTTCACTAACTAGCTGTTGCCACAACACATGTATTGAAGAAACACAGGGTCAGGTGGTCATGTGGCTGTATTTACAAAGGTTTTGCATTTAGCGATAGCCTGCGCTGCTAGCACTGCTTGTTCTCCTTGCTCACAGAAGGAATATTAAGGTCTATCCAAAGAAAAAAACTGTGAAATTTAGGTTATAAGCGCTTTTCGCTAATTGCAACGCTATCTACTCTTCGTACTCTGTCTCTATTTTTGCTCCTCTTAACGAATACTCTGGAGCCCTCATCTATGCCCTCTTCTGAGCATCTCTTGCTAAATGCTGTTAATGTAATACGCTGCAGCTGTGACAAAAGAGTCCTGCATGATTATTTCATATTTCTCCCGCTTTGAAGTCGAGGATGTTAATTAGGCGAAAAGCTGTGAGGCAACCCTGTACCTTTCTCTGTCTGACTGGAATGACATAATTAATGGTCATGCAGGGTTTGAAGGGCAAACACTCCAGGACAAAGCGGCAGTCATAGAAAGGAGAGCACTGGACTGCACTGGTGCTCCATCGCTCAAAGCAGGCTACATCATGACCTGGGGTCTAGTCCTCATTAAACTGACATCTCTCCTCTTACACATTACTGTCATCCAGCCATCCGCCACTAAGTCCTCGCCATTCCTCTCATTCTGGGCCCCAGAAGTCTGCAGGGAACATCATTCAGAGCCAGAAATGTGGACTGGAACTGCTCTACACCTGTAGTGCCCTCAGTGCAGGTGCTTCCAGCACATTCTCTGGCTGCACGTTAGGCTGCTGTCTTTTCTAAATAAAAAATAACTTCTGCCTGGAAGATTCACATTTTTTGGCTGCTCTGAAAGATGTAAAATTCAGTGTCATGAGGATTATTTAGGTTACAGACAAAGTATACTTGACAGGGTATATTTTCGCTCGTTCTTTCGACTTAATTTCCATGAGAAAAGATTTTGTTAGGATCAGCCTCAGAAGTGATGAAAGAATGAAGAAATCACATGGGAGGGGCTTTGTGATCTGCACATTGTTACTTATTAATCCTTGCAGGTTGTGGGTGGAGGATATGGAAGGCTAGTTCATTACTTCCAGGCTAATCCTGCTCAATACTCTGATATCCTGCATCATCCCCCCTCAGTAATAGGTTAATAATAATGGTTTGGCAGCATTTCATTTTTCAAATTCTGGAAAAGAATTTTTTACTGTCCTCATTTTAGATGACAACTGTGAGGGCAAGTTCAGCGGTAGGAGAAGCACGGAAAAGACGACACCCATCCAGTTAAACAGCAATTTAAGTGTCCTGAAAGCCAACCTTAATTGGGAAAGAGACGTGCGTTCCAATGAATAGAGGAATAATTAGAACTGGAAGAGTCATTTCAAAGCTGAACACAGGCTTTTTTTTTAATGAGCATTGAATGATAAAGGTCATTATTTTGCCAAAACCCAGTTGTAATGGACTTGCTGGTCACTTGGAAAGAGGAAAATAAAGGGATGTGCCAAGTAAAAGAAAATGCATATCAAAGACCTATATATCCCTACCAACTGTATCTATAAAAGGAGTGCAGCCTAGCAAGCTAAATATATGTGATAGGATTTTAAGCCATAAATAATATTCTTGTGTTTTTATAACCTGCTTCCAGTTTAGTGCGCCTGTGTCTTATGAACTCATCACAGGTTGAGGGTATCAGGCTTTGTTTTTCAGTCTTATATTTGCGCAGAGTTGTGTTTTCCCACCATACTAGTGCTTACCACCTTACAGTATATGTTGGTTTACATCCTTTTGCCTTGTGCTGTATCCCCATCACACTATAGCCACGAAACCAGTTGTAAGTGTTTTGTAGATCGTTGCCGCTTAACTATGCATTACGCTAATCCCACAGAAGCAGTAGTAAGGAGGTTAATGGTCTGTGACGAGTTTGCAGAAAGCATGCTTTATTGTTAATTAATTTGTTCAGGTGGTATGCACATCTAAAACTGAATGAGGCACTTTCTCTGTAGGGATGGGTTGGAATTAATAATTCATGATGTGCCAATGTTGACCCAAAACTTACTCTTGTACTATTTTTCCTTACACAGGTCTATTCTTGTCCTAAGGCATAAAATATTCACAGGTGACATGCTTTGTGTATCAGCATATGCGCAGTGTATGAATATGAGGGGAAACAGTAATTAAAAAAAATTATGAGAAAGTTACAGTTGATTTATCTTAATAACAGATTTTACATTGACTACAAAAATCCATAATTAATGGAAGTTTTTGATCTGTCACGATAAATAAAGAATTAACACATTTATAAAATTGATTGGATCATTAATTGCATTTCCTGGACCCTGGGGAAACTTCGAAGGGGAGACAAACTGGACTTGCTCCAACTCTGAGACAGATCGCCTCAAAGGTGAAGCAGCACTGCATAGTGACAGCAAAAGGGTATTTTCAGATGTCTGATCCCGTTAGTATGATAACTCAAAAATTATTTGACATATCTTTTTCAAACTTTGCTGATATATTGTAGGAGTGCAGGCCTGGACCTGGTGAAATTTTAAAACAAATCGCAGCAAATTTGAAATAATGCTGCATAGTGATATCGAAGTGAATGTTAAAGGCCAGCTCAGACACTTGCTCTTGTCAGCAAGATAATTCAAAAATGATTTGTCCGATCATCTATGGGATGTGCTGGACAAGCAAGTTTGATCACAAATTGCATTATGGGTATTAAAGGATCTGCTGCAAACATCTTGGAACCAGATACAACAGGACATCCTCAGAAGTCGTGTAGAGTCCATGTCTGGATGGATCAGAGCTGTTTTGGCAGCACAAGGGGGGCTTAGACAATAATAGACAGGTGGTTTTATGACTGATTGGTGTATTTCTATGCATTATTGTATTATATAATTCTTGTATAATTATGTGAATTATAAACATGCACTTTGGATTGTGACATTTATTTCTAAATGTATGATAACTGTAAAAAGTTTCATTTTGTGACGTGTTGAGCTTTCTGACCACTGCAATATTGCATTTAGCCATTTAGAGACATGTAACTTAATACAGCTCTCCAGAGCACATAATGAAAATTTCAATTTAAAGCACTTAAGTGTCAGAATATATTTAAGAGTCATTTACATGTGGCACGTACATATATTAGTGTTTCTTCACCCAAAGCACATATCTAGCCTAAGTACGAGTAAACCTCAGACTTAAGTCGCTGGGAGAAAACACTTATGAGCATGGGGCAATTAACCCTAAGGTGAGGAACTTGGACATCCAGGAGAAACTCAAAGTAGAGCCGCTGCTCCTTCAACTTGGATTGGAAGGAGCCAGCTGAGGTGGTTTGGACATCTGAATGCCTTCCTCGGGAGCTGTTTTGGGCATGTCCAAGCAGGAGGAGACCCCGGGGCAGACTCAGGACATGCTGGAAAGAGAATATCTCTCGGCTGGCCTGGGAACGCCTTGATATTCCCCTGGAGAAGCAGGAGGAGGTGGATGGGCATTTGCTGACCCTGGATATGCGGTGGAAGATGGATGGATGGGTGGTTGTCACGTAATGTTTTCACTTGATGTCACTTAACATTACAGCTGACTTGCAATGAAGCATCTACACTTTCAAAACCTTTACTCCTCCATCCAAGGCTTTTGTACCATAAATGCTGAAGATATCACCCATATTAGCCCATGTGGAAAGCAAATCAGAAATGAAGGGATGTAAGCTGTGTGCAATGGCGTAGAAGAGAGTTTGATATTGGAGAGAACCAACTGAATAATTTAAATTCAAATGTCTGTTTATTGGGGGGATGAATGAGCCAAAAAAAATATTGGGGGGGGCACCCCCCTTCCCGGTTCCTACACCCCTGGCTATGTGATGAGTGTTAAAAGTGGAGGCCAGAGCCATTCTGCACTCTTTCTTGTACTAATTTTCCATCTGACATCTGGCTTGTTTTTGACATAACACTTCAGAATGAATGAAATTATCGCTTTCGTCATGGTTAATGGTTAATATGTCACCAATAACTTGTCATTATGGAGTGGTATTTTGGGTGAAATGCTGCAGATTAAGCAGTCCGGAAAATGACTTATTCGGTGAGGGAATGTAAGGCAAAACCAGAAAAAGAGTATTGTCAGCTGAACATTTTTTAAATTAATAGTATAAATATTACTGAATAAATTACACAGTTAACCAGTTTTATGATTAGATACATACATTCACACACATAAATATACTGATGAGTCAAAACATTATGACAACCCACACATCCATCCATCCATCCATCCATTTCCCAAACCGCTTATCCTACTGGGTCGCGGGGGGTCCGGAGCCTATCCCGGAAGCAATGGGCACGAGGCAGGGAACAACCTAGGATGGGGGGCCAGCCCCTCGCAGGGCACACTCACACACCATTCACTCACGCATGCACACCTACAGGCAATTTTAGCAACTCCAATTAGCCTGAGCATGTTTTTGGACTGTGGGGGGAACCCGGAGTACCCAGAGGAAACCCCACGACAACATGGGGAGAACATGCAAACTCCACACACATGTAATCCAGGCGGAGACTTGAACCCGAGTCCCAGAGGTGTGAGGCAACAGTGCTAACCACTGCAGCACCATGCCGCCCCTGACATGAATAATGTCTTTTTAAAATAAGTGGTCTGGGATATATTAGATGGTACATTCCGTACTTGTAATTGACGTGTTGAAAGTAAATGAAATGGGCAAAAGTAAAGACCTGAGTGACTTTGAGAAGAGCCAAATTGTTTTGGCCGGACAACTGGGTCAGAGCATTTCTGGAACGGCAGGGCTTGTGGGCTGCTCCCAGTTGCTTGGGGTGGGGTGACTAACTGAGAATGGACCGAGAATGAAAAAAAAGCACAATCCACCAGGGTGTTGGGCGACCAAGACTTGTCAATGCAGTGTGTGAGCAATGGCTTTCCTGTTGAGTACATACCGCAGGAAGGGCTTCTATGGCAGACATCTTAAATGATTTGAATTATGGTCATGGGAGTAATGTCTCGTGACACGGTGCATCGTGCATGTATGAGGCTGTGTAGCTGTGGATCAGTCTTGACACATATCCGGTCGTCCACATGATGCAACAGAAAATGGGATTGATTGCTCCAAAGTTCAGGTTCGATGCTTTCGTGCCCATGGTAGCTGCTTTTGATGGTGGACAGGGATTATCATGAGCACTGTCACTAGCCTGCAGCTATACTCTGTTTTTATGAGATAGGAAAGTATCCTCTACCACCAGTATCTACAAATACATTAGACTCTTAAAGACATTTGCATTTATTGACGTTTTACAAATGCATCCCTGTAATTTCTTGTGTACGTACCTTTCAGTTCCACTGGCACTGCACTCTGTATTTGAGTCTGATTCTGATTTTCATCACCTACAGTATGTCAGGCTCTATTAGGCCACTGGCCTCAGCAGAGCATAAAAGTCAGCATGGAGAAAGGGCTGAGATGCTGCTGTAGGTGTGGAGGTCCAAGCACTGCAGCCCACGGAGCATATTTATATGTATATTTTATTCAGTTTGAATTTTACACTATTTTTGTTTTGATTTAAAGGTTTAATTTAGACACAATGGTCATAATGTTTTGGTTCATTGGTGATGCACCTACAGGTATTGCAGACAAAATATATCTGAATCTCAGTATCACACTTAATAGTTTTTCTGTGACTCATTTTTGTGACTTGATTTTGCTGCTTAAATCACTTTCATTTCTTAAACAACTGGCAATAATTATAACAAAACAGTAAATTCCAGCAAAGAATTGAATATCTGAAATTTACAGTACGTTCTGCTTCCTGCTTCGCAGCTTTGTTTATGTGCTTTGTAAGATGGTAGCTGTCCGCTGTATGCATGAAAACTTTAACCATGACATGACAAACAGTATGACTATCATTCAAATCCCACACTCCACTCCTTGACTTACCCTTTTTTGTCTGCGATAGGGTGTCCAGATAATCTATCCTGGGAGGGCACTTTGAGCTACTTCAGCTTTTACAAATTTAAAACTGAAAGGCTCCCATGCTTGGCTAAATAGTTCAGTTCTTCATGTGCTTTGACTGGTTTGTTTCCTTGATTGCAAGACTCATGCATCTGTTTCTCTCATCCAGTTGTTTGACTCATCCAGCTGTTTCTCTCATCCAGTTGTTTGACTCATCCAGTTGTTTGACACATGTATGATTGTAAGAGACTGACTAATCAGCCTAGAGCAAGAACTCAGTGCTTAAATGAAATCCTGGTTGTTTTAATTAGTGTACAAATCCTGCCCTAGCTGAAAGTCTCCTCCCTGACATGGACTATCTGGTCACCCTTTTTGAGATGTCCCTGTGTGTCTCACCCCTTGAAGCACTGCAGAATCTGAAGTGTACCTAGATGATAGAATGAAAGCCTTTGCCTTAAATGAGCTTCACAGCAGTTGTGTAGCTATTTGGGAAATGGATTATGTAGATCAGCCTGCCACTGGGTACAGTGTGTGTAATTATCTGTGACATGACGAACTGTTAAATAATACCAAATCTCAGACACTGATAAGAAGGGAGATTCTCCAGTGGTTCCTTTGTGCTGATTCAGATCACATGCTCATGATGTGAGAGGATTTGAATTCCACAGTTACTATGTACAAGTATGCCCTTCTAATATATTTATCTCATTTATATAATTGCTATGGTTCATATTGTATCCAAATTAGGCTGGATCTATTTTCTGCTAACAAAATTGGAAAAAAAACAGCTGCGTTTGTATCATTATATATTCCTGCAGAACCATTTTACACATATTTAAAGACTCTACTAATTTGTGTAATATAAAGACTATGTAATATAATGCAATACGTAGCATATGCATATTTTCTTGATCCTCCATAAAAGCATATGGTCCCATGTAACCAGACATGTTCCATTCATAACAAGCCCCATCTCTTTGGCCCAATTACATTGAGCTCATTACTTCATGCAGTTTAAACAGTTAAAAGCATTTTTCTGTCATATTATACCTCACATGGATCTCTGTGGGGTGGCATGGTGGTGCAATGGTTAGCACTGTTGCTTCACACCACTGGGACCCGTGTTCCAGTCCCTGCCGGGGTCACATGTGTCTGGAGTTTGCATGTTCTCCCCATGTGGTTGTGGGGTTTCCTCCGGGTACTCCGGTTCCCCCCCCCCCCCAGTCCAAGAACATGCTAAGGCTAATTGGAGTTGCTAAATTGCCTGTATGTGTGCATGTGTGAGTGAATGGTGTGTGAGTGTGCCCTGCAATGGGCTGGCCCCCCCTCCTGGGTTGCTCCCTGCCTCGTGCCCATTGCTTCTGGGATAGGCTCCGGACCCCCCGCGACCCAGTAGGATAAGCAGTTTGGATGGATCTGTTTAATAAAGATGTTTGAAATGCTTTTAAGAGAAATGCCTTTAAGCTCCTGCTTAATACAAAGGGAAATAACTACAATGAAAATTTTGCAGTTTATGTTGATTTTTTCTGCTACAGTTTTGGAAGACAATTAATACAGTATAACCACAATGAAAATGCATGTTTATAATACAGAATATAGACCCAAAGTGCCAGTATATTTTATTCAGAAAAAATAATGCAATAACATATTTTTTATTAGTTTTATTACTTATGAACCATTGAATAAAAGGAAGAATACATTAGGAGGTTTTGCTGTAGGATTATTAGAATTAAGTGATCATTGTTGACACACCACAGTGAAATGTGTCCTCTGCATTTAACCCATATGTGACATTGTGACATACAGTAGCAGGGGGCAGCTAATTCAGCGCCCAGGGAGCGGTACCTTGCTGGTCGGGGAATTGTACCAGCAATCTTTCAATTATAAGTGCGTTTCCCTAACCATTAAACCACCACTGCCCACTAATAATTGACACTTTATTGATCCCCGGGGGGAAATTGTCTTTACGCCTCACTCAACTTGCTCTTTCAAGAGTTGTCCGTGAAGGGCAGCCACCTGTAGTGGCACCCAGGGAGCTGGGGGTTAAGGACCTTGCTCAAGGACCCACAGATGTGCTGAGGCTGGGTATGAACATTATAAGCACACAGATGGAACATTATAAGCACACATGCCTAGCTCACTGAGCCACACACTTATCTGTATTCATGTTCCTTTAACGGAAGTACAAAAAAGCAAGTTTGAAATAGATTTTTCGAATGATATCGCCCCCAAATGAAATCAATATTAGAGCCCCTAAAATTCATTTGATAAAACATTTAATGAATGAAATAATAGAATTTATGAATTACAGACAAGCTACTAACCAAAAAAATAAATAAAACATAAAGTCGGTGATGGCTTCTGAAGACATTAAACAAAACAAGAAAAAAATTCCAGCAAATTATTCTAATAACAGTGTGTAACAATGACACACAACTACAGGAATGTGGGATGGAAGGTGAGACTGGACAATGATTTTCAAATAGGCTATGCATTACATACAAGAAATTTCTAGGGACCTTATTATGTTCAGAATACCATCTCATACATCTTTCATGTCACTGTCCTTAGGGTATACATTGGTACATATCCTCTGTAGTTTATTATATATGGAAAACTCACACACAACTGACTCAAACTACTCTTTCATACTCAGTTATTCAAAAACTGTACTGCATTTCTGCGAAGCTTAAAAACCTGTTTCTGGTTTGGCTGTCCAATTGATACTCAGAATTAAATGGCAGAGTGTAACAACATAACAATTCTTCCCTCGCTGCTATAATAGAAACTAAGCAGAAAATTAGGTTAGGGAGTCAAAAAACAAAGGTTATTGGCACATCTGCAGGTGGCCAGCAGCAATTCCTGCAATTCTAGCACATTCTTTCCTGTGTGAACCTAAAATGAGTCTAAATGTCATGTTAGAACTGTACTCACCATTCAATAGTTATACAAATACTATTAGTTACATAAATACTTCAAGAGTGAGAAGACCAGAGCTTTGATAATTTCATATACTGTAGAGCAACCTTGTGTCTTCAGATGGAGCATGCAAGGTGTGAACTATGCCTAAAGGTCACTGGTGGATTTGCAGGGGTTTGCGTCTTAACCAGAAAATTATATTGCAAGATCCTGATGTTTAAAGCACAAGGTAATTAGGCCACCATAAAGCTTGAAATAGGGGCACCATGGTGGTGCAGTGCTTAGCACTGTTGCCTCACACCTCTGGGACCGGGTTCAAGTCTCCGCCTGGGTTACATGTGTGTGGAGTTTGCATGTTCTCCCCATGTCGTCGTGGGGTTTCCTCCGGGTACTCCGGTTTCCCCCCACAGTCCAAAAACATGCTGAGGCTAATTGGAGTTGCTAAATTGCCTGTAGGAGTGCATGTGTGAGTGTATGGTGTGTGAGTGTGCCCTGAGATGGGCTGGCCCCCCATCCTGGGTTGTTCCCTGCCTCGTGCCCATTGCTTCCGGGATAGGCTCCGGACCCCCCGCGACCCAGTAGGATAAGCGGTTTGTAAAATGGATGGATGGATGGAAAAAGCTTGAAATGCCCCCTCCATCAGGTGTCTCTTGGATACAATAGCTGTGAACCTGAGGAAGAACTGTACCCAGTGCAGGTGTATCACATGCAGTGATGTGCACAGACTTTTCCTGGGACAAATGGTCAAACAAAAGGACATGACCGACTAATAAGTTTTCGCTAACAGTAAATTAGCAGGAGATTTAGCATCAGGCAAAATGGACATGTGCTCAGGCACTCCCAGCCCCCTTCCCCACCACCATGTGTCTGATCACATGTAACCACTGATGCACTTTATATGCTCTGATCAGAAGAGTAATCAAGTAACTGTTTAAGTATATTCATGACCTAAAATTGACAAGTGTGTAGCAGCCTGACTGCAGTGACTGACAATGCTGGACATTTTTTTTGAAAACAGCTGGTAGGTGCTGAGACAAAAGTCACCTTTTTGTATATACCAAAAATATACCAGCATGGATGATGAACATTGCAAGATGTGAAGTCCATTATTATTAGTATTGTCGAAGGTCCACTTAACATTTATTCCAATGGGATGCGTATAGTTGTCAGTTCCTGTGTGTTCTTTTGAACATCATTGACCTTACTAATGGCCATTTATATATACCACGGCTTACTGCTTTATTCTTGCCTTTGACTAGTTTGAAATCCATGGAGTATTCAATGCTTCATTGACATCTTGACGCAGCAATTCAATAGTGCAAGCTCTGTACACAGCTAACAGCATGCTACATACACATTCTTTGACTGGGGGTCACAGCTGGGTCAGGAGAGACTTTTATGTAAATACTGTTAGAAAACCAAATGCATTGAGGATTCAGGCCATAACTGACAACATTATGAAGCAACATATAGGATTATTGCACTAACATTATCCACAAGGAAGGTGGGCTTGTAAACAGTCAAAACCAAGAATATTTCTGCCTAGCAGTATGACAGGAAAAGCTTAAGTCAAGGAATTACTTTTGACTTTACACAACAGGGTTATAAATAAGGACAAGGACATGGCTTTTACGTGCCACTACCCATATAGACTGAGTTTATACTGATGGAGGGTAAGGTGAACAAAAAAATACTCAGATGTGGCCTGGGTGAAGAGTGATACCTCAGTGTAAAAAATTCCAGAATTGTAGGCAAATGATGACATACGCATGGAATATGAGCCAGTCGTCCCTGTGCTTTTCACCAAATGAGCCGCTGAAGCCTGAAATTTTCACCATGATGAGCCTGGGCTGGTCCAAGCTTGTGCAGGTGCATTGAAGTGCTAGATTCTGCATGGAATAACAGATACACTGTGCATGCTATGGCCTGCTAGGCATCTGAGCTCCTGCTGTCTGATGCTCACAAACAGCAGCTGAATCCACTTGAAATAAAATTGCTAGAGTTTTAACTGCAGTTGAATAAACATTCTGTAAGGGGAGCCTTCTGCAGATGAGTGAACTAGCAATTTTCTCAACGAATTACCCTCTAACCATTTCCTCTAAAAAAGCAATATAAAATAGACATGATTAATCCATTTAGATGTCAGTGTAAAACCTCAATGGAAAATTTCTATGTATCTGCTTAGCCAAGAGTGTGAACAATATGGAGTCTTTGAACGTTAGGTGCAATTAGCATCTTGGCATTGCTAACCACATCTAAATCCACTGCCAGCTTGTAGGGTTCTACCACTCTCAAGGGACATATAGCTCATTATTGAGTAGGGCGAGACAACTTCTAGAGTACTGCTAGTCATAGCTGTTTATCAAATAGTTATGTACGGAAAGATAAGGAAAGCATACGCACACAATTAATGTCTCTTTAATGCACAGTTTCTCAAAATAAATCTGCAATTCCACAAAACCTAGAAAAGCTCTACCCAGCTGCCATTAGACATACTAAAACATATCATGATACAGTTCCTTTTTTAGAGCTTGTTCATTTTCCACCAACAGCAGAATGGGAGTCATACAGTATGTGACACGTCGCCACGAAATGAGTCTTCAGTCGCTCTGGTAGAACTGCACCCATAAGACTCATTTCGTGGTGATGGGTCACATATATCCTTTTACTTACTTAAGATATATTTTCTCCTAATAACCTGGTTAGTTTACTTTCTTCATTATAAATAGATTTATTTATTTGTTTTTAGCTTCATAATAAAAAGACTTATTTTCCATCATCCGCTTCACTTTCCAGAGACTTACATAAACAGACACTATTACAGATATAATTATAGCAACTTTTCATTTACTCATATTATGACCTTTATTCGGGGTAATTGCTAGTTTTACAAATGACTTAAAATAATAGAAATCCTATTTCCCATGAGTCGCGTTTAGTTGAGGTCATATTTTTCCCATGAGCTACACATGTGACAACATAGCAAAATTTTCAATGAGAAAATTTCAATATGAATGATTTAATTGAGCCCAACATTGAAGTAGCTGTCATCTGCCACTTGTGCCTTTCTATGGCCTAAACTCAGGCTTTGAACACTGAGTGTTCTCTTTTATTACACAAAACAATAAGCGCTTCTTCCAGAAACCAGCCTCCTGCCATGCATAATTTTAAAATCCATTGCCTATCACGTGTAATTTATTTTTCACGGAGTTACACTGAGGCGTGAAGTCCAGATTGGAGGCATTGGCGCAACAGCAGATGGAAGGACGGGGGTGTGCGAGGGACACAGCCAGCAAGGCTGCGAATGCACTCCCATTGTGTCTGAGGTCCCTACTCAGCCAATCAGGATGCCCCGAATCTACATTTAGAATTGAATGGGCGTGTAGGGGAGAGAAAGAGATTTGACTTCTTTTAGTCAGTCATGAATCCCCATATATGCATGATATGATGACTATCCTTCTAAAACCCAGCAACATTTCTTCAAAGTGCCATTGAAAATAATAATGGTTCTAATCATAATGACACATTTCATGGTTTAAAAAAAAACACTGATTTCAGCTCCAGCTTGGTCTCATAAAAATGATCACCAGATGCTTTGCTGCTCCTGAGCTATTCCAGAAAGAAGGATTTCATTCAATAACCAGGGCAATATAATAAGATTGAAAGAAGGAAAGATAGTAATTTATATTGCCTACAAGGTTCTCCAAGGATAGGCTAAAATGCATACAGGAGAACTTATAGAACTTTATTCACATTCAGGAAAAGGGAATCACCTTCTCCAAGAATCCAATTTTTATTATTTAATTGCAGCATTGTTGTACAGGTTTAAATTAGCATTGGTCAATATAAAAACACGATATGATGTCACACAGAATGTCATTGATTGGATGTTTCAGACTTATCCATCCATTCCTCCCTCCCTCTCTCCCTCCCTCCCTCCCACCAAGCAAATATAAGCTTAATCTGACTGCGTGACACCCGCTCATCCCCCCGGTCATGATGTAATGAGTCAAGCTACTTGCTAATCACTAGCTGTAGTCTGTGCTCATAGGCCTGGGCAAACTGAGATTTATTGCTTTTTTTCCACCATTTACCAAATGAATTTACAGAATGAGTGTCCATTGTGTGTTTACTTGTAGTGCCTGTGATCATTGTGGAGAAGTCCATCACATTCATTAGCCTTGCAAACTTACCTGATTTTATTGTTTACTAAAGGATTGTAAACATGTGATTTGACATGGGGAATTCACTTCAATCCATCTTCCAGTTGCTTATCACTGGGGACATGAACCATGTCCTAGGCAGCAAAGAGCATGGGGATGGGGGACAACCTGCATGGATTGCCTAGACAGTCATCCAATTTGGGCAATTCAGTGTCACAGATTAGTCTATCTGCATGTGATTGGAATGCAAGATACAGGGATAATATGTACATGCAGAGAATCAAGATGACATTTCCATCCCCAACGCTGAGCATCCCAGTGATCCATCATGACATGACGCCCAGTTTCCACTACCTGAAATTCTGCTCTCATGGGCTATATTTGCTAAGAAGATGTCTATGTATTTTCTTGTGTTTATCATGGGATGGTGTCTGACACCCTGGAATCAATATAATAAGGTATGTTGAAAATTATTACCAGGATTGAACAAGAGCACATAAAGCATTACTATTACTATAGCTGTTGTCAAGACAATGCAGCCTGCAGGGGACCACAGAGTCATAATGTCCAGTTCAGTCTGGATCTTCAGGTTTACCAAGTGACATGTTCAACAGACAGTACTGCAACAATTTTAAAGCAAATATATCATACAAATAAATATACATTTTCTTTGATAAAAATTCATCCATCCATTTCCCAAACCACTTATCCTACTGGGTCGTGGGGGGTCTGGAGCCTATCCCAAAAACTATGGGCACAAGGTAGGGAACAACCCAGGATGGGGGGCCAGCCCATCGCAGGGCACACTCACACACCATTCACTCACACATGCACTCCTACAGACAATTTAGCAAATAGGCAATTCAGCCTCAACATGTGTTTGGATTGTGGGGGGAAACCGGAGTACCTGGAGGAAACCCCACGACGACATGGGGAGAACATGCAAACCACACATATGTGACCCAGGCGGAGACTCAAACCCGGGTCCCAGAGGTGTGAGGCAACAGTAGCAACACTGCACCACCATATGATAAAAATATAAAGCAAAAAATGTTTTGTTCTATCCTTAGCTCATTTCCTTTTTGGTTATTACTTGTACATTTTATTTTATGTCGTCTTTCTCATAAAAGGATTTGATAAAAATCTTGTGTGTGGAGATTTTGAGTAATTTGATTAACATTGTAAAATAATTTACACAATGCGGTTCAGCTTAAAATACATTGGAAATATTCTAGTCAGACTTTTTCCACACAAAATGTAGCTTCACCATTCTGGTCACCGCATACTGCGTGTGGACGGGCAGGCTGGCAGGAAGGAGGCAGGGAAGGACGAAGCCGGGAGGCAAAAGGCAGGGAAAACGGGGATTTATTAGGGGGAAAACGGTTATGAGCAGGACATCGCAGAGCAGGACAGAACAACAGCACTAAAACCAACTAACATCAATGATGGACATCAGACAGGGCAAGACGTGGACTGATATAGAAAAGAAAGGGCGAAATAACAGGGCACAGCTGGGCATGATTGAGGAAGCACATGTGGATAATCAGGGGGCGTGGCACACACGAGGATCGTATGAGCCGGGCGTGACATAAGGATTAAACAATATTGTCCTGTTAAAGTTTTCTTTTAAATGCAATTTTAATGATTTATTTTTGATTCATTTTACTCCAAATTGAATTCATCCTTTGAGGTCCATAGTCATCGGTTGTACCGCATGAATTCTCAGAGCTTGATTCCGTTGTCCTTCCCTGCAGTCCATCCTTGCATTTGAAAATGGAAGGAAGAAACAGTCAGTATGTGACAAAGCGGACCGAGGTGCAAAGCCCCAAGACACCCCAGCGTATTCTCTCTCGGTCTCTCTGTACATGTACGCCTTTCCTCTTGATGTTGCCTAGAGACAGCGTAGTTGCATGTATGATAAGGAGACCCTCAGACCCTCATTCCTGCCTGAATTCTCACAGGTCTGCATATATTATCGTAAAATCACACCGCTAGTCTCTGACCCTAAATCAGTAATAGTTACTTCACACAGCTGGGAAGTCTGCATGAGTACAACACCTAGAATTTTAGATGAAAACTCTGTGCTTGTTGAACGGTATGTAGCCATTTTCTCACAGTACTGTCGGTGTTTTGTGTCAATGGCAAAATATAATTTGCTGTAGGTGAATAGGGTACTATTTAAATAGCTACATAAAAGCTAACCAAAAATAATCAAATCAATTGGACTGAAAAGCTGTTTCTGGAGAAATTCTTTGAACTTGCAGTGCTGGGTTAAATGGTTTCACTTGCGAAGGAGCACTAAATTACCATAGCAAAAAATACAATAATAATACAATAATATAATTCTATTCTTGATTTGGAGTGCTAACGTTATTTTCCTGCCCAGGCCATTCTACTTAAAAAAAGAAATCAAAAACTGGCAGAACCAACTGCTGACTGTTGAAACAGAAGATTTATAGCATTTCATCATTTAAATTACAGACTTTGAGTGTTGATCACAGGGTATTTCATAGCCATCAATTTCAGGTTTTAATTTAGTTTTTCAAAAATGGACCATTGCCTTGGCAAGCATTTATAAACCTGCTGTTGGCCATTCCCAGGATTTGCAATGTGAAACAAAACCGTAAAGTATTTTCTTGACTTATGAGATGAAAATGAAAGTAAATTTGGAATCTGGCTGTCACTTGGTGTATTATTTTCCGTTAGGTGTGTGGTGCAGCGTGTGCAGGTCGACGGCCCCATAGTCCATCATAGTCACAGCTGACATCAGCATGTATAACTTAAGTGTTTTTCATACTGAGCAAAGCCACGACACTCATGCTCCTGCAGTCTACACATTAATCCTCAGTATCAGCTGGCTGAATAGCAGCTTATGCTTTCCTCTTACTGCAGCAATACATGTGATCATCTGAACATTCACTTTTGAATTACATATAATATCCATGTCTAGATTTTACAGTCTGATGGCTTCATATGTGTTTTGCTTATATGTTTTAAATATTAATATGCTAATTTTTAAATGTTTTTGCACTGTGATCAATAAGGAGTGATATTTCCTTTAATTTCTATTTATGGCCCATGCATTATAGGGCTGAGATGACAATAGAAACATTTGGACTTGACCTCAGTGGCGATTTCATTGATATAATGTAGGATTTCTTTTAGTGTTACTCCTTTACAGTAGATAAGAGTAAAGTACAAAAGATGATTCATCAACAATTGTACAGGATATTTGAAGTTGTAAGCAGGAGCACTACAGTGTCCAAAAAGAGTTAAATGAGAGCCTTTAAGATCTGGTTTCACATTTTCCAACAATTACTTTGTAATATGCACTGATTTCCCAGCCAAACCATTACTTGATAATGGGGACGTGTAAATGACTGGCTCTTCCATGTTTCACCTCGAACTGCTTTATTGTGTACTGGTGACCATTATCAGGCACTATCATCAATGCCGTTTTTGCTGATGTGTTCAGTTTGTATATCTCAGCTACACATATGCTGTTGTGTAGCTTATCATATTCTAAATATTTGCTGTAGGATTCTGAGTAATAATGTAGCCTGTGCTGATCCAGGTAATAGCTAAATCTGGAATGCCCTGTAAGATAACCTTGTACTGTAACTTTAGTTCTCCACAGCATTTGAAGGACTGTCTTCATAATAAGTATAGCACTATTTCATTTAAGTGCTTGCACAAACCAGGCAAAAACATAACGTCACTGGCTATTTCCAGTTCTGTATGCCTACTGTATGTGTCCAGACTGCATGTGTACTGTAACAACACTCTGTCCTGAGTGCAGCTGGAATGAGCCCAGCTAGGTTGCTATACAGTGCGTGTACTGTCCTGGTAAGGCAGTGATAGGGCGGACTTAGGCAGTGGGTTATCATGATGTTGCACCATTATAACGTGAAAGACACCACAAAGTTAGTCTCCACGGCAACACTGACATATTGCACAGGAAGACGGTGTATTGCTCCATCCCAGTCAAAACACAATTGATTTTTATTCTCTGTGATGGTTTTTGGAAACACTTTACTTGAGGGGGCACAAATAATATGGTATTTTGGTATTACAGTACGTATTCATTATTGAAGGAATAAGTAATGAAGAACACAGGTGAAATACAGTGCTCTCGCATCTTACATGGTCAACTGGATGCACAACCCACTGCGATACTCCAAAGACATAACATCAAGACATGCCAAGATTACAGAACTGTACCTATACAATGTAATTCTATATGGATCATTTAAAAATTACAAAAACTATAGTAAATGCACAGTGCAGTATGGTACAGTACTATGCATATACTGTACTGTAGAATCTATTTTTCCCTAATTAATACAATATAAACCTGTCAAAGCACATTATGGTACACTAAACATCAACTTTTTTTTTTTCCTTTACATCACTACTGAATTATTTAATAAAGTAAAAACATTATGCACAGATCAAATTAACCATCTATTTTTTGATATTTTCAGAAAAAAAAACTGACTGTACTAATCTCATGTCCGTTCATCATTAATGATTCAAGATGTTCAGGATGCATGTTTCATCTGAAGCAGTTACTATATTTGTTACTATATCTGTTAATTCTGTAAACTTTTGTGAACTACTGAAGGACTTACTGAAGGAACAAGTACAGTAATAACACCAGTGAAATACTGATCTTCTGTTTCTTCATTATTAATGAATTCTGGCATAGCTTTTATCTTAAGTAGCTGAGTTACTACTATGTATTTGTGCCCCCTCAAATAAAGGCTTACCTATCTTTCTAGTTTCACTCGTATTGTGATAATACATAAGCACAACACTGCAGAGAAAGCATTCAACTCAAGTCCAGTAGGTCTTTAATGTCATTTTTAGCCTTACACAGTTGAGTACATTATATACAGTAGTTAAAAACGAAACAGCATTTCTCTCGGATCAATGTGCTACATAAATTAACACAAGACTAACACATAACAACCTAGCAACGCAGAGTGTATAGTGTGCAGACACTGTACAACCATGGCAGGATAGTGCAAAAGGAGAGGACTACTGCCAAACAGCACAGAAAAGAATCACAGTAATACTGAAAAGGTTCATTTTGGTTGTGCAATGAGGTCGCAATAAAAAATAAATGAAAGTAATTGTAAAGAGCAAATAGTAGTTAAATAATAGTGTTAACGTGTGTGTGTGTGTGTTTGTATGTGTGTGTGAAATATGTTTATATTACATTGTGGGGACCAAATGTCCTCCACAATGTAATAAAAACCTGTTATTTTGACATCGTAGGGACCATTTTCAGGTCCCCAAAAAGATGCAGTAAAAAAAACAAAAATGTCTCGTAGTATATTTGGTTACTTATAGTTAAGGTTAGGGCTGGGTAGGGGCTAAGGTTGTCATGTTGTCATTAGAGTTTTCCCCATAGATATGAATGGAGAGTCCCCATAACACATAAATAAGACATAATTACAAACATGTGTTGTGTGTGGTATCAGTCCCTGAGAGTTCAGGTGTCTGAAGGCATGGGGGAAGAAATTGTTTTTGAGTCTGTTTGAAGACCTGAATGCTCAGGTACCTTTTTCCAGAAGATAGGAG
Source organism: Brienomyrus brachyistius (assembly GCF_023856365.1). Classification (NCBI taxonomy): domain Eukaryota; kingdom Metazoa; phylum Chordata; class Actinopteri; order Osteoglossiformes; family Mormyridae; genus Brienomyrus; species Brienomyrus brachyistius. The sequence goes on from NC_064543.1 coordinate 24,369,798, forward strand.
ATAATGTGAAAGATAATGTGAGGGGTGGGTTGGGTCATCTACAATGTTGGTGGCTTTGCAGATACAGCATTTGGTGTGAATATCCATGATGGAGGGAGAGAGACTCTAATGATCTTATCAGCTGCCCTCATTATCCGTTGTAGGGTCTTGCGATCTGAGGTGATGCAGTTCCCAAGCCAAACTTGCTCAGGATGCTCTCAATAGTCCCCATGTAAAATGCTATGAGGATACGTGATGAGAGATGGGATTTGCTCAGCTTCCATAGAAAATTGAGGCATTGTGCTTTCTTGACTATGGCTGGTATTGAAGGACCAGGTGACTTCATGTTCTTCTGAAGTCAACAACCATCTCTCTGTTTTGTCTACATTCAGAGACAAGTTGTTGGCTCTGCACCAGTCTGATAGTTGTATGCTGACTCATCATTTTTAACTGATGAGACTCACCACAATCGTGTCATCAGCAAACCTGATTATGTGATTCAAACGGTACAATGTTTTACAGTCATCAGAGTGAACAGCAGTGAGAACCACCTGTCTCTGAAAGTGAGGACAGCAGGACCTTGATGTGCCTCATGATGAGCCTCTCAAATCACTGCATAATGATGGGTGTGAGTGCAACAGGCCGGTAGTCATTGAAGCTGGACACTAAAGACCTCTTTGGCATGGGGACGGTGGTGGTGGTCTTGAAACAATTAGGAACGACGGCGTGACTTAGGGAGATTTTAAAAATGTCACTGAAAACATCTACAGTACTAGTTGGTCTGAACATTCTCTAAGCAGTCTTGCAGGGATATTGTCTGGTCCAGCATCCTTCTGTGGGTTGAGTCTGCATTGAGTTTTCCTCACATCAGCTGAGGTCAGACACAGCACCTGGTCGCTGGGTAGAAGGATGATCTTCCTCAGTCTGTGCTTCAAATCGTACACATCAAATGAGCACATCTGGTAGGGAGGAATCACTATCACATTTCTGGATGTAGGCATGCTTTGCAACTTTGATAGTTTGGGGCAGTTTGGCCCTTGCTGTATTGAAGACTTTCCTGTCACCTGAACTATGCGCAGTGTCCCAGGTCACCATAAGCGCATTCAGCTCTGCAGTCATCCATAGCTTCTGGTTAGGGCGTATGGTGATGGTCTTGTTGGCAGTAACATTCTCAATGCACTTGTCCATGTAGCTAGTCACTTACAGTATGCTGTGTACTCCTCCATGTTGATGTGGACACCATCGGTGAACATGTCATGGTCACTGCAATCAAAGCCGTCCTGGAGAGCTGAGGTGGCTCCTTCTGGCAAGATTTTAACTTGCTTCCGAACTGGTTTGATATGTCGGATGAGTGGTCTGTATGCTGGAGTTAGTACAATAGACATGTGCTCTGAATAGCTGGGGGAGAAGCTCCCCGCGCTACACTCTGGGAATGTTTGTGTAAACAAGATTCAGCACATTCTCCCCTCTCGTTTCAAAGTCCACATACTGATGGAATTTAGGGAACACTGTCTTGAGATTTGTTGACAATAAACAGGACGTCTGGGTGTTTATTCTGCAGTTCGTTTATAGTTCGATACAGTTCACTAAGCATTTCCTTAGCATTAGCATTATTCTGATAATGAAATTCCCGTGGCAAAAGAAAAGGTCTACATCTAAGAGTTACAAACTCCACAAGCAATGAGCAATATCTTGAGACAAGTACCAGGTTTGTGCACCATTTTGTTTTGATGTAATCACACACACCACCATCGTGAGTCTTCATGAGGGAATTTCGATATTTGTTAAGAATTCTTCTGCCAAGACATACCCTAAGTTTAATGAACAGGAGATTTTTCAGTATCACCAATACATTAACCAGTGGGCAACAGCAACATCTTGGAGTTCATTTTTAACATAGCTGAAGCATTGTGAAGGTAATGTGAGTACATCACAGGGATTGTTTTGAGGTTAAAGTGAATGATTTGCTCACAAAGACTCTGCTTTCTGTGAACACTCCAACAGCTATTACACCCTTGGATATAAATGACTATAATTGCATCTGATCCATCCATTTCCACTCATTTCCCATTTTCTTATCTTGGTCAAGGTTGCAGGGTATTCATTGTGTACTTAACTGCGATTGGAACTGACATTCAACAAGGTTAAAATATCCTAGCTTTTCAAATGCTTTGTGTCAGTTATACATCCGATCATTCTGTGAAAGATATGAAGGCCATATGTTTACAGTATATGCTAAATGCAGCATATATTACTGTGAGCACAGTATTTATACATATAGTGCAGTATATAAGTAAATCAGAATTTCAATGATGGTGTAGCTGCACAACATGGACTGGCATCCCATGCAGGGTCTCCCCAGTTCATTGCCATCCAGCGAAAGGCTTCAGGATCACTGCAACCCTGTGCTGGTTAAGGAGCTGCATCTACGGCAGGATAAATTAAGAATGATAGCTGGCATATTGTGTACTCCTTCAGATGATTGAATTAAATGTTTTACCTCCATCACATTTCCCCCATTGTATCTAGCTGCAGTGAAATAGGCCAGCCCACCAAGGTGAATGCATGTCATTCTCTAAGGAACCTATTTGAGAACCAGTTATATTTGCCAAGGGCTCAATTGAGTGATCACTAAGCCTATGGATAGATTCACTCTTTGTCGATATCACCCACAGCCACCATGTGAGAAAAAAACATTCTCTCAGAGTACATTTTTCCTTAGACTTTTATATTTACTGAATGTTTACCACACTGGCTCACATCTTACTGTAACATAATGCTGTCTGTTAGCCGTAATTCTGTGTAGCATGACGTGTGTTTTTCCTATCACAACTTGCCATGTGCTTTTCAAAAAAATAATAAATAAAATAAACATCGCTGAAATTGGGGGCGGCATGGTGGTGCAGTGGTCAGCACTGTTGCCTCACATGTCTGGGACCTGGGTTCGAGTCTCTGCCTGGGTTACATGTGTGTGGAGTTTGCATGTTTTCCCCATGTCGTCGTGGGGTTTCCTCCGGGTACTCTGGTTTCCCCTCACAGTCCAAAGACATGCTGAGGCTAATTGGAGTTACTAAATTGCCTGTAGGAGTGAATGGTGTGTGAGTGAATGGTGTGTGAGTGTGCCCTGCGATGGGCTGGCCCCCCCTCCTGCATTGTTCCCTGCCTCGTGCCCATTGCTTCCGGGATAGGCTCCCTACGATTTGGAAAATGGATGGATAGATGGATTTTTATCATAGAAAATGTATATTTATTTGCACGATATATTTGCTTTGAAATTGTTGCAGTACTGTCTGTTGAACATGTCACTTGGTAAACCTGAAGATCCAGACTGAACTGGACATTATGACTCTGTGGTCGCCTGCAGGCTGCATTGTCTTGACAACAGCTATAGTAATAATAATGTTTTATGTGCTCTTGTACAATCCTGGTAATAATTTTCAACATACCTTATTATATTGATTCCAGGGTGTCAGCCACCATCCCATGATAAACACAAGAAAATACATAGACATCCATCCATCCATCCAATTTCCAAACCGCTTATCCTACCGGGTCGCGGGGGGTCCGGAGCCTATCCTGGAAGCAATACATAGGCATATTCTTAGCAAATATAGCCCATGAGAGTAGAATTTCAGGTAGTGGAAACTGGGTGTCATGTCATGGTGGATCACTGGGACGTTCAGCGTTGGGGATGTAAATGCCAAATGTATGTGAGTGTGCCCTGCGATGGGCTGGCCCCCCATCCTGCCTCGTGCCCATTGCTTCCGGGTTAGGCTCCGGACCCCCCACGACCCAGTAGGATTTGGAAAATGGTCGGCTGGATGGATCTCTGAAATTTCTAATAAGAGATCCTTGGGGAAACCAGTGATGATTTACATTGCTGCAGCCAGCTCACAGAAACATTCTAAACAGCTTTTATGAAAAGTAGTATACACTTTTTAAAACTCATAATTCATTGATCACAAAGACTGCAAGCCAACCGAAGTTATCAAACTCTATCAAAGTTTCCGATATATAAACAGTATCACGTTCATTCAGAAAGCTGTCAGCTCATGTTTGTCTCTTCCTCTAAAACATGGGTTTTGGATTTTACCAAGATCAGCTATGCTGTTTCGTATTCTTCTGTTCCCCAGAAAGACTTTTCATTACATATATTCAAACTCCTAATTATTATTTTTAAAATAACAGGTTTGTATTATTTTCTTCTCCCCTGTCTAATTATCGATATTAAGTTAAAACAAGGTGTGGAACATGTGTTTTAGCTGAAGCTAGTGCTTTCAACATCCAAACAGAAAAAAGACCATGAGATCTTCTGAATTGTGAAACTCATATGGTCATCCGTACCGTTGTTTTCCATCAGTTTGTATCACTCGATAAATATCAAATAAAAGAAAGCACATCCAGAGACTGGGTTTGACTGTGATTATATATGAGATTTATTAAACAGATGGTGTAAACACTACTGCATCTAAACAGCATTGCATTTTATGTTGATCACATGGCTGATCACATAGTCGAACACATACCTAACAGTAGCCATCATAATATAAGATTGCTGTTTCATCCTCTCAATGACACAGCCGTAGTAAGGACCCCATCGTTCTTCAACTGACAAGGAATTGAGTCATTCTGGAAGGACTCTGTTCCAGGGATATGCCCCATTATGGCAGTTTAATTTCCGTATTTCTCACTATAATGGGGTGGCTTTGTGACAGATTTGCGAGGCCATCACTCAGATACCTTTGTCATCATGTTTACAGGCTGAGAAAGTCTGAATGGGATCCCCTTATGGGGGGGGGTGCTTGAGGTAGGTGACACCAATATGCATGACCTCTTCATCACCCCCAGCTCCCATACACTATCTTTCTGTTTGTCAGTGCAGAATAATGCATAAAACCTCTTTTCTCTGACTCTCAGTGCCACGTCATTCTGACTGCCAACTCCTTACTGGCACAGTGTGAGCAGGTAACCTGTGAAGTTTAACAAGAAAGGCAGGGTGCTGATATGGTGGCTCAGTGGGTCGCACTGTGGACTCACACCCCCAAGATTCAGCTTCAAATCCCCCCAGTACTCTCTGCGTGTGGGTATGTGTGCGTTTGAGGAGACTGCATGTTCTCCCAGTGTCACTGCAGTTTCCTCCCTCAGTCCAAAAACGGCCCAACAGAGATGGTAGTTATAACATGGATGTCAATATATGTACCGTCTTACTTCACAGGCTGTCTTATTGTAAAACAAAAGAATCAGCTAAATTTATTTGCTGAGGCTAAATTTATATTTTTCAGATTTAAGTAAGGGGAATAGGCTTACTGGGGGCAGCATGGTGGTGCAGTGGTTAGCACTGTTGCCTCACATCTCTGGGACCTGGGTTCGAGTCTCCGCCTGGGTCACATGTGTGTGGAGTTTGCATGTTCTCCCCGTGTCGTCGTGGGGTTTCCTCCAGGTACTCCGGTTTCCCCCCACAGTCCAAAAACATGCTGAGGCTAATTGGAGTTGCTAAATTGCCCGTAGGTGTGCATGTGTGAGTGGCTGGTGTGTGAGTGTGCCCTGCGATAGGCTGGCTCCCTGTCTTGGGTTGTTCCCTGCCTTGTGACCATTGCTTCCGGGATAGGCTCTGGACCCCCCGCGACCCAGTAGGATAAGCGGTTTGGAAAATGGATGGATGGATGGATGGAATAGACTTACTTGTCTTAACGTTACTTGGAAACTATTATATTTTAGTGCATACAGTATAGCACGGCCTCGAGTATATCTGCACCTACGTATAGCCCATGGAAATCCAGCTTTCCCAGGGAATACAAGCAGCTTAAAAATTATTTGTGTAGTGTTTTTTAACCTTTGTAGGCACACTGTAAGGGTGAAGATCTAAACCTTTTCAAATTTTGACACAAATTGCACCAAAACTGAAGTAACACAGCTTAGTCACACCAAATTGAACAGTGAGGTGATGGAAGGTTTATACTTGTGAACAGAATCAATGTATTTGTTATTATTTACTCTATTTGATCTTTGATGGATCTTATTACCATTTCACAAAAGCAATATATGGATGAAAAATCACCTGAAAATGCATACTTGATAAGACCTCAAAATTAGAAATTTGAAATTGCAGTGACAGAGGGCCGAACGGAGCCAGCAGCGGCCATCTTCAGAACATATACATCTGCCGTCTGAACTTACCCCGTGAATCTTTGTGCAAGTTTCCCAGGTACAGGTCAGTGATGCGGCATGAGATGATTTTCTGAATATTTCATTTATGTCAATAAAATTTCTATTTATGTTTCATTACAAGCCTCCCTGATCACCAAACCTGTAGTAGCCCGCTAGCCATGGAGAACTTGGCAATGCTGTTATTTCAACAGTCTCCTTTCTATTTTTTTAATTTGTCTCCTCATACTGACAGATAACCATTCCTGACTATAATATAACTTTATAGCATTCAAATAACGGGTCCAGTCCAACACCTCCATCCCTTTTCCCCCTTGCCTGTAAAACGACATAGATTGTTTTATCTAAACCAAATGTCATTAGAATCAATGCATTACATACTCGATTAACCTGCCTAGTGAACGCACCTTCATCCATCCATCCATCCATCCATTTTCCAAACCGCTTATCCTACTGGGTTATGGGGGTTCTGGAGCCTATCCCGGAAGCAATGGGCACGAGGCTGGGAACAACCCAGGATGGGGGGCCAGTCCATCGCAGGGCACACTCACACACCATTCACTCACACATGCACTCCTACGGGTAATTTAGTAACTCCAATCAGCCTCAGCATGTTTTTGGACTGTGGGGGGAAACCGGAGTACCCGGAGGAAACCCCACGACGACATGGGGAGAACATGCAAACTCCACACACATGTGACCCAGGCGGACACTCAAAACGCACCTTCATATATATTTTATATCACAAGCACAATCAAATAGAATAATCATACCAGCCATCCGTTTACACAATGAATCATTCCAGAACTGCTAGGTAGCAATGTAGTACCTCCCAGTAAGGTGATGATACGCATTCATTGTTCACAGTCACTCTGAGAGTCACTGGTTAAACCATGAAGTTCCTTGGACCCTTCTTCTGAAACTGTTGCTTGACCAGATCAAAGTTTTCATGTCTTTGAAGTACCTCATAAGAGAGAAATAAGAAAAAGGTGAAGAATAAAATTCTCCAGCCCTGCCCTTCAGCACATCGCCTTCCCCAGGCGGCCTCTAGCACTTGCCTGTATGCCGCTGAATTGGAGGAGACAAACAAAAATGTATTGGTACCTAACTTCTTAGTGTGCCAGGCCATCTTGCTTAGTCCATGTTCAGCCCCAAATTTTAGGTGAATATGGTGAGAAGAAAACCGTTCATATCCAGTTGTTCAGCCTCTTCTGAGATACCAATGATCCCTACATTATTATGTTGCCTGTATCCTCCGGGTATATGAGTGTTTCCTGCAGTTTCTCCCTGGTTGATAAAGCAGCAGCTATGCTACCTCCACTGGCAGGCCCGATTACCGCCATATCAGTATTTTCCTTTGTTACGCTCTTTTTGGGATTTCTCAAAGGGGCATTTTGCTTCGAGTCCTATGACATTGTTTTAACTGAGTTTACCCAACTATAGTTTAGTGTAATTAGCTTGTTTTGAACTTTGCTTTTTGGGGTAAGGACCTTCACAGAGGCTAACAACAAGGCATCAAAGTGAGGTGGACACTATCCAGAAGTTTTTATAATATAAAAAAACAGCACCACCAAATGTAAAATAGTCATTTGGCCAAATGGACTATGGATTTTTTCTAACAGGTTCCTGTCCCTGGACAACAAAAGGATAACTTTCCTTCCCAGCACTAATTTTATGTAATGTGACACACATTTTAAAATCTATAAAACCCAAGGGCCTGTTCTGGAAAGGTGTCATATAGTTTATATTCATGGGTGTTACCCAGGGGAGGGGGGGGGGGAACACATCCTATCCAAAATCCAAAACAGTGATCTTTTAAAAGCATGAATATATTTGCAGAGAGAATTTGGTTCACATCTAACCAACTGACTCAGGGGGAAAAAACTTTTAGCCAATGATTTCAGTGCATATGCGTAAACTTCTATCCACAAAGACGTTTTTACATCTTTACAATAGTATTTCCATATACATTCAAAGGAGCGAAAATGTGAATGATGTAGCTAGCCTACATTAGGCACGTGTGCATCAACACAGTGGCTGGTAAATTACTTTCTTTTGCACAAATATGCAGCAGTCACACTGTAACACGCTATTTAGTTGCATAGAGCAACAGGGAAAGTGCCATTGAATGCAGTACGTCTGTATCTGCCATGTTAGAATATTTTTTACTTTTATGTACGAGACCTGGAGACCAATCAGGCAATGAGAAGGTGTAACTAGTCTGATCAAATTAGGGATGGGTCATTTAATGAGAAGGGACCTGTTAAGGCGCTTGTAGAGTTTGAGTTTTCAAAAGTCTGTTTTCATTCATCTACACTGCAACGCTAAAATAAGTTTTCAGAAGCATACAGCTGTGAGAGTGTTTGCAAAAATCTATTTTGGGGGCCTGAAAAATGCAGGGTAGTGATGAAAGGCAAAAACAGAAACTAATGTCTATGTTTCTAAAAATTAAAATGTAGCAATGTAGACATAATGACTTAATATATCTGCCCTGTCCTCTCAATACTGAAAACACAGTGACAACCTTGTTTGTATTTGACATGAAAAAATGTTTTGCCCTGTTTAAAATGTTATTTGTGACTTCTGTAATGTGTAGTTCTGTAGAGCAGTTGAATTCCGTTAGTTGAATTCATTCTGTGACAGTGGAACCTCCATAACAATCAATTCAGTTTCCACAGTTACCCACATTCCTGCAGTGTTTAAGATTTTACAGTGATGTCACTGATGAGCTTCCGTAGTCCCCACAGTTATGTGTCCCTAATCTTCCAAAATATCAGAAGTGATCCCACAGTGTCGAGCAATGCTGACATTTAGGAGTTATAACATCCCTGAATTATCACCAGTTTTGGTTAGTTAGACCCAAGACTTAAGGAAGTAACCAGCGGTTGAAAAAGTACTCAATTTTCATATTTAAGTAATAGTACAGATACTACACCAGTCCTCCAATGAAATACTACTCTAGTATAAGTGAAAATTAAGTACCTGGTTTTAAAAGCATTTAAGTATTAAAAATTAAAAGTACTATGCGTTCATATATATTGACCTTAGAAAAACCATCCTATCCTTTTAAATAAACTCAAGAAAATTTTGAATACAGCATTGTAAGTTACAGTTCATCGCACAGTTGGAGGCTATTGTAGTGCCGGTCGCCATGTCGGAGTAGCACTAGGCCTGTGCGATATGGTGATGTTATCAGCTATCAACAATATCAGGCTAGTAACTCGGTGTCGACATCTGACAATAATTCACTGCCAATTAAAGCATTTGTTGGTAAAGTAAGCTTAAGATACACACAAAGCAAGATAACAGAAAGATTTATGAGACTCATAATTTGGGTTTCATTTTAGCCTTCTAGCCTATGTTGCCGAGGCCCCCAACAACAACTTTGTGAGCGTAATACTTTCTGAGCTGGTACAGTGTTTAAGGTTTTTGAATCACTGCTTTAGATACCCTGACACATATTTTTAAATCATAATTAAATCAGTTCACCGATCAATCGTTTTCCAGAGAGACTAAAAACAACGATGATCAACACTGCTAATCAGCACCACCCGCTGTTGTCTCTTTTTAACTTGAAAATATCAAGCTCCCTTAAATGCAGTCATTGGAGTATGTTCTGGCACGTCTTCTGATAACTTTTCAAGAAGTACCAGGTGGATTTAAGTCTGATTCTGTATGCCTGCAGGATCTACCTTCCATGGTCCTGCTGTCCAAGCTGAATGCAAGTTATCATGGCTGGTGGGCAGTGGCTTGTGTCCACACTCTCGTTTGTAATCGTTATGCAACAAAAAAGTAACAAAGCACAATTCCTGAGACTAATAATATTAAGTAAAAGTACTGTTATTTAAAAATACTTAAAAAGAACAAAAACCACTCTGTCACAGTAATAAGAGTAAATTTACTCCATTACTTTCCACCCCTGGAAGTAACCACATACATTTCAGATGTCTCATTGAACTGCCAAAATATGGACACTAATCTTGGGATGCGGGGTCCGTTGGGATATCGAGGAATCACGTTCAAAAGCCCACAAGCCACTCATAAATTTTTATAGGCTGTTGGGGGCAGAGTTCTTGGTGAGAATAAGATAAACTTTCTTTGAATAAAATTGTTGATTGACAAGGGTGTAAGACGATCTGAAGCACTCAGAGTTTACACAAGAGGATATTACAAAGAGACTGCTATGCAAACAGCATAATGTTCAGTAGCTGTCAAACACCCAGCATTCCTTGAACTGACTGTCCAGCAGAAACAAAGCACATTGTCTCATTCTTTAGCTCTGCTGAAATGCTTAATCTAAGCATAATGTGTATTTCTTATGAGACTTGACAAGCAAATAATTTAGCAGAGCAAATATAGAGTCTTATAGAGAATTTAAGCTATCAAATATAAATATTACAATATAGCAGGTTTCACATAATGAATTACAGAACGCAAACAGGAAGGCATCATACAAAAGAGAATAACGATGCATCTTTTTAAACACTGTGAGACCTGGCACCAGCTGTAATCTAGCCCATAGACAATACAATCATCTTGGGTTCATATCAGACTTTTGCAAAAAAAATAAAAAATAAAACCTACACTTACCAAGGCACATTAAACTCCCTGTGCATCAGTCTCCTAATGGCATTTTCAGTTCAGTTTTTTTTATAATTACAATGACATACGATTCTTTTGGATAGCTTTTAAATTACAGGAACCACAAGAGAATGACAGTAAATGGTAATGAAAGGATTTTCTAGCCATAAATCATCATTACTAGTCATAGAACCAAATACACAACTATAATGTTCACTTCTACATAGAAATAATCATTTCTTTAATAATTTTTCTGCAATCAAAATGGCCTGACAGTTCTGTAGGGTTAATTAATATCAAGAATGAGTCCTCTGATAAATTTCTTTGAATGGTTTGATTAAACCTCTCTACAAACACTGAGGTCTTTTTGTTTTTTTTCCCCTAGGTTTATTCAGTCAGCATCCCTGTGCTCTACATACACAGCACAAAACCTTATGCAGGGACTCAGCTTAACCATGTAATCCAATATGCATGAATGCACAGAAAAGCATATCCCACTGTTACAGGAAAGGCATGGTAAAGTCTGGCTGGGTTTACCAGAAAAAGGCAGACTCAAACTCCTCTCATCTTACCAAATAATACACATGAAATTGATTCAGACAAATCTATTATGCAGCACACATTCCAGAAGGTATAATAATTATAATAAACAAAACACATAACATAACATAATCTAGGGTGACATGGCGACTCCATGGTCAGCATTGTTTGCTTCACGCCTTTAGAGTTTTGTAATCCTGTCACTGCTGTGCGTGTTTGGGGTGGGGGGGGTGGAGGGGTATGTATATAATACATTGTGGGAACCAAATGTCCCCCTAATGTGATAAAAACCTGTTATTCTGATATTGTGGTGAACATTTTTTCGGTCCCTAAAAGGGGAAACTCAATATTATAAAAATCTGTGTGTAAATCAGAAAACCTAAAAATTTTAAAAGTCTTGTATTTTGTTTAGTTAAGTATGGTTAAGCTTAGTGCTGGATAGGGGTTAAGGTTGTCATTGTTGGGATTAGGGTTTTTCCCATAGAAATGAATGGAGAGTCCCCACGAAGATATGAATACAAATGTGTGTGTGTGTGCATCCGTGCATGTGTGCACTGTAAGCTGGTGCTTACATACCCCGTTGTGTAGGGCTGTGTGCGTGTATGCACTCTGCGATGGACTGGCATCTCTTTCCCCATGCTGCCTGCGATGGGCTCAGAATCTTGACCTGAATAAGTGGCAAGATGGTTAATGGATAATATAAAAAATAACAGTATGGCAGAATCTGATAACACAGGCACGAAAACTGTTTGAAAAGAATGTTTCACACTAGGAAGGTCAGATGAAATAGATTTACTTGTGATAATGAAAATAAAAATAAATCAATGTATGGAATGTATGAAGGAGCAGAGAAAAATGCTGCTGGAAATGATGGAGGGTTTTATCACATTCCTATCAGTCACAGTGCACATGAATGAATGATGGTCTAGACAAGCAGCAGAGTCTCCACCCCCAGGAACCACAGGGGGTGTCTGTGATGAAGAGCTTTTAGGGCATCATAATAACCCACAAACTGTCAATCAGTTATTCACCCTATGAATGGACATCTATTATTTTTCTGACCAGGGCTTACAGCTGTTTAAAACATTCACAGAGCATAAAACTCTGGGAATGAAACCACTAACGGATACATTGTGTTTGCAATATGAATAAACATTATAAAACATTCAATACATTCTTCTTCTTATTATTATTATTATTATTATTTTCATATTATTATATTCACATATGAAAGTGTGTCTGATGAAAGCTACAAAGGGAAAATAATATGAGCACATGACATCCATCCATCCATTTTCCAAACTGCTTATCCTAATGGGTCACGGGGGGTCCAGAGCCTATAGGCAGGGAACAACCCAGGATGGGGGGCCAGCCCATCGCAGGGCACATTCACATACCATTCACTCACACACGCACACCTATGGGCAATTTAGCAACTCCAATTAGCCTCAGCATGTTTTTGGACTGTGGGGGGGAAACCGGAGTACCCGGAGGCAACCCCATAACGACGTGGGGAGAACATGCAACTTCCACACACATGTGACCCAGGCGGAGACTCAAACCCGGGTCCCAGAGGTGTGAGGCAATAGTGCTAACCACTGCACCACCATGCTACCCCAGCACATGATATGAAACTACTAAAGATGTGAACTGAAACTAAACAAATGCAGATACTCATGCAGAGAAACAAGCTATTTCTAGATTCACGCATACATACACACACACACATATATATATGCAATAAATTATTTGTTTTTTACATAGTACTTTATCCAACTTCAACAAAAAGTGTTCTGCTACCTTATATGCTCCTTCCGTGTTATTCTCTTTGACACTTTGAAATCCCTGTTTATTAATATGAATGTTCAATATTAAAAGATATAATAATTACCGGAAAAATAATTCCTTTTAAGTGCCTCACAGAGGGCCGCTTGCAACTGGAACAGCAACGATAGATAAGAGGCTTTTAGGTATTTACCTTTATAAGGATATTCTAACATCAGTCTGTATAATGATATTGGCTTCTGAGGCCCTGTTGACCTGGACAAGCTGTGTCACGGACTTCTTAATCAAAGTAGATTAGATACACAGCAGTCTCGTCAATCCACAACTGAACCCAGAGGTTTCTGTAAGTGGGTCAGGCAAGCTTTGAAGCTTAATAGTTGCCATGATTTCTACATGAAAGTCTTATCAAACATGAGGTTAAACCCTGGCCAGTGAGTGCTGTGGTCATTGAGGAACTGAACTTGTGGCCAAAAAATTGCAGGTTCCAGCGTATGTTTTTTGCAAGGTGCTCAACCTGACTAGGTGTTAGTTTTACACGTGCAAATCTAGTAAACACAAATTGTCCATCTAGTACCATTATTATGAACTTGTTAACCACAGCAGAAGAGAGACACACGTATTGTAGGTTTTTGTTCTCTACTTGTCCTTAACTGATTTAACAATTTTTTATAAATTTAACAATATTTAACTTCTACAGGGAAAATAGTGCATAATGTACAAATTTTAGACCCACATAAACCAGGTTGCTGCTTTTCATTTTGAAATGGTTAACTATTTCCCCACCCAGACTCTCATGCAGCTGAGTAGGTTGAGATGTAGTGTATAGTGTATCCCAGGGTGTGCATCCGGAAAAGCATCTGTCTGCCTCATTCTTCTTAAAATGTAGTACAGACTGTACCAATGCAAACGTCTACCCCCCATCCTCATATTAGACAGAGGGGGCAGGATTCTGGACTTTAGGGCTGGCAAACCTGATCCATGCAGAGCCACTGTGGGTGTGGATTTTTGAGATGACCTCTCAATCGGCCAATAAGAAAGCAGTGGTTCTCTACTCCAGTCCTGGGGACCCACTGTTATTGACCCATTGAGAGGTCATGCCAAAAAGGCGTACCCTCAGGGGCTCTCCATGGATCAGGTTCACCACCCCTGCCTTAGAGGGCAGTGGAAAACCATGCTGCAAGTGTCTTGCAGATGTCAGCATTGTTCTGCATCATTCTTGCCAATATTGAATGTTGTGACATGTGTATTGGCAAAGACTCTGGGCAGATATCATTCTATTGATGTACTGCTAAATCCTGATGCAACAGAAAAATATTATACAGCGAGATTTTATTTTCTTCACAACAAACAGATATACCGGTGCTATTGCAAATAAAACAGACTGATGAAAGCTAGAAGCAAATAGCTAATAATTAGAGAGGTACAAAGACTCCAATTTTCAAGACACAAAAGCCATTTGTAACCTATTTAGCGGTATAAGAAAAGATCGCCAAATCAATCAAAATACTTAATTCAATTGCTTCAGCCTAAATGGTTTTGATCTTGGAAAGATTTGCTTGGAGTTAATAAACCAGTTCAAAAAAAAAATAAATTCCTCGCCTCTGGACCCTTGAACAGTGCTGGATCCTTCCCTGCACTGATTTGCTCTATCTTATGTTACTATGAAGCACGCAGCGTCCTGAAGGAGCCCACGCTGCCACATGGGCCTGTTCTCGTCTTCATTAAAACAGCATTTGACAGCAGACTGCTATGCAAACCCTCCACTTTCTCCCATCTCAGTTCAATTACTCCATATGAAGTCAGCTGTCACCAGGCGCCGACTCGTGACGCAAAGACAAGCAGCCTGAATTGGTCAGCGCTGACTGCCTGCAGACCTGTCCTAAGGGGGCCCAATGCTGCTAAAGGCACCGTCTGACTTTATATTCCCTTCGGCAGACATGTCAGCCTGTTAATCAGACACACCCTAACCCTAGCCTGTGCATTTCAAATGACAAAAACACTGAGCTCTCCACATCCCCCTAGAGCCAAAAGTAGTTAGCTATCAAAGTTATGTTATTATTACTGTAACTTCACCAACGATAATGCTGTTTTCAGTGACACCAAAGTGACAGGCTTCTCTTTTCATTAATCTTCAACTTTGTTGTGCCATTTAAAGTTTATGTTCAACAATATACAGTGGTACCTCGGTATACGTCCTTAATCCATTCCAGATCCTTGGACTTACTGTATACCAAACAGGACATATACCAAACGAAATTTTCCCATAACAAATAAAGGGAAAATGATTAATCCATGCCTCACACCTCTGGGATCCGGGTTTGAGTCTCTGCCTGGGTCACATGTGTGTGGAGTTTGCATGTTCTCCCCATTTCGTCGTGGGGTTTCCGCCGGGTACTCCGGTTTCCCCCCACAGTCCAAAAACATGCTGAGGCTAATTGGAGTTGCTAAATTGCCCATAGGTGTGCATGTGTGAGTGACTGGTGTGTGAGTCTGCCCTGCGATGGGCTGGCCCCCCATCCTGGGTTGTTCCCTGCCTCATGCCCATTGCTTCCGTGATAGGCTTCGCACCCCCTGCGACCCAACAGGATAAGCAGTTTGGAAAATGTATGGATGGATGACTAATCCATTCTCATGTAAAAAAAAATAAAATCCTATTGTTATTGGCATACTATACATTGATGGGTTTGTATAAAATAATTTAAACACTGCTTAATACTACAATACATAAATACAAAAAGCAACTAGATGATTTAAATGAAAAGAGAGTTATAGCACGGGTTGTTCACTGAATGGTAGCAACTGGCATACTGACACTCGTGGACAGTCGTGGCTTTGTCTCGAGAGAGGTAAACAAGTGTAGTACGCGATGTCGTGACTCATTTTCACCGATACAAGTTCTAACACACGAGTTGTATTCCAAACAAAGGTCATATACCAAGCAAAATCTTTCATGTATACCAAGTTGGACTTATTCCAAAGCGGACGTATACCAAGGTACCACTGTATAATATAAATAAGATATGCCAATTAGGTGCTCAGGAATTGCTGAAGCGTTTGCTGTTTTACTTAATTGGTCTATGACTGTTTATTAATCATTATATTACAAACTGGACATTTCATTAAGACTGCCGTTTAATATGGAGGGTAAATATTTATGGGCAAAATAAAATTAAAATTAGAGTTAAATATATTTCCTAGTACACATGTTTAGATCCTGGGGGTAATTCATTCCATAGAGGGGTCTTTTTTTGGGGGTGGGGGGGTGGTAATAAAATATTATTTAGGACCAACAGTGTGTGTGACATTATGGGGACCATTTTTCAGGTCCCTGTGAATGCAATCGAAAATCTAAAAAGTCTCGTATTTTGTTTGGTTACTTATGGTCAAGGATAGGGCTGGGTAGGGGTTAAGGTTGTTATGTTGGGATTAGAGTTTTCCCCATAGAAATGAATGGAGAGTCCCCACAAAGATATAATTACAAACCTGTGTGTGTGTGTTTTAGAAATGTTGCCAGTGTTACCAGAACAAATTTTAAAAGCAGACTGAAAAGCTCTTAAAGCTCATAGGCTTGATTTTTTTTTTTTAATAAATGTACTTATTTATCACTCAGTGCACATTAAACATATTAAGCTTATTACTATATTTGCATAAATACACCCTTTGAACATCTTTCATCCCATGTATGTCCCAGAACAAAAAGCCAGACCATCTGACAACATGGATAGCTTATCACCATGTTAGCCGGATATAGCTAAGAGCAGGCTTACTCTCCTGGCCCACCTGAGTATCTCTCACATCTCACTATGCATATTTATGAGAAAATACGCTGATTAAACTCAGATTTAACACATGCATAGAACCTGGCAGAGCAAAATATTACCAGAAAAGACTGATCTCCGACAGCAGTTAGATCCCTGGCAATGGAACTAGCTGTTTGGGGAGCCATAGGGATTTTATTTAGGATTTTAAAGTCAAGCTTTAAGCAAACACAGCTGCTGTCAAAAAAAGTATCTATGTAAATGGGGAAGTGATTGCAGGGGCAAAACAGCAAGGGTGGAAAGGAAAACCCAGCCAGGCCCAAAGCTACCCTTCGTCAATGTGAAGGACTTGGATGCCACCAAATGCACAGCATGTGTCGAGTCTTATCTCTTGGCTACAGATGAAGGGCAGAAAAGGCAAGACACTACTAAAGAATAATAATCCAGTGCTACGGAAGACGGTAATTTCCTCAAGTTTGCCTCTGCCTCCCCTTCAGCTTTATGTCCTGTGTATGGTGAACGTGCGCCCAATCTCAACTACAGGCAAACAGCAACTAAGTGGCTATTAGCATTTTCCATGTAATTCAGATGGTCTTTATTTAGAATCGTCTCATTCAAATACCGGACAAACGTCATAACATTCCACTTTATTCTGTTTTGGAGAGGGCGGACTCCATCCACCATATCCAGCTCATCATTTCATTCAAGCCTTGTCTTTGTTGTGGTTTGCCCCCATCCAACTGCAAGGAGAGGACAGTGAAGTCAGTGAAATCACTACAACATGCAGCACATCAGATGGCTATTTAGATACATTACTTTATTGCTTTTATATGATTAACAGACCTCTTTAAACATCTATGGATATTTATAGTACAGTAAAACCTCGGACTGCAGGCATTCGTGTCGGAAACGTGCTTGTAATCCAAAGCACTCGTATATCAAAGTGAATTTTACCATTAGAAATAATGGAAACACAGATGATTCATTCCACAACCCAAAAATATTCATATAAAAATGATTAATACAAAATCTAAAGAGAAAATAAACAAATTAACCTGCACTTTACCTTTGAAAAGAATGGTGGATGGTTTGTGGGAGACGAGAGAAAGGAGAAGAGGAGGGTTATTTTGTAGGATGACTTTCACTGTAACTAATGAAATCACTGCTATCTGTTGGCTCAATGGAATCTTTTTCTTTTAGTGCAACTTTAACAAAGAACCTATCCAATGACAGCCGATTTTGTGGAAATGTAGACGTTGCATTGTCGTCAAACATATTCGTTGCTCGCACTGCTATGCCCTTTTTCGGGTGGTGCTTTTCTACTAAATTTTGACTATATGAGTGAGGCACGCCGACTGAGACCGAGCATGGGAAATGATTACCCACAATCCCACAGCGAGAGAGAGAGGAATCACTGGCTCAGTTGTGATTACGTGACGCTAGTATACATAATACTCGAATTGCAAGACCTCGCTCATTTATCAAGTTAAAATTTATTTAAAACTTTTGCTCGTCTTGCAAAATATTTGCAAACCAAGTTACTCGCAATCCGAGGTTTTACTGTATTATATTTTAAGAAAAATTAGGATATTAAAAGACATCAAACTTTTTTCAGTACTTAATCCTAGTAATATGGAAATATTTAAAAAAAACAATGATAACAATATATTAACTTATCTTTAACATTTAAAGTATTCTTTAAATGGAAGGAATGCCATTTTCAGATACCCTAAATGATTTAAACATATCAGGAATGTCTTTCTACTAAAACAGATTTGAATTCCAGGAGTGGGTTACTGATTACTTAATTATAGACAGAAAGTGAAATCCAAATAAATAACCTGAATGTCTTATGCAGGGTTGCATATGGAGGAAGGTCAAGAGCCTCTCCCAGATACTATGGGTGCAGGGTAGGGGAATAACCCAGGATGGGGCACCAACCTATTGCAGGGTACACACACCACTTGGTAGGGGGTGGTGAGTGACTCAGTGGGCTAAGTCACTGTGCCTGTAATCAGAAGATCACCATTTCAAGCTCCAGCCTTGGCAGAAGAGTTACGTGTCCATGGGCCCTTCAGCAAGACCCTTAACCCCTAGCTCCAGGAGTGCTACATGTTAGTTAACCCTGCACTGTGATCCCCCCCCCCCCTCAAGCCAAGGAGAGGAAGATGGGATCAGCAAAGAGAGGCATTCCCATAGGGCTGGGCGATATCATATCAATTTTATATGGCGTTCGTGCAATAATCACCAGGGCTTCAAATCAAAAGCATTTCGGCCAGACGCCAGCTTTTCAATACTATACGGGCATTTATTTGCATCAAATATTTGGTATGCAGAGTAGTAGTACAGCTAAAATATTAATGAGGCATTTTATGATGCTCAAAAGTTAGCAAATTTGGCAAAAAGTACTGCCACACCACCGACGTCTTTTTACCCTGTTTATCCACAAGATCTCCTATTTTAAAAGATATTGTGGCTGCTGAGCTGTTCCTTTCTTCGCTGACACTTCAGTGCAAAGGTATACCAAACATAGTATACCAAACATAGTATACCAAGCATAGTATACCAAAACAGCATGATGTGGTGTGCTCCGCTAACCAAATTTAATAAAGGTTACTAAGTTTTGGGTTTCACAAAACGTGTCTCATTAATATTTTAGCTGTACTACAAATCTGCATACCAAATATGGGGCGTAAATAAATGCCTGTATAGTATCGAAAAGCTGAAGCCCTGGTGATTATTGCACGTGCGCCATATAAAACCGATATGATATCGCCCAGCCCTATATTCCAAATTACCTGTACTTGTGCAGATAGCAAATCTTTTGTTTGTTATTTGTACCTCCAAATCATCGTAGCTGTTTGGACTGTTGGGGGGAACCTGGAGTACCCAGAGATAATCCCAGGATGACACATGCAAATTCTACAGACATGGAGCCACTGTGGAGATTTTAAACCCGTGTAGATAGAGGTATGAGGCAATAGAGCTAACCACCGGACTGCCCTTAAAATTAGCTTATAACATATAACATCATAAACAATAAATATATTTCAAATGATTTCTAAATATTTGCTTCGGTGATATCTGTAAATGATTCAGAAGCAGTTTGACTTGTTGCAAATAAAGATTTCAAATAAAAAAATGGGGAAGTTTACCACCTTTTTGCAAAAGTATTACATGCCTCTCCCCCGACACTGAGTTAATATTTGGCATTCATTTCTTAAACCTGGTTTCCTCAATCCTTTCGTCTCTAATTTCAGGACTACAATTTACTGCACCTCCCTGGATGCCTCTGCTAATCATGATGCTACTTAATGTGCAAAGCACAATCTCATTAGGATAAGGGCTCCTCATAAAAACTTACTTATGGAGGAAAATGATCAGTCTCAATACAGTATAAACCCGAGAGAGCTCACTCGCTGATGCACTTCACAGCACCCACAAAGAAAATGAGTAGAAGGGTTTCCTTTCAGTGAAGTGTACATAAAAAGTCTCTGGAAATCAGAGATCAGGTTTTTCTGAAATGAATGAAGATCTTTAATGTGGCCTTCCAGAATAATACAAAGACAAAAATAAAACATTAGTTAGTTAGTTAGTTAGTCTTACGCCCTACCCATCATGTCCACCTGACCCTCCTGTCTCCTCCCTGGCGTGGCCCTAACAAGCCGCACCTGGTGCTCCTTAGCTTTACTTCTCATTCCTGCCCTCGTGTTAATCACTCCCAACTGCTTCCTGTTTGCTCCTTTGTAGATCCAGTATTTCCCAGTCTCGTGGTCCCCAGTTCCATAATTAGTATTAGTCATGCTTGTTGCCTGTTCATTCCATAATTTGCTGTACTCCCTCTTTTAATTCCCCGTCATCCAGTTGGTGTTTCTGTTCCGTGCCTTGGACCCAAATAAAGCCTCTTTTTTCCCCCAACTCCTGAGTCCATTGTCCTGCTGTACGCGGCCCCCAGTCCGATCATCACCGTCCCTCCTCCTGTCTGCCTGTGCCCTTCCTCGCACTAACCTCGTTTTGATGCCTTATGGTATTGCATTGTTTCCCTGCTCCTGATTCATTAAATAAAATCCCTTCTCGTTTCGACAAACACCTGCTTTTTAGTCTTTTGTCCCGCGAGACAAGACAGTTAGTCAGAAATAAATAAATAAAATTTTAAAAGAATCTACAGCACCCTGGTTGCCAACTGTGCATACCCCATCCCTAAATCTTTGGAGTTTATTCTCCTATCAAGTCCTTAAATCAAAAAGCTCTTAAATAGTTACATCAACGCGAACATACTGTACCCACCACACTTAACCCGAAAAAGAAGGTGCAGCTGCGCAAGAAGTATAAATAATTCATCAAGCAAGAGAAGCAGGTTACGCCCTCAATGATTTTGGCAACAAGCAAAACGTGCAACATGAACTATATCATTTATGATGAAATCTGTAGAAACACTTTTATTTTGATGAAAGCATGGCAGTAGCCTACCGTACTACACTTAGGCCTATATTTGGTCATTCTCACAAACATGAGAATCGTTTGACAAAAAATGAAATGTTACAGTGAAATGTTTGGATTTTGCACAGAGCAACTGACATTACCTTGATATATTAGGTATATTAAAATTGTGTATGCTATACCTCTGATTCAATGATCCCTCAGCCACTTTCCCCAAATAATCACGTCCGTTAGTTTTAAGATCGTATAACACAAAACTTGATAGAATTTTATTTAATCTTTCAACTTTATTGCAAGTAACCCTCAATAGACAATGAGTATAATATCATTTCTTTATTTGTTTTGTATTGTCAATTGTTTTACTCCACAACTGATTAACTACCCACCAGGCATAATGACATTTCGGATAAGATAATGTGAGTCTGTCAAACAAATTTAAAAAATTAGAGAAAATTGATATGCTACAGTAATGAGTTTGTGACAATGAACCATATTGTGTTTATGGATGAATCTACATACTTCAGCTTTTTCTCCTTCAGTCAGAACAATTCTGAAAACAAGCAAATATCTACCCAATAGACATGGTGTAAATGTTAGTATTATAAGCACCATGTACTGATTGTTTAGAATGCATTGCTGATAAAATAATAATGTGATTAATTGCACAGTCCAAACAAGTGTATACACTACAACATAGGCTGACATGATTTACTGTATTCCAAATCAAGTTACTGCCACTAAAAACCCACATATCTACCCCAAGTAAAGAATGGTTAGGCAAATGTCCCAGACAGATAGTTCTGTTGGGGGCCCCTGAACTAGTGTATGTAGTGTATGCATGTGTATGAAAATACGGGATGAACTGGAATTCAAAATGGAGAATTTCACGATCCATCCAGAAACGTGCGATGAATTCAGTGTGGGTTAGTTGAAGTACACCTACTGTAGACAAGAGTGTCTCTGTCTGTCCTTCTCCCCCAGGAGCTCAAGCACGTGCACTGTGGCATATAATTGCAACAACACACTACTTCCTTTGAATTTATTTTTTTACTGATTGTAATTGAAAGATTTTTTAATCAACCAGTCATTTAGCCTAACTAATTTGTTTACTAGGCATGTTGACAAGGCAGATGTCACTTGAATCCTGCCTAGTGGTAATATCCTAAGGCTATAAATTTCTATATACTGTTGTGTTATATGATGCTTGCGTCTGTCCATCCATACATCCAACCAACCATCCATCCATCCATCCATCTAATATCTGCCGCTTATTCAGGGCAGGTCATGGGGGTAGCCCATAGGGAAGTAGGGATTTCCAGACTTCCCTCTCCCCAGCCACCTCCTCCAACTCCACTGGGGGAATACCAAGGTGTTCCCAAGTCAGCCGAGAGAGTGTTCTGGGTGTGTCAGGGGGTCTCCGCCTGGTTGGGCATACCCAAAACACCTTCCCAGGGAGGCCTCCAGGAGGCATCCTAGATTAATGTACTGAGAGATAAATGTAGATAAATGTACCGTGACAGCTGGCCATTACAACTGCAGGAACATTTATGATATCCCATTCTAAATCCATAGATATCAAGATAGAGTAGACCCAAACACCTATTGAGGGGGTGCTAGGAGTGTCTGGCAGAGGCCCCCATCCAGGAGATCTTCAGCGCACACCTCTTGCTGAACTTCTCTTGCATCCCAAGGGAGGCTGGGGACATTGAGCCTGAAGGGGTCATGATTTGGACCTCTATTGAATTAAGGTCAATAGGAGAAAACACAGACAGATTACTTTGAAGAGTACAGTGTGGTGGATTGATGTCCAGGTTTTGGGGGTAAGTATGCCCTACAGTATGTCATCTGAGTATGTCATTGAGCCCCAATTTCATCACCGAAGAAAGATGCAAATTCAGTGTATTAATCAGCTGTAAGAAGCTCAGATGAGATGTGTGGTGTTGGGTTAATAAATCTGTCAATAGTAGTAAAGAGGAATTTGGGGTTGTCCTTGCTATTGTCTATCAGATTTGAAAAGTTTCTGACACGCTTCAATTCACTGTTTAAGGCTTTCAGGTTACATATATTTGTAAATATCACAATGATCCATTAGCTTTGTGCACGTCCATTTCCTTCTGTGCGCCTGCAGCTCTTTGGAATTTTAAAATTGGACTTGTGTTCCTCCATGGTGCTCTTACTTTATCTGATGCAGTCTTACTTTTCAGTAGGGCAATAATATTTATACATTCTCTAATACTGGAGTTAAATCTCTCAGTAAATGAGAGGAGGAAGAGTTCAAGAGGAGGAAAAGAGAGAATAAGGTTATTAATTGTGTCAGTGGAATCAGCCATAGCATTTAGCATATTCAAAAACATATTCAAAATTAGTTAAAATATCAGAGAGAATGTCCACAAACTCATTAAGAAAACCCAAGATAAGGCTATAGGTAGATGATCGATATCCAGCATTAGAAGAGACTAATCACACTTGAAATGCATTGCAAGGTATTCAAACATAGAAAATTCCCCATAAGAAACTATGCTTAGTGCATAAAATACTATGAAATAAACATGCTGCACCGTCCGTCTCCCTTTCTGTTAAACCTAGACACATTGAAAAGACTAAAACTGGGAGGACATGTTTCATTAAGTGCAGTACTATTGCTAGCAAGTCAGGTCTCAGGAACGAAAATGACATCAAGATTCTGCTTTTCAATCAGCTGGCCTACTATTAAAGATTTGTTGTTGAATGAGTGGACATGCAGTACTGCAGCCTTGAGAAACTGGGGATTTAGTTTCTCTTCATTGAGGTTAAGACACACTAATCAAATCATACTTATCTAAAGCTCTCTGTTGGCTCTTTCTAATGCTGCCATGCCACCTACTATTATAAATAACAGGGATTTTTGGGTAGTGGCATGGATTCCTACACATTTCGATCTCACTGCATGACGGAGATGGGTGTAAATCTCATTCTTATGGGACAGATCCTCACCCACTCCCCCAAGCACACTTCTGCATATGCGAAGCATGTCTTTAGCAGGTGACTGTGGTTTTTTTGATGAATGACACTGTCTCGGATAAGATTCCTGGGTGGATGAGAGATGTCGTATGGCAGATTTGATATGCCTTTATGCCCTTGACAAGTAGAGGTGCAACCCGTCACATCTAAACAGACACCTGTGTTGCCAGAACAGATTACAGTTGTCAATGAAATGTACTTTGTGACTCACACATGCAGAAATGAGCCAGGTGTGCAGTCCCAGCAGCCTGCAAAAACGGCTGATCCCTCGGACGACTATGGACAATGGCCCGGATGGGATGTGTGCACCTGTACTGGGAGAGATGTAAGGAGCTCCAGTAGGTAAGTCCCTTTTTAGAACCTCAGACTGCTCTTTAGGGATGTCATTTGTGCCCAAATACATCACAATCCTGTTGGCATGCTGATAGTTTCTCTGGTATTTTCTCCGTTATGTTGCTGACTGTGCCACCCGAGAAGCAGAATGTTTTTAAAGATTTGTTACTCACGTCCCTGATTATTGAGTCCCTGATGAGCAGGCTTCTCTGTGTGTTTGTGTCTATGGGGTGTTGTTTTGGCTGGCTTGCAGAGCAGCCAGGTCGTGCGGGGCTATGGGTTACACAATCCTGTGATGCTGGGGGCTGTCTGGACCCCCACAGCACTGGCACTGTGAAGACCGAGCACAAGGTAGCATGAGCTCACCTCAGTGGGGTACTCTGGCTCAGACTCTGAATGAGACAGCACCTGGCACCAGTATCTGAGCCCGAATGCTGGTTGTCAATCAGGCAACTGCTTGTTCCTTTTACCTGGATAACTTTCCAGGCCTCCGGCTTTGTCACTCCAGGGGTGGA
This sequence comes from Brienomyrus brachyistius, assembly GCF_023856365.1. Classification (NCBI taxonomy): domain Eukaryota; kingdom Metazoa; phylum Chordata; class Actinopteri; order Osteoglossiformes; family Mormyridae; genus Brienomyrus; species Brienomyrus brachyistius. The sequence goes on from NC_064543.1 coordinate 24,394,894, forward strand.
TGCTGCGATCAGCTTAAGGCCCAGCTTATCCCAGTTCATTACAACCATTACCTCTGGATTCATGCTCAGTCCATTCCAGAGAAGGTTAATGTCAAATCAGCCACCTGTGTGGCCGGGACAGTGAAAGAATCTAAAAGTTGTTCATTGTCCCCAATTTTGCAGAGTGTAGAAATTCTGCTTTCTAGTTCTGAAAGTTTCAGGCATTCTTAATAGTTGCTTTCATTTTGTGTTTCAAACTAATAGTAAACTTAGACACCATAACTCATACTTATTGACAACTAATTGTTTTTGCATGTTGTATGGATAAATACTAGATTCTATCTTTTAAATGGAAAAAAAAACTTGACAGACAGTCCTGTCATTTGGTTTGGCCATCTAATCCACACTCCTGCCAAATACACCTACAGTACTTGTGTTTTTACACGAATGTAGATCTGAAAGTACAGTTATTAATGTATTGTGCGTTCTATTAATATGACATTTTGCAGAATATTTCCCCACCAATAAGGTGGTTATATTACTTTGAGTATGTTTCAATGTCCATATTTGAAAATGTCTCATATATTATTTATAGTCTGAATATTTATATTCTATTTTTATCTCTTTTGCACTATGCCCAAAATCTGTGACGTACTGTAAAAGTGAGCACTGTAATAGATGCACTAATGGAATATATTAGAGGTATTGAAAGTGTGGGGTACGCACCCCTGATGAGGCATGAAGGAATTGCAGGGGGGTGCAGCTGATGGGAAAAGAACATAGAACTGGATGGGGGGTTTCAAGCTGGGGGCAGATCTATGTCAAAACTGCAACCTTCAGAAATATGACAACAAAAAATGTGTTAGTACACACCTAAAACATAACTATTAGGACGCATATGACAAATATACCAGCCATAGGGGCGGCCATCTCAAGAATGTTTTAATACCACTGGTACACATGGACCCCTTATGAAGAAAAAGACCTTGGATTCACGGTTTCCCTTGCCCGGACGCGGGTCACCGGGGCCCCCCCCTGGAGCCAGGCCTGGGGGTGGGGCTCGATGGCGAGCGCCTGGTGGCCAGGCCTACACCCATGGGGCCTGGTCGGGCACAGCCCGAACAAGGCACGTGGGTCCCCCCTCCAATGGGCTCACCACCCATGGGAGGGGCCATAGGGGTCGGGTGCGATGTGATCTGGGCGGCAGCCAAAGGCAGGGACCTTGGCGGTCCGATCCTCGGCTACAGAAGCTAGCTCTAGGGACATGGAATGTCACCTCTCTGATGGGGAAGGAGCCTGAGCTGGTGCGCGAGGTTGTGAAGTTCCGGCTGGATATAGTCGGACTCGCCTCGACGCACGGCTTGGGCTCTGGAACCTCTCCTTGAGGGGGGTTGGACCCTTTTCCACTCTGGAGTTGCCCACGGGGAGAGATGCCGAGCGGGCGTGGGCATACTTATTGCCCCCAGGCTGGGTGCCTGTACATTGGGGTTTACCGTGGTGGACGAGAGGGTAGCCTCCCTTCGCCTTCGGGTGGGGGGACGGGTTCTGACTGTTGTTTGCGCTTATGCGCCAAACGGCAGTTCAGAATACCCACCCTTTTTGGAGTCCTTGGAAGGGGTGTTGGAGAGCGCTCCTCCTGGGGACTCTCTTGTTCTGCTGGAGGACTTCAATGCTCACGTGGGCAATGACAGTGAGACCTGGAGGGGTGTGATTGGGAGGAACGGCCCTCCTGATCTGAACCCGAGCGGTGTTTTGTTATTGGACTTCTGTGCTCGTCACGGATTGTCCATAATGAACACCATGTTCAAGCATAAGGGTGTCCATATGTGCACTTAGCACCAGGACACCCTAGGCCGCAGTTCGATGATCGACTTTGTAGTCGTGTCGTCGGATTTGCGGCCGCATGTCTTGGACACTCGGGTGAAGAGAGGGGCGGAGCTGTCAACCGATCACTATCTGGTGGTGGGTTGGCTCCGCTGGTGGGGGAGGAAGCCGGCCAGGCCTGGTAGGCCCAAGCGTATAGTGAGGGTCTGCTGGGAACATCTGGCGGAATCCCCTGTCAGGGAGAGTTTCAACTCCTACCTCTGGCAGAACTTCTCCCATATCCCGGGGGAGGCGGGGGACAATGGGCCATGTTCCGTGCCTCCATTGTGGAGGCGGCTGACCGGAGATGCGGCCGTAAGGTGGTCGGTGCCTGTCGCGGCGGCAATCCCCGAACCCGCTGGTGGACAGCGGTGGTAAGGGATGCCGTCAAGCTGAAGAAGGAATCCTATCGGGCCTTTTTGGCCTGTGGGACTCCAGACGCAGCTGACAGGTACCGGCAGGCCAAGCGGGATGCGGCTTTGGCGGTTGCTGAGGCAAAAACTCGGGTGTGGGAGGAGTTTGGCGAGGCCAGAGAGAATGTCTTCCGGATGGCTTCGAGGAGATTCTGGTCCACCATCCGGCGGCTCCGGGTGGGAAAGCGGTGCAGCATCAACACTATTTATGGTGGGGATGGTGCGCTGCTGACCTCAACTCGGGACGTTTTGGGTTGGTGGAGGGAATACTTCGAAGACCTCCTCAATCCCACCGACACGCCTTCCGATATGGAAGCAGAGTGTGGGGACTTGGGGGTGGACTCGCCTATTTCTGGGGCAGAGGTCACTGAGGTGGTCAAAAAGCTCCTCGGTGGCCGGGCCCTGGGGGTGGATGAGATTCGCCCGGAGTTCCTCAAGGCTCTGGATGCTGTGGGGCTGTCCTGGCTGACATGCATCTGCGGCATCGCGTGGACATCGGGGGCAGTGCCTCTGGACTGGCAGACCGGGGTGGTGGTCCCCCTCTTTAAGAAAGGGGACTGGAGGGTGTGCTCCAACTATAGGGGGATCACACTCCTCAGACTCCCTGGTAAGTTCTATTCGGGGGTCCTGGAGAGGAGGGTCCGCCGGATTGTCGAACCTCAGATTCAGGAGGAGCAGTGTGGTTTTCGCCCTGGCCGTGGAACAGTGGACCAGCTCTATACTCTCAGCAGGGTTTTGGAGGGTTCATGGGAGTTTGCCCGACCAGTCTACATGTGTTTTGTATACTTGGAGAGGGCATTTGACCGTGTCCCTCGGGGAGTCCTGTGGGGAGTGCTCCGGGAGTATGGGGTACCGGGCTTCCTTTTAAGGGTGGTTCGGTCCCTGTATGACCGGTGCCAGAGCCTGGTCGGACTTGTTTCCGGTGAGGGTTGGACTCCGTCAGGGCTGCCCTTTGTCACCGATTCTGTTCATAGCTTTAATGGACAGAATTTCTAGGCGCAGCCAGGGCGTTGAGGGTGTCCGGTTTGGTGACCTCAGGATTAGGTCTCTGCTTTTTGCAGATGATGAGAATCAGCTAGGATGAGAATCAGCACCTCCAAATCCGAGACCATGGTTCTCAGCTGGAAAAGGGTAGAATGCTCTCTCCGGGTTGGGGATGGGGTCCTCCCCCAAGTGGAGGAGTTTAAGTATCTCGGGATCTTGTTCACGAGTGGGGGAACGATGGAACGGGAGGTCGACAGGCGGATTGGTGCGGCGTCAGCAGTCATGCAGGCGCTGCATCGGTCTGTCATGGTGAAGAGAGAGCTGAGCCAAAAGGCAAATTTCTCGATTTACCAGTCGATCTACGTTCCTACCCTCACCTATGGTCATGAGCTATGGGTAGTGACCGAAAGAACGAGATCGCGGGTGCAAGCGGCCGAAATGAGTTTTCTCCGCAGGGTGGCTGGGCTCTCCCTTAGAGATAGGGTGAGGAGTTCAGTCATTCGGGAGGGACTCAGAGTAGAGCTGCTGCTCCTCCGCATCGAGAGGAGCCAGATGAGGTGGCTCGGGCATCTGATTAGGATGCCTCCGGGACGCCTCCCTGGGGCACTGGCACTGTGAAGACCGAGCACAAGGTAGCATGAGCTCACCTCAGTGGGGTACTCTGGCTCAGACTCTGAATGAGACAGCACCTGGCACCAGTATCTGAGCCCGAATGCTGGTTGTCAATCAGGCAACTGCTTGTTCCTTTTACCTGGATAACTTTCCAGGCCTCCGGCTTTGTCACTCCAGGGGTGGATGCTGCGATCAGCTTAAGGCCCAGCTTATCCCAGTTCATTACAACCATTACCTCTGGATTCATGCTCAGTCCATTCCAGAGAAGGTTAATGTCAAATCAGCCACCTGTGTGGCCGGGACAGTGAAAGAATCTAAAAGTTGTTCATTGTCCCCAATTTTGCAGAGTGTAGAAATTCTGCTTTCTAGTTCTGAAAGTTTCAGGCATTCTTAATAGTTGCTTTCATTTTGTGTTTCAAACTAATAGTAAACTTAGACACCATAACTCATACTTATTGACAACTAATTGTTTTTGCATGTTGTATGGATAAATACTAGATTCTATCTTTTAAATGGAAAAAAAAACTTGACAGACAGTCCTGTCATTTGGTTTGGCCATCTAATCCACACTCCTGCCAAATACACCTACAGTACTTGTGTTTTTACACGAATGTAGATCTGAAAGTACAGTTATTAATGTATTGTGCGTTCTATTAATATGACATTTTGCAGAATATTTCCCCACCAATAAGGTGGTTATATTACTTTGAGTATGTTTCAATGTCCATATTTGAAAATGTCTCATATATTATTTATAGTCTGAATATTTATATTCTATTTTTATCTCTTTTGCACTATGCCCAAAATCTGTGACGTACTGTAAAAGTGAGCACTGTAATAGATGCACTAATGGAATATATTAGAGGTATTGAAAGTGTGGGGTACGCACCCCTGATGAGGCATGAAGGAATTGCAGGGGGGTGCAGCTGATGGGAAAAGAACATAGAACTGGATGGGGGGTTTCAAGCTGGGGGCAGATCTATGTCAAAACTGCAACCTTCAGAAATATGACAACAAAAAATGTGTTAGTACACACCTAAAACATAACTATTAGGACGCATATGACAAATATACCAGCCATAGGGGCGGCCATCTCAAGAATGTTTTAATACCACTGGTACACATGGACCCCTTATGAAGAAAAAGACCTTGGATTCACGGTTTCCCTTGCCCGGACGCGGGTCACCGGGGCCCCCCCCTGGAGCCAGGCCTGGGGGTGGGGCTCGATGGCGAGCGCCTGGTGGCCAGGCCTACACCCATGGGGCCTGGTCGGGCACAGCCCGAACAAGGCACGTGGGTCCCCCCTCCAATGGGCTCACCACCCATGGGAGGGGCCATAGGGGTCGGGTGCGATGTGATCTGGGCGGCAGCCAAAGGCAGGGACCTTGGCGGTCCGATCCTCGGCTACAGAAGCTAGCTCTAGGGACATGGAATGTCACCTCTCTGATGGGGAAGGAGCCTGAGCTGGTGCGCGAGGTTGTGAAGTTCCGGCTGGATATAGTCGGACTCGCCTCGACGCACGGCTTGGGCTCTGGAACCTCTCCTTGAGGGGGGTTGGACCCTTTTCCACTCTGGAGTTGCCCACGGGGAGAGATGCCGAGCGGGCGTGGGCATACTTATTGCCCCCAGGCTGGGTGCCTGTACATTGGGGTTTACCGTGGTGGACGAGAGGGTAGCCTCCCTTCGCCTTCGGGTGGGGGGACGGGTTCTGACTGTTGTTTGCGCTTATGCGCCAAACGGCAGTTCAGAATACCCACCCTTTTTGGAGTCCTTGGAAGGGGTGTTGGAGAGCGCTCCTCCTGGGGACTCTCTTGTTCTGCTGGAGGACTTCAATGCTCACGTGGGCAATGACAGTGAGACCTGGAGGGGTGTGATTGGGAGGAACGGCCCTCCTGATCTGAACCCGAGCGGTGTTTTGTTATTGGACTTCTGTGCTCGTCACGGATTGTCCATAATGAACACCATGTTCAAGCATAAGGGTGTCCATATGTGCACTTAGCACCAGGACACCCTAGGCCGCAGTTCGATGATCGACTTTGTAGTCGTGTCGTCGGATTTGCGGCCGCATGTCTTGGACACTCGGGTGAAGAGAGGGGCGGAGCTGTCAACCGATCACTATCTGGTGGTGGGTTGGCTCCGCTGGTGGGGGAGGAAGCCGGCCAGGCCTGGTAGGCCCAAGCGTATAGTGAGGGTCTGCTGGGAACATCTGGCGGAATCCCCTGTCAGGGAGAGTTTCAACTCCTACCTCTGGCAGAACTTCTCCCATATCCCGGGGGAGGCGGGGGACAATGGGCCATGTTCCGTGCCTCCATTGTGGAGGCGGCTGACCGGAGATGCGGCCGTAAGGTGGTCGGTGCCTGTCGCGGCGGCAATCCCCGAACCCGCTGGTGGACAGCGGTGGTAAGGGATGCCGTCAAGCTGAAGAAGGAATCCTATCGGGCCTTTTTGGCCTGTGGGACTCCAGACGCAGCTGACAGGTACCGGCAGGCCAAGCGGGATGCGGCTTTGGCGGTTGCTGAGGCAAAAACTCGGGTGTGGGAGGAGTTTGGCGAGGCCAGAGAGAATGTCTTCCGGATGGCTTCGAGGAGATTCTGGTCCACCATCCGGCGGCTCCGGGTGGGAAAGCGGTGCAGCATCAACACTATTTATGGTGGGGATGGTGCGCTGCTGACCTCAACTCGGGACGTTTTGGGTTGGTGGAGGGAATACTTCGAAGACCTCCTCAATCCCACCGACACGCCTTCCGATATGGAAGCAGAGTGTGGGGACTTGGGGGTGGACTCGCCTATTTCTGGGGCAGAGGTCACTGAGGTGGTCAAAAAGCTCCTCGGTGGCCGGGCCCTGGGGGTGGATGAGATTCGCCCGGAGTTCCTCAAGGCTCTGGATGCTGTGGGGCTGTCCTGGCTGACATGCATCTGCGGCATCGCGTGGACATCGGGGGCAGTGCCTCTGGACTGGCAGACCGGGGTGGTGGTCCCCCTCTTTAAGAAAGGGGACTGGAGGGTGTGCTCCAACTATAGGGGGATCACACTCCTCAGACTCCCTGGTAAGTTCTATTCGGGGGTCCTGGAGAGGAGGGTCCGCCGGATTGTCGAACCTCAGATTCAGGAGGAGCAGTGTGGTTTTCGCCCTGGCCGTGGAACAGTGGACCAGCTCTATACTCTCAGCAGGGTTTTGGAGGGTTCATGGGAGTTTGCCCGACCAGTCTACATGTGTTTTGTATACTTGGAGAGGGCATTTGACCGTGTCCCTCGGGGAGTCCTGTGGGGAGTGCTCCGGGAGTATGGGGTACCGGGCTTCCTTTTAAGGGTGGTTCGGTCCCTGTATGACCGGTGCCAGAGCCTGGTCGGACTTGTTTCCGGTGAGGGTTGGACTCCGTCAGGGCTGCCCTTTGTCACCGATTCTGTTCATAGCTTTAATGGACAGAATTTCTAGGCGCAGCCAGGGCGTTGAGGGTGTCCGGTTTGGTGACCTCAGGATTAGGTCTCTGCTTTTTGCAGATGATGAGAATCAGCTAGGATGAGAATCAGCACCTCCAAATCCGAGACCATGGTTCTCAGCTGGAAAAGGGTAGAATGCTCTCTCCGGGTTGGGGATGGGGTCCTCCCCCAAGTGGAGGAGTTTAAGTATCTCGGGATCTTGTTCACGAGTGGGGGAACGATGGAACGGGAGGTCGACAGGCGGATTGGTGCGGCGTCAGCAGTCATGCAGGCGCTGCATCGGTCTGTCATGGTGAAGAGAGAGCTGAGCCAAAAGGCAAATTTCTCGATTTACCAGTCGATCTACGTTCCTACCCTCACCTATGGTCATGAGCTATGGGTAGTGACCGAAAGAACGAGATCGCGGGTGCAAGCGGCCGAAATGAGTTTTCTCCGCAGGGTGGCTGGGCTCTCCCTTAGAGATAGGGTGAGGAGTTCAGTCATTCGGGAGGGACTCAGAGTAGAGCTGCTGCTCCTCCGCATCGAGAGGAGCCAGATGAGGTGGCTCGGGCATCTGATTAGGATGCCTCCGGGACGCCTCCCTGGGGAGGTGTTCCGGGCATGTCCCACTGGGAGGAGACCCCGGGGAAGACCCAGGACACGCTGGAGAGACTATGTCTCCCGGCTGGCCTGGGAACGCCTCGGGATCCCCCCAGAGGAGCTGGATGAAGTGGCCGGGGAGAGGGAAGTCTGGGCTTCCCTGCTGAGACTGCTGCCCCCACGACCCGACCCCGGATTTAGCGGAAGATGATGGATGGATGGATGGATGGATGGATGGATGGATGGATGGATGGATGGATGGTACACATGGAAGTCTGGAAGGGGTCGCCTCAAGATTTTTTCTTTTGCACAAGATGTTCATGTGACTCATTTATATATAAATTGTGCCCCATCCTACTCAGAAACCCCACAAACCTGATTAGAATAAATGGTTACAGGAAATGGATGGATGGATGGATGGATGGATGGATGATGTTTTCATCCAAAAAGGTTTAGAGTAGAGGGAAAAGGTACAATTTACTTGTGCTTGCTCAAATTTTATCCCCTTATTCTTGGTTGTTAGTATAATGCTCTGTTTGTTGAGGACAATCATCCTTCGGCATTTTTTTTTCAAAAAGGGGAAATCACACTATGTGGTTTACTAAGGAGATTAAGAATAAAGCCAGGAGGAAAGGGGCTCTGTTCCACAAATGGAAAATAACTAATGATTTCAAACTAAAGCAGGCGTATCTAAGTCTACAGGTTGAGTTAAGAAAGAACATTAGACACTCCAAGAGAAATGTAGAAAGAAAAATTGCATTGGAGGCTAAGGATGACAATAAAAGTTTCTTCCAATAGAGAGTCCAGTAGAGATCACGAGTAACCTATCACCATTTAGTACAAATACATCTACGTCTATGACAAATATATGTATAACTGAGGCTGATGTGATACTAAGCCTAGCTAAGCTCAAAATAAATAAATTGCAGGGCCCTGATGGCATCTTACCTATAGTTTTAAAAGAGATGAGGGATATTATTAGCCAACCTTTAACTTTATTATTCCAGAAATCATTATCTGCTGGTGTGTGGTACCTTCTGATTGGAAGCATGCTAATATAACGCCCATATTAAAAAAAAAGGGATAGAAGTAATCCAGCAAACTATAGGCTATTTCAGTTTAACTAGCATTACTGGAAAAGTAATGGAAGCTATAATCCAAGTGAAAATGGTAGATTACCTGGATTCAAGTAACATTCTGAGAGATAGCCAACATGGATTTAGGAGAGGTAGATCCTGTTTAACTAATTTACTTGAGTTCTTTGAGGAAGCTACAAGTGAAATTGATCACAAAAAGGTCTACAATGTGATCTACTTAGATTTCCAGAAGGTCTTTCATGTTGTCCCCCACAAACGGCTCTTGCTTAAGTTCAAAGCTGCAGGGATTTTAGGAACAGTAGCGGCTTGGATTGAAAACTGGATAACAGACAGGAAGCAGCGAGTACTTATTAGAGGCACAATGTCACAGTGACCCTGCGTTCATAGTGGGGTACTGCAGGGTTCAATTTTAGGACCACTACTGTTCCTAATTAACATTAATGATATTCACACCAATACATAAAGTAAACTGGTTAGATTTGCAGATGACACCAAGGTGGGTGATGTAGCAGATACTGATCTAGCAGCAGAGAGGCTACAACAGGATCTGGATTTAATTAGCGACTGGGCTGTTACCTGGCAGATGAAATTTAACATAGATAAATGTAAGGTAATCCATACAGGGAGCAGAAATATAAAGTACAGATATTTTATGGGTTTCACTGAAATAAAGGTAGCTGATTACGAGAAAGACCTCAGTGTGTATGTTGATGCTTCCATGTCCCACTCTTGCCAGTGTGGGGAAGCAATAGAAAAGGCCAATAGGATGTTGGGTTACATCTCTTGGTGTGTGGAGTTTAAATCAAGGGAGGTGATGCTATGATTATATAATTCCTTGGTAAGACCCCATCTAGAATATTATGTGCAGGTTTGGTCACCATACCTTAAGGAGGACATTGCTGCCTTGGAAAGGGTGCAACGTACAGTAAGGCTACGAGAATGAATCCTGGTCTTAGAGGAATGTCTTATGAGAAGAGGTTAGCTGAGCTGAATCTGTTTAGCCTCAAGCAAAGGAGACTAAGGGGGGACATGATCCAGGAATATAAGATTCTAACAGGTCGGGATGCTGTTCAGCCAAATATCTATTTCAATATTAGTTTAAATACTCGAACTCATGACCATAAGTGGAAATTAGTATGAGAATATTTTAAATTGAATTTAAGAAAACACTTCTTTACACAGTGTGTAGTTAGAGTATGGTCTTCCTGCTAGTGTAGTGCAAGCTAAAACCCTGGGTTCCTTTAAATCAGAGCTAGATAAGATTCTGTGCTATTAGTTAAGTTTTCCCCAAATGAGCTTGATGGGCTGAATGGCCTCCTCTCATTTGTAAATTTCTTATGATCTAATGACAGATGCCAAAATAAGAAAAAGTGAATACTCCTGTCTACAGCATATAGAAGGAATTAGTGACAATCAACAGACACTATATTTACAAATTACCCAGTCCTAACCTTAACCATAAGTAACCAAAACAATATACAAAACTTTTGGCGTTTTTACTTTTTTGATAGCAGATCTTTGTGGGGACCTGAAAAATTTTCCCTACAATGTTTAAAAAACAGATATTTACTTCATTGTGGGGGCCATTTGATATTCAAACAAAAACACCAATCAGAAACACCTGGTAGTTGAAAATACCCATCTTTGTAAAGAGAGAAAAATAATACAGGTCATCGTCAACTTGTGACCGCAATTGGTTCTGACTGACCGATGATATATGATATAATCTCAGAGTGAAAATGGTAGGTTTTTTTACATATTTTATCACCATTTTTTTAGTTTATTATTATTATAACCTTTATATCACTTTTTAAGCTGCTAAGACACAAACAGACATGATGGTATGTAGCCTATACTGTACTGTGAGCACTGTGTACAGTAGCCTGAGCATCTCGCTGGAATGCTAGTGCTGCGGGCAGTTGGGGCGGAAACTGTCATAAGCTCACACTGGGCAACACTAGCGCTGCCATAATTTGCTACTGTAACACCAAAAAAATCCCTTTGTGGGATCATAAAGTTCATCTTATCTCACTTTGGCAAATACCATATTGAAGCAGTCTTTGGTGTAGTATATAGAATACAATGCACTGCATCAGTGATGACTACTGTTTATGTAACCCAGCTGTATCTATGAGAAACTGTGCACACTTGGTGTCATTTAGGCAACTTGGTGATATTCATACTCAGTAGATTGTGGGTGTTTCTCAATATGCATACTTGACCTTACTTGTTTTCTCATATACCCATTTTGTGTCATATTCCATTGTGGATGACCAGTTCCAGTACTCTAGAACAGAAGTATAATGGATGGTAAAAATTCCTGAATGTTGTCCTTTCCCCACCCTAAATATCAAGGATACATAGGTTGCATCCTCACCAAACGAGACCAATACCATGATTCATTGCACCAAAATTCGTTCTTGGGGGCAAGTTAGTTTGCCAAGACTGTAAGTACGATCTTTGCATTCTTCATATTGAGAAACACCCTCTGTTACTTGAAGATTTGGACAGTTATTTATTTATTTATTTATTGTACAGCCTGTGTAGAACGGTCGTAGAAATACACTGGTAAGAATGCACGTGGTGCAGATGACTCATAAGCAAATCAATGAGTTAGCTGTTGCATATAAAATTATCCATAGTATCTTGAGTCAGGAAGCAGTAAGCTATATTTGTGGAAAAGGGGATGTTAATCCTGACCAATTTTTGTAAATCACTGCCTTTCCTCGACCCTGTGACAGGTGTACAAGTGGTGTTATGCAAACGGCAGGTCACACACAAGCTACTAACCCAGACGCATCGGTATTTACTTATTCCCTTGCCAGAAAATGTTCAGCGTGTTGTAGTGGAGCATGTGAAACAGAATTCCCAAGTGTGCACCGCCTCTAAATTTGGTCACATCAGCACATGATTTGGTTGTGGTCGCTCCCTTCTTGATGAATAGTTGTCCTAATTTGCATACCCTAGTTTTTGCATCGATGAACGATTGACAGTGACTCTAGACTTGATACAGTTGCCCCTTCATGTTCGTGAGGGTTAGGGGAGGCAGATCCCTGAGAATTTGACAATTAAATTTATTTGCTATGCATAACGTGAAAGATAACATAAAAATCAATTTATTACCAATTTCTAAACAATTGGTCACATGTACACTTTCCGTGTAAAAAGTAATTTTCTATGAAGGCATTTTTAAATAATGTACAAACCATCTAAATTATGCCCCTGTACTGTATGTACAAAGTTGTACTCACTGGAAGCACTATGTTTTGGACTTTGGTGGCTGGTTACCGAGACAAAGGTGCATGACATACCCAAGTTAAGACTTTTAGTATGCATTTACAGGAACAAATGTTACTGTATGTATTATTAATATTTATACATTATATGATTTTATGTAACCCAAATAATTTTAACAGTTGTTTTTGTCTTACATGTCTGAATTTCTGCAATCTTTTGTCAAGTTCCAAAAACATTCCTGTTTCATTGTTCTGAGCTAACTTTCGAATGACCAAGTCCATAAATGTCATATGCCAAATAGGCTGAATACCACGGGTCTCACTCGTTTTGTAATCAGGGCATGTATATATATGTACTCCTGGGTGCAGGTAAGGAGAGACCATTTCAGCAAAAACCACTGGACACACTGAACCAGGGAAGAAGAAAACAAAAAACTTTCAATCATAATTCATTAACACAGTCAGGATGTCACCGAAAGAGAGGGTGTGTCTAGACAAGCTGCTCATGTATAGTAATTGATGCAGTTCCTTGCAATGCTGGGATGACCAATTAATCGCAGCCCCAAATCTAAAAGAGCCACTCAATGATCCCTATAAAGGGGGCATCACTTTCTCTGAGCTGTTACTTAAAATCAGGACTTATGAGAAGGAAGATCCGCTAAAAGAAATATGGATAACCCAACACCTGGTCGGTGCTTCTGTAAAACTTCATACCAAAACCCTTATGATTTTAAATGACCCTGACTCTATTTGCCTTACCACATCCAGAGCTCTCTATCCTGTTACAAGAGAACAACTTGAGGACAGAATTAGACAACTGGAGGCTGTTTTTAAAAAAAAATGCATCTAATGAAAGTACCAAATTCAGGATTGTTAAAATTGGACACAAAAGGGCACAATACCATCTCATCAACAATAATGTCCATCTACTGTATAGTCATGGAAAGGTCAGCAAGTTCAGTTACAACTGTGGGATATGACTCACACATCCTGCCACAGTGTAACAGTTAAGCTAATGCAGTCTTGGTGCAGAGGAAGTCGTGCGAGAGGCATCAAAGTAAACAGAGCCAACAACAAAAATCCTCACAACGGAACTTATCTTTAAACATCTAAAAGTTCCTGCTGCGGCACAAGCAGGAGCTCAGAATCACACCCGTTTCAGTTTTATAAATCAAACCAAGAGTAATCCTCTGCCGCTTGAAGACATTTTTTTAAATCCAGGATGGCCTTATTGGTGAACCCTATGAAAGTATAGTTTGGCTGGAGGGAGTTCAGTGCCAATGTTTAATTGACTTAGGGTCAATTAAATATCATGTGATGATAGTATGCCAGTCATTTTATTCATGTTATCTGTCCCATCAAGAACTGTTTTTCATTAATTGTGCATTGGACATTGAGGGAGCAGCTGCACAAAGGGTTCCATATGTAGGGTATGCTGAAGTGGAAGTTCCGTTTCTGTTATTTCTGTTAGTGAGCCCAGACCAATCATATAATGAGAAATTCCCTCTCGTTGTGGGTACCAAAATGTTGCGCAAAAAGATAGAAGGAACACAGTTCCTTAAGACTCATCTGGACTAGCTGAGCAATGGCATACTCAGGGTATTGTTAAAGCTCAGATTCTCAAGCTAGAAGAGTCTTGCATATTGTACTCAGTAGCAAGATACTCCTGCATTTGAAGAAAGGTAAAACATGCATTAAAAGGCATCTGTCACACTAAGCCTCACGTTGCAGAGTTGCAAACCCTTGTTAGTGCTTCAAATAACATTCATACTCCTGGAGGCTTGGTTGTGTATGACCAGATAGTGAGTGTAAAACCTCATTCTCACAATTGGTTTAAACTTGCTGTTCGAAACGTGTATGTTTGACATACTGTAATCTTGTCTTCAAAAATAGTCATTGCTAAGTGCTCTCCGATTGACTGGGTGGTTCCTGTTGCAACTTCTGCCATCAAAGCTTACTCAGGTATTACTATAGCACAGGTGAACTGAATTAGTTTTCTCAAGTGGAAAACGAAATCATGCCCTTGGCCCCATTATTCTGACTTTGGTGAAAGTCCTATACCTCAACATAGAGCCTGTATAGAGAAGAATTAATGAAGACATATCCTATGCATTTTGGTGTTGCTCACAGCATTGAGTTGGAGCCTAGGTTCCATTCAAAGAGCGAACTTGGCATGTATCACCTGCAAACTTTAATGACCTGAAGAGAGTCTTACAGGATCTTTTATCTGCAGGTATTATAGAGGAGTCTAATAGTCTGTGTACCTCCCAGATCCAACATTTCAGTGAACCTCAGAAAAGGTGATGGAACTTTCAAGAAGTCATTGCTTATTTTGTTGACTTCATCATATTCTCAAACACACTGGAGGAGTATGAGAATGGGCAATGAGAGTCTTTCTGTGAGGGATTTAAGGTACAGTATGTGATATCAGTCCAAGGAATTCAGCCAGATCTAGACAAAATTGCTCCTGTCAAGGACTAACCATATCCTCAAACAGGTATTACTGGCAGTTTGATAGAGGTTTTACCAATATTAATTCAATAATTAATCAATATTAAAATGGCACATTGTGCAGCTCTATCAAGAATGATTGGTTCGGTGTACTGTGCATGCAGAGCCTGCATGTCACTCACTAGCAATGAACTCCATGTATCCAAAAAACCCATAAAAAGTTATATGAGACAGACTTCTCTTGTAGATTAGTCATGGGAAATGAGAACTGTGCAAGTTTTCCTTTTGTATCAAGCAGCAAAAAAGTTGTATTCGATTTAATTTTCCTTGCTTGATTATTGCACACGCATACATCGTGATGACGATTCTGAAACTATATACTGTATTGCGCAAACCTACTTGGGCAGGTCGGAGACTGTCTTTTCTTGCACATCGTACTCATTCCCCAGCCTGCCCTCTACATGGGTGCTGCAGACCTCTTTGTCCATTTGCACCTATTAATCTTAATTAAATCAATTATGTTCTTCATTAAAAGTCAGTGGCCCACTGCCAGAAAACCACAATCCAATTTTCCCTTTGAAATGAGGAAGTGATATTTACTGAATAGCTCCTCCCAATCAGTGCTCACATGAACTGATTACTGCAACAATTATTGCAGCTGTTGCTAATATTTCAGTCCTTTATTTTCATAAACAGTTCTCACCGTAAAAAAATGCACTGGATTAGCCTGTTTACTTATGCAATATCCTGTACAGACATAGGGGCTCCACCATTTCTGACCACAGTGTCAAATCGATATTTTAAGGTAATTCTGGATTTGGCAAGAGGTCTCTTCACACCCCACCAGGGCTCTCTATAATGAGCTGCGCTTTAATAAAAATTAACAACTGGGCATGAATAATTGAGATTAAAAATCATTTATTGGCACATGCTAACCTCTCCTTTCTCCCTTTTTCCCTTAATCCTAGTAGTGATAAACATTATAACCAGCTTGCTCCCTCTTTTAGGTTATAGTTGTCCATGTGGAGCCTAGGTCGGCAGGGACCCAAAGTGGCTCCCTCAGGATGGAGAGATGATGAAGAACGGGAGAGGTTTGCTAATGGAGCTAAAACTGGTCGAACACGCCTTGATAGGAAAATATGGGATTCCAGAGAGCACTTCAGATAACAGACTCTAATACTTGCAGCAAAATACTTTGGCAGACCTGCCATGCCTTTACAAGGGGAGCAGTGGGGAAAAACAAGTATTAGAGTCTGGGTAGGTGAATTAACCAGTGGGTTATCCAGCAGAACATCCAATTTACCTGGTACCTGTTAACACACACAGTGGACATTTGGTCTCAGCTGTGTTAGAAGAACTATGTTCATATCCATTTATAATTTCTTTTATTGTAACGCCTCTCTACTGAGACTCCAGTATTAGATTATTCATAAAGTCTCTGTAATTAATTTGTACAGTGTAACTCCGGCCTTCTGTATTTACCCATGGTGCCCTGTTATGGTGTGTGTCTGTAATACTGGGCTAGAACCATCTGGGTCAAAGCAGAGTGGTGCTGGTCATTGGATTGCCTAGAGCCTTATCTATTCAGTGCAATGTCACTATTAAAAAGGATGCAGATCTTCCTCTGGCTTTGCAGGCATGGCAAGGAGAGACACTGCAACCTTTGCTAAAACTCGTTTTTTAATGCTCATTGTTAACCAAGCAATGGCTTATTGTTAACCAAGCAATGTTCCTCCTTCTGACATTTAGGAGAGATAGTAAAAAAAGATCCTAAACAGCTTTCCCAAACAAATTTTTAAGATTTTAGTTCCTGACTGAAATATATTTCATATATTTTATTTATTGAAATATATTTATTTACTGGATGATGATCATGCTGATTCATTAAAAATAAGAACTCTTTATCGTTTTAGTTTATGAATATGTTGTCTGGTTTTAGTTTTAGCTTGTGCTACTGTTGAAAAAGGTTTGCACTTCTTTATTTTTCCACCCTTTAATTCAAACTCTACTGAATAACAACATATTTATTCTGATATGCTTCAGTGCTTGGTTAATAGTGAATTCTTGCACATCTGGCATTTGAGAGCACCATGCAAACCTGTTTCTGGGCCACTAACGAATTCTCAGAGTGAATATTTAATTGGCAGCAGGTATAAGAGGAGACAGTGTAGGTCAAAAACTATACCTTTCTCACATCAGTCAGGCTTTGAAGTGTAAACAGTCAATGTCAATGTTATGAATGACGCAGACACATTGCATATAGAACTCATCTGCAGAATTCACACTGGCTGTTGGATATGTAAATAGTTAACTGGGTGAATTGGTAATTTGTGTCATTTATCTCAACCAATCACAAAGCTTTAGGTATTCTCAGCTCAGATACAGTAGATGACTAGCACTGCCCTTTCACTATACATATTGAATTCTAGTGGGCACCATTTCCTGTAACTTTCCAGTGCAAGGTAAGTTAACGTTCAAGTAAATACGTGATGTGGGGACTTTGGAATGGGAGAAAATTTATGGTTTGTCTAAATTGGTAATAGTTTGCCAATAATACTGTATAAACTGAATCTTTCAGCATTATCTAGTCTTGTAAAAACATGGTACATTGTCAGTGGTGTAATGGAGCCGACACTTTTTGCCAATGTGCTATTAAGAATGAATTTCCATATTCTTGAAATGGAACACTGTTTAAACCAGTTTTTTTTCCTTTATCTGTATGGTTTTCCTACAACGGATTATTAGGGCCACATTGAGGATGAAAAATTCTGAGATTTCGAGAATAAAGTGGTCATTTTGGGTTACGTGTTTAGAGGGGAGATATTTGACTAGCCAGTTTCAGGATGGAAGTATAGAGGCAGGAACAAACCAGACTCGATGATAACAGAATATATGTTTGATTATTGTCATGACCCACTCATCCGATCCTCCCGTGTGCCATGCCCCCTCATCTACCCTGTGTGAATTCCCTATGTTTACCAGCTGTTTTGCATTGTTTCCGATTAGTCCTGTGTATTTAAGTCCACGTCGGGGTATGTTTCCCCAGTCCGGCCATTAACGTTGTGACGTCTCGCTGTATGTTTTTGTGCCTTTTTTTGGATTAAACCCTGCATTCTCCCAACACCTGGACTCCTGTGTTTTCCCTTCTCGTCGTGATCCCAGCGACCATAACAATTATGACAATTAAGTTTTTTTCTATATTGTAATAATTTTAATGTTTAAAGTGTATAGTGCTGCTAATTTAATTTGTGGTTTTCAATATAAAACTTGGTGAAATCATTTGTTTGTGTATCAGTACTTTTTGAGCATTTTCAGCACATTTTAACAACACCACGATAATACTGATAACCGTGATGATTTTGGTCACGATAATCATGATGTAAAATTTTCATACCGTTTTATCTCTATTACAGAACTTGAATGTTATGTCATCTAAAAATAGTGTGATGCACCTTTTTGCCACGACTACAATGGTTTTTCTTTTCCAGAAAAAGGACCACAGCAAGTACATTGCTTACTAAGTTCATTACAGGTAATTCTCAACTTTGTTCCGAATTATCCTCATTAATAAAGTAGGAGGTACAGAAATGCATAAAAGCTATAAAAATGTCATAAAAATGATGACTTTTGCTCCAAAAAATCATCTGAATTTTTTTCCAAATAAACAAACATAAATGTATTATTAGAATCAACATTTCATCAAAAATATGTGCACATTTAAAGATGCAGGGACTTCAGAGACTCTCCCATGTCGCTGATGTCTGACTGCTGACATGCTAGTAATGTGCCTTGTCATGCAAGGGCATCAACCAGCTGCTGGATGCACACCTGATCCGCTGGGTCCATCCGTTACTGGCAAGATCTTCTGTGACGGACGGCACTGGAAAAAGGAGGACACTTGTGTGGGATCAGGTGTGGTGAATGGCTTTAATGAGGAGAAAGATCAAAAATAGTCCAGGTCAAACCCAGGGACAGTCAGAATGGGATCCAAAATGGAATACAGAGTCATAGTTGTGAGGCTACTGAGGGGGCAAAATGGGTATCAGTAGTTAAAGGATGGGTGATATGTCAGACGAGGAGCATAGGCTGGCAAGGGGGCTGGACAGGCCTCGGGGTCTAAGGGCAGAAATGGGTTAGAAGATCAGTAGGCAAGCAGACAGATACAGAAATGCTCGAATTCTTGGATAAACCAAGAAGATCTTGCATTCGGTCAGCATGCCAAACATGCCGAAGTAACCAAGGCAATTACACAAACCAACAAACAAGTGGGAGGAGGCATAGTCTCATAACAAGAAACACTGGCGAACTGAGCCGTAGACAGGCTGAAATTAGCCAATCTCAGCAGACCAGGATTCCTCTGGAGGCATGGGTGTAGTAAGTGGGACTACCCTTGTGATGTCATCAGGGATCCCCCAGGCTGATCCATGAGAGTGCCCCTCCCCCTCCTGACAACTGCACGTGATGGACAATCCAAAATACTGGGGTGGTCACAATGAAAATCAGCGATAAGGGAGGGGTCCAGGACCCGGTGACAAACGTCCAACATCGATAGACAGTAAATGCTTCACCCCCGCCAATGAGCTGTGGTGGTGGAGGAGGGAGAGCTGGGGAGGTCAGGGGACTAACTGCATGGGACTTAAACAGAAACTAATAGAACAGCGGATGGATACACCTCATAGGGGGGAGGTCAGGAGATGGTCCTGAAGGAAAAGGAGATGGAGACTGATCCCGGTTGCCATTCTTTTCCACCTGTGCTCTAGAGCGTAACAGGAATGCTACAGCTAACCTCCAAGTCCAATTCCAACAACTAAGGAATTGGTGGACCGATGGGACCACAACCTCCTGCTCTAGGGATGGGAACAATGACGGCTGGTAACCCAGGCAACACTGGAAAATAGAGGATTGTGGGTGTGCCCAGGGGAGGTAGATGCTCCAAGTAGCCAGTGAGTGGGAGGCTAGGCAGCGTAGCATCCATTCCAGGTCCTGGTTGACCCTTTTAGTCTGTCCAATGGACTGGGGGTGGAAGCCCTAAGAAAGACTGGCTGTGGCACCTATCAACTTGCAAAATTCCTACCAAAAATGGGAGAGAAACTGTGGGCCTCTATAAGACACAATATCTCCCGGCAAGCCGTGGAGCCAGGAAACATGCTAGCTGAGTAACAGTTTCCGGTAGGTAATTTGGGAATAGAAACAAAATGGGTGGCCTTTGAGAAATGGTCCACAATGGAGAGGACCCCTGTGAACCCCTGAGAAGACCAGTTACAAAATCGAGGACCTTATGTATCCTATGAATAGAAAGGAGTTGCAAAAAACCTGCTGGTGCTCAAGAGGGGTTCTTGTTCTGTGCCCAGATAACACGAGGCCGCAAACTCATGGATATCTCTCACCTTGAAGGGCTACCAAAACCATTGTTCGAGCAGAGCACAGCTGCACTGAACCCCTGGGTGGCAGGCCAGGAAGGAAGAGTGACCCCACTGGAAAACCTAAGAGCATAAAAACTCTGGAATGAATAGTTGATTTGGCGGTCATCCATGGGGTGGTTTGATAAAACATTGGTCTGCCTGAACTGCTTCCTCAATACCGCATGAGACTGCTCCATCTTCATTTCAAACACAAACTTACACTCGAGCAAATGTCGGTTGGATGGCAGTACCTCCATCCTTCTTACTACTGTCTTCATCTACTCCCCCATCCCGTTAAATCACTAAACCTACACAGGATTATGGGTAATGTAGTGAACAACTACATTAACAACTATATCAACTATATACACATTTAGATGACTCAAACATCTCTTTAACACAAACACAAATCATAAGGATTAAATCATAATATCAGAAACATCAATTTGCAACAAGGGTCTTGTGGTCAGTTAGAATTAGAAAAGGTTCCTGGGCGCCCTCCAGGCACTGTCTCCACTCCTTTAGTGGAAATTTTACTGTGATCAGTTCCCGATCCCTAGTTGTAATTTCTCTTGGCTGGAGTGAGCTTCCAAGAGAAAAATACACAGGGGTGCAGCTTACTATCAGACAAGAAGTGTTGGGACAGGATAGCCCCCACACTAGTTCCCGAGGCATCTACCTCCACCACAAACTGCTTGGAAGGATCTAGAATCTGTAAGACAGGGACTGAAGTAAAACATTCGCTGAGATCAGAAAAGGTTCTTTAGGCCGCTCCAGTCCTTTGAAAATGGATCTTGGTGGAGGTTAATGCAGTAAGAGGGGCTGCCACCAAGCTGTACCCTTGGATGAATCGCCGGTAAAAATTTACAAAACAGAGAAAGGGTTGTAATTCCCTTCATGTCTGTGGCTACGACCATTCTGCTAACCACTTGACCATCTCTAGATTCATCGGAATCATAACCCTCAGCAATGATAAAACCCAAGAAAGAGATGCATTTGTGGAATTAACACTTTGCCTTGACAAACAATCTGTTGGAACTGCCCGGACATCTTGAATGTTATCCAGCTACATAAGCACAAACTTGCCTAACATATCCTGGAGGACATCATTAATGAGACCCTGGAATGGTGAGTTAGTTAACCCAAAGGGCATCACCAGATACTCATACTGCCCAGTGGGGGTGTTGAAGGCAGTTTTCCACTCATCTCCATCTCGGATCCTCACCAAATGGTAAGCATTATGTAGATCCAACTTAGAAAAAACTTAGGGTTTTTTCTAAGTTGGAGGTCTAAGACAGAGGACAACAGAGGTAGGGGATAATGGTTCTTAACAGTAATTTTCATTCAGATTCTTGTAGTCTATGCAAAGTCAGAGAGATCCATCTGTCTTTTTTACAAAGAAATCCCTGCTCCTGCTGGGGAGGAGGAAGGGTGAGTAATACCTATAGCAACAGCCCTGTCAACATACTCTTCCATAGCCTTTCTTTCTGGTGTAGACAGGAAGTACAGGCGACCTCTAGGGGGCATAGTACCCAGCAATAAGTCTATCGCACAGTCACAAGAGCAATGCAGTGAAAGTATGAAGATACTCTGCAGTGGAAGGTCTAGATACTCTGCTGGGACAGCCAATAGGTAAGGAAACTCAGGAAGTTCACAAGCCATTAATTCATCCTTGATCTTCTCCACTAATCCATTGTAAAATGTGTTGTATTGGGCTTGTGAATCTGAAACTGTACAGTATAATCAGACACTGACCGGTTTGCCTGGCGAAGCTGCAATTGTTCACACACAGCTTCCCTGTCATTCCTCATTTCCTCAGAAAACAACCTATGAGTTTTTTCAAAATGATGCTGCAGAGTCCCAGGCAGTAGTCACCCATTCCCTAGCTGAGCCAGTCAAACCCGTAATAGTACAAGCAACCTTCGAGCGTTAAGTAGGAAAGGTGGATGGCTGTAACTCGAAGGCAAGAGAGAACTGAGACAAAATAGGCTTGGCAAGATTCTGGTTCTCTGTTGTACAGCCCGGGGGATGGAATCCATGGTTCACTGACCAGTGGGGTTGGTGGAGCGGCAGCATGATATTGGTGGATACTCTGTACCTCCGCAGCAGGTGCTGTTAGTCCCAAAGGAAGAGATTCCAGTGACTCCCACGGTGCTGATGTCTGACTGCTGACATCCCAGTAATGTGCCTTGTCGTACAGTGAGTGGGTTTAATGAGGCACAAGACAGATTGTAGTCAAAACAGTCCAGATCAAATCCAGAGAGAGCCAGAACGGGATCCAAAAAGCAAGACAGAGTTGAAGTCGTGAGGCGGGTAAAGGTCATGTGAGGAGCAGGAATGATCTTAGGGGCAAAACGTATATCGATAGTCAAAGGATGGGCGATGGTCAGGTGAGGAGTATAGGATGGCTGGAGGGGCTGGATAGGTCTCAGGGTCTAAAGGCAGAAACTGGTCAGAAGATAAGTATGCATGCAGACAGAAAGAGGAACACTCGAACTCTCAGGAAAACCAGGAAGATTTCACATTTGGCCGATTTGTAACAAAGTCAATTAGACAAAACAAACAAACACCAGGGAGAAACACTGGTGAGAAGAGATGTAGACAGGGTAAAATGAGCCAATGCCGACAGACTGGGATTCCCCCAGGGGTGTGGGCGTAGTAACTGGGACTACCCATGTGACATCATTGGGGATCCCCTGGGTTAATCGGTGACAAAGTGAGAACTATCTACATTTCAAAAAGCAAACAAGGACATATTTGTCAAAAATGTATTAAGACATGAGGTGTTCCTTCTTTTTTAATTATAATACTTATAAAGTAGATGAAGAGATATATTGATATATTTTTCAAAGTTATTGCATAATAAAATATTCCATAAAAACCCCCTAAAAAGCAACTAAAACTATGACAGGCTAGTCACAGCTGATCGGGCTCAACCGCAGGTAGCAATCTATGTTACTAATTTAAAACAGTACCAATTTCCCCATTAATATAGGCCATAGGATGCAGAGCACTGCCCACATGATACCAATACAAAAGATGACACATGTCCATTCCCTTCATTTCTACCAGGAGAGAATGATAGGTATGGACACTTAAGAAGGCTGAAAGCTGTGTTTCTATTGCATAGTTTCAATGACAGTCTTTAAATATAAATATCTGACATTACAATCCAGTGTATATTAACCCTATATTAATAGTACCAATTAAAATTTGAATACAGATAATATTGTTTCAGACTGAGATAAAAATAATTCTCTGAATGCAAAAAGTTAACAGGCAAACATGTTTTAAAAGTCAAATGTTCCTGGTGTAAAAAACCTGCATATAGCACATTAAAAATAAACAAACAAACATCAGGGTATATACTCAATACAAATAGACGGTGCACAAAACAATGGAAATATTGATAAATAAATCTAAAGAAGCTAATCAGAAGTAGGGCTGCTGTTTTTCTTGAGTGTAACATCTATCATTCTTGGAATGTTGTCATACATGACTTGTGAGCTCTGTGTAGTGGATTATTGGGCTGTTCTTCAAGAAGGAAAGCCTTTCTACCGTTAGGGAATATATGAGATGTAAATACTGTAAACCTGCTTCACACTCTCCAGAACTTCATATGAAGGTTCCATTATGTTTATATCTGCTGAAAGGGGAGGCCATGGATGGCAGTAATCATCATCCTGGAGTAAACATTATCTCTGAATATGGGAATACTATATGAGAATTGGGTAGTTCCCTTAGGGTGCATCTCATTCAGCAAAATTGCTTCATAGTCCTTGGCTGTTATATGCTCAAGCAAAGCAGTCATGAAAGCTGGTTTTTCCACACTTTTTCAGATCCATCACTATGTTTAACACTTGGCAACAGACATTGGGAGTTGGCTTTCTCTAAATGTAAGATTGTACTGATCTAGGAAAAGTAAAAAAGTAAAAGACCACATAACTTTTGCTGCTGATTAAGCATCCAAAATTCCAGATAATAAGTCTTTAGACATTCTCTTGGATGCAAACAATTACAGAACAGCAATCATGAAAAAAATACTCCAGGTATGCAAAGCTCAGAATGTACCGTGTTCAGCAAATATTGCATTAAGTGCCTGTCTGTCTTTATCAACATGTGATTGCTGTCCCTCCTTGTAAATACTTGGTGTTCATTTTTTCGTTTTTGGCAAACGCTGTGTTCATTTGTGTTCATTTTCAACGCTACACTGTAAAAAATTATTCATTGACTCAACTTGACTTAGTCAAGTCATCTTGTTGCTTTGACAGAGTTAAGTCATATCTATGTAAAGTGATAAATTAACTACAATTAAAATAATTTGTTGATACAACATGAAGCATGTTGACTGAACATTTTGTGTCAAATAATTTGGATTAAAAAAGATTAGCTAAAATAACAAACCAATGCTGGGTGAACTTAATTCATTAAGTTGTTTTTACAAATGTGAATCATGCTTGTTCAACATAAAATACTTATTTTTTTCAACTTAGTCCTCAAATTTAGTTTGGTTAAGTTTACAGAGGTTGATAGAGCATTACAAAACCTACCAGGATATGCAAATAATACCTACAAAGCTACTACTAATCTACAAAAGAAGTAGTCCAACAAATATTAGCATAGAAAATAACCCAAGACATATTTCAATCTGGAATATTTATTCTCAACTGCAGACAAATGTCAACTAAGACACATGGTCAACTATCTTAACATCAAAAGTATAGGTACTGCTCAAATGTAAACTCCGTTCAAGGCTCCTTTAAAACCAAATAAAATTGTGTCTCAGAGACACATTTCCTCTGAACAGAGCAGCCACAACAAAAAATATTAAATGTCAATTGTACAGCTGCCAAAAAATAATAATAAAAATAATATAGTGTCTTGCTGATACATTAAAGAGATACTTTAAATATTACAAAAATGCCTCTGTTCACGGGAATAGGGCTGAAATACATAAAGTGTATAAGTAAATATAAGTAAGTATATAGACACATTTGCTTCAAAGATCAGCAAGAACATCAAGACACAGAAAATCAAAACATAACCAATGAAGATGCTTGCATTATCTAATTAAATGAACAATTTATTCTTCAGAGAGTGGACTCTGGCAGTGCATGCGTCCAGCCCTATTCCCATGAATAGTCGTTGAATTACTTCAAAAGTGTACTTCAAGTCTTTTGGATAGTCAATGTTCAGAATGTACAGCAGTCCCATCAGATTGACAAAAGCACTGGGTACATCTCGCAAGTGGCGAATGACAATAATTTCTTCAACCACAATGGCAATATCATTGTAGGAAGCTGGAAGGGGCTCCTTCACATCCTCAGCAACTAAGAGTATTCCAGTGAGCATTCCCCTGATGACATCCTCCTCAGGATCCGTGGGCTTTAGGAAAAAATACAAGGGTTTGTTCTTTAGGAAAGTTTTGCCAAATAATGCACAAGTGTATCCCTGCTCCATGTGAATTAGCTTTTTGGATGACATGACACTTCTTACCTCACACATCTTCATGAATGCAGATGGATTTTCCTTCATGTACCACGGTAGACCATGCAAAGCTGTTGCCCTCTTCTTTTGGTTTGATACCTGCCAAAACACACGAGTAATATTTATTTTAGTTTGAAATCTAAAACTGGGGATACACAATAAGAAAACTTTTGCGCACGACACTCAGCTGCATCACAATAAGGTGATGAACACATGTCCGTAATTAACACTGAACATATCAAGCAAGTGGCAGTGTTGCAAGCAGAATGCTGGATGCTGCTATCAATCAGCTAAAATATGAGTTGTAAAAGGGAGGATTTGACTGAACTGTAGCACGTGCTGGAGTTCCATGTGGGAGTGAGCATTTACATGGTGAAAGATGTCACTGATACGGTTTTATGCAGGTGCTTGTTTTTGTAGACCGATGAAGGTGTGTTGGTGGTGTGCTGGCGCTTGTTTCCAGTCAGACATCATGAGTGAAATGCCCCCTTTTAAAAGGCGCTATCTGCCAGCAAGCAGTTTCACCAATTCTATTAGCCAACTTTATCAGATTTAATGTATTTTTTCGGGGCAATAAAAATATCGGCCGATAAATTATCTGTCCGATAAATATCGTGCATCCCTACCTAAAAGTAAAAAGAAAGTGATAAATCAACAGTAGGGTGAAGTAAGAGTTTACCCCTCATTTTCTCTCTCCTTCACTTCTTTCCATCCCCACTCCTTCTCCCTAGTCATAAAAGATCCATTCTCCCACCCAACTTGTTACATAATATAGGTGTGTAAACTACTGCTAACAATGAGTGATGAAGACCTGCCAGTTGCAGGGTGTTCACCTTACACACATAATGAAAGAAAAGTGAAAAACTGAGTGATTGTCATTGTGAACATAGCACAGCACAGCACCACAACAAAATGTGACCTCCGCATTTGACACATCTGAAGGAGCAGCGGGCGGCTAACATAGGTAGCAGCCAGGGTCCAGGGCTTGGGAATGGTACCTTGCTCACCAGTGGTACCTTTAACAGTCTGGGACTCAAACCTGCGACCTTCTGATCACGCGACCAGTTCCCTAACCATTATGCTACAGACTACCATGTCAAATAAAAGCATTTTAGTTTTGTTCAAACCCCTGAAGTTTGAGCTCTGAGTAGTAAAAAAATTGTGCATGTATATGTGATGAAAGTGACACAGTGTACAGCACCTTTGGTTGATAAGATTTGAAATGTTTGACTGAGACTATATTCCACTCATGCAGAGAGCTTTTCACAACATGGAACAAGCACAGCATACCCGAGGTATCCAAGAAGCACCTGTATGACCACAAAGACCCAGCAGAAATATACTCACATCCTTGTCAAGGCTCTCCAGTAAGGATGTCATTTCTTTACTCCCCTCAAAGCGCTTTGACCTCAACAACTGAAGAAGTCTGAGCAGGTGACTGTCCAAACGCTCATAGAACAAAGTGAGGTCCATAGACATCAGCCTGGTGAATTCTTTGACGATCTACAATAAGAAGGGACATTTTAAAAACTTGTGACAGTACACTGGCCTTTCACTATTTACTTAAATATAAGTGACAGTAATATTTACATTCCAGCAAGCTGTCCAGAAACAATACTCAACATTGCCCTTGCCTTTGTAGACGGTCTTCTCTTTTCAGGCTACCGTACTTTGTGCTGAATGAAATCTTCAAGAAGGCACTATAGAGGAAGGAGATTACATGTTAACCCACAACCGCTTGAATCACATATGATTAAACTCGTTTCAGTATATATAACTAATAAATATTTCAGGAACATAGAACAAGCCACCTACCTCTCCTCAGAGGGTAAAACTTGCCGTTTTAAGTAAGCATGGCGACAAAAAAACAAAATTCACAAGAGCTTCCAATAATGCGAACAAAAAAAAGCACAACCTACGTACATTGAATAGGATCTTCAACAAAACAAGATTGTTAAATAATCTCTTCCTTATAGTTATCCCGTTATTGGTGAAATGATTTATGAGCTATATAAATATTGAAGATTTAACAACTTCTCTGCTACACATACATGCATGATTGAACGCAGTTTACGTTAAAACACTCCAGTGATTGAAACGGATTTTCGCTTGAAGCGAGATCAGTTTGCTATAATATACGCGTATCCACTTACCCTTAACCTTATACTAAAAATAAAACGCGGCATGTTAAAAGTTAGCCAAATTATCACATCATCATAAAAAATCCAACCAACGGCTAGCCAGAGCTACCTAAGATGCTAATCTATGTCCAATAATCACAACGAACTAAATATAAAATATGGATAAAAGGTTATGGTAACTGGCCGTGTAAGACAGAATAGTTTATTAATTAACTATGTTTCCTAATAAACTGTGTCCAGGTACTTGCTTGTTAACAGCATTGTGGTTCCAATTTTGACGAAATGGCGGGCAATTTCTTCATCGGGCTTTGTGTGTCATGTGACCCTGGCGCAACATTAGTGCGCATGCGTGTTATGTAAAATGCGGATTGCGACGCATTTTTTGCAGTTAATTGAACGAAATATTTTGAGTTCATGAGTATTTTTGTGAGTTGGAGTTGTTCTAACTGATCTTACTTAGTCACAATGAGCAATGAGTTCACTCAGCATGATTACACTAGCCCATCTGACTAAAACCCCAGATCACTTTTTACAGTGTACTCACCCTGCCACATGAAATCATTTTCCTAGTTTTTATTCTTCAGGCACCTGCAATTCAGGCTCAGGCTCAGCTATTTAAGCTCACTGGAATTCCCTGCTACTTCATTTTGCTTTGGAAATTCACAATTCAAAATGTTGATTGTCAGACTACTTTTATAGCCAACACATACTCATAATTGACTTAATACAATTCGGCCTTGTATCTATTATTATTATTGAGATTCAGTTATTTCAAAATAAATTGGTAACCATTATTTTTCACTAAAAATAAGGACTGCCATTTACCAGTCAATAGAAAAATGCATTACCCATTTTTTAACAACTGGAAAGTCATACTTATAAAACAATTTATCATGAATTGAATGATGCAGCAATTATGATATGATTTATGATTTAAGCTAACAGCAAAAACATCATTGGCTGAAAAAAACATCAATTTCTCAGTGCTATATAATGCTTTCCCTGTGGCTAGTTATTAATTTTAATTATGCTTTTGGCATTAAAACAAAAAAGAAAAATTAAAAACCTGCAAAAACTAATTGTAATTTAATACTTAAATTATTTTATTTTCCACACTGTGAGTGTATAAAAAATATATATATATATATATATATATATATATATGTGTGTGTGTGTGTGTGTGTGTGTGTGTGTGTGTGTGTGTGTGTGTGTATGAAACGTTTACATTGTTTCTTCATTTCAAGCTCATTTAATACCATTTAATAGATACCAGCACCCTCGGAAATAGCAAATATAAATAGATTGTTTATTTTGTCAGGAGTGATTCTCAAAAGTTGTATTTCTGTGCCGTTTCTACACAGCGCATTTAATACATCTTAGAGAGATCTGGATTTTTACGAACTTATTCTTGAAAATAGTGCAATTTATAAGCACTCGTCTAAGTAATAGTTTTGTTTTCGATAACCTATAGGGACACCACTAAGTTGTCTGATCTGAACATTTCCCGTTTTCTATGTCTATCTCTTCATTATAATATTTAAACCCCCTAACTATCAAAGTTTGTTTCCCAACATCCCGCTAAAGCTCAAAATTATTCTGCCTGAACTGGTGCTATAGGCTATATAGTAACAGATGTTTTACCGTTGTTGCACTGTCCTGAAATTATGTATCAATATACATTTTTGCGATTATCTGAATATGAGATATTTTCTAGACATAGAAATCGGGAGATGTTCAGAACAGATAACTTGCCGTGTGGTGTCCCTGGAAACATAAAATCCCCCTAACATACACTCTGCTACACCCATTTGAATGAAATCGATGTCTGTTCTTTCTAAAATCATTCCTTTAAAAAATATTTTAGCTTAAACCAAAAGTAATGTCATAAGAATTACAGTAATTGCCAGAACTTATACTTCACTTAATGTCAACACTCACTATCTCAAATACTATCGGTATATGTTTTCTCTTTTTGTTTTCTTTTGTGTTGATCGGTAAACAGTGTTATATAGAGCTATAAGGATAGTATGCGTAAGTGAGTACATTACAAATTATGAAAATCGTACATTTAGGTCGCTTTTCCGTGCCGCAACTATAAGATTTTCAGACGTTTCTTCACGGCCAGTATAAAAATGCATGATGCAAAAATGATGCATTCGGGTTGCAATTTATTTTTGGTACATTTCGCCAAAGGATGCTACATCACGACGCAAAGGCGCGCGCCGCTCTGACGGAAGCGAATGAAAGAGAGGAGCTAGGGAGAGATTTTCAAAGAGAGAGAGAGAGAGAGAGAGAGAGAGAGAGAGAGAGAGAGAGAGAGAGAGAGAGAGAGAGAGAGACGGAGAGAGACAGAGGGAGATGTGGAGGTTGGGGGTGGTCCAGGCTGAGCGAACTGGCTGCTCAACATATACCTCACACTCCACCACCTACGCACATTATTTATGAAAATCTGCTTAGTGGACGTAGATGCTACAAACCGTGGTCTCCTTTTCAGTTTCTCCACAGTTACCTACATTTTGACAAGTAGCTTCTACAAACATGATCGCCTTCGAGTAGTAACAGCGCGCTCTGCTCTGTGGAGATATTTTTTTCTTTTTCTCTCTTCGCTATTCAGATGGCAGAGGAGGGAATTCAGGGCAGATGCCTCCCATGGATTTTCCTTTTAGAGGAAATGGGACCTAACCTTTGTGACTGGAACTACTGTACTGAACCGCGCGTTTGCAGTCCCTCTATGTGGTCCTCGCCTGTGAATCTGTAATACATTCGTCAATAAGGCAAGTATATTCAGTTACTGAGGTTTGCGGATTATATGAGCAAAACACGTTTTACTGCGGATAGAGATGCGCGTATCGGTCGTGAAAATAGAGGCAGAGGCTGATATTCATTTACCGCATTATTTTGCAGCCCGCTTTAAATGAAATGGGTTCCTATTGCGCTGCAGTAAATCAGTTCTTCCGCGCCTGAGCCATTAATCTGTGAAGGGAACGTGCGTCTGTCTCGTGTCAGGCGGCGGGTGCGCGCGCGACCTGATAGCACTTTTCCTACAGGTGCATGAACTTGCCGCAAGTTCTTAGCGGGTATCGCTGAGTTACAGCGCGCCTTATACGCTCCCCACCTTCCAAGGGTGGTCGCAATCTGACAAAAAAGTAACTTTGCCAGCTTAGAAACGCTCGCGAAAATCGTCTTTCTCACTTGTCTTAAACATAATCTACATTTAACTGTCCATATGAGCGGATGTTAAGCCTACATGAAGATATATTACCTCGCATGCCCACCTATCGTAAGGTGACTTTCATTAAATATCGAAAAGCAATATGAAAAATCTACTGCAACCGTGTGCTGGCTGTTGTTTAGATGGTAGGAATGCCTGGACGTTAGAGATGCCGGTCAAGTTTTTATTTCCTCTTAAAACAATATATAAATAATCGTCGGACACTTCTTTAATAACGCAAATTGTGGTGGTGTGTGCTCCGTGCCCTTCTGATGGAATACGTATTTTTTATTTTTTGGTGTAAGAATGGTATAGAAGAAACGATGCAATATTTCCCTGTTGCCTAAAGCATATTGTAAAAAAATATTAAACATTGTATAGATGATATTGATAATAAATTATGCTTCTCTCATTACGTAATGGAAGGAATAACGTTGTATTATACTTTACACTATTTTTACTGTGAATCCTTCAGAGAGAGTTTGTAAAAAACATGGCGACAAGGTGATTTTGTTTCATTACAAATATATTTTGAACTATCCAGATGTGGTAAAATATGGCTTTGCCTTAAACAGGTCATGTTTCTATTCAGTTTCATATTTGTGAACTACTGTAAAGTTTTTACAATAATTTTTGCAAAGTTAGATTGATATTTACTGTCCTTCCTCGCTCCCGGAATAGGTCGTGATTTTAATCTTGAAGCCCCAGTACATATTCCATGTCGAACTTGACTGCAAGTTAACAGACTGCAAGTTTGTTTGCCATCTCCTACCTCTGTTTACTGTAAAGTATGAATGGCTGTTCTGTGCTTTGTTTACTTTGTAGCACTGTAATCACATTTTTCCTCTTTGCATCACAGATAGGATCAAAACAGACTGCAGTGTCTAAATGAAGTTCAGCCATGCAATGTTCCTGGAAGGCTGTGATCCTGCTAGCCTTGGCATCCATAGCTATCCAGTACACAGCAATCAGAACTTTCACAGCTAAGCCCTTTCATATCTGCCCAGTTCCAAACCCTCTGAACTGTGGCCTGGGCCAGGAGACAGAGGCCTTTGAGCGTATCTGTGATGAGTACCCCTACTTCACTTATAATGTCTCCAGAAAGACCCACATCCTCATCCTGGCCACCACGAGGAGTGGCTCCTCATTTGTGGGCCAGCTCTTTAACCAACACTCCGATGTGTTCTACCTTTTTGAGCCTTTATATCACGTGCAGACCACTCTGATTCCCCGCCTCTCACACAGTAAAAGCACAGCTGACCGGAGGGTAATGTTGGGGGCCAGCAGGGACCTATTGCGAAGCCTATATGGATGTGACCTCTACTTCCTGGAAAGCTACATCAAGCCTCCACCGGTAAACCACACCACAGATAAACTCTTTCGCCGGGGTGCTAGTAAAGCTCTTTGTTCCCCGCCAGTGTGCGATGTCTTTGGCCCGAGCGAGGTCAACATTGAAGAAGGTGACTGCGTCAAAAAATGCAGCACACTCAACATGACCCTAGCTACTGACTCGTGCAAGGAGCGTCGACATGTTGCCATTAAGATTGTGCGGGTGCCAGAGATCGGAGACTTGAAGGCCCTAGTGGAAGACCCACGACTCAACCTGAAGATCATTCAGCTGGTGAGGGACCCACGGGGTATCTTGTCGTCCAGGATTGAAACTTTCCGGGACACCTACCGACTGTGGCGGATCTGGAGGGCAACAGGTAGGAAACCATATAACTTGGATCTGACCCAGCTGACTGTGGTTTGTGAGGATTTCCTCAATTCAGTTTCCACAGGCCTGAGCAGGCCGCACTGGCTCAAGGGGAAATATATGCTGGTGAGGTACGAGGACTTAGCTAGGAACCCGCTGGAAAAGACCAAGGAGATTTACCAATTCTTGGGCATGACTTTGGACAAAAATGTGATCAAATGGATACAGATCAACACTCGAGGCAGCAATGAATTATCTGCAAAGCATAAGTATGGTACAGTGAGGGACTCAGCGGCCAATGCTGAAAGCTGGAGGCTAAAACTGTCATACGACATGGTTGAGTACACGCAGACTGTGTGTCCACAAGTTCTACATCAGCTGGGTTACAAGACAGTCAATTCCTCTGAGGAACTCAAAAATATGTCTCTCACACTTGTGCAAGACAGAACTTTTGTACCATTTTTGTAACAAAGGTAGTTGTGGACAACTATTTTTGATATATTTATAAACGTTGCCTTAATTCTTTCAGATTTGCACTAAAGAAAACCATGAAGGAATCTGGGTGATACCCCGACTTAAGAACAGCACAACAAATTTAAACGTATAATGCTGTTTACAGATTCAATCATTGTTTAGTGATTTATAAGAGACCATTATGTTTACTTCAGTGACATGAACGAACCTAAAGCACCGTCCCTCTTAAAAATTAGTGTATGCTGGCTGTTGCATTGACAAAAGTGAATGTTGCCATTTGTCCATCTGAAATAATTGGATCTACAGTACAATATTGTTAGGAAATGTACTTATTACCTGTGACTGAACTTCTAAAATGTACAACAACAACTGTGCAATAAAAATGTGAATGTTACAGTCTAACATTAATAGCCAGTTATTTTGGGGGGAGAGGGTGATACTTGAAGTTTGAACATGACAAAGAGAAAATGTGATGTTTGCTTTTTTAAAGCCTGTGATTTTTGGAAGATGTTACATTTCCTACAGATAATATAAAAGCATCAGTACATTAAGGAAAGAAATATGTTCATCTTTTATTTCAATAGCCTTTTTTTGTCCATTAGATGTTAATTCTTTCACTGTGCACAGGAACTGAATATTTGCACTGCTGGTTCAGATTGTACCATACAGTGTAACTCATCCAGTAGAACATTCTGCTACTAATGCAAAGGTTGTGGGTACAAATCCTTGGGAGCATGCATAAACTGTAACCTTTCCCTCTACCGTTAAGTTGATCTATATAAAAATGTCAGATAAAATATACCACTAACATGTCATTTTTCCATGAACTCCTCTACTAACCTGATGCCTCTTAATGTTTTTTGAATGCTCTTGTGTTGGATTGGCTGGCCCTGAAATAGTCTGAATTGGTTCTTATTTTGTTAATAGTTTTTGTGTAGTTCTTGTGTAGCTCCTGTTCCAGTACTGCTTACACTTGAACCTGGCCATTGATTGGAAGCCTAGCTGCACTTACAGTACACCTAGTTGACATCTTGGCAGCATGAATGTTTGCAATATGATCTTTGCTTCACTTGTACGTCACTTTGGACAAAAGCGTCTGCTAGGTATGTTAAATGTAAATGTTACTGCAACATGTTTGTATGTGTACACTGCATTTTTTGTATATTTCATATTCACAGAGCTGAATGTGACACGTCCTGTTTTCTCTTGGTATACACTGGAGAATGAGAGCTGTTGCATGGCAACCTGAATTTGACCCCTAAAATCTCTAGTCGGTAAAAAATGATCCTTTTCACCTTTTCAAGTAATTATGATTGTGGGCATAGCGCTTTCAGAATACTTAATTTCTCTTGTCCTTTTATGTAATTGCTCAGTTCTGAAAGTTCCGAAACACAAAAATATGAAAGCTCACAGTGACTACAGTAACAAATTACACTGGTAGAAATAAGACCACTTTCCTGCTTTGTGTACGTTTACATTTTTTCAGGATTTTTCATTGTACTATAACCTCAGTTATTTTTAACCAAATGCATGCTAAATTGCGTTTAATGGCCTGTGATGTCCACTGTTCTGTGGGCAAGAAGTCTGGTACAAACAAAAAGTCCCTGTTCAAAGGTAGACCATGTTAATCAGTATGTATCAGGTTGCTGTTGCCGTTCCGAAGCGGAGAAGAGTGCTGCTTGCCGTATGATTGTGTACAAAGGAACAAGGTATAGGTGAGGTATATGCTGTGCTTGTCGTTTTCAGTCATCCAGGCATGTCTTCGCTCTTAATGTAACTAAGTCAGGCATATGTAACTACACTTGCTAGTATTAAACACTAGGAATATACCTATTGAGGGAGAACTGTAGCAAAGAAAGCTAATTGATCCCCTTTTATCAGGAACTTTTACTTTGTATCAAAAATATGGACAGTGACCCACAACCACTTTTTGTAAGTCCTGCAGACCCGCTTGCTATTGAAGTGATTCTCACCACTTTAATGCATCTCGATTCTCTACCCTTTTTGTTTCTATATGTTGTCCAGTGAAACTCAGTTCTCTACCTTCCTGCCCCCACCATATCTGTGTAGAAAGACTACCTGGGTGGTGGTAAAAATTGATTACTTTACTACACTGCAGCCTCCCCAGTCTGGCATCTGAGCCTCGTGAAGGGGTTTGTCTGACAGTCTTTGAGCGGGAGCATTTGGGGAGTTTATTTAAGACTTCCGGGATGCCTCACTCTATAGACAACTCAAATGTTCCAAAAAAGTGATTCTCATTTCACACACGTGATACAGAGGTTGGACTTGTCATTTGTAGTCCATCGCCTATGAATTCGATGATACTGCATTTCCTGTATTCTGAATGATAGATGTGATCCAACACATTCCAGGGACTGTTCACTGAAAACACATTCACTCTTGTTTATCTCTTAAAGTCATCTTTATGACTAAGCAGCAGAGTTATTGTATGAATGGAAAGGAACAGTCTGTGCTGATGATGACTTCATTTCAGCTGAAGCTGGCAGCAAAGTTTGGTAATGCACTGTGCACTGAGGGTCTATTGATGTCCTGGTGGAAACTCATGGTTTTATTTATGCGAGCCTTGGTCTGGGAAGCGGGAAAGTGGACCTTGTGTGACAGAAGGTAGCTGATGCATTTGGGCAGCACCCACCTCTCTCTGACTATCCAATGTCCCTCATGATCATTCTCAGTTTTCCATTGATAACGACATATTTGGCTCTTGGTCTTGCATGACTGGAGTCTGCCTGTCTCTGACATAGCTTTGATGGACCAAATCTGATCCTAACTAAAGACTGTGATATGCAGCATAAAACACAACATTAACATTTATAAATCTACATTAATAATATAGTTTTCCTGTCAGGGAAAGTAATTGCAAAATCTGTGTTATCCGTTTACAACTATCGATTACACTGAGTTTCTGTTCATGACAGATCTTAGGCAAACATATCTATCAAATTTCACTCGTCACAAATTAATTCTAAAGCATATTGTTTATTATGGGAAGGTATTTAACTTGTTCTCACGATACCTAGGTAGCCCTGTGCATATTTCCTCATACAGTTTCTGTTGCATTGGAGATTTACTGGCAGGCGATTTTTTACCTCAGCTTTTGTGAAAACATAGCAGAAAGTGTATGGAAAAGGAGCTTCTCAAAGGTGCATGTGCGAGGCTTAATGCTTTATAATGCTCTGTACTTAATACTTAATGCTCTAAACTTAATGCTGCTGCACTGTTCGTGGTTCTCTATGTCAATGGAAATACTGTGGAAGCCTCTTCAGCTTTGCTGCCAGTTCTTTATCACAAAGACCCCCAGGAAGGGGTGGAGAGATGGAGCAGGAAGGCATTGCCAGAGCCGGCAGGGGACAAAGGCCCAGAGAGCAGAGGTGCAATAAATCCAGCTGATGAACAGACAGAAGGACAGCAGCCAGTGTGAGTTGGTGGGGGAAGGGCTATATGTACGGCGAAGATGCAGGAACATCTCTGAAGATGCAAAGAAACAAAAAAATAGTGTGAAATATAGAGGGGAAGGAGTAATTCAGAAATGTTAAATATTTTAGGAAGGGGTGTAGGAAGGTGCTTCTTTACATTTAGTACATTTCAATGCAAAGAAGAGTGTTGATATGTTTACTGAGAAGCTAATTTATTAAAATGGATGGACTGATTTGCATATAATGAAAATGAATAAAGAGTTTAACATTAAATACAGTTTATTTATAGAATACAGCATCAAGTTTGCAAAAATAGTTCTATAAAACAAAATCTAAATGTCTTCGGTTTGATTTACAGTACAGTACAGAATCTCCAATACATTACATACCTATCAGAATGTTTAAAAAAGACAAGAGAAATGCAGCAAATTAAATACAGATAATTTCTGATAGAACTCTAATGTTACGCAAGCAACCTATTGCCTGTAATCATGCACAGTTTATATAATTCTCATGCTAGCTGAAAGGTCCATTTTACAAAGAAAAACTCACAGTGGCTTTTGAAAATTAACACGGGTAAAAATGACTAGAAATTGCTGTCCCTGTCTTCAAAAGTAAAGAGAAAAAGCCTGTGTACTTTATTGGCATAACAGTATATAGTGATGAGATGGAAAAGCATACGTTCAGTAACGCTTAACATGACAGAAAAGCAACTGGAAGGAAGCACTGGACAGTATGTTATGTCCATGCTTCTTTTAGAACTAGGGAAAAGCGTAATGTTTCTACTCTCTCAACACAGGCAAATTTATGTACAGTTTTTGGTTAATGATACCTTTGTGCAGGGTAAACATTGTCCAGTGTGCTTCCTACACAAAGTCACATGCCAATTAACTTTAAAGATAGTGACCAACATGGATTTCACAGTGGTGTTGCAAACAATCATAAAATAGTGGAACAAAAGCAAATACTGCTAAATAAAGTAACGCCCCAAAATTCCAGCTCCAATTCCATGGACTCCCCCTCAGCGATATTAAAGTTTGCTGTGCTTGTATTTAATTACCAGTATGAGTGAAAATTAACTTTTGAAGTAGGATTGCTCCTGGATATCTGCACTAAGACATATTTTAAATAACCCCGTCAAACTATGTCAAATTAGGCTTAAGTGTTCCATGGAACAAAAACCCGACAGTTTTAAAGACGTGTGAAATTTAATTGAGAGAGGAAATGAAAATAAACAGGGTAAAATACTTATTTTTAACTTCAAAACCCTACAGGAGGGACATCGCGATACATGACATAATTAAAGATGGGTATCTGCTGTGTAAAGACAGGAATCTGCTGATCTACCTGCTTCTGTTTGCTTACTGATGTTTGACATTATTTTCAGGACTTCCACTGTGCTTGAGCAAAACTTACTCATTACTATCAAATGCCATCCATACTCCCTGGAGGGCTCACATCATTTCAAAACTGTCCACATAGAACAGCCAATTAAACAGACAATACCAATGCCTTTTTTTCAACATTGTTATTATTAATATTTACTATTAACCAATGTTCTGATTTGGTCCTAGCTTTGGTCATATTACCTGTTTTCCATTTTGAAGATGATTATCATTGTTTATATTCTTAGCAGCTGAGCTCAATTCACCACACGCTGTTGTATACATGCCAAAAATAGGCAGTACAATTCCACTCCAATATCACGCTACATTATATAAAGCAAGCAGGGCAGCACCCCACCTAAATAATTTGAGTTGGAGATGGAAAGGCTGTCTTGGAAATTTTTGTACTAGTCAATCAATTCCAATCAAAGATGGGATGAATAGAGCATAAAGTGCTATCATGTCAGGCCTTTATGTTTTAATTTGGTCCAAGGCTGAATGCCAGTCTGCTGAAAATTACTTTGAGATGGAATTAATTGTTTCATTCTGCTCTCTATGGAAAGTGTCACTGAAGCACAGTGATGCCTCTTTCCTAGTCCTATGTCAGGGGAGTGAAAACTCTGCCCCATTCCCCAGTTGCAGCAACCTTTACAAGTTTCCTCCCGCCCCCCTCCCTGCCCAGTGCATCCTAGTCAGATTTGTCCTTCTTCTTCGGTGTGACTTTACTGGCCACCGCAGAGCCCACCACCCCCACACCTCCTGTCACCACGGAAACGCTTCCTTTGACCAGGCCCACACCTGCGGCTGGTACGCTGCACACTGCGGTCTTGGTCAGCTCGAAGCTCTTGCTGCCCACCCAGGCCACACCTCCCAAGGTTGCTCCCACAGCACCCTTGGTCAGGTTGAACAGGCCGCCCGTCACCCGCCAAACCATACCTCCTTCTGCCTTTGGGTGGTCCTTCTCTAAGTCTGTGGGACATGGGAACAGAAAGACAGCAAAGATTCACAAACTGGTGTGGGTGATGATTATTCTTTATTATTATTAATAATAATAATAATAAACACCAAACATACTGACAGCAAGTTGTTTAAACATTTCAAAAAAGGTATTTATACAGCATTTATTCCAGAATTTAGTGCAATAGTAATGTGAATCCATCCATCCATTATCCAAACCGCTTATCCTACTGGGTCGCGGGGGGTCCAGAGCCTATCCCAGAAGCAATGGGCACAAGGCAGGGAACAACCCAGGATGAGGGGCCAGCCCATCACAGGGCACACTCACCCAACATTCACTCTGACATGCACACCTACGGGCAATTTAGCAACTCCCATTAGCCTCAGTTTTTGGACTGTGGGGGGAAACCGGAGTACCCGGAGGAAACCCCATGACGACATGGGGAGAACATGCAAACTCCATACACATGTGACCCAGGTGGAGACTCGAACCCGGGTCCCAGCAGTGTGAGGCAACAGTGCTAACCACTGCACCACCATGCCGCCCCCCTACAGTGAATCCTTCAAACCAGGTGCGACAAGGCCAGTTTATTTTTGACAAGTTTCTCAGACGATTAAACTGAGTGAAATCTGAAGCCCACATATTGTTTAAACAACAATTGTACAGTTGTGTTTCCCTCGAATATGGCACAGATTAAAGCGTATGCCCAGGTATCTGACGAAAGGCAAAACGGCTATTAAATGGCATCTGCATTGCTGAGGCACTTTTTAAAATGCTCGAGGTCAATAGCTTGCAGTTGTTGTTAGCATGTTTTGTTTTTTGGGAGCAGACCATATCTAAACCATATTTATAAAAAGCATTCAAACACCATACTGCTAATAGGATTATGCATGACTGTCAGAATACAGAGAGGAGAAACAGAGAAAGGAACAGATATGTAATTTATAAATTTAAGGATATTATATGCGGAATGTGAAAGCAGGAAATGGGGAAATGCAATCAAAATTTAGGTTTTTATTTGTTTACCCCCGTCTGCTTTGTCTTAAAGTAATTTAATGAAAAAACGGAAACAGCTCTGTGTCGACTATGTCTTTGACATTCACTGAGATTAAATTCTCTGTCCCAGGAATCAGCTTTTTCTAAGCAAAAGCAGAAAGCCTTGATGGTAGCACCTATGCCTTATAAATAAAATCTATTTAAATCAGTTGTAGGGACCTGATTCATGTCAAGACTACACCACTGCCATTGAAAGAGAAATTAAGTTATAGCAGAAACAAAAAAAGCCACAAATTAAATTCCCAGCCCCACATCCTCTTAAAAATGCATCAGCTGTTTTATATGAGCAAAACAGAGATATTTTGTTAGCCCCTGTGAGGAACTCCTCTTTTTGCGTACTCCATGAGACACCTAGACAGGTGAGTGCAAATGTGGGAGTCACAGCATGCAGTGGGGGTTGGGGTTAAAGGCCTTGTTTTAGGGCCTATGCACATACGCCCTATCCTGCTGAGGCCAGTGCTTGAACTGGCAACCTTCTGCTCATAGACACAAAGGCTCAGTTCCTTGAGCCACACACCATACAGCCCAACCCTGTGAACAGTCCATTATGACTTAGTCTAAAGGCCTTCAGCCTCTTGTATCAGCAATAACCGTATACAGTGATAAAGTGCAGACTGTCAGGATTGTGCATAATTTGACACAATGATACATGCATTGCAGTCACATCCCAGGGAAGCCACTGTGTGTCTGTCAGCCTGGGCCCCGCCCATCCCTCCCTGACAAATAGAAGTTTAATAATGGATACGAGTTTGAACTGGAACAGGTGTAGCCTGGAAACGCTCCCCTCTACACCTGAATTAAGGGGAAGCTTTAGCTGGTCGCATTTCAGCTCAGCTCTGCTCCCGAAAGCTGGCAGAGCTGGAGAGGCTGCCAACACAAAGCACACCTCAGGTGGGTGTACAAGCCAGCTGCGATTATTCACGGTAACCACCCTAAAGTGGTGAGTGCCACATGCTGATCTGAACAGCGGCCCTCAGAACGGCAGGGTTCCCTTAACACCAAGCTTTAGAGGCAGAGGTTCTGACGAAGGGTTCATATGCATCCAAAACAAGTGCTGTCTGCTACTCCTTTGCCTGTGCCTGGTACTACGAGAAAATCATATTTTTAAAAACCAAATCCAAACCGTGTTGCTTTGCCCGTCAGTTGTAGCAAAGGTACTTTTCTGCACAAATGAATGCTCATATTCATTCATTCTATAATATAATTTTTATTAAAATAATTTATAATATAAATGTACTGATATGCGTTGTTGTCCCATTCTGGGTTGTTCCCTAATTTGTGCCTATAACCGCTGGGACAGGCTCCAGACCCCCACCACCCTACGTAAGAGAAGCGATTACAGAAAATGGATGGAGGGATTGAATATAAGTGGAAATATATAAAATACAGTTCACCTTGCTGTACGACAATAGTATGCCATTATTTTGCATTAATTTTTCAAGTGAAAAACCGTAAATGAAATATTCCTAGAAACACCAAAAAGAAACTGTTGTAGGATCACACATGCACATATCACAAAGCTTAAATTCCAGGTGGCCTGAGACAAGGCCTACCCTGGTACGAGAAGGCACACATCGACCTAGGCCCCAAAGGGGGGTTTGTGACCCCACACACATAGATAACCAGGGAGGCCAGCACTCCAACTTTTATTGCTCAAAGTTTTAACGACCTACAGACAGCAGAGTGGACCCCAAGGACAGGGGTCCCTCGACTTGGCACACAACCCCCTCCCCAGACATCCTGCCTTACATACCACTCACCGAACAGACCAACACCCCAAAGAAAGTTTCTTTTAAGTTTGGCTTTTGTATATCTGTATATGTATTTACTCTTGACTACTAGTCTTAATATACAGATATGTACAGGTTATGTTCGAATGTGTCTTAACTTTTGGAGATTCTTTTTCTTTGTTTGACAAACCTTCTCCCCCCCCTTTTTCTTTGCCACATTCCTCGGCAACCCTTATCTGATCTTTGTATTCTCCCATGCCTATCTAAGGGTAAGATGTGCTTATGACATGAGAATATGTCATATAATGTCTGTATAAAGGGTAATATCTGTTGAGGTACAACCTAAACCACCTGTACCATATACTGGTGTGAGTAATAGAACATAACATAATAGCATAATATAAGTAATCATTAATTAATCATCACAGATGGTATTTGGTGTGAACCGCTGGGCTGGTACGGCATGTTTGGTATCAAACCGAAGGAAAATCACTCCAGTTTCCAAATCTGGTCAATGGTTACCACAAAAGTGGATATATCAAAAGTTACACCAGCCTAATGAAAATCACCATTACCAGAGAAGTCAGTCTGGTCATAAATCCCAAAAGGACTGATACCGACCCCCTTCCGAAAGCCCGCCAAATGGATGGTCAGCCATTGGTCCAGGACTCGAATTCCTGGTCACTCCTAATCACGAACCTTATGCTATAAAACCTGGCATCTCAGAACAAAGCAGAGAAGAAAATCAGCAGAAAGAGGAAAAAGGGAGAAACAGGGAAGAAAACGGAGAAACAAGCAGCGTTCTTAAAGCCCGTCGGTGAAGACCCAAAGAACTGCAACTCAGCCCAAGCTTCACCAGAAGAAAGAACCGGAGGGACTCCACTCCAACAACCGCTGCAAACACCGCGCCTCCCTGAGAGCCATCACCCATCAGCTCATCAGCCACTGCAACCAACTGCAAAGACCTCCCTCTTTCCTGCATCCAAGTAAACCAACTTCCTTTCCTTTCTAACAACCTGAACTGTCCTGTTCACCTGCTATATTCCTTTAGGTTTATAATCCTTACAAACTGCTTGCTTTGCAGAACAGTTTTTCCCTTTTCAGGTTAATCATTTTAAATCTGGTCATTGCATTTTCATGATTACATCGTTTGTGTCTATTCCGTTATTTCATGTTTATTGTTTGTTAGGTGTAATGTCTGTCTTATGTTAGTTGTAGGAATAAATGCATGTCTTTTTACACAACTTCAGCCTCCGTCATTGAGTGCTCACAATAGTCCCTGCCTCTGTGCGATCTGGCTACTACGCTCTGAAACCTCTAAACTCGCCTGAAATATCGCGAGACTCTCTCTCATCGGCCGTGAGGGGAACTTCGCTACCGATCGTTTACATTACCTGGTGACGCAGCTCGCTGGACGAGCCCACTAACCCAGGTTATTAAGCGATACTGGTTATTAATGAATCCCATTTAAGTCTCACATTAACAGATATCGGGGATTCACAATTGAGTTTGGAGGAGCCGACCATTCGGCATAACAATTGGTTAATAATCAGCATTAAATAATAATTAATTAAAAGTTAATTAATTTCAAAACATATTGGTGGAGATATTAAAATATACCTGAGCTAATAATTCCTACATAATTGGTGGAGAATGCGGGCACAAGGTTTAAACTTATTGTGAGCACACAATTTAAACTTTTTATGACTGAACGTACAGTTGAATAAGCGCTACAGTGAACTGGTTGGAAAAGTTGAGGATTAATCGCACTCAGGGCAATCTGAAGGCATATAAGCGGGAACATACGGGCTTAATATAGTTATTTTTATTTCTGTTATTAGTAGTTATATTATTTTGTTTTATTTTTGGTTATTTTATTTTTGTTTATTTCGTTAAAACTGCAGTAAACCTTAACCCTATGTCTGACGAGATTCTCAGATATAGCGCGTTGTTTCCAGGATCGATTCGGACGAGTTTCTCCGTTTCCATATATCCTGGCAGAGATCTCTCTATTAGCGAACAGGAATTCTTGTTACGAGGTTCTAACCTGAATTCTGTTGCGCTTGGACTCCCTGAGATAAGACCGATAGCTTAGCTACCTATCAGGATCTTACTCTTATGTGTGTGCCTGCTTTAGACAAAGCAAGTTTAACACCACTTTGCGCTGCGAGCCAAGTGTGTGTGTAATTTGGAAATTGGGAGTCTCCAGTTCTTGAGACCCACCGTGGTTTCAGCATCATTTGCGACGAGATATAGTGCACTCACTATTTAGATCCGTCGCCGTAACGCGAGCGCTTCCTCGCTCCAGTAATAGTTTTAAGGGGTTAACCTGCGCAAGGCGCAGAAGGCCGCAAGCGGCATGTGCATGCATTAAACGTGTGTGACACTCATTGATCGTCGGCAACCGCCCAGCTATCTCTTTGGTTACGAGTGCAGTCTGCGAACGCCACTCTAACCACTTAGAGATCAGAGCCCTGAAGGCCTGCCTGACGCCGTTTTTTTTTTTGGTCACC
This sequence comes from Brienomyrus brachyistius, assembly GCF_023856365.1. NCBI lineage: Eukaryota > Metazoa > Chordata > Actinopteri > Osteoglossiformes > Mormyridae > Brienomyrus > Brienomyrus brachyistius. Next base: position 24,439,035 of record NC_064543.1, read on the forward strand.
AGTGACCCTACCCCTTAGGCTCACTTGCCTGGGACCCCCCACAAAGGGAGCAACGCCCCATTGAGCCTCTAGTGGTCAGTCATAGAACTACCACTCCATTTCGAAATTGCGCCTCTAGTGGTCAGGCATAGAACTACCACTCTATTTCGAAATTGCGCCTCTAGTGGTCAGGCGTAGAACTACCACTCAATTTTAAAATTGCGCTTCTAGTGGCAAGCCATAGCAGTGCCACTCCATTGAAATTGCACCTCTAGTGGTCAGCCATAGTAGGTAAATAACATCTGAGTTGGGTCTCTGGTGGTCATCTGCGGTAATACCAACACGCATAATTGGACACACAGGTTCTTGCCTGAAAGCCTTAATCAACTTTTTAATTAACTTGATTACAACACATTAACATCTAATTAGGTTATTGCTGCATAACTAATTGATGTTTTCAATTGAATAAGAATCACAACTCATTGGGTTTGATTTCTGTTTTATCTCTTTGATTTATTTTAGGTCTTATTTCACTTTAGGCTTTCATTCACTCCCTCTCCCACAACAAGGGTACTTGCATAGAAGTTCAACCATTATTAACAACAGTCAACATACACAATCACATCGGAGAGTTGTTTGGTTCTGATCAGTTGAGCTCTTCCTGTGCTAGGTGCCTACCATTCGCTCTCTGTTGGTTGAGCTTGTCTGTGACTCTGCTGTCACTGCTTACGATCATACAGTTTGTCAGAACCGAAGGGGAGTTCTCAGCAATTGGACGCCCAAAAGCGTGCCAGCCCGGCTGCACCCACTGACTCATTAAGGGCAAGGCTGACAGGTACCTCAGGCGGTCATTACAACTTTTGAGCAGGACCTCGTCTAGGGTGAGTTCGGAGAACGGCCCTAGCTTGGACTCTCACTAGGGTGGGTGATACCTGAAGGCTATTTTGCCAGCCTTGGTCGAGTCAGGTCTCAGGTAGTGCAGCCGATAAGCTGAGCCCCACCTGGGTTGTCTCAGTTGTGCGTACAGAATACCCCCTTCCAAGTTGACATTGCTGGGGATCGGGGAAGTGGGAGCCGGACTCAGGCCTGCTTGGCTGGGATTGAGCTTGTGGGACGTGCCCTGTTCAGGAGGGACACCTGACAGTGTTCAAACCTCTCCACCTGCATCACTAGCTTAACACCGCAACAATTCGGATAGGGACAAGTAAAGCAGAACCTGCTAGTGGTCCCCCTTCCGGTCAAAGCGGAGTTGTTCAACAGAGCCCAACCCAGGGGTAATCTGATCTGCAACAGCAAGCTAAGTTTGAATGCAGTCCCATTGCTTTTGAAGCTCTTGCTTCCCACTTTCTATTCCCAACTTCTCCTGTCATCTTCTGACACTGTCAGTAGTCACAGACCGACAATTTCCTGGATAAGGTTTTATCCTTTACCCCTGACTAGGGCATCTCTCCAGCCCTAGAGTAACTCACACTGTTCTAACCTGCAACAACTTCTCCCAGGGAGCAATTTTTGTTTGTTTATTTTGTCGTGGGTAACTATTCCCGTGGTTCACTACACCCTTCCAGTTACCCAGTGACAGGCCCCAGTTCTACTTTATTTTACTTTGTTGGTTTTATTTGTTCACCCAGATTTAGGTGTCAGGTCACCCACCTAGACAACCTCCAGTCTGAGTGTAACAGATTTCTGCGGCCACCCTGCAGTTGACCGAGTCACAATGATCCACATGGAAAGCCCCCTCAACCAGTGGAAAGATTTGGGTACCTGGCCTGATGTTGTGACTTCCGACTTCCTACCCAGTCGTGCCGATCTCATACGGTCCAAAGCAGCTAACCAAATTGAGGACGACATCGCTGAACTAATGGCCATGCCACCCACTCAGAAATGCGGGAGTAAAAGGCTAACCGAAGCACTCGGCTCCCTCGCACACAAACTTCTAGCCAGGTTGAAGACAAATGAAGAGGAAACGTCCTGTCTCCAGCAAAGGGTGCAAGCACTCCAACAGCAGGAGAGAGACACCCAACAACTTCTGGCTGAGACACAGAGAGATGCAGTCCAGGCCCAACATTGCATTGAGAACTTCAAGCAAGAACTCCAACAAAGAAGGTCTCTGTCCCATGAGGAAGAGGAGACAGAAGAAGGCACGATTCCTCAAACAAGCAAAAAGCTTCAACAGGCTTTGGAAGAGCTCAGAGCTGAAGCTGACCAGCAAGAACAGCAAGCCAGAGCCACCAAAGAGAACCTCGAAGCCAGACTGGACCAGGCCGAAACACTGTTCGACAGAGCCCACACAGAGCTCAAGAACAAGGATGCTCAGATCCAGGCCCTGGAAAACCATCTGGCTGAGGCACAGAGATGCCTGCACAAGCTGAATCACCAGCTAATCAGCTCCCAAGAACAGCTCACCGATGCCAGAACGAAACATCGAGCTGACACAGAAGAGATTGACCGGATGAGACAAGAACTAATACAGGCATATGAGGTGAAGTCAGAATTTGGAGCCTCCTACGATTCAGTGATGGCACCGACTTCCTCTCCGACAGTGCTGTTTCCCCCAAGGCACTCAGACCGCGTTCAAGGGACTTCTCATCGGGACAAGTTACCTCCTTGCCCATCACCGAACCTTGAGGAACCAAGCGCCTGGAAGGTCTCTCTCAAAGAAGGCACCCCAGATGAAACAGGTGTACTGAAGCGATACCAACACCGGGTTACCACAAAGGAGCTTGATAAAGTAGCTCGGAATATCGACATGTTTACGCCTAACCCCATGGGGGGCCACGACATTCATACCTACCTCCAAGACATTGACTTCCACCTCCAAAGACTGGACAATGTGATCAATGAGGACAGAGTCTACCTCATCAGGATCACATCCAGCCTGGAGGTCCGCAGCTTCCTGGATCGACAGCCCAGTCGAATCAAGGCCGACTCCAAGCTGCTACATGAAACACTGATTCAAGAGTTTGCTGATCCTGAGTCGGAACAAGGTATCAGTGTCGCCTTGGATGTCAAACAGAGCAGACAAGAGACTCCCCAAGCCTACTACAATCGCCTTCGTCGGGCATATTTTGGGTCCAAAAATGAGGCATACATGGAAGAAGATGCAACCTTCAAGGCTCTCTTCCTTCGGAATCTCCACCCAACCTTAAATCACTACCTTGGGCTCATGGCTTGTCCCCACACCATGACAAGTCAACAACTGCGAGACCTTGCAATCAAGGCATACCACAAACAAAGAGCAGCAGCCGAGAAAGCAACTAAAGCGACGGCAGTGCTAAATCTTGGCATTACAGACTCCAACCTGGCATTGGAAGGTGGCCACCCTCATCCGCAACCACCAATCCATGACCGAGGTGGGAGAGCAGCAATCCACAGTGAGCGTTACCCTGGTCCGCCGCCACAGCAGTTGAAGACCCGGCCAGACCGGTGGGAGGCACAGCGCTCTCTTAACCAAGGAAAACCAAGACCCACAGAGCCTTGGAAGAAGCGGGGAGATCGGCTAGGAAGCCAGTTCTCTAATTCAAGCTCTCCACCAAGTTCCCGATGGAATCGACCACGGAACTGGAAAGACAGGAGGAAAAGTTATGAACCAGACTTGAAGCCTGGACAAACCACGGAGAAAGATGAGTGGGTTCTACTCCAGTTGCTGCGTGATTTCTTTGCTCAGCATCACCTCAAGGGTCAAGAGGACTTTCGGAAGAAAGATTCAAAATGACTAGGACTGAAGCACAAAACACGCAGGACCCCACAATCCTCACCAGAACCCAAACCAGACAATGCCCACGGACTCCCATGGACGTCAGCCCCAAGCGACACTCAACAGCTATCGGCCTTCCCTACCAGAGATATTGGAACAACTGAAGATGTCCCACCTAAACTAGAAAAAGCTGCCGACTCAGGCCTGGTAAGAGCACCTGATGTTGCCGTCACCAACACAGAGCTCGATCAAGAGGATGAGCCCCCACCAGCACCTGACAACGCTGTCCTAGTTGTGTGCCGTGACTCAGAAGAGCACCACCCCTACTGTGGTGATGCCGCACTAATTCCTGGCCAGGCCCTTGTGCCACAGCTCCTGGGAGATCTGGTGGAAAGGGGGGTAGCCAAGAAATTCTACCTCTCCATCACCCTGGAAGATGTTCTCACGCTGGAGGCCCTCATCGACACTGCAGCAGACATCACCCTAATGTCAGCCAGTCTTTTCTGCCAAGTGCAGCACCTAGCCGCCCAGAAGAACAAAACCCTCCAGCCGAGGAAATGCTCTTTGGACGTGCAGGCGTATTCACCAGTGGGCACCAGGATGGATCACATGATACCCCTCAATTGGTCCATTGGTCCCATGAATGTAATGCACCCAGTATACATTTCCCAACTTGAGTCCATTCCTCTCCTCATTGGGAAAGATTTGCTGAACCGGTTCGAGCCGATGTTAGACTTCCAACGTCTGAAAATTTGGGCTCAAGTTATAGAACCACTGCCACTGTGGAAACCTGACGCAGCCACACGGGAATGTCAAACCCTGGCTGCATCCTCAGACCTCACTCCACACCCTGGAGAGTACCCAGCTGGAGATCAGAATCGTGACACGAGAGACCCATGCCAGCACCATGACTCCTTCCTGTGTAGGCTGGACCCTACCCCAGAATCCTTCAGCCCCAAGATCAGGAAAGGCATATGGCTCCAAGGCATGGAAGTCACAGATGTGGTAATGACCATGGGGATAGAAAAATTCCCGGTGACAAAAGGGACTGTATGTGACATGGAGCTTGTTGACAACCAACACCTGACAATCCATGCTATAACTGCCCAGCCTGACACAGTACAGTCACCCAGCTGCCACTACTATTCTCGGGAGGGACCAGCAGCACCCGGCATTTTGGACACGCCGACGCCAATAGAACCATCGCAACACCACTACGTTGATGAGAATGTCTCTCAAGACATGATCACCATTTATGTAGATGGATGCGCATTCAAACAAAAGGGGACCCTGAAAGCTAGAGCAAGCATTCTGGGGCTCAACGACGACCTCGTCCCACCACAACAGCTCAAGCTCTGTCCTCACACATCGCAGTATGCGAAGCTGGCAACAATCTTAATCGCCCGGGAGGTGGCCTCCGAACATGGAGTAGAGTACCTGCTGATCTGCAAAGACTCCAGCTATACACGTCTCAGCTTCATGTGCTATCTCCCTCACTGGACACAGAATGGCTTCAAGACATCAGGGAACAAGCCAGTCAAACACCATGACCACACGGATGCACTTGCCAAAGCAGGAGCACTGCATGGTGATTCATGGGAGTTTTGTCCCCTCCCACCCACCCACGCTGTCCAGATCGTCACCCGCAGTCACAGCCGAGCATCTGCCCCACCGCCAACGATTTCACTGTTGGAACTTTCCCCTCAGGTTTCCAACTCTGACATCGTCTCCCTCCAGCCCACTGATTCTGTGCTCAGCACGGTCTGCGATCACCTCCGCGACCCCGCTGCGAACTCGATCTCCACAACTGACCAAGAATCCCCTCCTGACCTCCATCACCTGATGACGGCTTTATCCTCTCTTCATCTTGCCGAGGGCGTACCTCTTCATGTCCCTGATGCCCACACTTCACCACGGCTCGTGGTCCCTCAGGCACAAAGGGGGGTCATGCTACTGTACGCCCACGACGCACCCTGTGCAGGCCACCGCAATGCCAAAACAACCTATGAGGCACTTAGTCAAGTAGCCTACTGGCCTAACATGTGACAGGATGTGACGGAATATGTGAAAGGATGTCTGGTCTGCTGCCAATTCCAACCAAAAGAAGGACAACTTTTCCAGTTCAAATCTCCCCAAAACCCCCAAGAGAGAAGAACAAAGAGGAAGGGAAGGAGAGAAGGTCACAGATAGGGTAGACCAATGTGGTGGGCTTGACTACTGATATCTGGGTGATCTTGATGTTTTTGTTTATCTGTTTGTTTGTTTTGATAACTTCTCATTTTCTTTGGTTGTTGTTTTTGGTAAGGACCTGGGGTGGCTCACGCGTGCCCGGGAAATTACTGAAGAGGATCCGGTTTTGCACTTTTCTTGTCACGTTTGTTTCTTTACAATTGTCCTCTGGCCGAGAATTGTTGCCACTATATCTTTTTCCTGTCCCCTTTGCACAAGGGTGCACCACACTCCGAATCGGTCTTGACTCACCCCCTCACTCCTAATCCGGTCCTTATTTTCTATCCCCTTACCACTAGGATGACGCTGCCCCGCTACTAGCGTAACTCAGCCAGGAGGGATGAGGCCCCAGTCCAAGAGGGCATCCCCTGGGCCTCCGTCAGGCATTGTCTTCCGGGAACAGCCCGGTCTCTTGATTACTAACTGTTGTACCCACATACAGCGAGTATTCGTCTGACGATGTCGACCGAGCCCATTACCTCCATGAGAGACCCCAAACTAGTGGGACAGGTGTCCGATGGACCCAGGATGCCATGCATCATGCTGCCGTGAACACTACCCACATGTTGGAGCAGTTACCCAATGACCGTGAACCAAGTTGAGTCCAATCGACTTACAAGAGGTTCCTGGACGCCTTGCTGGGAGCTGCAGCACCCTGTTCGACAAAGGGATCACCACTCCTTGCTGTCCCAGAAGCCAGGAGCCAGCCTTTGCGCCTCCTCCCTGTCCATCCAGTCACTGTACCACCCAGAGTGCCGAAAAACGGGACCTTTCATGTGCCTCGTTGCATGTGGATGATCCTGTTTCAACTTCCGTCGCCTGAATGATGGCAATGCCATCATCAGCCGAAAGGGGGGATATGTAGGATCACACATGCACATATCACAAAGCTTAAATTCCAGGTGGCCTGAGACAAGGCCTACCCTGGTACGAGAAGGCACACATCGACCTAGGCCCCAAAGGGGGGTTTGTGACCCCACACACATAGATAACCAGGGAGGCCAGCACTCCAACTTTTATTGCTCAAAGTTTTAACGACCTACAGACAGCAGAGTGGACCCCAAGGACAGGGGTCCCTCGACTTGGCACACAACCCCCTCCCCAGACATCCTGCCTTACATACCACTCACCGAACAGACCAACACCCCAAAGAAAGTTTCTTTTAAGTTTGGCTTTTGTATATCTGTATATGTATTTACTCTTGACTACTAGTCTTAATATACAGATATGTACAGGTTATGTTCGAATGTGTCTTAACTTTTGGAGATTCTTTTTCTTTGTTTGACAAACCTTCTCCCCCCCCTTTTTCTTTGCCACATTCCTCGGCAACCCTTATCTGATCTTTGTATTCTCCCATGCCTATCTAAGGGTAAGATGTGCTTATGACATATAATATAATGTCTGTATAAAGGGTAATATCTGTTGAGGTACAACCTAAACCACCTGTACCATATACTGGTGTGAGTAATAGAACATAACATAATAGCATAATATAAGTAATCATTAATTAATCATCACAGATGGTATTTGGTGTGAACCGCTGGGCTGGTACGGCATGTTTGGTATCAAACCGAAGGAAAATCACTCCAGTTTCCAAATCTGGTCAATGGTTACCACAAAAGTGGATATATCAAAAGTTACACCAGCCTAATGAAAATCACCATTACCAGAGAAGTCAGTCTGGTCATAAATCCCAAAAGGACTGATACCGACCCCCTTCCGAAAGCCCGCCAAATGGATGGTCAGCCATTGGTCCAGGACTCGAATTCCTGGTCACTCCTAATCACGAACCTTATGCTATAAAACCTGGCATCTCAGAACAAAGCAGAGAAGAAAATCAGCAGAAAGAGGAAAAAGGGAGAAACAGGGAAGAAAACGGAGAAACAAGCAGCGTTCTTAAAGCCCGTCGGTGAAGACCCAAAGAACTGCAACTCAGCCCAAGCTTCACCAGAAGAAAGAACCGGAGGGACTCCACTCCAACAACCGCTGCAAACACCGCGCCTCCCTGAGAGCCATCACCCATCAGCTCATCAGCCACTGCAACCAACTGCAAAGACCTCCCTCTTTCCTGCATCCAAGTAAACCAACTTCCTTTCCTTTCTAACAACCTGAACTGTCCTGTTCACCTGCTATATTCCTTTAGGTTTATAATCCTTACAAACTGCTTGCTTTGCAGAACAGTTTTTCCCTTTTCAGGTTAATCATTTTAAATCTGGTCATTGCATTTTCATGATTACATCGTTTGTGTCTATTCCGTTATTTCATGTTTATTGTTTGTTAGGTGTAATGTCTGTCTTATGTTAGTTGTAGGAATAAATGCATGTCTTTTTACACAACTTCAGCCTCCGTCATTGAGTGCTCACAATAGTCCCTGCCTCTGTGCGATCTGGCTACTACGCTCTGAAACCTCTAAACTCGCCTGAAATATCGCGAGACTCTCTCTCATCGGCCGTGAGGGGAACTTCGCTACCGATCGTTTACATTACCTGGTGACGCAGCTCGCTGGACGAGCCCACTAACCCAGGTTATTAAGCGATACTGGTTATTAATGAATCCCATTTAAGTCTCACATTAACAGATATCGGGGATTCACAATTGAGTTTGGAGGAGCCGACCATTCGGCATAACAATTGGTTAATAATCAGCATTAAATAATAATTAATTAAAAGTTAATTAATTTCAAAACATATTGGTGGAGATATTAAAATATACCTGAGCTAATAATTCCTACACTGTTTACCTGCAAAATGCCTTCAGGTGCAACACCAGTCCACCACACAGATCATTTTAATTTTATCTAGGGAGACTTTATGAACTCTAAACAGCAAGCAGGGTCATACATCAATGCCAGCACAATGCTATCAGCCTGTGATGGCGACCAAATGCTCTGTGCTTTGGCTATACGGTTGACACCACGCACTTAAAATCCCTTTGACATTATCACCTCGAGCTGAGAAAACCATATTATAAGTTCCCTTCTCCAGCCTCCTGCCATTATCAATCTGTGACTCTGTCTGTCTTTGAGAGGGTTTGATCCGTGGCCTGCCAGGCCTCCTTCTGGCATAGAGCCTTATGAAGCAGAGCGCAGAACACGAAGCCAGTGTCGTTTTGGAGGGAAACACCGGACGCTCAGCTTTATTCTCGATTAATATCACAGACCAGCTTCCGGGTATGCTGCTCGATGCAAAAAAGAATAATAATAATTTTCACATTTTAAAAACGTCCAGAATGACAGCAGTGTAAGAGGAACAGATGCGACAGGTACTACACTATAAGGAATGGCACACCTGTCTGCATTGCCGGCCAGTATAACCGGACTCTGCACTTCCTGGAAAGGCACTGATTATTACCTGTACCCAGGAGCACAAAAGTCACTCAGTCGCATTAAGAACCGGAGGCCTGACAGTATTCTCACCGAACACAGGCAATACATGTGTGAAACCAAAACAGACATTGCTCTGTGAATTATATGCAGTAGTGCATATTTCGTGCTGTCTTAGCTACACAAAGTTCATCTTGCAAACAGCATTTTTACTGCATTTGCTCATTAAAAAACATTGAAGGGCTTTGATTTGAAGGAAGTAACAAGTAGATTTTTTATAATGAAAAATATATGTAGGTGTACTCTGTCATGCCCTGCTCGTCGGCTCCTCCTGTGTGCCACGCCCCCTGCTTACCCACGTGTGTTTCCCGGATTGTACCCAGCTGTGTCTGCTTATTTTCAATCAGTCCTGTGTATTTAAGTCCTGGTCTCCCCGGTTTCCCTTGTCCGTCATTGATGTCAGTTATCGTGCTACGTTTCCTGTCGGATCTCTTAATAAAACCCCTTGTCAGCCCTGAGTTCGCCTTGTCTGTCTGTTCCTGTCGGCCGACCCGCACGATCGCCGCTTCGTCAGCCTGCGATTGTGACAGTACTCCTTGTGTATAAAACATTGACCTCATCTTACAGGGTGTGGCAGACTCAATTCAAATTCCAATGCATGAATGAAATGGGACACAATTCATAAATTCTGACACCAACATGCCAGGAGTCGCACCCCAAAATGCTTCTCAATTTCTCAATCATTTTTTGACGTTCAAGCACAGTTCCTTAACCACTAAGCGACCCAGCCTGTGGCTGGCAGAAGTCCATAGAAGGTGTCTGTTAGGACAGCTAGAGCCCTAAGGTGCTGACTCTGGGAGTATTTGATTAGACTCAGGTGCTTTACTAAGCCAGCCGCAAAGTCATTTATGCCAGAAATGTCATAGTGTTACAAATGTGCCTGTCCTGAAGACCATTAAATATCCTTCAGAGGATGTTTTGCTTTGATGGCCAGGACAGGTTCACGCCTCACGGCTCTGATTTAAAAGGGTCGTACATGCTGCTTAAAGGAAGTACTGAGGATGAACGGACTTTATTATAGGCCATTAAAATGTGGTTTGAAGCATTCAAAGAAAGCTGTCTCCCACAACATTTCACGCTATAGGCTCTATATTAAAGCAACTGAGGAAAAACCTGGATGAGATCTGGATGCAAGAATTAAAAATTTCTTTTCTAAATTATCTAACTCACAAGCTGTTCTGGGAAAAAAACTGATTATCTCTAAAGCATCTGTCAAAAAGTCTGTCTGTGTGTATTTACGTTATATACATGCATTTACAACGTATCTTTCTGGTGAAACATTTTTTAAAAATGTCACTAAAAAAAGATATACAGTATATATAATAAAAAGTACAGTACACAACACAATGATTTTTTTTTCACTATTTCATATTTTTTCATTATGTTTTAATCTCTTCCACAAAAGTTGAACTGAAGGTTTTTTGCATTGTTCTGTTCCATTAGCTATATATTTATGTCTAGCAGGGGAGAGGAAAAATAAAACTGTGGCCACCAGAAAATACAAATGCATCCTCTTTGCAAAACCTGTAAAGTCAAGCATCACTCAAATTGAACTGGCCAGTTCACAAGATGCTCACTATAAAGGTTTATGCATGGGGTACTCATGCAGAAATTAGGACATGCGATTCACTGACAATAGTGCTGGAACGCTGGTTTCTGAAATACCACTAAATTGAATACATGGTTATTAACCAAACATTTATATATGCAAAGCATCTGGACACCACACATACACAACTGGTGCATAAAATATAAAAGGAATATAGCAGTCTTCCCTTTTCAAAGAAAGCCGATTCTCAAGTATTGGTGTGAAACACAAGCATGATACAAACACACGGTATCTAATTGTTAGATCATCAGAAGCAAGGGCTGGAAAAGTGTTTAAAATTGAAAGCAAGAGAAGAAACTAATAATTTTAATTTTGGCCATGATTATGAGGATAATTATAACAGCATAATAGAAAAAAATTCAACACTGATCATGAGCTTGCTCTGTCAACAAGGATAGTTAGAAGCTAAATCTGTTAAGTGAAATAGGACTCACAGCACTAAAAATACTTAGTAAAGAGTATAGGTAATATAATTTGTAGTGTGTTAATGACTGTCTGGAGATTTACCAAGAACGGGCTATTTCCCTTCTTCCTCTCTGTCTAAAACATGGTTACACTGTGGACTGGACTCTAGTCCAAACCGTGATCAATGGCGAAGAGCACAAGGGCACTCCTGTTTAGAAAACAGATAAGCTCAGCTTGTTCCAGGAAGAGCCTATTCTAGATATGGTAATTGTGGGGTAAAAAGGATCATAACCTTACAGAGAGAGTAACACAGCAAAGACTCTTTTCAGACCTATGATGGGATGAGATATATAAGGATAAATTGAATAAATATTATTGTAGCAAATGTAAGGTTTACTGTATCTTTTCTATACAATTATGTATCGCAACCAACTTTATAAAAAGTAAAACGTGTTCTTACAAGAAAAAGTCATGAATAAACCACTGTCATTCCAGGACATAATTCAGAAAACACATACACTTCGCATTCTTAGTTATCAGCATCTTGGCCGTTTTCTAATAATTTAGAATAATTTATGAGATTATCGATACCATAACGAACACTGCCATACACTGAATGGTATAACACCTTTAGATGCTATCCAAACTGCATTTGTGGTCCTGCTTCATAAATCACAATACTGGGGGGACTGGACCAGGGTGGGGGGAAGCCTGTGCAAAAATTCAATACCAGTATAAGTCAAACCAGAATATCACGTAAAGTTTGACACATTGCTATAAGTGTAACTGCTATAATTACAAAACCAAGTCTGCTCTTGGGGTGATCATTGCACAGACACATATTCAATCAGTTGAGCATAATACCAGGTCTAATATACTGCGCTGCACAGCATTATAGCTTATTCTTGACACAAAGACGATAAAGCGATGTCATAGTGTACCTGGAGCCTCCAGGTAAACACTTAGTAAGAGTTTAATAGGTGCTGATGAGGTAAGAGTGAGCTGTTATCATTACTCATCTTTTCTATGGGGTCTTTGGATAATGATCCCAAAGCTAAAGTGATTTAATTGTTGAGTCTGAGGTTGCCTCTACTGCACTACTTTTCATAATCCGATTATCTCCCCTTCATACCCTTCAATGTTTTTTTTTTTTTTTAAATCAACATCCCCTTAACATAATTCCTGCTTGAAAATAGGGTTGCCGATTATGATCAAAAACGAGCCATGCATCAAATTTGTTTTTTTCTAATTAATAATTATTTTGTGATACGGTTCTACCTCAGTCTCAAAAAATTTGCATAATATGTAATTACTGTTTAATAAAGCCTAAAAGTCACCTAGAATATCTGTCGTTTTCAAATGTATGAAAACACTTTTTCTATTGTAACTGTGTAACTTGTAAAATCATGTTCTAATTTCCATTTTTGTGACTGTCTAATAGACTTAAAAACATTGCATTGTCTCTTAAATGGCCTGTCAATGAGATATGACAAATCAACCAGCTTTACTAATTATCCACCAGAGATAAACAGCATTAACCTAAATATAATTTTAAGCTGAGCTTCACTGCCTAAGCAGTTGAGTAATTCCTCACATATATTCAGTCTCTGGTAGGTCCACACACTTAGAATCATGTATGGAAGACTGAACAATTGACCCTATGCAAATAAAACATGTTTCTTCCCATGTACCTTCATCAAAAATAACTTCCTGGTATCCTGCTTCATTACTGAGTGAATGTGAAATGCAAATACTGCCCTGAACGACATGGAAAGGCTGAAAAGGTGCAGTGTTGCTGTATCGTGAAAAAAAAAAACACCAGGACTCCACATCTCACTCCTTTTTGAATGACAGTTAACACACAGCCTTTTGAAACAAGAGGGAGATAAAAGCAAGAATAGAGGTGCAAGGCACTTAAAAACTGTGTTTCCAACAATACTGTCCATCGCGTATGCTGTCTAACACAGCACATCTGGCTGGTATTAAACTCTCCAAGGTATTATGATAGCATACAATGCAGGGGGGAGTAAGATGAGCCGTGAAAAAGGGAGACATGTAAAGGACCGGGCACGCATGCTGCCTGTCAATCTGTGGGGCCGTTTTGGCATTTCAATCACGGCATGTCTTCCACAGTGTGTGCTCTACATCAGCCAAGCAGCACCTGTGGAGCTCCCGAACGCCCCCATCTGTCACCCCTCCCAAGCCAACCCACATGTTTTTCTGACAGCCGGCCTGAGCAGAGGGGCCAGTGGAGGTATCTGAATGACCCGTCAGTCAGCCAGTCAGTCAGTCGGGGGGGGGTCTTTCCTCCACCCCCTCTTAATAATTCAACTCTTTCATGACAGCGGTCAGGAAGGTGTAAGTGCTCTTTTCTGCTTTCTTGTCTAAATGCTCCACATTTAGTCAGAGTGGGAGCGCCTATTATGACCGTGGATAAATTCCATTTTTACATGATTATTCATCAACGAGTGGGACCTGAAAATGCAGTCGATCCACCTCCAGACCGGCAGATTCTTGTTGAAAGACCTCAGTGCTCTACTGAAAGCATCCTGACAAGACCCCAAGACGTAGAAGCTCCACAGGACCTGGTTCTACAAATCACGCTCGACTCGGCAGTGCCAGTTACTCCTTCTCTACAGTATGTCAATCCCTGAGTAGTCTCTGCCACCACGGCCCAAGACGACCCCAATCCTCTGCTTAATTACACGGCAGTCTCAGCTCTGCAGTGTGACTAGGCACTGCTCTTAATTAGAGAAGTCTTCAGTAAAACACGGTAGTGGCAGGGTGATGACTCTTGCCTGTATGAGTGCTACTGTACTCCACTGCTCACTATTTCTGTGGTGGAATTAGCTAGCTAGGAGTATTTTGGCTTGAAAGGTGGTAATTATCAATTTTTCACTCAGCACCCTCGGAGTGCTGCCACACTTTAACAAAGGTCTCCTTTTTATTTGTTTCACTCACCTTAAGTTTCTGTGTTTTGTCACGTTTGCATAAAGGCCATTACCATTTGTTATCCTTCGTGGCTCCGAATGTGACCTTCAAGTATATCACATATATTAGATTCATCAAAGCATATTCTGTGCAAGAAATGCTTCAAAAATTAATTGTGTCTCGCATTTATGTTAAGTGGAATTGAAAAAGGAAAATAAAAACCAGTACAATGTTACACTTATCAGTCAATAAGTGTAATAAGTGTTATCAGTCAATCACAACTAGAAATGAAGTCCAAAGATGGTGATTCAGCAGCTAAGTTACATATCTGACCTGCATGCCAGATTTATGTAGGTGAATACAGCAGGCCCTCCAAATTTGTGGGTTCCACATCCGCAGATTCAACCAACCACGGATCGAAAATATTCAGAAAAAAATGTTCCAAAAAAGTAAAATTTGAATTTGCTACATGCTGAGCACTAACTACACAGAATCCATGAGAATGAAGTGTAGTGGCAGCCTGCCGCCATTCCACAGATCCTCATTCTCTCTCCAGCACTCGTTGTTCGAGCAGCGTTCGCTTCACATCTCATTTCTTCGCTGCTTGGGTTGTGTGCACCCTTTGTTTCTATAAAAAAATGTCCCCTAAAAAGCAATTAGGTGCTTTCCACCGAAGTTCAGGAACTTGGGCTGTCCCGACTGTGAATTTTTGTAGTTCCTGTCTACTTTCATGCGTTGAAACCATGACCTTTATGCTAAATAAGCATGGGAGATGCAATAAGCTCATAGGTTAAGTGCACACGTAATATCATTAATGTATTAAATGTAACAGATATATAAATTCATTCTGCTCAATTTTTGCTCTGCTACTATACTTTTATCTCTATGCCCTGTACTTCTGTGTAATTTTCCCAGTTAGTGCCAGGGCTTGTGGTCAACCATGCACCAAGTTTATCACTATAAGGCCCACCCCAGTAGTTTATGTTTGAGTGAAGAGTACCTACTCCAGAGTAGGGACAAACAATAAGGTTCCGGGACTACCTTTAAGCAACTACAGTCAAGCTGAGTTCCTGCAGTGGGAATGCGACAGTACTTCCTAGTTCCTGAAAAAAATTCTGTTTCCATAAAAAAAAAAGTCAGGAGGAAAGCAGCCATTAAGTGGTCAAAGCAATCCCTCAAAGGCTAGGGTGGAGTGTTAAGTGCTACCTCATTATTCCCAAATCATGCAGTACAACAACTAATTACATTGAATTGGGTATTATAAATAAAATAGAGATAATTTAAAGTATATTTATTAAATGCTCCTAGTCATGTAACTCTGAAATTACACAGATTCATTCACTGCACATGCAATCAATCAAACTATCCATCTTCATTAAGGTTGCCACTTTTGATTTTAAGAGATAAGGGAGGTCACTCCCAACCCACTCTGAAAAAAAATTTGGTATAACACAGGTTACGTTGTTGTAATGTTGTTGTTCTGTGCACTTTATAGTTCGTCCCGTCCTGTATTGTTTGTGTAATGTACGCAAGGGACAGTAGGAAACGTAATCTCGATATCTTTATATGGCTAGTACATGTAAAGGAATTGACAATAAAACTCTCTGACTCTGACTCTGAACCTCTCCTGGTTCATAAGTATAAAATTTGCTGGGGGGGGGGGTCAATCTTGCAGTGCAAAATTATGAAACTAATTCCATCCCACATTGGTTTAAAACTGAACACTCACGATAAATTTCGCCTAACTAAAATACTGTAATGAAATAAAAACATTAAAAGACTACCTTTCATGTTCTACCCATCTCTCCAAAAAAAAAAAAATGACACAATTAAATTCCCGACACGATAAATTTTGCCAAGTTCACCATGGTACTTTTCCTGTGCAGGGAGGGTAGCGATAAAAAATAAATAAATAGAAATGAAAAAAAAACAATGTATATTGTCATGCCCGGCTTGTACGCTCCTCGTGTTTACCACGCCCCCTGATTACCCACGTGTGCTTCCCTGATCGTCCTCAGCTGTGTCTGATTTATTTTGATCAGTCTCGTCCATTTAAGTCCTGGTCCTGCTTGTATCCGTTGTCCGCCATTGTGGTTTCGGTGTGGTTCATGTTTCCTAGTCTTGACTCCCTGAATAAACCCCATAGTTTACCCCGATCTTTGCCTGTGTGCCCGTTCCTTCACCGCCTGCCCGCACGATCGCTGCAAGGTTCCGCACCGATCGTGACAGTATATAAACTTTATTATACTACGGGACCGTTGAATGCTTGAATCTGATTGGCTGACGAACGTTCTGAGGTGTGCAATTATTTTCAGATAACCGCACGGCGAACGTAGTTCCAGGCAGCTCTCTTGACCGCATTACAGTTCCATATCACTTCGCATAGTTAACTGTAATAACGGACATTAGCATACAGTACCTATACAGCACACAGGACTAACAAAAACAACAACATGACAGACGATTTTCCGAAAGTAAATTTTAATATTTACGGTGAATATGAAACTTTCAACAACTGGGCTGCAGCAGTATTAGTTAGCCTAGTGTACCAACTTAAAGGCTACACATGACATTTCTCACTAGCGAGGTAATAACAGCGCTGCATCTTAAAGCAGACTTAGTTTAGAGACGGTGCTTCAGAACACTGTTGAGGGACACACAGAGGTAGCCTAATTCATACAAGCTCTCTCTCTCTCTCTCTCTCTGTTTCTCTTTCTCTATGTCTCTCGCTCTCTTTCTAATAACTTCATTATTAACTGCATTAGTCTGCTATCAACGGCTCAAGCCTCCATTGCCAGCTTTAAAATGACGTTTTTGGAACTAGCAAAAGAGTCGTTGGATGAGATGCGGAAGAAATAATCCTACTCACAATAGCGATTTAAGTAGAAAAACCGGACGAATCCCTTGAAATATATCATCTGATCGATGTCTTGATGTGTGGCAACCGTAGTATAAGCGGAATAATTGACTCCGGACCGTTGAATTATTAGAAAATAATGCACACCCGAGGTGGTAATGCGGCCACGACGCGAAGCGGAGTCAATTATTCCTTACTTATAGAATATTCAGAAAATCATCTCATGCCCCACAGTTTCAGAATCACTGACCTGTAAAAATTTCTTAGGAAGGTTGCAAAAATAATCCATGGAATAAACAGATGGCTGTGCTTGCAAGATGGCGGTTGCAAGAATGATCTATAAAATAGTTTTAGAGTTACTGTATGCAAAAGACTGAGGGTGTTTCCCAATATGTGTATTCCCAATATATACTTATATTCTCCTGTACCCGTTTTACATCTTCCATTGCCAAAGACCAGTTCCAATACTAAGAACAGAAGAATTCTCAGATATTGTTCGTGCTCTGCCACAAATATTAAGGATACATTGGCTACATCCTTGCCAAACGAGACCAATCCCATGATTGACTGTGCCCTAAGTTTGTTCTTGGGAGGCAAGTTAGCAAGACTACAAATACGAACTTTGCCTTCTTGGTACTGAGAAAAACCCTGAGTGTTTTCAATATAATGTTTGTGTAAATCAGTAATTAGATCCATCAAATACTTTTTGACTTATCACATTCACAGTATTTAATGTTGTCTGCTTTCACCTTCCCTTTTGGGCAACTAAGCAGGGATGCCTCGACATTGAGACGATCTATCTCAAAATTTAATCAGTTATCAGTTCCAGTCTGTCACCTATACAATGCCTCGGCAAAGTTTGAAAAACAACCATCAAATGTTTTTTGAGATATCGTCTTAACATTGTCATTAGTGGTGGAGGACCAGTCCCAAAACCATATGTATTCCCTCGTCAAATATAATACTACGGAGTAAATATACAGTATGAAGTGGATCATTTTCTACCCACTCACGTAGACATACATACATGAGTGTATCCATGCTTATATTGGTCTGTGTGTGCATTTGTCTGTGTGTGTGTGTGTGTGTGTGTGTGTGTGTGTGAGGAGTATTGGGGTGGGGAGACCATTTGCAGCAGTGTGTCAGAGAAAGGAGCTCCCTGCAGACCCCAGGACAGTGTAATTGTAACAAGCACAAACAAATGTTTGTGGTGTAGGAGCCTCCTCATAAGTCAGCTGTAATAGCTGCTGACTGGGGTCCTGCCGGTCGGCGGGCCGCCAGTCTGACAGGCATCTCCGTGCCTGCACTGCTAACAGGTACAATGGCTCCCAGTGGATCATGGGCCCAGCCAGCCACTGGCAAAAATACAGCCATGATTGAGACATACACAACCATGGTGGCCTCAACAATCAATTAACTACCCCCGACACTTCCCCTCACTCATTCTCGACAGCCCACTCCGATTGTGTAGGAGTGCGATCTACCATGATGCCACTAATTACATTCATCACGGGCATGTAACACTGAGGGTATTACTGATCTCCCACATACAACTATGTGCCCACTGCCCAGGGAAAATATGAAAGGACCTCAAGGGTAAAAAAGAGCCATTTTCTATCCCATGTGCCCTTCTGTCAGGATTTAAATTCACTTTTGTGCTGGCACAGACTAAAGTAATATATGAAGCAGAATAAAATCAATACCTCAACTGGCCCAGATTCAGGATAAAGACAGTTCAAAGGTTACAATGGAGATATTTTCCCTACAAAGCTCTGCATCTTTGATACAGAACATTTCCAATCATTTATCTTTGTTCCTCATCATGGTTTGTGACTGTACACTCTCTTTCACACCCTGGGGTATTCTGTTCTGTGTTGTCAATTGTGGTTGTCCCTTTAAAATACCTAATGAGTCATATTCTTTTTGTTAGAATATTGACCTTAGTGATGCTTTCACATAATGCTGCTTTGTGATGGAGTAAAAAAAACTATGTAAAATATAACCTGATTAAAAGTTTCATGAGCCAACTTATTCCAGGACTAATAATGCAAGTCACTGATTATTTTTCAAACAGCACAATTGCTTTTGAATTGAATGAGCTGCAAGTTGACTCACGTCCAAGCTCAACAATCAGCCTGTTTGCGCTAACCAACCTCTACCACACACTGCCAGCAAAATCACTGTCTTCCTCATTTGTTCTTCATTAATATGCTGCATAAATACATTAAAAGGAATTGAAAAGCATGAATCCAATTAGTGCTCCCAGGCTGAGCAAGAAGGTCAAGTGAGTTGGTCTGCAGGTGGGCAATAGTTCAGCGACCTGAGGGGGTTGGACTAAGAGCCTGCTGCTTCCATTTCCCAAAATCATAAGGATGTTGAAGCTTGGAACCAATTCTTATTTAAGAAGTCTCCTTTATTCTCTTTATTCCAGAAGGTTTACATGCATTATTCCTCTCACAAATGACATGTTGCAGAAGACAACTAAGCAAGTAAAAGAGTTTCGCCTTGAACTGAGAATAGCACAGCGCAGGCTCATTACAAACCATGAATTTCATCCACTAGGATTGCAAAGCGGCAAAGCCTACATCAGCAAGTCCATAAAATCTTTAAGGACTGCATCACAATCTCTTCCCTGCTAGCCAGGAACATGTGAAAAGTGCACACAGGGAGATCACCTACAAGTTTAGGAATGGAGGACTCACCCTGGTTTCTGAGCCCAGTGACCTCCTAGCACTGCTCATTAAATGTTTGTGCCTCTTCATTATTTATGCCAAGCAAAAGGAACCTATCTGTTTATTCACTTTTAAAGAATGCCAAGGGATGCTCTCAGTCTGTTTCCTTGGTTGGAAGAAATACTCCTTCGAAACTCTCTATCCACCAAGAACCTGAAAAGGTCAATCCTACTTCATAGTCACAAGTAAATGCCACCTTTTCTTCTGATACATGCCACAGCACAATGGCATTTCAGGGATCAGAAGAAAAGGTTAAGATATTCCTATAAATGTATTCATGGCAGTCTGAATACTTGGTGGATCAGAGTGACAATTGAGCTTGGGGAGTTAAAAGTTTTCTGCAGCTTATGAAGCCCGTGATTTAAAACTGTGCTGGCAGAAATAGTAAATGCAACTGTATATCTATATTCATTTATGTATGAGGAGCTGCAGCATCAAAGATCCGGAATATTAAGGGATAAAATGTTGTCTGTGTAAATGGATTAATATGAAAAACAAATGTTCAAGTAAGTAGCGTAATCCCATCAAGGAGGAATAAAGGTTGTTCATCAAAATGATATGAAAATTTACATACAAAAACTACCTGAATTACAAAAAAAAAGGAAATGGATGTTAATGCATTAAACATCAGCATCAGTTATCTATTTCATGCTCAGGCAAA
Organism: Brienomyrus brachyistius; assembly: GCF_023856365.1. Lineage (NCBI taxonomy): Eukaryota > Metazoa > Chordata > Actinopteri > Osteoglossiformes > Mormyridae > Brienomyrus > Brienomyrus brachyistius. Next base: position 24,459,514 of record NC_064543.1, read on the forward strand.
CAGAATCAGAATGCATAGCACAACAAAACCAGATCCAAACCAATAAACCACAACTCCGTACTGCATCGTTGTCATACGCATAGATAAGAATATATTGCAAGACTAAAAGAAAACATTTTTATTTGAACAATTTTAATATATAAAAAATATATGAACAATTTTCACTGTTTCTGTAATAGTGACATTAAAGATCTTTCTTATCTTTTTAGAACAAAGATAATAAGGGAATCTTCCCGATGAACTAGGTAAGACACTTGGTCAATTTTCAAAGTTTTTAATGACATCATCAGTGCAGATTTATGAAATGTAAATAAAATACACTGTACATATAATTTTACAATGACCTGTATATCAAAATCAAAGTGGGCAATTGTGATGCAGATGGCCCATAGTGTGCCTTGTGGCCTTTCCCCACCTTAGCGGAAAATGGCAGTGGGTGCTCAGTCATGTACAAGTTAAGGGCAGGTAAACCTACAATTTAAAGGTGCATTTTTTATACTGCAATGTGCAGTTGGTTTATAATGCAATGAACTATAAATCACTCATAGCACTGTTGGACCCCTGCTTACAGAGCAAGAATTGCTAAGATCAAAATGCACTCCAGTTGAAAATAATCTTCAAAATAACGATGCCAAGCTCAGTCAATCATAGTGGTGACAACCAAACCAATAAATACAATTTGAACTGACTCACTTTTTCATCACCAAACCTTCCCTGAAAAAAACTGACTTTTCATAGTGCTGTTTAATTCAAATTTAGATCAGATTTTGCCTAGCTAGCTTGACATTTTTTTATGAAGACTGAGTAATGACCCTTAATTACATAAATAATTTACCCTATTTTTAATTTTCAATAGTACAGGATATTTTTATTTCCTGTAACATTAATGCCAGGCAATTATACAGACCATATTCATTCAACCAATTTAGAAACAGGTAATTTATTGAGAGTATTGTGATTTCAATGCTGGGACAGAAAATTAGTTAAGTATATTACTATTATTTCTGGAAATTTGCCTTTCGCTAGAAACTACCAAAAATGTTACAGCACTCTGGGTAACACTTTACATTAACTGCACTTTCATAATGTTTTTATATTGCATTCATAAAACGTTCAGTACACCTTCATAATGTATTCATTTAGTCTTCATAAAACATTCATAAACATCATGCATGTATACCTTTACATCCTAACATCCCTTAACAGCTGTAATATACATTATTAACAAACATTATATAATAATAACAAACATTATAATTGTATAATCATGTAATGTTTGTTATTAATGTATATTAAAGCTGTTAAGGGATTTTAGGATGTTGAAAGGATTGTTTAGGATGTATTTGCATGCTGCTTATAAATGTTCTATGAATGCATAATGAATGCATTATTAAGGTGCACTTAATGTAAAGCATCTTCCAGAACTGCAGCAGAAGAAGTAGTGAAGGTTTATATCTGTTTGGAACTGTTTCAGAACTGTTACACCACCAATACACACAATGTAGCTGAAGATAAAGCGAGTACTCAGGTATATTACACTTGGTATGATATCTGTTATGTTTAGGTCTCCCCACACTATGTCATCAGCATACTGCTTTTCAGGAATACAAGTGCTGTGAGCACTTTATGCTTTAATGGTACATGATGGGGGGGGGGGGTGATGCTGTGGCAGTGTGGTTAGCACTGTTGCCTCACACCTTTGAGATGAGGGTTTGAGTCTCCACCACCACTCCCATGTGTGGAGTTTGCATTTTCTCTGTGTGTCATCATGGTTTTTCTCTGGATACTTGTTTCCCCCATGGTCCAAAAACATGCTAAGGTGAATTAGAACTAACGAACCATGTGAATGGAGTGTGTGCCCTGTGATGGGTCAGCACCACATCCTGGGTTGTTCTCTGACTTGCACCAATAGCTTCCAGGATAGGCTCCAGACCTAGTAGCTACCATCAGCAAACATAACATCATTCATTTCAAAATATGCCTCAATAGTTTCACTCATGCACATAGATAACAACGTGTAACGATCTAACGTTTAAGATGTTTAGGCGCGATAACCCTCATGTTCATGCACAGGACAGGGGAGGGGAGATGGGGGAAGTGGAAAGAAGGAGGTGTGGCTTCAGGGGGATGCCTGAAGCGAGGGGGTGGACACACATTGGGGGTGTTGTCTGGCTCAATCTGAGCCACTTTCTATTTTCCCATTTACAGTCAGGGCTGCATAGACGCACTGGTGTTTTTCTCCAACACACAGGTTGCGGATTGTAAGGAGAAATTTGCTGAATTTGTGAAGATGTCATATTTTGTCATCAAGACTGCAAAATACTAGAGTAGCACTGCTTTTGAAAATACTATCAAAGTACAGTACTCAGCAGTACGTCTGGACAGGATAAGAGTATGAAAAATGAGATACCACCCAAGCCTAAACTGACCCTGTTCATCAGTTGTCCCCAATGTTCCCCAAAACCTTAAAAAATAACTCTGACTGTGTCTCTCTGGAGACCAAGGTCTGCAATAACTAACTAGAAAAGGGGTGTCTGGGAAAGACAGCATTTTATTCCCCAAACAACAGCGATCAGTCTACCTATCTAATCTCTACTCGTCTCACACTAACCAACCTGTACAAGTACTAGAAGTACTGGATGGATGACATGGAAATCTGCAGTTTAACAAGACCTGGTGCTGTAGGAAACAACAGCATTATATTCCCCGGACAACCCTGTCATTTGGACCAGTCATCTAATCTGTATTCGCGCGGCACTCAACAACTTGTACAATTTCTAGAAGCAGCCACAGAGTGGGACTAATTTTCAGCCATAGACCAGTCCATTTTGTCTTCGTTCTGGGGCAACAAATAAACGATAAATGATGCCACAGTTCAAGTCTTATTATCCCTATTGTCACGATCCGGGAATACTGGAGACTGCGATCGTGCAGGAAACAGGCAAGGGAAAAACAGGTACGGGGAATAACGGGGTTTTATTAAAGAAACGGGGACTAGGAAGCATCAGACAGGGACTAACAATCATCCACAATGACGGACAAGGGTAACAGGCAAGACCAGGACTTAAAACAGGACAAGACTAAGCAAAGTAATCAGACAAGGCTGGAAACAATCAGGGACGCACACGCGGGTAATCAGGGGGCGTGGCACACACGAGGAGCCGACGAGCCGGGTCATGACACCTATGAATGAATTCCTGATATTTCAAGTAGAAAATAAATACTAAATACCATATTGAACTGTTCAAGCAGCCTGACTTTTTCACCCTCGCCTAGTCTCTTTCTAACGTGCATTTATTCGAGAAACTTCCAGTGATTAACAATAGCAAGCGCAGTTCTAAATGACAAGCAATCACACTGATGCGCATGTCGCGTATTTGCCTGTTTCTCTTTGCAGCACAAATGTGGTCTATTGTGTGTGTGTGTGTGTGTGTGTGTGTGTGTGTGTCTGTGTATGTGCATACATGCATGCATGAGAAAACTTGCTAGTTAACATTCTGAAGCATTGTTGTAAAAAAATTTTGCACAACAGCTAATTAGCCCTCTGGGAATTCCCTGAAGTTTCACTCCGGACATGCCTCGAAGTACTGGATCAATCACCTTGAAATGCAAAAGTTAATAAATTTGTTTTTACCTGAAAATTACTTGAAATATTTATTAATTTATTGCACATTCCACTTATACAGTATGACAATTATTCCCCACGAATTAGGTAATTACTTGTATTCCTTTGTTATTATTTTTTATTATTATATACCACATTTCTTCAAAGGCATTCCAGAACAGTGGCTAAAATGTGATATATTAATAATTATATAGTCTTGACTAATATTAATTATTATTTAAAGGGAAAATACTAACCACTTATCACGCTCAAGGGTACTGGGCCCTGAACCCTAACCCCGGCCGCACCAGGCAAAAGGCATGGGTATATCCTGCTTGGGACGCCTGTCTGTATTAAGCCATTTATACACACTCACACACAGCCATACTCTATGGGCAATTTAGTAACACCAATTAGTCTACATACAGTACAGGGAAATCTCCACACAAGCAGAGCCGAGGCAAAATTCAAACCACCAGCCCAGGGGGCATTACACAGCTGTGTGACTCAATGACTCACCACACCATACAAAATGCGGCCAATATATACATTTTTCATGTAATTAAGGCAAATTTGTAACAGGCTGAAAAGACAGCTTTTAAATATTTAAAAACATATTTAAAAATACAGTATTTAAATATAAAATATATTTATTAAATATTGAAACACCCCCAATGCCTATGTATATCAGAAAATGTTTAATTGTTCATCTTGAGGGTAGATCACACTGGGGACAAAACCTAATATATTTCACCAGCCATCCAAAAAGTATTGAGCCTACGGTTTTTTATAAAAATAAACTAAAATTATGGTATAGGTGATCCAAAGGGTATAGCCTGTCATTCAGTCAGGAATCCCATAAGATCAAAACCTCTACAGATTAAATTACAAGCACAAATCACATATATCTAAAAGTGTCTTCATGGAGCACCATGAAATACATCATATTACTGCCTAGCATGACAGCTCTAAGTTTAGGCCACATCGACTTTATCAGCAGAGCTGCATTTCGAAACGGAAGAAGAGAAGAAAAGAAGGTAAAAGACAAGAGCCAGGAATAAATCATTGTTTCCCCAGGGCATTCAAAATGTGGCAGGAATTACAAACCCTGCACTCATATGAGGACAGGATAACAAAGGCACTTAAAAACTACATTAAACAGTGATCACTTTTAAAAGAAACACAGCAAACAATATTATAAGCGGGAGAAATGTGATGCTTTGGGGCTTAAATGTCAGCTTTCTTTTTCCACTCATATATGTCAGTCTGACATGGTGTATTAGCATTGTCAGGCTAGCCTGCCATTTCTGTCAGGCCAAGCCTGCAATACTAAGCAAGGGCTCTCCTGTCACTTGGCACAGTATGGAACTTGCCCTCACCCAAGCCAGGCGCCACCAAAACAAATCCTACAGCAGCTCAACTTCAGTAGCCTCCATGTGATACCTAGGAGGAGGGATGAGCCTCATTCTCTCATCCCTGGCCCACCATGTTAGGATGCACATCAGTCAGGGAAGATGGTGCAGATCACTGAAACTGGCAGCAGGGGAGGGGAGGGGCTCTGTCTGCAGGCCCCACTGCAACCTTCCCAGCAGCTGCAGACAGAAAGCGATAGGCTCCATTCATAGCTGAGCCAACACTCTTCTTTGAAGTTCATGAGACTGCAAGTGGGTTCCCTGGCAAAGATGGAATTTAAACAGATGAAAATTGCTGAGGGCAGCACCACTCACGCGAAACACAGACAGCAGGCGCTCATGCACATATATATATACACACACTTTCATAAAAGCAGGCTAAATTCAAGCATTCAGGCTTGTGCCATCGTCATTGATTCAATCCAGTAAAAATTATCCACACTTGACTGCACTCAGTCAACTGTGATTACTCAACTGCTGCTGCAAGTATGGCATGCTTAGAGAACGTGTTATCATGTTCTTATATCCACAATGCACATTGTGCACAGTCATTTATCACAAACACTCCAGTCAAATGCAATGTAAGTGTCACAACCTGCTCTGAAACTAAGAAATAATATTAATTACTATTTTATATTATGTTATTTTGTAATATTATATTTACACCAATTAGCGATAACATTAAAAGAAGTGACAGGTGAAGTGAACATCATTGATTATCTCATCACAATAGCACCTGTAAAGGGTGCCATTACATATTAAGAAACTGAACAGTCAGTTCTTGAAATTGATGTGTTTGAAGCAGGAAAAATGGGAAAGTATATGTATCTGAGCGACAAAAGTAAAATCGTGATGGCTAGAGGTTGGGTCAGAGTATCCTGTGTGATGTTCCTAGTGTGCACTGGTCAGTACCTACCAAAAGTGGTGCAAGGAAGGGCAACTGGTGAACCGGTGAAGGGGTCATGGGAGCCCAAGGCTCGCTGACGCGCACAGGGAGCTTAGGCTAGCCCATTTGGTCAGAAGCCACAGGAGAGAACTGTAGCTGGCTATGATGAAACACAACTTGTTGCATATGGGATTGGCTAGCCGCAGACCAATCAGAGTGCCTAGGTGGCCTGATTATTCATGATTTCTGTTACACTACCTGGATGACCAGGTGCATGTGCATCATTTACCTGGGGAAGAGATGGTACCAGGATGCACTATGGGAAGAAGGCAAGCCAGCGGTGTGACGCTCTGATTCTGCTGAGAAACCTTGGATACTGGCATTGCTCACATTTCCTGACCATGCAGTGCATGTTACTTTGACACATGCCACCTGCCTAAACATTGTTGATGACCAAGTACACCCTATTGTGGCAACAGAATTCCCTGATGGCAGTGGCCTCTTTCAGCTGTTTAATGACATCTGCCATACTGAAAAAATTGTTCTGGAATGTTCTAAGGAGCATGAAATAGTGTTCAAATTGTTGACTTCCCTTCCAAATTCCCCAGATCTCAATCCAATCAAGCATCTGTGGGATATACTGGTCAAATAATTCCATGAATCCATGCAGGGCCCACCTCGTTATTTACAGAACTCAAAGAATCTGCTGCTAACATCTTGGTGCCAGATTTCACAGGACACCTTCGGAGATCTAGTAGAGTTGACCGGTCAGATCTGTTTTGGGGGCACGAAGAGGATCTACACAATATTAGACAGGAGATGTTAATGTTATGTCTGATCAGGTTTGTCTTTTCTACCAATAAAAATGAACAATCTTGTGAGCTCATGTGAGGGAAAGGAGGAGAGCTGGAAGTCACGACTACCCAGAGAAAAGCGATTACACAAACGCGGCGTGACGTCCAAGGTGTATAGTCATCACACAGCTTGGGTGCCCCTTCCTCATCTTCTGCGACAGCAGGAAGCCTAAGTGCTGTTGTCAAAACAGGCCCTGCTTTTTGTTTTCCCACATGCTAACAAACAAAAATCCAATCCTACCTCAATTAAAGAACCAGTTAATCTCCGAGAGCAAGAAATGGGAAATATGGGAGGCCCCCTGCCCGCTCATTAGTGGCCATCATTACAGTGGCCGGCATGCTGCCTTAAACTCATTTGTAGCCCAGCCCCAATATCCTGATTATACCATGTACAAAATACCTGGGTAGGGACGCTTGCATTGACAGCAGTACAAAGTGCTCTCCATTCCACCAGTCCCCGTCTGACTGGGAGCTCCATTTCTTAGCAACCTTTCTCTATACGCAGGGAATCAATTAGAAGCCTTTATGTGGTTGCGCGCCCCACAACATGCACATAGCTGTGACTCACAGTGCCAGGGTGCCCCACTGCTTTGTCCCTCGTTTACTGCTTACCAATAAACGAGGGCCATGAAAAACCAAAGGGCACTTCCACACATTTAACATTCACATTTAACTCAATTATCTGATGCTTTTACTCAGTGTGACTTACAGTTGTTTTGTGTCTTCTCATGATGCCCCAGAAGAGGCACCAATCTAAACATAATACCAAGAAATATTGAAACACATCCCAATGCATGTACAGTTTGGTCCATAAGTATTTGAATATCGATATAATTTTCATAATTTTGGCATTGTATATAACCACAATGGATTTGAAATGAGACAATAAAGATGTGACTGAAGCGCAGAGCTTCACCTCTTGTTAAGAGGTTGAACAAAAATAATGTATTAACCATTTAGAAATTACAGCCATTTGTATACATAGTTCCCTCATTTTTAAGGGCTCAAAAGTAATGGGACAATTGACTAACAAGCTTATTAATTGTCAGGTGTAGGCTGTTCCCTCATAATTTTATTATCAATTAAACAGGTAAACAGTATAGATTTTGACAGCTGTCAATGCAAGTGAAGCAGACCATCGTTAGGCTGAGAGAATTAAACAAGCCCATCAGAGAGAAAACAGAAACGCATGGCCAAACCAACAATTTGTGACATTATTAAAAAGAAGGAACACCCATTCATCCATCCATTTTCCAAACCGCCGATCCTACTGGGTTGCGGGGGGTCCAGAGCCCATCCCAGAAGCAAGAAGGAACACATTTTGCTAAATTCCACAATTAAGTTAAGAGAAGGCTTCATAAAAGTAAATACAGAAGGTTTACCACAAGGTCCATACCACTGGTTCACCTCAATAATATGAAGCTCAGATCAGACTTTACCATAAAAAATGCTTAAAAAAACCTTGCCCAGGTCTAGAGGAATATTCCTTGTACTGATGAAAAGAGTATGGAAAAAGGAAGGACTCATGGCTCATGATCCAAAGCATAACATGGGTCGCTGGTGTTTATTGATGATATTACTGCTTACAGAAGCACCAGGATCAATTCAGAAGTATATGTTGCTCTACGGGGCAGCATGGTAGTGCAGTGGTTAGCACTGTTGCCTCACACCTCTGGGACCTGGGTTCGAGTCTCCGCCTGGGTTACATGTGTGTGGAGTTTGCATGTTCTCCTCATGTCGTCGTGGGGTTTCCTCCAGGTACTCCGGTTTCCCCCCACAGTCCAAAAACATGCTGAGGCTAATTGGAGTTGCTAAATTGCCCGTAGGTGTGCATGTGTGAGTGAATGGTGTATGAGTGTGCCCTGCGATGGGCTGGACCCCCATCCTGGGTTGTTCCCTGCCTTGTGCCCATTGCTTCCGGGATAGGATCCGGACCCCCCGTGACCCAGTAGGATAAGCGGTTTGGAAAATGGATGGATGGATGGATGTTGCTCTACTATATGCTCAGATTCAGCAAACGCTGCAAAACTGCTAAGACAACACTACTCAGAACAGATAGACAATGGCCCAAGACAGAATGCAAAAGCAACCCAAGAGCCTTTCATGGCAGAGAAGTGGAATATTCTTCAATGGCAGAGTCTGTCACCTGACCTAAAGCCAACTGAACATGCATTCCACAAACAAGTAGCAACTAAAGACAGCTGGCAAGGCATCACTAGGAAGGAAACCCAGCATCTTATGAAGTGCATGGGTGCCAAACTTCAGGTGCCATTGAAAGCAAAGGATTCTCAACCAAGTATTTAAAATGACTATTAAAAGTATGAAAAGTTAATGACTATTAAAAGTATTTTCAGCCTCTGAAAATGGGGATTATATATAAAAATGGCTGCAGTTCCTACATGACTGATGTGATATTTTTGCTAAACCCCTTGAATAAAGCTGAAAGTCTACACCTCAATTCCAGTTTGAGTGCTTAATTTGAAATTCACTGCGTTGATACGCAGAGGCAAAATTATGAACATTGTGTCATTGTCCAAATACTTACGAACCAAACTGTATTAGTTCTGTTCTCCTTCATCCACATTAGGCTGGGTGAGGGGGCAAATGACATGAAAAGACAATCCCCGTAACCCTCCTCATTCTGCATACAGTGATTATTGCAGCACCATTAAACAGGGAAAAATACAGAGAAAATTCTTCCTCAGCAGAATGTGATTTAAAGTAAATAACAGCTGCTTTATAAAAGTCTTTAAAGACTGTTTAAGCATAAGACAAAATGCAGCAAACCAGATCAATATGCTGGCAACAGCAGGCAATGTAGGGGTACATTACATCTGATCCAGTGCGGCAGAGGGCGGCTACATCCATTACTGCGAAGGAACAGGCCATTTATTCATAGCACTGCCCAGAGATATGTGCATTTCCCTTCTCCATGAACATTCATTCTCCACGAAACATATGCAGCCCAGCAGTCTGAAACTAATTCAACGGCAGCCACACATAACAATGCAATCTGTTTATGGGGGGGGCACAGAAAGAAACAAATACTAATAATAACATTTTAAATCGATGCAATTTATCACTTCACGGACCTGCTTCAGCATGCAGAACGCCTGTGTGACGGGCTCTTCCTGGCAGTGCGGAGCGCTTCCAAAGATGGCCAGGATGACAGGGCAGGATGAGCGGGTTGACAACACCATGCTGACATTCGGCCACGGAGAAGCCTGACCAGTGGTACCCATATTTTACTATCTGAATTTCAACAATGCTATTTGACTGTACTCCGCTTTGAGAGCCTACTGTTTGTTTATCATATGAGACCGTGACCCCTGTGTTCCCAAACGTCTGAGAAGCAGCCAGTATTTGTCCTATTTCCTGGATCCTCTATTTGGATAAAGCGTGAATATCCAAGTGCCAAGTGGTAAAGAGGCAAAATTTCCCTGAAACTGGAAACTACAACAATTAAACCAAAAAGGTGACTTCATGGCCGGGATTCTGTAACGATATCATGCAATTCAGCACAGGCAGCAAAATGACAAAGCAAGAGAAGATCGGGACTCCATGTGCGGCATTAGCTTCTCATTTCCCCCATGCTCAACCCACCAGGTGACATACAGTTGGCAGGCAGCTAGGGAGCAATCTTTTGAGGGGGCGCAGGAAATTTCACTTCGTCTTGGACAGGGGGCATCATGCAGTGATCTCTATGCCCCACATGCCCCCCCACCACCTCCTCCCAGAGGCATGCATGCCCTCCTCAGTGCCGGCAAAATGCAAGCACATGATGGGGGAGACGGAGTTGGTTGCAGCATGCCTAGGACTCCACTTGGGCTTCGACTTCGGAAGTAATGATGCATCGATGTCTGGTGGTGTGACGGTTATGAAGGTGCCGATTCAATGCATCGATCTCTAAAATCAGCATTGATTTTTGGAGGTGAAATAACTCATATTTCTGGGTTGTGCGCTCTCACATTCATGTGCTGCAGGTAGGTGGACAAAGTAACACAGGAGGGAATGCTAAGGCTCATTACTATTCATAAATGAAGAGCTAATTGATGATCTTTGAACTACGAGGCTTTCAGAAAACTCACCCCTGACTTGTGGTTCAGAGTGTTTTATCTAATGGTTAACATAATCGTTGCACTACAATGCTTTTGGAAAATGCCTGTTTTGTAGAGCAAAAAATGGTTGTTCTTTTAGCCAGCTACAATGGCTAAGACCCTTAGGTAGCTAACTAGCTAACTAAGTAAAAATGTAATGTTAGCCTTAGAGATGCACAACATATCACTACTGGCTGATATTCATTAAAAACCAAGATTTCGGCATCGGTCTGATGTGTCAGTCTGGGCCAGTATGGCCGGCTGATATTTAAACGTTATCAATATTTAAAGTTATCAGCACTAAAGCTACAGACTAAAATAATGGACATGACTGCATTGAATGGCGGAGGATTTTGTCAGTTCATTCACCACTTGGAAGAGGTCTCAAAGTGCTGGCTCTGGTTTATAATTCATTATTAATTCTGGCCCGCAGATCAATCTTTCATTTCCCGCAGAATAAAAACAATGTATTGTTTTTCCGCTAATTTACGCTGGGAAATTCCCCCCAACCCCCCATCAGGTAGCACTTCCTTTAATATGATTTTTTTCTGTTTAGTTTCGTAGTTGGCCTCTTGACAATTTTACACTTGCGTGTTCTCCTTATTGAATAATAACAATAAAAATAGATGTTTTTTATATGTTGTACATTCTTTGTGTTCCATTATATTGTGTTCCATGGTAACATTTGTGATATTTTTTCAGTGAAGTTGAAAAAAAAAGCTTTCAATTTAGTTTATCAGAATAATAAATTCATCTTATCTTATCATGTTAAAAACTGAAGATTTCTGACGCATCAAACCATTCCCTCGATAACTGCAATCGGATCCAATTACCTTGTGGCCAACGATTTACACACCTGACCATGCGGCAGTGCCCCATCTTTGCTGCTTTAATATTATATTAAGGTTTAGCTGTTACAAGCTGCCCCCAAAAAGCAGCATAATCCTCGGGAGATATGAGTATCGAAATAAGCCAGTGTTCCCACAGCCTGACTCAAAATGAGGTAACAAAGCTCTTTATAGTTTTTTGACTGACACTCGAAGCAGTAAATATAAAGCGCAATAATGATCCAAAATACAACATATCAGCAGGATTTTATTTTTTTATAAAATGGATTCAAAATATATTTGGGTATAGAATATTATCTGCTAGCAGAAACACCATCCAAGGGACTTAGGATGGCAGAGTATCAAGCATATATACCAAGTGGCAGCATAGAGCAGAAGACAATTTACATAATTGACGATTATTATGATGATGAAACCCTGGAATAGAACACTGACAACTTATTCAAATAGCACTATAAAGGATAAAATAAACTGTCGTGCACAAGTCGAATTCAGAGTTTATACAGCTATTTAGAAGTGTCATTATTTCAAAGAACTTGAGTGGGCTAATAAAGGTTGCGTTCTCCCATATGAATGAAATATAAAAACCTTGTTATTCTATCAGAACCTCATCTAACCATTCAACATGCATATTTAATGAACCTTACAGAAGAATGGATTCAATCTGAAAAAAACGTTTTTCTGTGTGTGACTAAAAAGGCAGTACATCACAGAATACGTGGCAGGTAAGAGAGCACATTTACACCGCGAGACGTACGCACACAATGCGACAGCCTAACTTGGTTAGCTGTGGTTAACATGCTGTTACATGGAGCTGAGGTTAGTGGGCCAGTGAGTGGCACGTTGGCCACGTTTCATACTGAACTGGGATCACGCGCCCCAGCAGCAGGCCGAGCCAGAGGCCAGTCAGTGGGGGCCTGCCCTGATAAAGCCCCACTGCTCTTCCCAACTGTACTTCATCTTCTTCACATTTCCACACCAGCTCAAATGATTAATCACGACTAGTGCCACGATGAGAACACAGAAGTGCTTTATACCATGGAAATGAATTATTACTTGCTGCATTAACTGCTAAGACAAGCTAATTTGATTTAAATGTACCCAGCCCAAGATGACGGTGATTAAATATTTTTCTTAGGTGTGTGTGATGCAAGCCAGTAAATAAAACCCAGAGCCATATTTGCCATCGCTGTCCACACTTGAATAAACTGCAGGCCCTTTGTCTTTGTTTTGCAAGCACTGCAATGATGGTATGTATGCTTGATACGATATGCTGAAGCGTAGATTATAGAGCGGTTGCTGACTGAGAGGCACAGGGGCTATTTTAATGGAACCTGCTTAATGCAGCCACTCTACTCTTGATAAGAGTTTTAGCTTTTAGTGACGGATTATACAAAGGTCGCTAAAATGAAATAGCTGCATTTATTTGAGAATGTGATGACTTCACAATGGAATGGTATGAAGACAGCACGCAGACAAAGAAAAGAGGCCATGTTAATGATTTTACAGAGGCCCAGGTTCTGCTAATGATTATTGTAATGGCTTTTGCATTAAAATAAGAGTCTGAAATGCGCTATTCCACTAGAGTGGAGAGAGCTGATCGGCAGCTACATAATATTTTTCAGATTGTCCACTTACAAACAAAATAAGTAAGCAGTCTCATCTCATGGCTGTCCCCTTTTCACTTCAGCACCAAAAAAATGAGGCAGCGAACTTCAGCGGAGAAACTTCAGCAGAGCTTCTGGCTAAAACAATCGAAAGAGATAAAATGGTCCATCTAATCCTGTTATCTAGGATCAAAGTGGCCAGAGGCATGGAATATGAACCCAAGGTTCAAAAGAAATCAGTGTCACGATTGAATCCTGGGCATGGCCATCCTGTCATTATCAATGCCTCTTAACATCTGTTGGATTAAGACAGGAGCAGGCAGGCATGGACACACTTCACAGGTATCACTATATTTATTAGGGCCACTGTGTTGCTTCTCTACTCCATTCAAAAAAGATCAATAAAGTACTCCTGGCACATAGGCAACTGCCAGCCTTTCAATATATCAACCCCATCATCTTAATTTATGACTCTGTCCCCAGTGCTCAATCCAATTATGTCACTGTCTTTATAGTCTACAAAAGTAATTGTTATAATATTGTGGCCTGCATTAGGTTCCTAATTTATAGCCGTTAAAAAAAAGTGGGAGAGAGGATTGGTTCCATTGGAGCTTGTATGTAAGAATTAAGGACATGTACTCCCAAGTATCTGTTCCAGCCAAGCTTAGTGCAAGGCTGCCAGTTCTGCAGGTCAGCAGTAAAGCTGACCCAACGCTCCTTCTCATAGCTGCAGCGTCAACCATTTCCCTGCTGATCTTCCAGTTTCTGCTCCACCCGTACTATACAGGTGCAGCACGGGGCACGGGGCATGGGATTTCGAAAGGTGGAACAAATAAAAACAGAACAGAGAGGCCAGCAATCATCCATTTTAAGGTGCTATACAGTCAGCAACTTTATAAATTTAGACCAGACTGGATTTTCTATACGTCTACTTCTTAAACTGACCACAACAAATATGACCACAAGTGAGTCGAGAGGATATGACTCCCAGCAAATGATGAAGTCATTTTAAATAAGCTTGGGAATGACAATAATAGCATGCGTGCTACATCCGCATTAGTTTACTAGCAGCTGGGGAGTAAAAACCAATCCACCATAGGAACCAAAAGGGATGGAAACCCACATGCACATGAAGTTCTACAATTATTAGATTTAACAGTGGTGAGAGCTACACTCTGGTAACACAGTGTGAGGATGCTAAGTAACTCTACTCAGTTACTATTCCAGTCCAAATCATGAACAAATATAGTTACTGCATGAAATGCATGAGCCGTTATGATTGATTAATGATGAGCAAATGGCATCAGTACGTACTGTAAGTAACATTTCGTTTCTGGTTAATTAATACATTAAGTAAAAGTGCAGTACTACATTATGTGCATAAGTGTCCCCTCAAGTACCTCAAGTGTTACCTGCCCTGCAAATAAAATATGCAAACCAAGCCAAGAATAAACTACTCCAAATATTCAATAGCATGGAAGAAAGGCGTCATGAATACTAGCACACCTACAGCAAATCATACTAAGCCTTAATGGTTGCCAATATCCAGTACAGGCTGTAGGCTAAAACAGAGGCAACACAGAGGGCAAACAGAGGTCAGCCCCGAACAAGAAAGCTTCTACTATTTTCATAGGACAGCTGAGCATTCCCCTTCAACTTCCCTTCAGCTGCATACAACCTTCCATATGACCAAAGGGAAACAAGGTAGTGAAACAAGTAATCCAGAAAACCCACCCATTAAGTGCCACATAACACTGAGACACATAAGCCACATCAGAACTGGAGTGTGGACTGTCAGAACGACAGCCCCGTGACCTGCTCCACCCATCTACTCAATACTCCTCACACACTCCCCAACCTTTACAATTTCTAGAAGTACTGGATGGATAAAATGGAAATTTGAAAGCCAATAAATGTGATTTTACCAGAATCCTATGAGTCCTTGTTGTGAAATTTAACTCTGAAGCCACATCTATTCATTTATTACACATTCCACTTACATTTGCACAATCCTCCCCACCAATTAATTAGTTGTTCACCTGTATGTTTTCACAGATACATTGATGGTATATATGGAGTCCTGGATGCTTTGATCTAAATAGGCTTACAATTGAGAGAAGAGGTACACTGAGAGGCATCTTTAGGTCTGAAAACAGGGCTCACAACCACATGGTCCCAAAAAATTAAACAAATCATGTTTGATATTGGTTCAAACCTGGACACAGCATTTTATTTTTCAATACAACACTGACATGTTCCTTGTATATAAGGAACATTCTTATGTACAGTACATACCCTGGATTACCTACAATCAACAAGAGCAGTATTTGCAAATCAAAGTAGTTTTAACTCTTGGCTCTTTCATGAATGGTATATGCCACACCCCTTCCTTGTGGAAATGCTGACTCGTCAGTGGAGAATGGAGCTCTCCTTCATATCTTGTTGATCTGAATGCAGTCTGCTGAGCATGGTTACTCTGCCTCACAGTATTATAATTCCTTGCCCACAAAACACTAAGGAAAATTAGTGAACAAGTAACATGATCTTGCCTGATGACTGAACTTATATATGTACTTTGGTGAGACTTCAAAGTAAATATTCTTAGGTCAATAGGAGTTGCCAAATTGCCTGTAGGTGTGCTGGGGTGAGCGAATGGGGCGTGAATGTGCCTTGCGACAGGCTGGCATTTCACCCTGGGTTGCTCACTGCCTATCTAGTTATCATGTCTGAGCTGGCCTTCACTTTGCTATCACTATGCAGTGCATGTTTGGAGTGATCTGTCTCACAATCCGATCACTTCCAGGTTGTCAACCATACAATGTGCCTTCAAAGCTTGAAAAAGATCCACAAATACTTTTAGATTTACTGTGTTCATAAGACCATTTTTGGGGCAATTTGTTTGAAGATTAATCCAGGTGTAGATCTTCATCCATACTGTACAATGTTTTTGTGATGCAGTAATAAGCTCCATTGAATACTGTTGGACTTATTACATTCACAAGTTCAAATGTCGTCTGCTTTCACCCTTCTCTTTGCTGCCACTAAGCGGCATCACTTCAATTTTGGCGTGATCTGTCCAAACATTTAATCACTTCCAGTTTGGCAATGTTTCATCCAATGTTTCTGCTAAGTTAAAAAAAAGATCCGTCAAATGGTTTTTGAGTTATCTTAACAGGATCAAGTGTCAAAACTTTTCTATTTTTGCTATCTCTAGCACAGCTTCAGTTTTGGGCTGATCAGTCTCAGAATTTAGTTAGTTTTATTTCCTCAGCCATACAAAGTTTGAAAAATATCCGAGGTATCGTCTTACATACTAAGGCGTCTGTGGCGAGGAAGTGGTGCTAAAACAATATGTATGTCCTGCAGTCCGGGGAATAAAATAAGACAGAAACATTTAGAAATATTTAAAAAATGTTTCTAATATGTTTACTCAACCAAATGAAACACCACACCTCAGCCACAGTTCAGAGTGCCAAGGATAGATGCTTCAGTCACATAGTATTACCAAGCAGAGAGAGCAGGAACTAAAGACAAATAAATAAACAAAGAAACAACAAACCAGGCTCATTGACATAATGATTGTAGGCTAGCCTCATAAATCAGCAAGTCTCACAAACACCTTAAAACATGATATCTCAAAAATCTCTCAGACACGAAGTATCCGAATCAACAACACAATTATGGCATCATACTGTAATTCTTCTCAGCCTGAAACTCCTACCGCAAAGCCGTTCCACCCATCAGAAACCAGATGATAGCTTATATGTGTGCTTCTCTGCTTCCTTTCTGCGTGGAACATCACCAGTCGCCACGGAAGAGCTGCAAGGTCTGATTTGAGGAGCAGTGTGACCAGGGACCCCCAGGAAACTACTTCACACTTCCACCTGAGATTCCCTAGTTAATAATTACCTCCTTCGTGCAACGGTGCCAATTTACTGTGCCGCCTGTGGATTTCAGGTCACGATCAAAACAGCTCACATTCAAACTGTGATCTGAGATGCGGAGGGCTGCTCAGTTTTGGGGCGAACGTCTCCGCAAAATGAGCCGCTCTGGAGACCCTTTCATGAAGTTCCTTCAAAATCACCTCGAAAAGATAATTTCTAAACTTCTTTTCCAAAAATGTTTTGAAAAACTCTGACTGAGATTCAGATTTAAAACAATATACGGACATATATAAATAACAGCACAGATAACTAAAATGAATCCAGTCAAAATAATCAATTACCTACTCTCTTGCTCCAGGTTTATCTATATCTCTTCACTTGTCATCTCAACACTTTGACTCAATAGGCAACCCTGTGTATCGAAAAACAAATCATGTTAGTCTAAGTGGATTGACAGTGTTGCGGTTTAGGTGTTTTAATACTCAAGTCAAAAGACTTTATTGTCAGTTCTGCCATATGTACAGGATACACCGAGGATTGAAATTACATTACTCTGAGACCCCACGGTGAGTGCACTAAAAACAATAAGCAAGACAGACAAGCAAGACAAATACAAGAACTTAAGTATATACATCTGTGCAATAACTGATACTTTGTGCTATAGACATAGGGCAGTGCAAATATGGTGGATTCACAGATACTCAGTTACACTTTCAAAAACAACTTGGACCCTCTAGTTTATATACATGGCCTTCAAGCTGCATGCAGAGGGGCTATCTTTACCTAAATTAACTTGCACTCATTCATCTTTTCCATCTCCATTTCTCCCATTTTCTTGAGTATTGTTGTACAGAAGATGTTGCATGGAGGGTGTTGGCTATTCTACAGCACAAAAATTAGCTTCCCATGCAGGAATCCCCTTTCATATTTAATGTCTATTCCATTCATAGCGCAGAAAGCCATATTAAGGTAAAACAAGAACCCAAACTCAAAATCTTAGCTAAAATGACCTAGCTTACTACATAACGAAAGCCGCTGTGCTGAATCTTGACCATATGCTGTCTATTGAACCATGCTAACAGTACTGTGAGGCTACCAGTGTTACCAGTCTCCCTCACGGTTGTGTTCAGTCTCTGGCTTTTTCTTTCTGTGCTGCCAAAGCTTAGTCCAGCAGAGCTTTTCCCTAATATTCACAGGCATCTCTGCTTCCACTGCCTCCCTCGCTACAGTATCTGGCCCTCAGTTCAAAAAGCAGTCCAGACTCACAACAGTATCCAGAAACCGTATCCAAAGCCTTTGCTACATGCAGTCTTTTGTGCAAATATTCTCAGATCATATTTGTGATACAACTGTATATCAAATGTTTGTATATCAGTATATTGTAAAAATGAGACATACTGTATGAGGACACAATACCGTTTATATCAAAATTCTTTTATCGTGTCTTAAAATTAGGGCTCTGTCAAATATTTTGAATATAGACCAGGTTGTAAGCAGCATGAAATCTTTATTCGTGATGTTGCACAGAATCCAAGGATTAAAAAATCGCAGAAGTTAATCAGATCATTAATTTAGATTTAAAACCGAACATTTAGGACATGTCATATGTGAATATCCTTAAAGTATTTGTCTAAGTGACCATCAGTGGTAAATGCAGCTCACACTATTAATTCCTCCAGCACCTACAGGGTGTCCATCCATGGGCTCGTTCATCTGCTCCAACAAGAGTCGTGTAATCTCACGTGTACACAAAACCTTAGTAAAATCAGATTCGAGGTGTGTCCATGCCTAGTCCTGATGTTTTAGCTTGTTTGCCTTATTGAGTGGAGGTCATGGGTCAGCTTCTGTGACCTTAGCTATGTCATGCAGCTCACTGCACCTAACACTTCCGGAGATTATGTTCAGAATGCAGTTTTGAAAAATAGTGACAATTGATGCTAAAGTTTCTGGAAGTCTCCCATTTAGTTTCACACAAAATGTTGGCGGTTAATTTGTGTCTTCTTCTCTATCTCTATAAGTTTCAGTCTATTCCTAGAAATGAAACTACTTAAACTAGAACAAAAGAATTTATGAAAAGAGAATTAGAAATGTCCCTAAAATCCATCCATCCATTTTTCAACCCGCTTATCCTACTGGGTCGCAGGGGGTCCAGAGCCTATCCCGGAAGCTATGGGCACGAGGCAGGGAACAACCCAGGATGGGGGCCAGCCCATCGCAGGGCACACTCACACACCATTCACTCACACAGGAAATTTTGTAACTCCAATTAGCCTCAGCATGTCCTTGGACTGTGGGGGGAAACCGGAGGAAACCCCACGACGACATGGGGAGAACATGCAAACTCCACACACGTGACCCAGGCAGAGACTCGGACTGAGTCCCAGAGGTGTGAGGCAACAGTGCTAACCACTGCACCACCATGCCGCCCCTGAGCTAAAAATAAAAAGGAATACATTCTAAATGGATTTCAAATGAAAATTGAAGAAATACAACATCCATCCCTCTTGTGAAACTGCTTGTCACAGGGGGCCTGAAGCCTATAGATGCAAGGTGGGGAACAGCTCAGGATGGGGCACCAACCCATTGCAAGGCACACTCACACCTACAGACAATTTGGTAACTCCAATTAGCCTCAGCATGTTTTTGGACAGCGGGGGAAACTGGAGTATCTACAGTAGAGGAAAGCCCATGATGACACAGAGAGAACATAGAAACTCCACACATGGAACCCTGATGGAGACTAGAACCCAGCTTCTAGAGGTGTAAGGCAACAGTGTTAATCACTGCACTAACGTGCCACGCCAAGGTCTAGGGCGAAAGCTAATTTTTCTATCATTTATTTATTAAAATTAGATTTCAGTTTGCAGTTTTAATGTGAATGCAAAGGGATTTTTAAGCAGAAATTGGGCCTCAAAGAAAAGAAATAATGACTTTTTGAATATATTGTGATAATTATTTATATTGACTGATATGAAAAACATATATATAGTGATAAAATATTGAGTCATTTACAGTAGGTTTCCTAATATACGATAATTTTTTTTGGCATATCTCTCAAATCATCCGAGAGGAGTTTCCTGATTATTCCTGAAACCCGGCTGGGGAGGGAGGGGGCAGATTTTAGTCACTATGGTGTCAAACTCTGGAACTCTCTCCCAGAAAAGCTGAGAGCTACTGCATGTATTAGTCCTGGCTGAAACTCATTTTTTCACCGCATAACCTACAACAATCATTATTTTATTCATTTCTTTTATGCACTTACTTATTGTGTTTTTATTCTTCTTTTAAAATGAATGTAAAACCCTGTGGTTAAAAGAGTCCTATTCAAATATTGATTGATTGATTGATTGATTTATTGATTGATCAATCAATCATTCAATTTATTGTCAGTATGTGAGATTGATATGGACATCCCAGGGTAGGGCAAGGTCAAATGACAAGCTCCTACACTCACCTGACGTCAATGAGAAATAATTTAAATAATGCATTTCCTGTTTGCCACAGCAAAGACATTGCTGCCCTACCCCCGACTCAAATCCCCCTTCACTAAAGCTTAAAGGGGCTCATCCCCTTAACCTACTTTTCCCAGATTTGCTAATAACCCAACAAAAAGTCATACGTGGCACAATGCATATACAGTAACAGCTGGTAACATATAGTTAACCCTCAATGCTGTTTATTTGTCAGTTTGAAAACTGACTAAGCACATTTTCGTCACAACTGGTTAAACAAGTGCTAAGCAAAGATACCAAGTCAAAGAAATCTTATTGTGGCTTTTAGAGTGCATGAATAAAATTAATGGCCTAGTTGCAACTGTTCCTGTCAGACTAATAACAAAACCTTTTGTCCGTGTAAAGATGTACCATTGTGTCTGCAGGTATAGCTGGTTTTACCTCAGCCAGCTCAGTTACAATCGGTCAGAAACACTAGAGGCCCTATTTAGTATCTGGCACAAAGTGGCATCAGGCGCAATGCAAGTGTCTTTGCGTAAACCAACGCTCACGAGAGTGACGACAACCTTCAAAATGCTAACGTCCTTCCCAACGTTCTGGCATAGGCTGGCTGGGTAAAAACCAAATTAGTCACAGTAGCCTATTTTTCTTTTATTCGGTGAAACTTTATATATGACTTTTTAATTACCCACGAAAATAAATAATAATTTGCTATGATAACAAACATTAGCTAAAATATTATTCTTTAGTCACTTCCTGCCTGCTTCCGCATTCAAAAGTGAAAATTTGTCCTGTGCCACATGCTATAGGCACAGGTCCTTTGGGAATGGAGACCTCTACTTTGCCGGAATCTGCTGTTACCATAAATGGTCTGCTCACGTGATTTCTCTTTGCATACGAGCAGATCTATTACCTCTGCAGAGAAGCGTCCGTTTCTGCTATCTGGCAAATATAATTATAATAGCAATCCCCCCTTAAAGGGAATGGGAAATGATACTCATACTTGTTTATAGCATGTCACGTAGGGCTGGGCAACATGGCAAAATATTTTATCACGATATTTTTCCCATATCAGTCAATGATTATCATGATGCGATTCCTGTGTCATTACTTTCATTAAAAATTTGTTTTTTTGTGAAGCTCCACTTATGCTTAAAATTCCTTTAGAATTCCCCTTACACAGAACATGAAAAATATGACAAATGAAATGAATGAACTGCAAACTGAAATCAAATTTCAATACATAAATCATACAATTTATACATAAATGTCACCTGTAATATGGGAAGAGTACAATTTATTGCTGGGGTTTTTTTCTCTGACTGCTTCACTCCTTGTGACAGGGGGCAGGTTTGACGTTGCAGGTAGAGCTGCCACCTAACAAGTATTGAAAAATAAAATTCTGAATCCTGTTTTGACTCAATATGGGATACGACTGGAAACTGCAACACTAATTGCTGGTGTCTGTGACTGTAAGCACTTGCATTCCGTATGTTGTACTGGAAGGTATTGCTTTGAGTGCTGAAATAAATTTGTAGTATTTCCAGTTTTAGTTAGCACAAATTTTCAGCAGATATTACCATGCACAGCACCAGTTTTAAATTACCATACCACTTGTGTCTTTGTACCTGGTTTATCCACAATATCTCTATAAAATGACCCTGTGGCTGCTGACACCGATACTGAAGTTTGCTCTGAGGGAGCACTGTTATCTCTCATGACATGTGTCTATTAGCAGGACTGTAATATGCGGGTGTTCCACTAACTCAATAAACCTTGCTGTGTGTTTCATGTGCATAGTTTCTCCATTCTCAGAGCACAGTGATTGGCGGCAGGCTGGGGTATTTATGTCCGTGCTGACAAAACGCCACCGGTCGCATTCTTCCTAGCATTTCTGAATTCTCTGTGGATTATTACTGTGTGAGTTTCTTGTGCATTGAATTTTTCCCTGCACTTTTGTTTTGGATTCCGCTGGATTAGTCTAATTTGATGGATTGCGTTAGATTTACCTGCTCTCCCAGTGAGCTGTCCTGTTTGTTGTCTTTTGTCTGCCTATTCATTCACTTATTTGACCCATAAATCCCATTTGTGTTTTTACAGTTCAGTCTGCACTTGGGCTCCTTTGCTGATCCTGACAAGCAGTTAGAGAAAGTGACATCATTTCATAGCAAACTTCCATCAAGCACTATTCACACTGATATTGAGGAAAACTACTGTACAGTATATCGCAATAATTATCATGAATGTTTTATCACCCAGCCCTAATGTTACGCCCAAACACAAACATGACTAATTGCGAGACTTAGTACAACCCTTTTGCACCATGCACCTGGCACAGCAACTATTTTTCTGCCGTTAAACTAGCAAAAGTGGGTTGGCCACGCCCTAAAAAATCTTGCACGGTGCACTTTACTATTGTTAAAATAGGCACCTAAAGTTGTTTATCGGTTACATAATCAACGTGTTACATTTAAGAGACAGAATGTGTATCCCAGCAAATTCAGATCAGCAATGCTGAACTCCAGCCTACCACATAAATTTTGCTCTATATGAAACTCATTTACACATGAAAAAATCCAAATTTATTTATAAGAAGTACTTTAAGATACTATTTTGAGGAAGAACTTGGAATGAACCAATGACTTAATCCAACAACTACAAAATGCAGGGTAAAGAATTTATGAGAACTGGCTGAGAGGTGAGTATTTCACATTATTTTCTTCATCAGACATACCTGATTTTCCAAATAATATGCAATTTTTTATAAAAAATGTTATGGCCAAAAGTATGTGGACACTGCTATTAATTACAAGAAAGGCCTAATTAAGCCAACCATTGCTGATACAGGTGTATAATTAAGCACACAGTAATGCAATGTCCTGCAACAAAGATTATCAGCAAAATGGGTGTTTTACAGGACAGTTAATGACTTTCCACTTGGCACCATAACAGGGTGCCATTCCAACACCACAGTTCACCACATTTCTGCCCTGCAAGAGCTGCCCTGGTCAACCACAAGTGAACTGATTATGAAGGTCCAAATGGCTGGGAGCTTGTTCAGCTGTGAAGTTGTAGCCACAAAGACTGACAGAAAGGGTCCTGATCTACCACCATCAACAGCCAAAGTGAGTGGCAGTAAATCCCACCAACAATGTTCGAACAACTAATAAAAAGCCGTCCCAGAAAACTGGAGATTTCTACAGCAACAATGGGCTGACCAATATACTGTATATTCATAGTAGTGTTAATACCCTTAGTTTCAGAATGAGATGTTGGATGCTGGTATCCATGTGCAGAAGTACAAATAAGCTACCAAAAATCACCTCGCTTCTTGGAATTCTGCTGTGAATAAATAGATGTCATCTATGAAACATAGTCAGTTGTGTTTGCATTCATAGCTTTTATCTTTTTTCAAAAAAGCTAGAAATGTTAACGCCTACATTAAGCAATTTATGCAATTCTGTCATATTTTACTTTAAAAACAATAAAAACAATAAAGATGTGTTTAAAAATAGGAGAAAAACCAGTCATACTTCCTCCAACTCCACCTAATGCATGCATAGGGTCCAGCATGATTATTAGATTAGTGATTTACTCACTGGAGGCCCATATACTGAATTCTTAAGCATCATAACAAAAAGATGTATTAATTTCTATACAACACAGAAAATATCACCTGTTTTAAAGTAGGGGAGGGTACTTAGGCCATAAATCTATATTTATACATATTGTACAGAATGTAGTGCAAGAACAGCTGCTTGTGGACTCTCACTTCTAAAATAAGTCCACTTCTAGTTGAACGTCTGGAAAACTAAAACCTGATTCTGTTTGCAAAACACTCCATTTAACTGAGATCTCTGGTTAGAGGGTTACCATTCATCCCTGTCAGAAAAAAAGGAATGATAAAGTATCATATACAAAAAGAGCAAATTAATGTCATTTTAACCTTAAAATATATATGATTGCCCCAAAAAAGCTTGTACATGTATTCAGGAATAGGTTTTCCATGCATGGTAGCAACTCATTTGTACAATGGCAGACACACCAAATGGACTGCATGAACATGCAGCTTCATTACTCTTAAAAAAAGCATGACATCATGATGCTTGCACAAGGCAATGCTCATTATATTAAATCACCTTAGTACTTGTTTGCTATTTGATGATGGGTTGACTTTGATAACAGAAAGCCATCAAAGAAAGACTGAAGTTTTAACTTTATAGTGAACTATTCCTGCCCTTTGTATTTGTAGTTTACTTGAGTCTTGCATCTCTGATTTAATGCATTAGTTTTATTCTGTTCTTATAGTTTCCCCACAGCGTAATGCATCCCTCAGGGTACTGAACAAAATGTTATTTAATTTTATTCTGCCATCTGAGACTGAATTAAACCCAACACACACATGCACTACTGTGTAAAAAACATTAACAAACAAAATCCTTTGTTACCGTACATGAAACACTGTCTTTCTTGGCTAACTGGCCTCATGCACAACAGACTCAACATTTGCAGAATTCACTTTAACTCTGTATAACCAAAGACCTTCAGCCGAAGAAATATGTAACTGCC
This sequence comes from Brienomyrus brachyistius, assembly GCF_023856365.1. NCBI lineage: Eukaryota > Metazoa > Chordata > Actinopteri > Osteoglossiformes > Mormyridae > Brienomyrus > Brienomyrus brachyistius. The sequence continues at coordinate 24,484,727 of NC_064543.1, forward strand.
TGGGTTTTTGGTTTCCTAACAGCTTTTTTGTATATCCTAATATAAATCATATCACAAGGTCCTAATAATAATAATAATAATAATAATAATGAGAAGTACAGTAATAATAGTATAATAATATCATTATACTGGATCATACTTATCATATATATTTCGATGGTGTAAATAGCCAGTATTGCAGAGAGCTCTTAGCTTTCATTTTGTTTTCCATGGCAGAGGGATTATTAATGTGATAATGCTCTATAATAGCGTCTTCTTGGGTGAAACACTTTGTCTTGCTTTCATCATAATTGCTGCTGACGAAAAATTGCAGGTGAAACCTGCCACGTCTGATCCAAAGGTCTGGAGGCCTTCTGAGTCTTTGTAATTGTAAACAGAGAATTGTAAAAAGTCTACAAACCTAAGAGCTGCTGACGACCATCTGGGATGTGAGGCTTGAGGATTTTTCCGCCTGACCTTTCCCTGAAAGTAATGGGATGTAACTGTCTTGTTTATGCTTGTAAACAATGTAGCTGTTCCCACAGCATCTGCACATATCTCTGGGCTAACACACGCACACACACAAACACACACACACACACACAAACAAGCGCGCAGGCCACTGCACAGTGCAGCATGAACGGGAATAAGCCTCACTGAAAGGTAATGGGAATTCACAGTCCCCTCAGGAAGCACGTGGCATATGGTGCCAAAGTCTGTCCATGCAACTGAGGGCTACTTCTGCCAAATGTGCCACATCTGATTAAACCAACTGGCTCCGCCTTTAAGCATGCCACTGTTCCATCTGACGCAGCAGTGCATGCAGAAGGCACAGGATGCACGCTGGGATTCTTAGTGGAAGCTCTACGATTTGACACAGAATAATAAATGCTGCAAGGAATGCTCTTTCATGAAGGTTATACTCTACATTCACATATTTTAAACAACTTTAAAGGGGAGCATTGTATTCCCTGGACAAGGGGGCATTGTATTCCCTGGACAGCCCCATCACCTGCTCCACCCATCTAATCCATACTCTTCACACGCTCATCAACGTCTGCAATTTCTTAAAATACTGGATGTATCACGTGGAAATGTGAAAGCCAAAAAATGTGTTTTTACCCGAGTCCTAGTGACATTTAACTCTGAAACTACACCTATTCATTTGTTGCATATTCTCCACCAATTAGATGGCTACCTGTATTTCTTTGTGCATGTATTGTGTCTTAATATCCATGTCTTTAAGTCTCCGTGTCTGTCTCATTTATATTATTTGTATGTCTATTTATATTATTTTTATGTTTAAACATTTATATTCCATTTACTTCTCTTTGACAATATAACCAAAATATTCAATGACATGACATTAAGAATGTATCAGATACTGTACATTATTGATACAGATGGAGCACAGGAGGGACCTTTTTTCCAGGCCACGATGTATTAAATCACGTGGACAATTATACAAAATATTCTGGCTAAATACAATGGTCCATAAAAAGAATCGCATGTTACTTTGTGATGCTCATAAATACATGGCATTTGGGATGTAACGATATACTCAACTCTTCACGATTCTGAGTTCACGATACGATTTTATAACAGAATGCGCTGCAGACAAATTTATTTAAAAATAAATTTCTAAACTGTGCAAAACGTGTCCTATTCTTAACAGTGCAACTGAAATTGAATAAAATACTGTTTTAAAAAAAAAACCCAAATCAAAATAAGTAAATAAAAAAAAAATGTAATTTCTGATTTCGGACATTGACGCTTTGCTCGCTGCATATGCTCTGTATGTGGGTCAGCTGCATCGGGAGCGACGGCCATTTTTGTTTCGCGAGCTTATCTTGTATGCTCTTGTTTGGATATGGAGTAGGGTGTAGAATTTGTACTTGTGTTTTTGTTTTCACTGCACTTAGGTAAGTTAGCTTTGGGTTGCGTTAGGAAGCGATTCATTTTCAACATCAGCCGGTTTAAGTCGTCAAACATTTACATCGATTTTTAACCGATTCATTGTTACATGCCTACGTGGCATGGTTCAGCGGTTCATTGGTTCAAGGTATGATACCGTACCGTATGTAGTTACTTTTATTATTACTGTATACTGTATTATTATTTTTCCGACTTACCTACAGACTTAGGGAATGGATCTGTCGTTCAGAACCTGCGGACTGACTGTAATGTGATATATGTCTCCCAATCCAACTTGGACTCATTCTGCTAGACTGGGCACTTGTCCAAACAAAGCATGAACTAATTCTATGGCAGGTGTTATGTTATCTAATTCTTAATGCTGTGCATAGTAAAAAAACAATTTATGCAGAAATCTCTGAACCCACAGTCCAATCATCACATTTTCCAAAAGACTGAATTGCATGACTACACTGATATGTTCATATTGCACAATTCAATAACTGAAAAAATTAACTTTCTTATTTACAGCATATACACTGGATTAGTTTAAGTCACCAAGAACAGTATTTATAAAACAAAGTATTTGAAACTCTTTCTCTTATTCACTAGAGTATACCAATTCCTTGCTTACTAAACAAAAAGGAATATTGCAACAAGTGACTTTATCTTGCCTGCTGACTGAATTCATGCTATATATTGTTAAATCTGGTTAACCGCTCTCTTTCTCAGACATACACACTCATCACATGATACACACACACAAACATACAAGCATTTCCTTCTTTAGAAAAGTATCAAATTCTCATTCCTACTGTCTTCATATTCAGACCAACCAAAGTTCTAATTTTAATCACAATAATTGCGACTTGAGGGAGAACTGATGACTGGGGTAGATAAACAATGTTATAACAACCAGTCATGCTGTAATTAAGATGTCATGCTGTAAAATTAGGCTGTGCTTGGAACCACAGCCGGCTTGTGCAAAATTAATACATTATAACGAGAATATGTACATAATTCTGTTGAATTCTTTTACACATTTCCCGACTGTTGGGTAAAAAAAAAAAAAGTTTGAACTCAGTGATTGTAGTTCTGACACACTGTTTTGATTTAGATATACAGTTATATTGCATTGTTTTGATGCAGAAGACATCTCTGATCACACAATGATAACTCAATAAGGTACATTTTTAATGAGTTTTTTAAAGGACAATGTGCTTGTGACCTCTAACCACAGTCAGTCATGAAAGCGCTTGTGAATTTTTGGTTGCCCTAATTTTGAAAATCCTGCCTTAGGGTGGCTCTGTGGGTAACACCAATACCTCACACCTCCAGAGTTGTGGGTTTGAATCGTGCGTCTGCTCATTGTGTGTGTGCATGTTTCCTTTATATCACATGGATATCCTCTCGCAGTCCAAAGACATGCAGCTAGGCTAAGAGGCACCTCTGCACTGCCAGAGCGAATGATTGTATGTGCAGCACAGTGGAGCTTAGCCCCGCCTGAGGTGTGCCCTGCGGCCAGACTCTGCCTGGGATCAGCAGCTAGTGCATGCATGCATGCATGGGATATGTTTTGGATAAAGAAATTTAATGGTTGTGATTTTTTTTTAAGTATAATATTCAAAAACATATATTGTCGTTGCTTTCTTGCAGCAGAATTGTAGATATGGAGGCAAAATTTAAACCTTAAACAAAAATTAATAATAATTCTCTGGTCTTCAGTGAGCTGTTGTGCCAGAAAGCCACGCTCCCTGTTTAGCTCCTAATTAGTTAAAGGTTACAGACATGGTGATGGGAAGCTGGCTACAGGCAATGGCTCAGCAGACCAGCTCACATGGGGGCTTTAACACTCTTCCCAGAGCTGTCCTCAGAGGCGTGACATTCAGTGTCCTTTGTCAATTGCAAATGTAAATCCCTTCCCAGTAAACTTCCCGGCAGTGTCCGGCAGGGATCTTGCTTTCTGCCGCATTTTGTTGTCAGACCTCCCCCACCACACCTTCGCTTGTCAACCCTAAAGTGAGAAGTGGTTAAGCACTGCTGTAGCACTGGGGTGCTCACTCTGCCCTGCGTCTGCTTCATCTCCAGGCTCCCATGGGGGCAGTTCATCTCAAACCCTCCAAGCTCCCGCAAAAGCAGGGCCCTGTGTTCTAGGACAAGGTGGAAGAGCTGCTTCTGGGAGGGTCTGACCTGAGAATGTCCTCCTTGTGCTTTCTGCATACTCCCCAGTCGATGCACAGGGAACAGGAAAGGCTGCATGTGCCAAACGAGGACCTTCACCTTCTTCCTCGGGATCACTCTGTGAGCTGAAAACCCCCCCATCTTTTAACAAATCAGAAATTCAAAGAGACCCTCGCTTTTCTCTGTAATTTACTTTCATATTGCCAATGGAATACAAGTATTTTTATTTAAAAGTTTGACTTTTTTTGCTTTTCCAGTGCTTTGCTGCAGACTCGCTGCAGTTTCACACTTATGCGACAGACATGCATACTTATCGCGTCCTCTGATGGCCAAAGGAGTGTTGACATAGAAATCAGCGATGGGGCTCCAAATTCAGTGTCAAGCAATTTATTAAAAATACCGATAAATGTTTTAAAAATGTTAAAGTCTGACTTTTTCCCTATATCCTGTTTATCTTCCAAAGAGATAAGCAGGAGACTGGTAAACGAATGATGAAAAGGTCAGTTTTCTATGTGGAATGCCTTAGCGTGGGAAAGCCCTAATTCACTGTATACCCTTATCCAAAGCTGCATGTCTCTGGAACACTTCCCAATTTTTATTTGTTTCATGTGAGGATTGTTTTAATATGGGTCCTGCTTAGCTTCTGCCAAAATTTGGTTTAACAGCCTAAAATTTGCATGCATAATGAACTGACAGGGTCGCTTTAAATTTTTTTTAACTAATCTCCTTATACACCTTACAGACATTCTTAAATATAAATTTAACATTAGAAATCTGTCATTCTTTACATATGCAGCTTTGCAGATTTAAACTTGTTTTTTTTTTAATTTCCATCACATCTAATGAAATAGGAAAATGTGATCCTCCACTTCTTCTCATGCTTTGCCATATGCTCACGTACCAAAAGGTTGATTTGATGAAAATGATGCACCACCTTCACTTTTCTACCCTAAGCTCAGAGAAAGGCACAATGACAACAAATAGACAGAAATAACATCTTATACCATGGTCATCTTATACCATGGTCATTTTTTATTCTAATTGATCTAAAGGGTGGTGATTAATTTTCCAAGAAACTGCTACATATGACTTACATGACAGCGGTGCTTCCGGCTGAGGACCAGGGCATGTGATTAGTAATTAAATACCAAAATGATATGAATGTAACCTGCCCAAACGGGATGGTGCACGATTCCAGTTTTAACTAGAAAGGGTGCTGTTTATTTTGTGAGCATGAAATACTAAATCGAGCTCAAGAAATCCCTAAAATATGTGCATGATTTACTTTCTTCATGCTCTCAAAGAAAATGTGCCCACAAAGCCAAAACTGGGAGTGAAGTGTGAGAATACTATGGGTTTTAAGGTAGCAAATCTATTCACTCAAATCTTTGCAGTAATGTATAATATGTCTCCAGTTCCAAACTTATTCTCCTTCTACTTTCATTAATAAACAAAAGATATGCTTTGTGGTCAACTATAAGGGATGCTATTGGAACAACAGCAAAGTATTTCCAGGACAGCCTCATCACTTGCTCCCCTCATCTAATCTGTACTCCTCCCACACTCCCCAACCACTACAATTTCTAGAATCACCAAGTGGATAAACTGGAAATGTGAAAGTCAGTAAATGTATTTTTACCTAAATGCCCTGAGTCCTACTAGCGACACATAACTCTGAAACTTCACCTATTCATTGCACAATTGCCCACAAAGCTTAGCTGGTGACATGAAGTGTGCGAATACTATAGGTTTTACGGTAGTAAATTTATTCACTCAAATCTTTATAAAAATGTATAATATGTCTCCCATTCCATCTTAGTCTTGCTTAAGTACATCCATCCATCCATTTTCCAAACCGCTTATCCTACTGGGTCGTGGGGGGTCCGGAGCCTATCCTGGAAGCAATGGACACAAGGCAGGGAACAACCCAGGATGGGGGGCCAGCCCATCACAGGGCACATTCATACACCATTCACTCACACATGCACACCTACGAGCAATTTAGCAACTCCAATTAGCCTCAGCATGTCTTTGGATTATGGGGGGAAACCAGAGTACCTGGAGGAAACCCCACGACGACATGGGGAGAACATGCACACTCCACACACATGTAACCCAGGCAGAGACTCGAACCTGGCTCCCAGAGGTGTGAGGCAACAGTGCTAACCACTGCACCACCATGCCACCCCTCACCCTAACCACTGCACCACCATGCCACCCCTGCTGAAGTACATTGTGCACATAAACTAACAAAAAAAAAAAAACTGTCCATGGCCCCTCTAGGGCTCCATAGATATAAACATGCAGTAGTAATAAATAGAAATATCTTGTTCAGCAAGATAAGCCTCTAATCATGTCACCCTTCTCTTTGATGTCAATAATCACCATTACTTCAGTTTTGCTGCAATTTCTCTGAACAGGTCCAAATATTCACCCATAAAACTTGTCTGCAAAGTCTTGAAAAGACCAGCCAAATAATGTTTGAGTTGTCATGATGACAAGATCAAGTGTCTAAGGCTACCCTTCTCTTTGGCATCACTGTGCAGCAGTGCTTCAGGTTTGGTGCAATTTTTCTCAATATTTGATGAAATCCAGATCTTCACCCCACAATATGTCTGCAAAGTTTGAAAAAGACCAAATACTTTTTGAGTTATCGTGTTGATGACGATGCGGCAGCAAACCAAAATACACCATATGTATTCCCCATCTGGGTGTAGCTGAATAACAAGCTGAATAACAAGATGTACATATAGTTAAATCAATAAAAACAATGGAGGAACATATATGTTCTGTTCTTTGCTTGTATTCAATCACATATAATGGCTTGGGAGTGCATTAATATGCTTATGCCAAGGTTACTGTACATTTGGTTTACCTTTGAGTGCCTAAAGACTGGCATTTGGGCTTTGCAGCAAGAAATTTAAAACAGGCTTATGGTCTCAGCAAAGGACTATCTTCTAGAGAAGTATTGCTTAACATACTGGTATCAACTGATATTTGCGAATCTTGACTGATATTTAAACTTTTCAATATTCCAAGTTAGCATCACCAGAGCTAAAGACACTGAGATGATTGCATTGAACGATCAGCCATTTTCCGTAGTGGAGTACAAGGGATTTTGTCGGCTCATTCATCACTTATAAGAGGTCTGAAAGTACTGGCCTGCAACATGTTTAAAATTCATTATTAAATCTGGCCTGCAGATCGAGCTTTCATTTTTAACAGTATTAAAATGATGTAACGTCACTCCGTTAATCTACAGTATGCTGGCAAGCCTTCTAAGTTTCATCACTAACAACCTAATTGCCTTGGTGGCTCAGCAAGTTGCTCAGAGTTTAGTGAGTTTTGTTTTGGTATTGGTGATACTAGACTGAAATATGACAGTTATCGGTATCGGTCAAAATTTCCACATTAGTAGACGGCTACTATTTTTGAATAATGACGGAGGCTTTGGTTGTATCTAAGCAGACAAGCTAATAATTGCAGTTTCTGCTTGTAAACAATATAAACCTGTAAGCCAAATGTGTGGTAACCATGGTATTAGAGGGTTAATGTAATCCAAACCATGAATTTGGTTTTTAAACACACTCCGCTTCATGTCAGACGCTTCTTCGCCTCTGCAGCCGTCCTTTAACAACAGATAATGCACAGCTTGTCATGCATTAACATCACATGGTTAATACACCTAGGGAATTTCTTATTTATCACCATTTATTAATAAATTGTGGGGAAAGCATACATATCTGCAAGGTCTCAGAAACTGTCACAGGTGACACAAATCTGAGATCAATATTTCATCATGCTGCACTAAGGGAGAAGCAGGCACTGTGGCTGATGCCATTTTTAGAGTCGTTCAATATAGTGCTGAATAATGAATGCTTTAATTAAATGCACATTTATTTTCAGTTGTTCTTTAATGCTTTTCTGGAACCAAAAAAGGTTACAAAGTAAAGGGATGAGCAGATTCTTTCTTCTTACTCACTTTTTATTTTATCACAATGAAATATATGAATAAAATAATGAGCAAACAACTAACAAATATATTTTTAAAAGAACAAATTACAGTAACATCAGTAGAAAAGTCAGCTATTAATCATCAGTATTTGACCAGTATTGATATCCATCCATCCATACATCCATTTTCTATGCCTGCATTTCCTGTGCAAGGTCAAGGGGGTCCACTAGGTCCGTAACCTTTAACTCGTTTACTTTGGGCGGTTTAACATAAACAATACTAGCAAGCCAAGTCAGACGCAGTTGTCAGCAAGATATTTCAGCTGACATGCAGGGCAGCACACACACGCAGATACAGGAAGTGCCACACTGTTTACACCAGCAGAGAGCCACACAGCAATACAAAGAGTGTCTGTGATAAAGCAAATGGAAAACCCAGTGTTTTGACCTCCTGTTCCTTAATCTGAATGCCTGACTGGAAAATATGCTTGCTTAAAACTGTAAAAATGTGCTGCATTAATCGTGACACATTGCTTGACCTGACTGATAATGCTATAAACTGCTGCATTTTTTTCTCCATCATTTTTGTCATATAGTTATTACCCAGTCATTGTACTTAAGCATTCAAATCTTGACAAAAAGTCTGTCTCTCTGTTACAAAGCTTACAAAAGATGTTTGGAATGGAAACAACTCCACTTGTATTTTATTTCTGCTCATCCCCTTTATGGAAAATTCCAGTGACATTGTCTGTATATTTATAGCATTCTAACGCATACATTTTGTACCATTATGCTAATATTTTTTGTACTCCATGTCATGCACATTTCACTGGTGGTCCTTCTCTTATAGAAAAAAACACAGCTTCACTTTGATGCTACCATTCCTCTGCCCTCTTCTCCATACCTCCCTAATTACGCTCAACTCTTCCCAGCTATTTTCAAGGGTATAAACTTAATGAGAAAACCAAGGTAATATCAGAGCAGTTCTTGAGAAGATGCCCAGTAGACCATAGTAGTGCTGTATGTATGTACAAATTCTCATTTCCTCCGTATTCAAATATACACTGAAATGGCACCTGCTGGTACAGTATGCACCGATCATCCATAACATTAAAATCACTCACAGGTGAAGTAAATAACATTGATTATCTTGTTACAATAGCATCAGTCAAGAGTGCCACTATTTATAAGGAAAAGGAACAGTCAATTCTTGAAGTTGATGTGATGGAAGCAGGAAAAATAGGTATCCATAAGGATCGAAGCAAATTTGTCAAGGGCCAAACTGTGATGGCTTGATGACTGTGTCAGAGCACTTCCAAAACAGCAGGTCTTGTGGGAGGTTACTGGCTATGATATAACGGTGTCAGAAGATGGTGCACTGCAGCTTGCTGGTAGTCATAAAACTGTCAGAGTACCCATGCTGACCCATGTCCACCAATGAAACTGCCTAAAATGAGCATGTGAGCATCAGGACTGGACCGATGACCAATTGAAGAAGGTGGCCTGGTCTTATGAGACATGTTTTCTGTTAAGTCATGTGGATGGCCGGGAATGTATGCATTGTTTACCTGTGGAAGAGATGGCACTACGATGTACTATGAGAAGAAGACAAACTGGTGGAGGCAGTGTGATGCTGTGGGCAACGTACTGCTGGGAAACCTTGGGTCCTGGCGTTCAAGCAGATGTTACTTTGATATGTACCTACTAAACATTATTGCAGATGAAGTACATCCCTTCATGACAATAGTATCCCCTGATGGCAGTGGCCTCTTCCAGCAGGATAATGCAACCTGAAATACTCCAATAATTGTTTATGAATGGTTTGAGGAACATGAGAAAGATCTCAAAGTGGTGACTTGGCTTACAAATTCCCCATATCTCGATCTGATTGAGCACCTGTGGGATGTGTTGGACAAAAACATCTGATCCACGGAGGTCCCACCAACTGACAAGACAAACATCTTGGTTTCAGATACCACAGGACACCTTCAGAGGTCTTGTGGACTCCATGCCTTGGTGGGTCAAAGCTGTTTGGCAGCACAAGGGGGAAAGTGACCTAGACGATATTAGGCAGATCACTTTAATGTTATGGCTGGTCAGTATACCAGTTCATTTAAGCACCTTAATCCATTGCAGAGGGGTAATACAAGTCCAGTGCATATATATGAAGTAATAATCTGCATTCTTAACACAATGTACCAAAGTATTGGGGCAATTATGTTACAGAAGAATTTGTTTTTCATTCATCCATCCACCACTTCCATTACAAACTTATTCAGCAGATGTGGGCCTGGAGCCTAGCCAAAGAAAAATAAGGCAAGGGTTACTGGGATGGGATGCTAGTCTACTTAGTCACTCAAACTCCAAATGCACAGAGCCAAGGGCAGCGATCATTTATTTTATTAGATTTATTGAATTCAGATATACTACACTTCTGACTGGGTGATATCTTCTGTCCAGATGGGCACTACAGGCGGCAGCATAAAATGGGAACTTGCACTGTAGTCATATTCTGCTTCTTTAATATTGATCCCAGAAGTCCATTTACTTTCAAACTCTTGGTTGAATTATGGATGGTCCTGAAAATCTTGACACAGAGGATAACAAGAGATAAATGAAGAGTAGTTTAAATTATTCAATGAAGTAACCAGGTGGAGTTTTAACAGCTGCTCTTGCAGACTCACTCCCTTGAGTGAGGAACAAAAGCATCTCGCTCAATAAAGGGGACCATCACACCTCAAGACATTCCAGCAATGGGTCTCCCTTCCGGAGATTTAGTAATGCTTGTCATAATATGATAGCACCTCAATATAAGAGCTTAAAGAGGCACAACTCTCACAGAGGGCTCATTTTTAAATGATTATAGCTAAATGTCTTTTAGATTGGATTTCTTTTAGACGTTGATTTTACAAGGCTGTACAGAGCAAGACCTAGGCCTGTCTTTGTATTTTGAACTTGCCCATGCACCAACTCACAGCTACCTGTGAAAGTGATATGCTAACGATGATGTGTCGGTGAGCACAGCAACACGCAAGGCCTCTTTGCAGAGAGATGGCAATTAATCTTTACTACAGTATATGTTCACAGTCATTTATGTTCTTTGGTATCCCCTCATTCTGGATGGTTTCCAGGGGAATTCTTCGTGTATTCCTCTCACACCCACACAGTAACCTCCTTTGGCTCTCATTGATTCACAGTAAACAAAGATAGCCACTGACTGCAGGGGAACCCGCTTACATATAAAAGGAAACTGCATAGCATCGGGTTTTTCCCAAAAAAAGAATGGCAGCCAGCAATGTCTGAGAAAAAGAGAACCAAAAAGAGTCCAGCCTCTAATGAAAAAATATACCTGTCAGTAAACTGTCCCCATCACCAAAAAAGCATACCAGCTGAATTCTAGACATGCTACTCAATGTTAATGTGAAGGGGGAAACAGAATTACTTCCTGTAATTATTAAAAAACAAGCAAACAGGGCATAAGTTGAGATGTATTAACCCAGAGTGATAAGAAAAAGGGGGTACCTGTGTACTCAGTTCAAGCATGATGTAGATAACAAGGACTTTTCTACAAAGCCATGACTTTGGATCTGAAAATGTCTCACCGAATATTCATCAATATATCCTAGTGGTGAGAGGGCTAATGACTCTAAAAAGAATACAGATATACCTTCAGCTATACCACGAAATCTGTGCTCATTGTGATGAGTTAATCATTAACAAATCTCTGAGCCTCCACAAATCCGTTCAGATTTCAGATGTCCTTAAGAGACAACTGCACCGTAATTGGCTTACTAACCATTCAAGAATTTAACTGTTACGGCGCTTCTAACATCCATTTTTCCTGTTCTTTGCTCAATGCAAGAATACACAGAGAAATGGTCTCAATGCACCTCAAAAATCCTATTTCTTATAAATCATGAGACCAGCTTTTTAGCATAAAATCTAAACTTACGCACTAAAAATTGTGTGATCAGAAAGAATGTAGTCAGAATAACAACACTCTTCCCCTTTACCCACACTGTTCATTATAGAACAATCATCATGCTTGCTAGAATTAATTTAATTCATTCTAGGTTATTTCATACAGTGTTCAAGATCACTGCACCTATTTATTACAGTTCCTAAGGTCATAAAGCAAAGATAGCAAAATATCTATAATGTATTAATCTAACAAACTTTCCACTTTCTACAGAGCTTGTATGAAATGCTTCTAATGAAAAACTAAATTGAGTAATTTTGCATTTTCATGCTTTTAAAAAATTCGAGTACAGTTCATCTTCATCTTATTTTGTCATGTTAACAAGATATAAACATAAAAGAGAATTATGAGCAACCTCAATTCATAGTTAACACAGTAATACAGACATTCTTCAATTACAAAAATATCGAGTATCTCAATATGATTGTGACAGAGGCCTTAGATCACATGGTGGCCCGATCACATCTGAAAGTGCAAACTGAAGACACATCCATCTTTAGTACTGTAGCTGAAAATGACTGCAGGTCATATCCACAAACACAAGACAGGTAGCACTTCCGGCAAGTTCCTGTCTATAATTGCTGTAACTGGCAGTTAAATCTGCCCCTGGGAGAGACCTTGGTGCACGGTCCTATTTGCCATACGGGCAGTTACAGTAAATGGATGTCAGCTGGTGCTGATTCCATCTTTTGTCATTGGCAAAGGGCGCGGAGGAGGTAGATGAAAAGAGGCAGAAGTGTTATGACCTAATCCATACCTGTCAACATCTAGGTTTAAAATATGGCAGGTTTTTTTTTGGATGGGGGTAAATACATAAGTAAACAAACAAATGACAAAAACAAGAAAAGTAAATAAGTTATATGTATTTGTAATTTATTACAAAATATGGGGAAATTTATTACATATTGAGTTCAAGCTGTCCATTGCAAAATGTGCCATATTATTACAGAATGCAGATGCTATTACATAATGAAGTGAAAATTTGTTACATTTTGTAGGGTTATTACATAACATGCTGTTATTATGTAAAGCGTTGTTTCAGGCCTGGGAAAAACTGGAGTGATGGCAGGCATGCTAATCATAAGACAAAACCGGGAATATTACTCTTATAATTAGAGATCTGTGGTTCCTTACCACTGTCCAACCTGTGGCGAATGACTATCTACAACCTAGAAATAGGTCAAAAAGGTACTAACTACTTAGCTACATTACAAGAGCAAATAAGATTAAAACATCTCCAATGAATGATAGTAATATACAAAGGAATATAGGCCTACATATAATAGCCAGAACTGCTTCATGACATATTGCATTTTTAAAACTATTCCATAGGATCAACGATACTCAATAACATAAGGGGTGGTAAAACACATGCCTTTCTATGCTACACAACAGCAGCCACATCCATTAGGGCAAGTTCTGCTAACCATAGATCTCTACTGGATGACACAGGAAGGAAAAGATCCAAAAAGGGGGTCACACATTCTCACAAGGGGAAATGATATGCTATCATTGAGCTGAATAATGAACACAAAATGACACAGGAAATAAGCAGAAATGGAACTTTGTCAATGTACTGTATTGTTTTATTTCTAAAAACCTTTGGATAAACATATCTGCTAAGAGAATGTGAAACTGAAACTGCTAGGCTGGTACCTGTGTGTAGACCACCCTTGTTTACGTTACTGGCAAGGAAACTGCAGCCTGCTGCTGGTGGACGATGCATTATTCAGCAGCCACTTCGCTCAGACCTGAAACGCTTTTTAGGCATCATCAGCGACGCTCCACCACACCACTGGACTTATTAAGGAATGACACCCTGTGGCCTTAGCAGCTACAATCACAAAAGGAAGTGATGACATTCTGCTGTGCTGTCAGAGTGTGTCACTGCAAACAGACACAAGGTCTATGTTTATGCTGCTTTCGTACACCATGATATAATGCAGAAATCCTTTTGTTTTTGGTCATAACATGGAAAGTTATTAAGCCTAGAGTAATACCAAGTATGCCTTCCTGTGATTTATGAATGAATACTGTGAGTGTAAAATGTTTCCTGGACACTAATAAACACTTTATGCATTCATAGCTGCTCTGTATTTGTCCTTGGGGTTGATCAGCATGAAAGCAGAATCAAGGAAATCTAGGTCTCCTTATCTAAGGAACTCCAGCTATTGCAGATTACTCTCCAGGTACAGTTTGACAAACTGTGTGTCATTAACAGGCTCCTTCTCCAACAGGGCCATTTCCTTAGCATACATAGCATCCTGCGGCGCTCTTCCATCTTTCTGTTACACGTTTCCAGGTCAGTCACAACTGGCCCGAGCTCCTCCTTCCAGACAAATCAATACACCTCTGCAGCTTTTCCTGCCAGGAGCTTCTTCAGAGACCTTAATCTCCAGGTAACTAAGCTTGGCTGGAGACCTCTGACTTTCAATTTACACCTTGCGCTTTCTCCCCCAGCGCCGCCTCCCATTCCTTGTAGCTCCCCAGCCTCCCTCTGTATTTTGTTTGCTCCCTGTGTTTTGATTCCGTAGCTCTGAGTTGAACAGGAGACTCCCAGCCCAGCCCCCTTATTCCCTACCTACCATCCCAAAACACAGCTGGGGGGAAAACAGTGCTGAGAGTAATGCAGTGTAATAATTTACCGATTTATCCAGATGGTGGCCAGATGCCTCACTGGTTTATAATTGTTTTCATGTAAAAAAAAATACTGCCATTTATTTGCAAACGGAGAGAAGGGAGCTATGTCAACCTGACATTATTTCCACCATTACTTCTTTGTCTTGTTGGAAAAACTGTAAAACATTGTAATTGAACAACTCCCAGTGGGGACAATAATTAGGACAGAAAAACCACCGGTTGGGTTTCTTTCACACAGCCTGCGTTTCCTATTGTCCATTGTTCAAATTGGATAAGAAGGAGCCTCATTGCTCTCTCCACTCTACAGACATTGGTTGCTGCTCTTACCCTTTGTAAGGGGTTCATTCTACCTACGTTGAACAAAGGGTGTGTTTCCTTTAGGAACAATTTTGATTTTGATGTAAATTTTATAAAGGTCTGCATCTTTCATGAATAGCTGCAAGCAAGATAAGTATGAAGCTATGAAAACAGCACGCAGTACCAAACACACGCTCCTGTAGTTACCAAATGCATATATCAGAGGCAAACAATTTTCTGATTCATGATATATCTGTGTGTGTGTGTGTGTGTCATTGCAGCTCAAATATGGACGCATTCTGAAAATGTGAATTAATTCTTATCAGGGGTAAGAGCTTTCCACAATAAAAGACACATTTTCATTCTCATGCTGCAGAAAAAAGTTGCAGTCATGTGACTGACATTATGAAAAACAAAAGACCCCATGTCCCCCCGCTTTGCATAACAGACGTCCATCCATTCCCGTCCACAACTGTGTCTGCTTATGTAGATTAAATACCTTTTTCTGATACAGGAGCAGTTTGTAATTGTTTGATGTTCCCATTGTAAAAAGGACAGTGCTTGGTCAAAAGAAACCGCAGCATTAGCGGGAACCTAAAACCCCAAAGTCTTTTAATTGAAGTAATTCATTAACTGGCCTAATTTACATCTACAATAGTGGTGCAGTAAGTACTCATTAATGGCTTCCTACCCCAGTTTAATGGTACAATGGAGATTCTTTTATGCGAGACGGCCCATGGCAGAGAGTGACACCCCCCACTGGAAGCAGACAGATCTGGTATTGGTAAAATGACATTTTCTGCTGAAACCTTGACAGAACAGCTGGTGTTCCGACATTCTCCACAGAATGATTTAAATAATTAAGTCATTAAATCATCAAAACCTGAATCTGCCTTATCAATATTTAATAAACTTTCCTTAGAATACCCCTCTAAAGAACTCCCGTCTGCATAAATCGAAGCTGACAAAACTATATCTGCTAGATGAAGCAATCAGCTTGGGTAAATTAACAGAAATCTAATGTGTCTTTTTAGGGGTGGGGAAGCCTGAAATACAAGCACTTGCCAAAGTCTCCCTCTGGAATAAAATGACATTAAGTAAGATACTGAAAATTAATCAGGTGTTGTAGTATTTGATGGTGGTTTGATTAGTCACCCAGCCCCTGTAATAATGCACCGTAAGAGCATGCTGGAAAAGTGACTGTCAACACAATGTGTATCTCTTACAATATTCTTTCACGTAAAACACTGGGCTGCACTTACTAATGTATACATTTTTCAGTTTATATAATTTATATATATATATATATATATATATATATATATATATATATATATATGCATATTTCAGTTTAACTATTTTATTATGTTTGATTTTGTGCTTTACATCCTTTAGCAGGAAAATACTAACCTTAGGCAAAGAGCCAGACTCCCGCTTGACATGGTACGAACATCTATGCTTTACATGAGGTTTATAATGCTCACACAGACCATCCGTGATCAGAATCACAAATGCTGTAATATCACTTCAGGATGAATAATGCGCAGTTGTGAAGTTCCAGATTCTGGCATGTTTTTTTTTTCCATAGGTACGTAACAAAGAACTTCTCAGATGTTTCTCAGACTTATGAGAATTTAACAAACTCTTGGTATGGAGAGTATTTATGGCAAATTTGAACCATTTACTTAAACATTTATAGTGAACCTACTTTCTGGAGAAAATACTTCAGGTGCCATTTAGAGGGAACCAGATAATGAATAGAGCCATGCATTGTACTCTGGGTACCAGAGCTTTGATGTCTAATAACCAGTCCTGTGTTCACCAATGATAATTCAATATAGTCTGGTGGCTTGGTCCATTGTGCACAAGCCTTTCTTCCTGCACTGCATGGGTCATGGCAAAAGTATTTGTTGTCATTCAGGTTAATTTAATCTTACTTCTTAAAGTCCCAACTTCAGTATTTTCAATGGAAGAGTTTATCTTATTTCAGTGGGAAAACACTGTGAGAAACTGAACAACTACAGCGTTCGCAGGTGCAGTCATTGAATTTCCAGTAAAATTCTAAAGTTCAGCTGTACACATTTACATTGGTCCCATGTCAATGCAGTAGCTTATCTGACAAACAAAGCTAGAGACCAACAATATTAGTTACACACACAGTCATCCAGGGAAGAATTGGGGCTTACAGCTAAGAAACTGAAGCTCCTTAGGGGTCACACTCCCAGCCACAAACTTGAAATTATAGCCACAATCTATGGCACCCAAAAGAGCCTGGAAACAGTCATAGTTCTTGTTGTCTTTAGTTCTTAATCTGCATGCTGCTGCTATAATGGATCTGTGCTTTTCCGTTCAGGTGCCAGTACTATAATGGTAGTACACTTATGTCATTTCACCCTCTCTTTCCCACAACTGCACACACATGGTCTTTTCTTCGTCTCTCTATACCTGCTTTTGCTGACATGGTTACATGCTCTGAGCTGTTCCTTTGGGGTGTTTTCACATGCACAAGTGCCAATTGTGGCGCAAGAGTCTTTGCTATCACAAGACCGGTACAGGGCCCACACCGTTTAAATAGTAAAGGAACTTGCAGTCATAAGGGAGCCCGTGGGGTTGCTGTTATTAAAATGAGGCGGAGTCAAGTGCATTGTTGGTTCATTGTTATTTTGAGGGAACGGAAAGCGATTCCGCTATTGACCAACAAAAACCTGGTCTGACGTCAATGCAGCAGTAATTTCACTGTTATTTTAAAGCCTCATTATCAAGATAGTATAATGTGCCTCGCTCACAGCAGTGCGCAAACATGCAAAAGATTACATGTGGTAGAAAAATCGGTGATAATACAAATACAATTGTAATTTCAATTAATAATCACCAAAGAAATTCATAATGACACTGTTGATTTAATTACAATGATTATAATGACTAATTGCTGCTTTGGAATAGTTATTATACTAAACATGTAATGCAACAATGCAAGATTGCTGAAGTAATGGGTTTTCACTTTTAAAATTAGAAGCATTTTATGAGGAACTAACATACGATAGCTCAATCTGCAAAGAGACCGGAAAAAGGTGCAGACTTGATCCAAGGAGTTAGAACTGTTACAGAAACCAATATGAAAAATTTTCTGTGCTGATGTCATATGTGAAGGATAAGTAGAAAGCAGCATAAGGGGATATAATGGAAATAAGATGAAGAAAGTAACTGGAAACAGCTTGTCGAGATGAGGTAGTGAAACCATGAGAACAACCGGCTCCTATAGGTTGACTCTGCCTTGGACCTCTATAAGCAGAAGTAGCTGGTGTCTACAGATATCTGACCCCTCCCTTTTGGCTATAAAAGATGTATGCATTAGTTGTTCGGGGAGCAGATCATGAGATGCATGAAATGCTGCTGAGTGTCTGTTCCCCCAAAGCTTTGCGATAATAAAGTTTTGTCAGACTCTTAAACAAACTGACGTCTTCTGAATTTCTACCATATAAAGACAAAAGGATTACAATGTTAAAGATCATTAATGATTTTTTTTTTTTAATGACATAATGGTTAGGCATAATGACACTGGCTAAATATGACTGTGAGACTCCTGTTTCTGTGGTTTATCGTGGTTCAAAAAAAAGTAAAAAAAAATTAAATGTATTAAATTAAAAATTACAGAAAGTTTCAAACTGCACGCCAAATGAATACAGGCTGTAAGTCAGCGAGTAGCCACCATTGGTTAAGAAATTTTTAAACAAATAAATTATTCTCATTACAGGTTATGTAGACGTACATGATACTATATGTTACATTATAAAATGTGTAAC
This sequence comes from Brienomyrus brachyistius, assembly GCF_023856365.1. Lineage (NCBI taxonomy): Eukaryota > Metazoa > Chordata > Actinopteri > Osteoglossiformes > Mormyridae > Brienomyrus > Brienomyrus brachyistius. Next base: position 24,503,474 of record NC_064543.1, read on the forward strand.
AGCAGCCTTTGAGGGGTATAGAGAGCATGATTTCCGTTTCCCCATCATCACTTTTCTTTGGATATTATCTCTTGAGAATCAGGCTAAAACTTAAGTTTCCTTTTCATTTGAGAGAGTACAGTACTGTAATGGTGTACAATGTGCTTTATTATTACTGTTTTTAATGTTCATAATGTCTTACTGTGCGTAAGTTATCAATTAAATTTTACCGTATGTATTTACACAAAAATCACGTTTTATATATGTAATGTATAAGTGGAGCAGAAAGTGGACCAACAGAAAAGGGATTCAGTTCTTTTTCTGTTCACATTATGAATTTCATTAGTTCCAGTACAACCATGGTTTCATCTACTGTATTTGTTTACTCAAGCATCCCAGAGCAATTGCATGTGATCTGTCTATGGCAAACCTAGAGCGCTAAAATACAATGGTAATGGTACTGGAAGCCACCCTGGATTGCTTTGTGTTCACAATGCACCAGTTAAGCGAACCGCAGCGAAGACTTGAAGTAAACCAAACTGAGACCACCTCAGTTCAGACTGTTTCAGAGAGATCTGAGTTTGCTTGGACTGCTCACATATGGGCAAAAAAAATGCTGACTAATCGCTCTTAGTTCATTTTCAGGGCTGAAAGGGACCAAGTGTGAAAACGCCCTTAGTAACTCGCAGCGTTACTAGAATCAGCCCAGGACTAGTTCTGCAAATGTTTAGCACTGTGAAAAGTTTCATCAAAAAGAATGATGATGAAACAATGGCAAAATCTATATGTACGTTTACAGGATTAAAATTTGAACATAAATATTTTGTATTAAACCTACTTTGTATTAACCCATAACAGCTTCTTAAAGAGTTGAAATGACTAATGATATTATTTCACCTTACTTCTTCAGTCAACTTGGAAGTTTAATACGTCCCTCAAAGAATTTACATTAAAATAGCTCAGGACACTTTTGAGTAAAACCCGCTTGATAACTGCCTTTCCCAGATAATTAGCCAAATGGTCAATTATTTAAATCGTAATAAATAATACAGCCTGCATTTTATAGGCAGTAAATACCAGAAATTACTTTAATAGCTTCAAGAGACATGAAATATGCAAGTATATTACGGAGAGGGAGAAAAACATTTTTTAAAGCAATTTTGTACAATCTACCAAAAAGGATTTATAGTACAACCCAGAACAGAATGTTTCTGTCTGCAAAGGACAGCTACAGTTGTTCATCTGTGAACATGCAGCATGCAGGAACATTACGTAAAGGCCCCGTGTGGACTTCCTTCCTGAATTCACTGCCATCCCCAGGTTCCAATACGGAACTTTAATTTTGAGGAAACTTTTATATTAAGTGGATATGTGGGTAGTGCATCAGTATTCATTCTTTTGGGCTCAGTTTAAGTCAGAGTCATTTCCCCAACGTTTTCAGCATTACACACTACACTGATGCAAATGTACTGGATGTTAGTGAAGGTATTTTATGTGTGTGTGTGTGTGTGTGTGTGTGTGTGTCCGTTATGTTCATATTACATTGTGGAGATCAAATGTTCCCCACATTATATTAAAAACCTATTATTTTGACGTTGCAGGGACCGTTTTTCAGGTCCCCACAAAGATCTGTAAGTACAATCAAAAAAGTAAAAATGCCAAAAGTTTTGTTTTTTTGTTTGGTTATTTATGGTTAAGGTTAGGGTTGAGCAGGGGTTAAGGTCATCATGTTGGCATTGGAGTTTTCCCCATAGAAATGAATGGAGAGTCCCCACAGATATATAATTACAAACCTGTGTGTGTGTGTGTGTGTGGTTGTTAAAAAAAAAGATCAAGATGGAAAACAAGACAACAAAACACATTCCAGTGTATCTGCTTGCACAAATGGCAAATAAAGCTTCTCTTTCCCTGGTTTTCTGGTGAGTTTACTTAATTTCCACTGAGCCTCACTGCACTTCTACAGTGAGCTGTGCAGGAGCACCCCACAGCACACAGCATGCCTCTCACTGCAGGCAGACAAACTCACTGCTTTATATTCAGTCATGAGAACAGCCCGAGAAATCCTTATAGAATAGCCTGACCTCCAGACATCCTCCAGAGCCGACTGCATTCAGGTCTCAGCAGGCAAGCTGCTTGCTCTCCCCATCTCTGCATTAAAGATGCTATATTAATATGAGTTTTGCCTTGGCATAGCTGTTCCTTTGTTATAAGCGTCCATGAGTCATGACCATGAGCGGAAGAAGACCCAAAATACCAACGTGACACCTGTGGCAGCCTGTTTTAACATAAGTCTAGCAAGTCATTTCAGTTTCAGCCCTTCTAGCAGAGTCTGCAGTCAGACTGACAAGTATCCAGGGTAACAGAATTGGCCATTAAAGTCGGCAGTCTGCATCAACAATTTGAAATGACTTTGAGTTCTGGCTCCCCGACACTCCTGGATAAGGGGACATTAGTCCATACTAAACCAGGCACCATTTTCAACTTGATAGCTAACAAATCAGGCGGCCAGTTTCAAACCCTCTGCAATACTGCCAGAATTTGTCTCTGACTGTAACAGAAAAAAAGTCATTTTAGATTTGATGAGCATAATTGACTGAAACTACGACTATCTAAATGTGAAAATCCAAATTCTACAGTGTCCTCAGCATTAAAATTTTCTGCTATATAGTGTAGATTGGAAAAAGCTGTTATTCATCGCTTCTGTTTCCTTGTCTTACCCTGTGTCTCACTTTATATGTTATTTAAGTGAAATCTTTGTTTAACAGCATCTTAATGCTACTCCACATGGAATCCGCTGGTTGAGTAATTTGTTACTCACTACATTCTTCTGCCTGCTAACATTCTTTCATTAACGTTGATAATTGTGGTAAGCTTTACATCCAATTACTTCAATGGCATTCCCAGCAGGCTTTATGGCCCTGAATGATCACGCTCCCTCGTCTGATAGAGCTCAGGCTGACTGCTGAGCAGGACTGTGGTTGTTCCTCCTGATTAATCTGTGTGGTTCCCCAGATTCCTGTAGTAATGCTGTATTCCACTGATTTCTCTGAAGAGCAGAGAATGGATATAAGAAGGTTAACATAACATTGACTTCTGTTTAGCTATCCTCTCTTGTAAGACATTACAAATTACTGATTTATTTTTTTCCATAGTGACCTACCATTTGACCATTTTGAGTTAGACACACAGGGCCGAACTACGTGCTCTGAAGACAGTCTTCACTCTGAGAATGACTGTAATCACTCTACAAGTCTGTACCCTTCCTGATCATTTACTCTCTGCTCTGTCTATTGGTGTTTATTATTCCTGCTTTCTTTGCCTTTGTGATTACCTATAAAACCTCAGTGTCAGATGCTCATTTAAACTAATCAGAGCAGAGTCACCGAAATTACATATTATGCAAAATATTGTCCCACTGGCGCTAACCTTCTGAGACTATAAACTCTTTATCTGTAATGTACTGTACATTTAGAACAACATGGCAGCTTCCACTTGAAAATTGCAAAATGCAATTTCCATCTTCATTTGGGATCATCAGTGACACACCAATGTTTAAACACTGAGATTTCGGTGAGTGGCCTTGTTCATTACCTGTAATAATGGCATTAAGCTGATGAATGTTTAAGGCAGCAAGAGCAGTGCAGATGACAACATGAATGCTTCAGATAAATCAATACCACTAAATGGTATTAATTGCATTTAGATCTGACACGATGTTGGAAAACAAGACATCAAAAAAGGATTATCTGTGCCCATGATGCTGTAAAATGCAAATGACCAGCAAAAAGCTTGAGGAGATATAAACACTGGCCATCTTGTTCCTCACAGGAGCCTGGTTTTCATGTCAGCACTCACTGTTGCACTGCACACTGCATTTTCAGCAGCTACCCTCTCTATCATCTATTACTCTCTGAATACCACTCACTGCAGCTGTTAGGGATGAACATTCAAGATAACATGGAGACATTAACACAAACAAACAAGGCCATGCTAATTACACACCTTCCAAGTCAAAAATAAAATCACAAATGAAAGATCTAGGCTAGAGTCAGGTAACAGATCCTGAATGCTTAAACAGTATCAGTGATTCTTAAAGAACTGTCTCTGAAACCAGTAACACACATAGCCAATGCATTTACCTAGTGTGCCAAAATGAAGGCATGTTCTCCGCATTACACTCAATTTGTAATTTTATAACACACTTCCAGCAGAACTGTAAACACTGATCTCTACATTACTATACTATTTTTCCAATTACTTTCCACATTAAGAACATGAAGATTTAACCTAGTTTCTGATATTTTTTTTCCTAGCACAAAGGTTTTTGTCTTCTACTGTTCTTTTGTTGTTTGAGCAGTGTTATAACATTTTGAAGACAAAGAAAACCTTATTTGTATTGATAATGTGTTATGATGGGAATATGCATCCATACGTTACACATCTGGATACCTGTGTATGTGTGTTTGCTAAATGTAGGACAGCACTTTGCAAAGTGCTATACTCTGCACACAGGTAAAGCTAAAGCCACAAGTATTTTTAACAAATTCATTTGATGGTCTGTTTGTATATTATTGACGTGAAAACACAAGGAGCTGTTTACTTTTTCAAGAGATGTATAATGTTTTGCTGGTTTAGCACAAGTTTTTGCGGTTAGTGAGTAGAGTTCTGCAATAAAGGCCTATTGTTTCAAAGATAGTGTCTAAGAAATCACAAAAAACTGTAATAATATATGGCTTCTATCTTCTCTCTGTCAGCCGGAGCTGGTCATACTTCCCCAAATATTTCCCGTTTTCCGCACCTCTGTCCTTCTCTGCTAGACTACAAACAGCTTTATTGTTTTCCTGTTTAACTCTCTTCATTGTAAAAACTCCAAAACCACAATAAACTTGTCCTTACGTTCTTCCAGTCACTTCAATCCATTTCCCTTGCCAGAGGCCTTACATTTAATGAATTATTTAAGAATATCATTCCGATAAGTATAAAGACCTTGCAAAGAATCATTTAAAATATTTACCCCTTTTTGTCTGTACCTGTCAACCATAAAAACATACAAAACAAGTTAAGCTAGTCCATATCAACAGGGATTTCTGAACAGGAAACATTCACCCTGCTATTGCTGAAAAAACCCCAGATAATGGGAAATGCTCCATTTTATACTAAAGTAATTAAAAAAAAAAAACGACACACTTTCAGATCCCAAATACTCTTGGTCAAAAAGAGATAAGACAATGACTGCCCCAGATAATGGAAAGGATTAACTAACTTAATTCCCCTGAAATTTAACAAATCGGTGGTATGCCCACAGCGCTTTACTCAAATGTTTCATGACTATAGGAAGCCACAGGAAATATGAATGTGAATATTAGCAGCTTACCATGAGTAATGACCTCAGTATCATGCACTGGCTAGGTCACTGGTGGGCAATCTTATCCGCAAAGGGCCAGTGTGTATTCAGGTTTTTGGGATAACCTTTAGGTCAGCTGTTCAAACCCAGGTGTGAGGACTCTTCGGCCAATAAGTCCTCTAATTAGTAATCTAATTAGGGAGTTGCAGCGAAAACCCACATACACAGCAGCCCTTTGTGGGTAAGATTGCCCACCCCTGGGCTAGGTTATGGTCTTCTTAGATGTACAGTAGTCACTACAGATATAACAATCTGCCTTTCATTGTGTCCTGGAAACAAAATCTAAAAATCTAGGTCACAAACATTAGACGATTAGAGACCGCTAATGGGCATCCTCATCAGCCTTACAGTGCGTGTGCCATGGCGGCGTTCTGTGCTATTAATCCAGTTTCACTGCAATGTACAAGTGAATATAGCAGTCAAACTGTCAAGGACCTTCGGCCGAAACTTCCCAGTTGAATCGCAGTAGATCAGGGGCCCAGCACCATGGGAGTGAGGAAAAAAGAAATATCTCACTATCAGAATGACTGTAACTGCACTCACTCTGCCAAGGAAGATGTAGGACACTGTTGGGCTTCTCAAGAGGATATAATTACTGACTTCTCAGGGAGCCGCGTGTCACTCATGCATTTGGATCTGCTGGGTATTTTTCACCGAGGCTGCTGATGCCCAGATTACTCCATATACCACAGGACATCCAGGACCAGGACAGCAGAGGGGACAATGCACCAGCTTTTCCTCCAGAATACCAAAAAACTGTCTGACTCAGATATATTTGAAGAATGTGATCTTTATGCCTCTGCCATATGAATCATTCATTGCACCTTGTCAAGTTGTTCTATATGCATACATCTGTCAAATGAGTGATGGGATGGGATAATCGTGAAGGCCACGTTTCTGCATAAACCATATGCAGCTTTATATGACAACGAAATATCAAGGTCACTGCATAATGTTTGATAGATATACTCTGTGTAAAACTTCAAAACAAACACATACAACCACTCCTCTTAAAGTGGATTGAAGTCCTTTATTCACATTGCAACTGCATCGGCTACAGCCTCACTGAGAGGTTTCTGTCAATTTTTTTTCATGGCTACCTAAAGAAGGCTGGAGTTACTATTACTGCTATAATTTGTTTAGGCCTTTCTTTTAATTTGTTTTAATCCTTTTCTCAGACCGATGACAAACACAGCTAAGGTGCCTTTTGTAAGCATATATTATATATTAGCTTTCTCTCGATTTCTTTTTCATGAATTGTTATTTTATTGTTATTCCTTTTAATTTGTCTTGTGTTAGTTTCTTACATTATTCTTGATTTTATAATTTATTACGTCGTTTAATTCATGTAAGGTGAGGGGAGCGTCCTGAAAGATGCCCGTAAATAAAATATATTATTATTATTTTTGATATATTGTTGGATGGCCAACATCTTTGGAGAAGCTTCATGAAGTCTGCTGGGAATATATCTCAGCATATACTGAGAAATATGTGACAAATCACCAGTGTGGGGATAATCCAACGTAATGACTATGTTATAAATGAATTTAGCAAGCTCAGATATGCTTATTTCTCAATTTTCCAGTGTCCTCAAGCAGCACCAAGAGATAAGCTTGAACAAATAGAGTCTTGAAATGTAGGACATGCTGGTACAGTGCACTGAAACATGCTGGGCGGAGGCGAAAAGGTCCACAGTAAGCAAAGGCTGTGAGTGTTTACAACCACAAGTGGCTGCTTTTGTGAGACCATGATGTGAGACATTTATTTTGGACTTGAGAAGGCCTCTCATCCAGCATTAGATGACGTTATTTTATTAACTTGTTGCAGAGATATTTATATACAGTCACTATTTTTGATTATTTAGGCTTCAAGACAGCTGTATATTTAAATTAAACAGTTATGTTTGAATTCCATGCTGTTGTTTGCACAACAGAAGGTCACCCCGTGGACCTGCAGGCTGCTGCTACGGTTCTATATGGGCGCACCCAAGGAGGGGCAGTAAGTCTGTCAGTTTGGTTCTGTGGGACTGGAGTTTTTTCAGAGGGATGTTCTAACAGGTTAGGAACCACCATGACAGCAGTCTCTAAAAACCATTTAAAGTCTCTTAAAAGCAAGAGACCTGACATATAAATCACATCATGAACTCCTGGTTGGATGGCAGAAAACAAAAAAGACCCAATAGGGATATATGCATGTGATGAGGAATCATAAATGAAATGGCACAGGTTCTGTACAAACATCACTTTGCCTTTGTGTACCAGAATGAAGGCTGTTGTTGTGATAATGGTCACGGTAAAAAACTAACAAAAGTGCCTTGCAAACATCCACACTGGAAACATCCACACTGGAAACATCCACACTGGAAAACCCATGAATCAATGTCAAATAAATCAACGTTGATTAAACCCACTCAATTCTGCACAGATGGTGTCTTTGGTGTTGTTCTGGAATGAGAAAAAAAATACACCTCATTAAGTAAAAAGGGTATGTGTGAGAGTGAGTGTGAGTGTGAGTGCGTGCAGGTCTGGGGTCCATGGGAGAATGCCGTGGACAGTGGGCCCCTCGCGCATCTCCAGCAAGGACCAACAACTGACAACCCATCCATCACCTTTGCACAGCCCATCAACCTCTCTGCCTGGCATGGGCTGAATCTGTCATCATGATGGAACAGTGGGGGCAGAAAGTCAATAATACCTCATTTCTGATATTAATAATGCTTAATGGCGTTCTGCGCAGTACCTTTCAAAGCAACTCTGGATAGTTCGCAAGGCCCCTGGAGAGGGTGTTAGGCTGTTGTTTTTGCAGCCACTGGTCACATTAAGCTGCGGACCACCATGATGAGGAAACAGCTGAATCCTCGTACACAGGTCATCTGGTGCCTGGACTCCCAGCCCCAGAACAATGTGTCATTTGTTCTCACCTGTGATGGCGAGATGACCAACAGTTCCCAATGACTGTAGAGCACTTTGCCTGTAATAGGGCACCAAAGAATCGACTGAGCAGGGAAACTATGAAACAACTCCAGGTACAGTGGATCCTCAAAATAAAACATCAAATAATAGAAAACAAAGTAATTTTGAATTTTTGAAAAACTTAAAAAAAAAAAAAAAAAAATCTAAACCTGTTAAGTACACGTAGGTATATTAAAGTGAGTATTCAACAATTCACAGCCAGACATAGGAAACACATGAAACAGAATTGATAAATCATGTCTTAATCTAAAAAAGATACTACTAATTTTTAACACCTCTTAATGGGTTATAGAGGTAAGAAAAAACATCAAAAAAAAAAACAGTGAAGCCATTTAAACACATTCTGAAATACGTCTGCTGCAAGTCTTTGATATTATTTCACAAACCAAATTTGTTCTTTGTTCATTTTTCCAGTTTTTCAAATCATTGCTTGATTTGACAAGATGTAAAGTCTTTAGTGATAGATACAAGAGCATTACTGTTCAGAAAGATCTTTAAAAGACCAGTGATATGGAAATGAGACAAAAAACGAAATCTGACACAAAAAAGCAGAGAACTGCATGGTAAAATGCTACAGTGTGTTTATTTTTCAGATCTAAGCATGAAAACAAGACGATGAAAGCAAAATACGGTACCGGTTGTGAGTGGAGGCAACGCTGAAGCAAGGATCAGTGTCCTGCAGAGACTTTCAATTTCAATAACCTCAAGTCCAGAAAAAGCAGATCTGCTCTGGTTCTATTCCCTCTAATCCTCTTTATTGCCTAGTAAATGAGGAGTAACTAAAGCAGAAAATCATTTCTAACTCAGTATCCTCCCAACAAAGACTTACATTTGGCTCTTAGGCATTTAAAGAGCAATAGTCAAGAGTATGAAAGAATTTGTTTGACATCAGAAACACAAATAGTGGCATGTAGAACAACTTTCTCACTGGAATCAATAGCATTTTTCAAAAACATAGTTTTCTGGAGGCCACAAAAAACCCACCTAACCCTGTTTACAATAAACACCACAAACATTCCTGCTTCAGAAACAAAAAGATGTCGCATGCCCAGCTTTCCTTACGGGCGGCAAGGAGTGATTATCACATTGAGACATTTCTTCGCTTAGCTGACACCTTCAGTCTAGACAGCTTAGATTACAATTTTACATCCATGCATCCAAATTCTTACTGCTATTCCTTGTCGGAGTTGGGGGGGGGGGGGGGGGGGGTCTGGAGGCACAAGAGTCCATCACAGTAAGTAATTAATTCATACAACCAACAATTTAGAGATGCCAATTAGTGTAATTGCAAGTGATTGGACTGCGGGAGAAAACCGGAGTACCCAGAGGAAACCGGTGTTACAAGGGGAGAATATGCAAACTCCACACAAACACACAGCAGTGGTGGGATTCAAACCCAAAATCCTGGAAGTGTGATGCATTGCAACAGTGCTTGAGCCACAACTTGGGCCAACACTGAGCCACAGCACTACACTACAATTTTACATCAATTCATCTATCCATCGATTACCTGGGTCCGGATTGCAGGGTCAGCAGCCAGAGCAGGGATGCCCAGACCTCCCTTGCCCCAGCCACCACCTCTCGACTGTCTCCTCACCCTCTATTTAAGGTTGATCCCAGATACTCTGTGAAGGAAGCTAGTTTCTGTTGCTTTTATCCATGATCTCATTCTTTTGGTCACTACCTGAAGCTTGTGACCATAGGTGAGGTCAGGAATTTACATTGATAGCTTCCGGCTCAGCTCTCCCTTCACCGTGACAGACCATTTGGTTTAAATGCTGAATTCAGCTATAAATCAACATTTGGATGATTCAACCAACTAGTTGAGTACTCTGTGACTGTGACTCTTTACACTCAACTGGTTAGTATAACAAAATCTTGGTCTGGATTTTTGCTCTCTGGACCTGAAATCTCCACCTCCGGTGTATGTTATTGAAAAACTGTGTAGCACAGAAGCTTAATGACTGCTTGGGTTCAGATCGGGAAGGCCATTCCTTCCAATCACACCATTCCAGGTTTCACAGTTGTGACCCATGACTAAGTCCCCCAGTAGAAGAAGCCCCCCCCAGCGAGGCGTCTTCAAGAACCCCATCCAAGATTTCCAAGAGGGCTGGTTACTCTGAAATGGTGTTAGGTGCATATATTGCAGACTTGTAGTCAAAAGGAGGCAACCCTCTTGTTCATGGTGGTGAGCTCCAACTTACTGGTGCCAAACTGAGGAGCTATAAGTACACCTACAACTGCTTGGCACCTCTCGCCTGGGGCAACCCCCTTCCCAAGAGTTTGGTTCCATGCTGTGCACTGAGGTGAGTCCAACTATCTAGATATTATGTATCTGCCTACTCAGACACAAGCTCAGGATCCTTTTCCCACCGAACAATATTGGCAGTTGATGATCAGTCTGCCAAGGCCTCTGCCTTCAACTGCCACCTAATCCACATGGCACCAGACCCCCACAGCAGCCCCCCTCCCTGCCACAGCAACCTCCCCCCCACAGATGGTCGGCCCACAGGAGGGAGGGTCCATGTAACACATTTGGGATTTGCCTGAAGGGACCCCATGGGTAGAAACCCAACCACCAGGTGTTCACCTGAAGGCCCTCCCCCCAGATCTGGCACCAGGGTGGGGCCCCAGTCTTCCTAATCTGCCCGAGATTACATAGAATTTTACAGTGTTTTCTTATAAAATTGTTGGACATTTGCTGATGCAAAAAAAAAGAGTGAGACATCCGTTTCTAGACCAGTCTGCCATTAATCGTGCCAATGACTTGACACTGGACAAAATTTGCAGTATGACTTCATGTACTTCTGTACTGCTTATGATTATCTTGTATATTCTGTGTTCTCTCCTAGTTCTATTCTCAGCAACGCTGGACTGAAATCAATTGCAATCAATTATTCAACTTGGCCCTTTCCTTCCAGCGCTAAAGGAAGTGCCCCAAAACAAAACCATGATTTAACAACAAATCTCCACAGTGAGGTGCAGCCAGCCCCTCTGGCCTTACAAACAAGACTGCAGTGATTAGATAAACTATTTATAAGGTTTGGAGTCTAGAGTATCACACAGCTACTTTTCACAGCGGACGGAAGACCTTAGCATGTGAACACTTTCCCTGTGCAAGTTGCTTAATAGCTGCATTCAACATTAAAATTAGATAATATTTGAGATTATTGATTCTACAGCAAATTTTTATCAAAAGAAAAACATTTAAAACTCATACTGGATCCCTAAATTTGACATGACTTCTGCAATTAGGTTAACTGTAAAAAAAAACACAGTGAAGTATAGAATTAGACTGTACTGACAACACAAACAGAATATTGTCTTCAAAAAGGGGAAGATTTTCAATGTGTCAGACATGCTGTCTGCTTAAAAGAAACATCTATGTTTGTCTAAGGCAAACACTGCAATAGTGAGACAGTTGCCGTTTAACTGAAAAGATCAAAGATTTGAACAACAAAACAGCAAAAAAAAAAAAAAAGCCTTATGGAAAGGCCAGTCTAATCCATCCAACTTATTCCTACACCTTCAGCGGGTCATGAAGCTCAACCGTGTCCTTTTCACTAAGACATGGCCAACAACAGCACCTGCCTTTCAGTACCACAGAGACATGCTAAGCTGAGGCACACGTCACAAGCCAGAGATATGAAGTGTGCCTAAATACCAGGAGCCTGTTGGTTCACAAAGGCTATGTACGTGGGTTGGGGGGGGGGGGGGTCAATTGTCTCCTCTGTATGTTATCTTTTGCTGCCTTCGAACAAAGATAACCTCTAACAGAAACAATTCAAGACAAACCACTTATATAAGTTAAGCCCTCTAATTAACTGCTCATATTTTGCCACTGTTCTGCTGGTCCTGAATGGCTCAACTAATCATCATGGAAGGACCATAGCGTATTTATTATTTGCATTGACCTAGTACTCATACAGGGGAAGAAACGTTTCTCCAATAAATAAAAAAATAAATGTTAAAGTCAATAAAGAGTTTCACACACAGCATTCAAGGATAATGTTCTCTAAGAGCATCCTTGACATAATCTTCAAGACCTCTGGTGGAAATGCATCAGATGTCTGAGACGCGGGTGAGAAGGATCCTGGTCTCAGAAACAATAGTTTGGTTGAGTCCCCCAGACAAATTATTCTGGTATAGAGGACCACTACTCCTGGCCTCTTCCGGCACATTCTGACAGGCCTATTAAGGCCTCAGATAACTTCTTCTTTATTTATCATTCCACCAGGGTCCCTTCATCCAGGTCATCCCAGGAATATATGAACTGGGGTCTGCAATGTCACTCAAGCCTTGCCAAGTATTTAACCCCACTAATCCATTTTTATCCAAAGGTACCAAAGCAGTCTGTCATTATCCCGGTAAGACAAACTATTGGATACTCTGTGGCCAATTAAATAAAATGTAACTTCAATTCTCATTGAATCAATATCCTAAATGACTGTGGCAGGTGTCTGAAATGCCTCCACAACAGATGGTCTGGTCTTATAGAACTGAATGGACCACAAGCTTTAGCATGACAGTGGCTGCCCAAATGCACTGTTGAGGCCATTCAGCAAAAAAAAAAAAAAAAACATATGACTGTCACGTCGAGGGCAGGGATGGAGGCGAAGGCAGGCGTGCGGGAAAACCAAAAGGGGCTTTATTAAAGGAAACTACACTACAGGCAGGGTAAAGGAAACAGACCACGAGGGGTCAAAACAGGGTAGGGAGGATCAAGCAAGAACATTAGACATAGGGCGCACTGGGGAGCACATGCAGGCAGCAACATCAATGACTGGACTCAGGATCGCAGGGCTGAAGGATGCTTTATACAGGGCACATGAGAGACCAGACGAGAGGCACCTGGGGTGATCCACACGAGAGCTGTAACGAGAGGTAAGATTAAACAAGAAACAGGTGTGGCTCATTAGAACCACACAAGGGAGAGAACGAGGGGGAAGGGATGCAGGGTGTGACAATGATAGAGGGCATTTAAGACCTCCACAGATCTCCTGCACCAGAGCTGCAAATGGAGAAATCAGCTAGCCATGTAAGCCTGGCTGTAGCATCACATGAACACATTAACTGCAATCAGTGGCATAAGAGTGAAATCATCTACTATGAATCTAGAGTATCAAAGCAATAGTTTCTCAGCCCTATCTCCAAAATTAACATAGCCCAGTTGCTTTGTAGTGTCTAAAGTATGGCATCAAACATAAAAGGCACAAAAAAATCTTCAAAGTAAAGAGGAGGACAAGAATAATGTTTTCATATTCCTTTTTATGTATTCTACATGTATTGTGAATTTCACGTGCATCATGGCCTGGGACCTACAAACTTTTCCACTTCACATACGCAAGATAAAATGATCGCCATATGTCCCCAAAGACTCCAACTTTGGAGAACGGAAGTCATAAATTATTGCAGTACATCATTTCCTTGCCACTAAGTCCAGTCACCCTTAGGACATACAGACAATTATTATTATTAGTTTCCACATCTCCTACTCTTATGGAACCCATGTACATATTAATAATAATAACTGACAGTGTTTTATTATATATATATAATATATATACCCCTGCGGCCCAGTAGGATAAGCAGTTTGGAAAATGGATGGATGGATGGATATATATATATATATAAATGCCACAACTGAAGACAACATTCGTTCATCCTTCATTCGTCAAAAGATACAAACCCTTCTAAAGCACTGGAAGAAGCCAGTGAAAGCCAGCATTTCTTCCATTCCTCTGCAAATGTTTGTAATGATCCTTGTTTGGTTTGACTAACATTGAGAATGACCTAAGCAGGGCAGCAACACCTAATCAATAACGTTAATAATAATCTATAATAACATAGTTGACAGAGAATTTTGTCAATGATTGGTTGCATTTTTGCGGTTTGCTGTATACATTGCGTATGCTGACATCACCACCACTGCTCATTCTTCTCTTTTGTACCCCAGTATATGCTATAACAATCCATGCACATTTGTGTGCAGAGATCCATGTGTACGTACTGCATTTGTCTGTGGATGATGCTCGTGGTCAGCACATGTGTGCAGCATTGGTATTCCACCAGACCAGCAGAGGGTAAAAGTATTGCAACAATCACAAATACAAGCAGTGTAATAAAATGGGTAAACTTATATGAACAGTTTGTTCATGTTACTAGGCTTGGGCAGTACTACTATATCGCAATATTTTTAAATCTGGGCAACAAAATTAGCCAGGACACCCCAAGTTCGACAAATTATATCTTCAAGATTTCAAAATGTGTTCATTTGGAAAATACCATCAAATCATTGCCGTACAATCGTTACCAAGCTATATATGGGGGAGACAGCAGATCTTTGTTTTTATAACACGTTGTCATTTTAAATAGTGACTGTCAACACCGAGGAAAGTTTTTATTACAACTCTAAAAATATTGTTGTATTTTAAATAAAGCATTTGCACCTTTCTTCAAACCCTGTCTTTTGGCTCAACTAACTAATTAATTGATGGACTGATCACATGATTAATTGATTATCAAAATAACAGTTTTTTTGCAGCCCCAGACCTATGTGTGATGTGTTACAACCGGCCAGTAAATAACCTGAAAATGTTGACAAAGCCCTTGTCACTCAGTAGATTATGTGGATTAACCTGGATGTGCCTGAATCAGAGGAGGATTGAATGAAGAAGCATTGCCCTGTAAACAGGAAAACTACAGTGCTGCTTCTTTGATAATCGATCTCATTACACTTTATGTCATGCAGGTATTTGCCAAATGATTAAAATAAAAATATATAAAACGCATTTTGTAAATGTAACACTTTGCTATATTAAGATCACAAACTCATATTTAAAAATACATTTTTATTGCACGTTTTTAATGAAGTATTTCTTATTTTTTTCCCCATTATTTAAAACAGAGCTACTACCATGCAACAGTACACAATCTGCATTAAGATTCAGAGATTTTCTAAGCATATTATTAAAAAAAAAAAATCATTCAGAATTAGACCTGTTCAATATGAGAGATATTTACAGCTACAGTATGCAGAAACCTTTAAGAAGCTTGTGGCTTTTGCCAGCTGTTGTTCTATGGGCCTGCACTCAGCATCTAACACTATATTACACATCACTTGAAACAAAGGACAATGAGCTGGTGAGTTATTATACTGGTAAAATAATTTTCACAGGCATATCGTTTATCCTAAAAATAATGGTTCTATCTAGAAAACCTGGAACAGTAAATAAATCTTCTCACACTAAGTTTATGGCAAGCCAAATTCATTCTGCATGAGCATTCCAACATTAAAGCAACCAGCTGTGTGTATCCTAATCCAGAGATATAAGGAAAAACACTAACATATTAAAAATACATCCTCTGAACTTCCCGAAGCCCAGTTTCACTGATATGGAGGAAAGCAACGGCTTTTAAATGTTTGCTGTAAAGCTTGGTCTTCAGTTGGACAATGGCGCCCTCTTAAGGACACAAGATTACATTTACACAAATCCTCAGAAACTACTACAGGACTCAATGTGTCCTTTACAAATATTGTGAAATAACTGGCTTTTCAAGGCCTTGGACACCTCCAACAAATCCACCACAATCACTACTATTTGTGGCTGTTAAGATCACTTGAGTACAGCTCCACTGCTGTGAAGGCATAAAACAGTAGAACGTTCTTTCACCGGTGACCTTCATTATCTATGCCATAATCATGTAGTTAGTGACAAGCTGCTGGACAGCTGGGATCCTTGATGACTTACATATGGACAAAACTAAAGGCCATTTCTGTCACTTAAACTAAAATGAACAAAATCTGTACATAGAAAAGCAGATATGAATGACTCCACATGCAGAGATGAAAATCGTTTTTGCAAGCAGTTGTCAGGGTCCATTTCAAAAAAGCAGTCAAACAGTTGGTGTGCTGCACTGCAATTTGTTTGTTCGCTGAACACTTTTAAGGCTAATAAGAAATATGCTAAGGGTAGCGTATAGCAGACATCAATCATAAGAATATGTAACAAAGCTATACTTCCACTTACCAGCAAAACCCCCATATGCCAGTTATGAATATTGATTTAGGTCCCCACTATGGTTCTCCTAGTAAACCTGTCAACCCATTAAAGGATTTTATAAACTAAAAAGGGTCTAATATATAATGTATTGTGATGACACTGAATTACACGTATGGTCATGTACAGACATGTAAACAATCAGAACCAAAAGAGAAGAAACTCTGAATGCTGCAAAAGTACATTAATTAGTATGGATGCACCTAATACAAGTGAATAAACTGATACAAACACTAGTACAGAGACAAAGAGAGACATTAACCACCAGGCATTGAAATGAACAGAAGCTCTTATCCAGTATATTGTTCTTGGCGATAAGGCATAATGTTGTAATGGTGGTACACGCAGTAATTTCTGAGGTGGTACACAGTGTAAAAAGATTGCAAGCCACTACTTCATATACCTTTAAACTGCCAGTGGTATGTTTTTAAATCATAATTAAATACAGCCTGTCGATCCATCTTTTTCCACAGAGACTACACAATGAAAATCAGCCCCTCTAATCAGCCCCCTCGGCAAGTTTTAACGAAGACTGTGGATTATCCATCTACTGTTTTTTCATGCTTTGACATTGTTTTCAGCTAAAAAATTTGTGCATCACTTGATGCCATGTGTGTGTATTCTTTTGTGTGTGTGTGTGTGGGGGGGGATTTCCACATTACCATTCATCCTGTTATTTATAAATTAGAACATCACAATTTGCAATTTTTTTTTTTTGCACATCACCCAGGCCTGACTGTTATCAGTATCAGTGAGTAACAGCATTGGTTCTCATACTTGGTCTGACAAAAATTGCTACATCCCTACCAATTAACAGTATAACACCTTCAAGCGTAACCATTTTCTCTGCCAAATTAGCTTTTCACATGCCTCCTTTTGGAACCTATCATAAACACGGTTTAGGTACAGCAGACAATACCTTTGCATGTGCAAACAGGAAACTTTCAAGTTTCACTGATTCAGAAGCTACAATTAGAGGGGTGTACCTTCTATTCTTATAAAAATAATGTACTCAAAAACTAGCTGTAACCACTAATGCTCTTATAATTGTTTACCTAAGCATGTGTGCACCTCTTTCTCACACCAGTTACTGAGTCTGGAGGGCACCCCAGTATATCCTAAAACCAGTACTGTGTCACATCCCATGCTCCCTTCCCTTGGTGTAGGAAGATGAGTAAAGCCTCACCCTCTAGTGGCTCCTCACGGAGATATGGGGGCAGATCCTCACTGCTGCTGTCCGGCGATGGGCTACCATCCTCCACCAGATCGCTATCTGAGTTGGGTCCCTTTATAGGGAAAATGGGTGATGGAGAACAGTAGTTAACACAGTCATGAGTTTCATTTCATAATACAGGAAAAAAGACAAAGAAAAGTGCACTAATAAAATGAATTAAAAGACTAAACTGAGATAAAAAATTTAACAGGTAAATCATGTATAAACTGGTATAAAATGGGTTCTGTACTTTGAAACAACAGCAACTAAAGGTGCAGGGAAATGAAAATAAACGTATAGCAAGTACATACTTCAGTTGATACAGCTATACACGTGGGTTTTATTTTATTAGTTTAATAGGATATTCACCACCTGTAGGCGTATGCACAGCTGGGTCATAAACAGTACCCATATAACAACATTAAGGCCTCCATTTTGCGGATAAATAACAAAATAAGAAAACCAAATGGCACTGTCTATAATCGCGACAGTATCCACATAATTTGATGCAAGAACGTCTATGGACCAGTTATCTAAATTATTTCATGCAAGTGGTGAGAAGATGTCATGCAACATTGTTTGCAATGGAATTATATATAATTATTAGGCATACTTTTTCATTACATAAAAGAGTCAATCCGTAATTGTGGCATCCCGACAGTATCCGGCTAGATGCATTACGAGAAACTGCAACAGCCTACGACTCTGACAAAAACAAATCCACCCCCACTAACCTTCATCGCTGTCAGAAACACAGCACAACTTCTCCGTCTCACTTCTGGTTTATAAATGCGACTTAGCTACCTTCCGAGAAGGCGCTGTGCTGAAGATGGCTTATTTTTCGCTCGAATCAATAAAAGTATTTCACGATTTACAGATTTGAATATGTTTTTCTTGCTTTAGTGTAACAGGAAGTGACGTTTTGAATGTTTACTGTCCGTGTGTTGCTGCACTACGAAAATTCTGTCACCAGAGGGAAACAGTGAGCCGCCATCTGTAGTGTGTTCTTCCATAACAATCAAAAGGATTCAAGATCTTTATTGAAAAGATTCATATGGACTTTATAAATTCCACTGGGATATTCTGCTACATACAGCAACAAGAACATGCAAATATAAATATATTTTCAAACATTTAGACAAGACGCAAATACAAGTTGTATTGTATAATGAGATTATATATTCTAGGGGGCGGCATGGTGGTGCAGTGGTTAGCACTGTTGCCTCACACCTCTGGGACCCGGGTTGAGTCACACATGTGTGTGGAGTTTGCATGTTCTCCCCATGTTGTCGTGGGGTTTCCTCCAGATACTGGATACTCCAGTTTCCCCCCACAGTCCGGAGGCTAATTGGAGTTGCTAAATTGCCTGTAGGAGTGCATGTGTGACTGAAAGGTTTGTGAGTGTAATGGGCTGGCCCCCCATCCTGGGTTGTTCCCTGCCTCGTGCCCATTGATTCCAGGATAGGCTCCGGACCCCCCGCGACCCATCAGGATAAGCGGTTTGGAAAATGGCTGGATGGATGGATGGATTATATATTCTAATATACCATATTAGACTATTAGATCGATAGATAGATAAAATAAGGTAATTAATACAACTGCACAATAAAAGTTATTTTATTTCAACAATCTTCCACTTCCAGTTTCTGTGTGCAAAACCTAGAAGCAGACATGTATAATAACAGACATCCCACCATATGCATATCAACAATTGTCCTAGGAATAAATTGCATTTTATCTTATCATATCTTAATTTCAGGAATGCGGAAAAGGGACAAGCAGGAGTAGGAGAATGTACACTGTTCCTAGATTTCCTGAAGCCCACAATGGGCTCTTTTGTGGGCGGTGCAAGTTGTAAGTTGTGGGTGCAAATTCTGGGTAGCGCACTGCCTTGTCAGGTTCTGCACCTCTTCCATATAAGACTCCCTGTGAGGGATAGTGAGGGTACAGTACCAGTTACCAGTCAAAAGTCTGAACGCTATGGAATATTATTTAGCACTATATAACGTAGAATATAAGTATTATATTATTAAAAAGTATTAAAAAGTATGCCAAATATCCATGATGTAATCATTACAATGTAAATATTATAATGTAATCAACACAATGCAATCAATTGATTATGTATTTGCACCGCTCCCAGGATAGGCTCCGGACCCCCCGCGACCCAGTAGGATAAGCGGTTTGAAAAATGGATGGATGGATGGATGTATTTGCACCTTGTGTTAGCCTAAGAGGTTCTGTTAGCTACTTTATGTTAACCCTGAATGTATGAATATCCACCTTTATTAGTGTTATACCTTATCACTATGTTGAAGGACAAATATAATATCGACCCTCCTAATTAGACAATATGCAACAAGCTGAAGCTGCCAAGGTTTACTAATGAGGGAAAGGATTCGCCTGAGTTCACCAGAAGTTCACGGCTGAGCATTTTTTAAAAACCAAGTGGAGATGGTCGCGCCACAATTATGTTCAGCTGAGGGAACAAACAGTAAAAGAAATGATGGACAGACTTATCACCTAGCGGTGTGGATTAAGGGAAAAAACAATGATTGTGAATGGTTGAAGGAATGATGATGCTTAAGTGACGAGATATTGTTGAATGATAAAAATTGGTGTAAAAATATTGGACACACTCCTACAGGGTGTCCAGCCTTGGTTGTAACCTCACTGTAACCTTGGATCTGCACAAGCGGCTTCTGACTTCTTATTTGACAGGGAAGGAAAACCCACAACAATACACCTATTTGAAATACATGTTTCTATATTTTATATTTATATATATTTATATATATTTTAGCTATGTTATTCACCTTATAGTAAAAGACCTCTAGGCAATGAAGTGATACATATCAAATACTGCAATGACCAAAAGAAGTGTTCAACTTTGCAAAATTTCTTAAATTTTAAACCCTTCAAAATACCCTTCTTTAGCTTTGATGACAGCACTGAGGGCTCGCATTTTTTCGACCAGACATCCACCAGGCAGGACGGAGACTCTCAATAAGCCTGGGAGTCTCACCTGCTTACTGGGTGGGTGGGTGCCTGCAACCTTTTTTTGTTGCTAGCAGAGACTGATTTGCTTTTTCTCCCGTGGATAATAGTTTCTTGAAAGGTGTCATTTGAACTACTGAAAAACAGAAGAAACATTGTATATTATCAGTGACAATGCATTGCTATATTATTGTGGATTCCATCCAATTTACAGTAAAATCCTGTTATAGTGGACTCGCTTATAACGGAATATTGTTCGCTCGTCCCGGCCATTCGCCTTTACGAACATGCAGGAAAAGCATTGGATATAGCGGACTCGCATATGACGGAATTTCGCTTATAACGGACAAACAATTTGGTCCCCGGGGCTGCTTTTAGCTGTAGTTTTGTTCGACTATTACAAGGCGCGTGGCGTGCCGGTGATATCCAGTGCAGATATGTAGTCGAGATTATTAATAGTTACGCATCTGGTCAGGTAAAGTTGAATTACTACATGTACAATATAATTATCTATACCACAAGTGTGTCTGCTGGGGTGTGGCATGAGTAAATGGTGCCCTGTATTCTAGGCAAACAGCAACTCTGGATATAACAGAATGTTTTGCCATGCAGATCCCTTGAAGTCAGTTATAATAGTATATATATACTGTTTCAAAAATCCTTATCTGAAGGTGTGGTACCTTCTGATTGGAAGCACGCCTTCATAACGCCTATTTTCAAAAAAGGGGATAGAAGTAATTAGTCTAACTATAGGCCAATCAGTCTAACTTGTATAACTGGTAAAGTTATGGAGGCTTTAATCAAAGAGAAAATGATAGATTACCTGGACTCCAATAACATTTTGCGGGATAGCCAGCATGGATTTAGGAGAGGTAGATCCTGTTTAACAAATCTGTTGGAGTTTTTTGAGGAAGCTACTCAGGAAGTTGATGATAAGAAGGCCTATGATGTCATCTACTTAGATTTCCAAAAGGCTTTTGATGTTGTCCCCCACAAGAGGCTCCTACTTAAACTCAAAGCGACTGGTATTTTAGGTACCGTAGCGACCTGGATTGATAACTGGTTAACAGATAGGAAACAGCGAGTAGTTATAAGAGGCACAATGTCACAGTGGGCTTGCGTTCATAGTGGGGTACCGCAGGGTTCGATTTTAGGACCACTATTGTTCCTAATTTACATAAATGATATGGATACCAATATATACAGTAAACTGGTGAAATTTGCAGATGACACCAAGGTGGGTGGTGTAGCAGATACTGAATTAGTGGCTCAGCAGCTACAGTGGGATCTTGATTTAATTAGTGACTGGGCCGATACCTGGCAGATGAAATTTAACGTCGATAAATGTAAGGTACTCCATCTAGGGAGCAGAAATATAAAGTACAGGTATTTCATGGGTGTCACTGAAATAAAGGTAGCTGATCATGAGAAAGACCTTGGTGTGTATGTTGATGCTTCCATGTCCCATTCTCGCCAGTGTGGGGAAGCAATAAAAAAGGCCAATAGGATGTTGGGGTATATCTCCAGGTGTGTGGAGTTTAAGTCAAGGGAGGTAATGCTAAGATTATACAATTCCTTGGTGAGACCTCACCTAGAATATTGTGTGCAGGTTTGGTCACCATATCTTAAAAAGGACATTGTGGCCTTAGAAAAGGTGCAGCGTAGGGCCACAAAAATGATTCCTGGTCTTAGAGGAATGTCATACGAGGAACGGTTACTTGAGCTAAATCTGTTCAGTCTCAAGCAAAGGAGATTGAGGGGGGACATGATCCAGGTATATAAGATTCTAACAGGTTTGGATGCTGTTCAACCAAATAGTTACTTCAGCATTAGTTTAAATACACGAACTCGTGGCCATAGGTGGAAATTAGCGGGAGAACATTTCAAGCTGGATTTAAGGAAGCACTTCTTTACGCAGCGTGTAGTCAGAGTATGGAATAGCCTTCCTGATAATGTAGTGCAAGCTGAATCCTTGGGTTCCTTTAAATCAGAGCTAGATAAGATTTTAACGACTCTGAGCTATTAGTTTAGTTCTCCCCAAGCGAGCTTGATGGGCCGAATGGCCTCCTCTCGTTTGTATAGTTCTTATGTTCTTATGTTCTTATAACGGGATTTTACCGTACAAACACACAAAAGACAGATGACCCCCTAGAGCAGGCCATCAGCCGGAGTGCAGGTCAATGAACTGCATGATGTGTTTCAGGAGTTGGACAATGACTGACCCAGTGGGCTTGGGCATTTCATAGATGATATGGGTGAACAAGGTTCCTGTGCAAAACCCTGCTTGTTCCTGGTAGCAAGGAGACACTTCACTTAAATGACCTCCTATACTTCTACAGCTGTTCATTCTCTTTCTTTTTGAGTGTTATCATTTCAAAAGATTTTTTTTTATTGCACAATCTTCTTGAAAAGTCTTTATTTCAGAAGTCCGCAGAAACCTCAGTTCGTATCTGAGTCACGGCACCACTGTGACCGGTCTTTACTGCCGGTTAGCTTCTCTACTTGTTCTCTGCGTTGTATGAATCAAAAGGCTACCTGAGCTGTATATACCTGAGTATATACAAAAGAAAACTTCAGTACAGCACATCAGGAGTACGTTCCCCACACATCCTCTTCTCTGCAAGGCTTTCCGTCAACTGATACAGAGTGTACTAAAATATACTCTTATAGCAGATAAAATAAAATATAATCAGAATAATATTTCTTCCGTATTATCATCTATGCAACATATTTTATATTACCATTACAATATTTACTTATTCAACTTTAACTCACTCTTTAACCAGCAATAATAATTTATAAAACATGAATTAATGACAATAGTTACGGCACATACATAAAACACAAAACTAGCAATTATTACAAAAGAATTACATAACACAATAACCTAGCTCTCACATACCTGAATATAGAAAAGAACTTCAGTACAGCACATCAGGAGTACGTTCCCCACACATCCTCTTCTCAGGAAGGCTTTCCGTCAACTGATACAGAGCGTACTAAAATATACTCTCATAGCAGATAAAATAAAATATAATCAGAATAATATTTCTTCCGTATTATCATATAAGTAACATATTTTATATTACCATTACAATATTTACTTATTTAACTTTAACTCACTCTTTAACCAGCAATAATAATTTATATAACATGAATTAATGACAATAGAGTTATGGCACATACATAAAACACAAAACTAGGAATTATTACAAAAGAATTACATAACACAATAACCTAGCGCTCACATACCTGAATATAGAAAAGAACTTCAGTACAGCACATCAGGAGTACGTTCACCACACATCCTTAACGGACAAAAACAAGAAAAAAGCTATTACAAAACTCCGTTAGCTTAGCGCGAACTGCTAATCAGTGTGTAAACACGGCAGAATACATTGTGACTTAACATCTCATTCTTATAATATAGTTTTTATACTTTACAATACACTGTTGGTAAGAATGCCAACATACGACTACTTTTCCTCAGCAAGGCTTCTGGCCTACTGAGAAGACTGCCAATGTTGTAGGAAACATTTTCATCAAAACAGCAGTCCCAAATCAACTACTCAGAACAAAAAAAAGAAAAAGTTCATAACAAAAATCCATCCATCTTCTAAACCGCTTATCCTACTGGGTCACGGGGGGTCCGGAGCCTATCCCGGAAGCAATGGGCACAAGGCAGGGAACAACCCAGGATGGGGGTCCAGCCCATTGCAGAGCACACTCACACACCATTTACTCTCATACGCACACCTACGGGCAATTTACTAACTCCAATTAGCCTCAGCATGTTTTTGGACTGTGGGGGGTAACTGGAGTACCTGGAGGAAACTCCATGATGACATGGGGCGAACATGCAAACTCCACACACATGTGACCCAGACTCGAACCCGGGTCCCAGAGGTGTCAGGCAACAGTGCTAACCACTGCAGCACCATGCCGCCCTCAAAACATAAATGCATTTCTTTAAACCCTTATTTTGGTGAAATATAATTCAAACAATTTATCAATTTATTACATTGGCTACACCCACACTTTTTCAGCTTGCGAGCTACTTATAAATGACCAAGTCAAACTGATCTACCTACTATAAAAATGCTAAGTACTTGGTTTCGCCCTTTCGGAGAGTTGGGCGTCTGGACCGGTAACGTGTTCTATTGTTTTGAGCGGATACTTTATTTTTGGGCGTCCTACTTGTGTTGAGCAAGAGGTATGTTTTATCGGGCTGTTTTTTTTTTTTTTTTTAAGCGAGAGTCAGTTATGTGCTGGCTAATGGGTTCTCTGGTTTTAGTGTCTGTGTTTTGGGCTTTATAAGCATCATC
Organism: Brienomyrus brachyistius; assembly: GCF_023856365.1. Classification (NCBI taxonomy): domain Eukaryota; kingdom Metazoa; phylum Chordata; class Actinopteri; order Osteoglossiformes; family Mormyridae; genus Brienomyrus; species Brienomyrus brachyistius. The sequence goes on from NC_064543.1 coordinate 24,528,424, forward strand.
TCCTCCATCGCTGAAAACCTGGTTCTGCCAATTGATTACTAGAAGTGTAAACGAGAGACATATGGTTGTTTTTCTTCTGATGAATGAAGGTTATCGTCAGTTTCACTCAGGCAAGGTAGGCTGGGCTTGGGTGTCGTGCTTAACAGGGATAGAGAAGCAAGAGATGGGAAATCGGGGAACGAAGGGTTTAATCAAAGGCGCAAACACTTAGTAACAAAACACAATGTCAATGACAGCACTTGGGAAACACAGTCGAACGTGGACTGAAATACATAGGACTAATGACTACAACTCGAAACAGCTGATGACACAGAGATTCCACACGAGGTTAACAAGGGGGGCATGGCACACAGGAGGATCGGACAAGCGGGGGCATGACAGAACCACCCCCCCCAAAAAGGTGCGCACTCTGGATGCACCTAAGGGGAGCGAGGAACAAGACCAGGGAGACGACGACACCTGTGGAAACAAAAGCAAAAACATCAACGCACCATGGGGAACAGCACAGACACACAGAACAGACACAAGACCACCTCAGACAACAGACGACAAACTACGGAGAACGCGGACAAACATAGGGGCACCAACGACGGAAACACATGACCCTGGATCCAGGTCCAAGATCACTGGCACAGGATCCACAGGGGCCCGAGCAGGAACGGGAACCACCGGGGGCGAAGTAGGAACCACCGGGGGCAAAGCAGGTACCTCAAGGACAAGAACCACAGGGGCAGGGACCGGAACACGAATCTCAGAGAGCGGAGCTAGAACCTCGGGGCCCAGCGGGGGGGGCATGGTATCTCCTGCTGGGGAAGCCTGCTCTATCCTCAAGTGGAGCAGCTTCCTCAGGATCTCCTACGCCTTTTCCAGCTGCTGGGGTGGGGACGCTGGGGTGACTGCAGCAAACTCCCCCCACAACTGTTGCAGGAGCATGGCAGCCCCTGGGGAGTCTCGCGCTGCTGGATCCCCCATTACCCACCAGTACAGAAAACCAGGGTCTCAGGCGCTGGCGATGGCAAAGCTGCAGGCAGGGGGCCAAGTTGAGGACTGGTAGTACTGTGGGTAGCACACCTTAGTGTGGTGTGGAGTGCCGTGTAGTGGTGGGGGAGTCTTTCTCCCCTGCCTACTTTTTGCCATTTTCTGTCCCTGTGCTAAACCAAACTGTTCCTTGCCCTGGATTGTCTTGTTTTGGGGTTTTAAGCTGCCAGATTTGTTTTAGGATCAATAGGAGTAATAAAATATATGCTAGAATCACATCCCTGCCTGTTTCTGTGTGAACGAACCTGTGGACCTTTGTCTTGAGTGGATTATCAACCAGAGATTCCTTATGGTCAAAGTCCCCTAGGTGGCATAGTCGAACATCCTTCATGCCCCCTCCCTGCTCATTCCACCACATTTATTATAAATTTCCCTTTGGGATAAATAAAGCATTTTTGAATTGAACCGGGATTTTAGTTCGCTCACCTTTCCGTTTCTCAGCTTGCTTTTCAGAGGGAAGTTTTTATGAACAGTAAAATGTCGTTCACATTTCCCTCCTTCGGAATAGCAATGGTAGACTGACAGATGAGGCAAACGCACTTCAAATATGGCATTGTGGGAAAAAGACCTCCTTCCGTTCCGTATGGAAGTAGTAGGTTTTTTGGCTTCTTACTTGGTCCAGCTCCCCCATTCATTTTTATACCCTTAAGTTTAGTAGAAATAAACTGGAGGCGACTCAGTCGCTTGCTGGAGTTTTGCAGCAGCTGCCGTGGTTGAACGCGTCATCCATCCTCTAATGCCATGCGATCTACCAGCTCTACCTTTGCGATTGACCAATAGATTGAGATCGACATATTGGGCACCCCTCCAATGTCGCCAGCATGTGAGGTTAAATGAAATATTTCATGTACAAACATTAACACTTAAGATATTAAAATTTACATAAGAGAATTTAAAATTTCTCACTTCATCATTAATATTAGTATTATTATGCAACAGGGCCACCTATTTTAGAGGTTAAAGACATCCAATAGTGTAGAACAAAAGAGGGGCCACAATGAGCTGGAAGGCGAAGCTTTTGATTTACCAGTCAATTTACGTTCTGACCCTCACCTACAGTCAGGGACGGATTATGGACCGGGCCAGCGGGGCCACTGCCCAGGGGCCCTTGGGGTGCAGGGGGCCCACAGGGCCCCTAGCCCAAAACAATTTGCAACACTCATCAACAATGTATTTTCGTTTGTCTATTTTAGAGGGCCTACATTCTTTGATCCTCTGCCTTCAAGGGCCCCTGACCCTATAGGGAGGGTGTTTGGCTGCCAAGGGCCCTTGAATTGTGGTGGTTGTGGTGGTGGTGCTGGTGGTGGGGGGGGGGGGCCCTCACGAACGTTTTGCCCAGGGGCCCACACAACCCATAATCCGTCCCTGCCTACAGTATAATCATGACTGAAACACAGATACAACCAGCAGAAATGAGTTTCCTCCACAGGGTGCTTGGGCTCAGCCTTAGATAGGGTGAGGAGCTCAGACATTCAGGAGGGGCTCAAAGTAGAGCCGCTGCTCCCCTGCATTGAAAGAAGCCAGTTGAGGCGGTTCAGGCATCTATCTCAGATGCCTCCTGGACAGCTCACCGGGGAGGTGCTTTGGGCATGTCCACCAGGGAGGAGGCCCCAACACATACCCAACAGATATATATTTCTCAGCTCGCATGGAAGGTGGCTGGTGATAGGGAGGTCTGGGCATCCCTGCTTAGACTGTGACCTGAGCCCGGAGAAGTGGCAGTAAATTGATGGATGGATGGATGGATGGATGGATGGATGGATGGATGGATGGATGGATGGATGGATGATAATCTCGGATGTCCAAACTCCTCGACCTCTCTAAGGCTAAGCCCAGGCACCCTGCATAGAAAGCTAATTTGAGCCACTTGTATCATGATCTCATTCTTTTGGTCACTACCCAAAGCTTGCGACCACATGGGAGGTTTGGAAAACCAGTAAATCTACAGCATCTCCTTTTGGCTCAGCTCACTGGACTAGAACTGATTAAATTTTGAGGCAGACTGCCCCAAAATTAAAGCAGTGTTGCACAGTGATAGCATAAGAAGGGCAGTTTTGACACGTGATCCTGTTAGGATGTCAACAAAAAATTTTTGATGGATCTCTTTACAAAGGAATTATATAGGAGCTGAACTGGAATTGATTAAATCTGAAGACAGATCACCCTTAAACTGAAGCAGTACCAAATAGTGATGAAAAATGGGGTAGTTTCACATTTGATCCCATTAGCACGATATATCAAAAAAAATTTGACAGATTTTTTTCAACTTGGAGGCACATTATATGGGTGAACATCTGAATCTGATCAAGTTATCAGACAAAGCACAAAAAATTAAAGTAACAGTGCTTAGTGACAGCAAAGAGAATGGGATGGGATGATAAGAGGATTATCCTTCTGGACGGGTTATTATTTACTCTATTTACTCTGTTTGATCGTTGATGGATGTTATTGTCACTTCACAAAAACACTTTATGGATGTACACTTGATGAGATTCAAAATCACCTCAAAGATGTAACTGCACCGACAGGATTCATGGTGTTCATGTGTTTCTTTTAATGACAACAGTCAAAAAAAAACGCAAATATTTTTGTCTGCTTTTCAGGTGGTTAACGTGATATATTTTCTGACGCGCCCTCTCTGTCCGCTGGTGGGAGTGTGCTCACCTGTGTGTGTGTGTGAGTGTGTATCGGGGCGGAGCTCTGCCATTCGTGATACAGAGAGCAGAGGGGAATTGTAAACATGCAACCGTGTAGGGACAAAAATAACAAACTGTTGTGTAAATAAGATAAATAACATAAGGCTATTTAGGTTGTTTAATAAAATGACGACGTATAAACCTGTTCTATAGGAAATGTAGCCTTAAATTACTTCTGTTGTGATCTGGAGCTATATAGAAAGTAAAATTTTATATAATTAACTTGACAGTCAAGGGGGGGCGGGAGGTGCCGTTGGGGGGGGCGAGGCAGCCCCCTAATATAATGGTAGGGGAAACACTGGAATTTTTTTGGAGATATAGGGAGAGTATGTAAGGTAGGTTTACTGTAACAATATTAATATTTTCTTTGGATTGTGCTATTTTCATTTGGCAAAATTAATCTCACAAAGTGCTCCAGGATCGCCAGATAAATGGCTTTATCAGATTTTAGAAACCGAGCTTCTTGGATTTACTTCATACTTCGTGTAAATAATGTTATTGTGCCCAATAACTAGTGTGCAAATTTTGTTTCTTGTATTTTCTTTAGTTTCTGGGATATGGAGGCTTTAAAAAGGGATGTGGCCCCTCTTGTTCCGCACTGTTAGTTGCCTTTAACCTCTAAAATAGATGGTTCAGGTACATATTTGCCATGTTGGCTTGCTGAAAATTGAATTATATGCAATATATGTTCACACTCAACCACATCAGATCTTTTAAATTGTCATGTATAATACTTACGTTGTTGAACGTTCTTAGCAACTAGATACATGTCTAAGTGAAACTCAGTTCCCACAATTTAAAGCTCTTTTTTTTGCAAAAGTAGAAAGAAATCTGTGAATGGAATCAATACAACTAAAATAGCCCAAAAGTCTTTTATTTTGCTTATTTACCTATGGTTATGGTTAGGACTGGATTAGGATGAATGGAGAGTCCCCACAATGATAGGAATATATAAATATATAAATATATAAATATGAATGTGTGTGTGTGTGTGTGTGTGTATGTGTGTGTGAGAGAGAGAGAGAGTGAGAGACAGCAAGTGCAGGTCTTCATCTTATCTGACCAGAGACCGTCTAATGGAGAGATCTCCATCTTGAACAAATGATTGTTCTTTGTGCCTACACCCATTAATCCCTTTCAAGTCTTTTCATCCATTAAGGTAAAATATTTCTATCACAAGGGGAGAGCCTGCTTACTTGTAAATGCTAATAATAATATACAGTAAATGCAACAAATGTCCAGTCTAAACATATAGGTACATTTGTCCACTGGTTAATTGTCCTAGTATTCTGTAAGCTAGTATTCTGTAACCTAGTTGAAAGGGATGCAGAAGAACCTTTGCAGTCACCTAAACCTCATTCAAGACCCAACTGCACTCCAGGTAAACTGGCTGTTTCCTTGTTTAGGACCCTGAAGTCATAGTGAAGCCTGCTGATAAAGGGGGTGGAAAAGATCTGATGCAGTTAAATGTATCACAATGAAATATAAAATACTGGGACTTAACTTATTAAATACATTAAAATAATGTCATTTATAGTTATAATTTAATCATCCCTCAATCATTTTAGCAAAGTAGGCATTACTGTTACAGTTTTAAAATCAAATTAGTAACTGCAGGCAGTGACTGAAGGGTCCAAAGCGTAGGGAGATCATCCTGGTTGGACAAACAGTAGAGGAGTAATGTTGGAGAACTGGAGGACTGACTGTCACTGGTGGCCAGGATACTAAAAAGTTAGACAGAACTACATAGTGCTGTGACAGGGTGGAGATTTCTGAGTGTTTGTCTGACAGGTCAATAGATGTCGAACAGAATGTAGAATACTCTGGTGTAGTGCCTGAACCTGACTTAATGTATGGTTTGGGTCTGATGATCTGAGTAGTTGGTAGAAGTAGGCACCTTCCTACCAGTCTAGATCTTTAAGCTTTGTTTATACTGCCTGTGTGAACATAGGCTGTGTCGCATATTCTTAACAACAGTGCTCAGTTGCGGGACTGCTGCATGTAACAGTAGTAATATCATGCTTTGTTCTTTTCTAAGCTGTTCATTTAGACATGCGAATGCTTGAAAGTATTGAATGGCACTGACTCCACCTGCTGGCCAATTTATTCAAACATTGAAATTGTTCTGGTCTGCACTGGCTGAAGTATCATTGAAATTTGATAAATTTCTAAAAGTCAAATGGCAGGAAAATGACAGGGAATTAAAAACGTGGAGTTAGCTGAAGGGAAAGTGATGAATCTTTTAAGGTTTTATGAAAAATAAGGACATTTCAGCTGAATTAGCTAAGGTGGGTTTTAGACGTATATGGATAGCAGCTGTAGGTAATGGGCATGGAAATGGTGCAGGTTGGGTGTGGCTGGTGGCCATACTGTACAGGAAGGTGAAAGTTGTTTATGAATCATCCATAATGGCCATGTCCTGATTCACCTGCTACCACAATTTCCTAGGTGGGTTGGAGATTCTAGGAGTTATAGGAATATGTCATTTATTGAGTTTTTAAACATCACAAGGAAATACAAATGACTATCATTAGACAGTACATATATGTTGATGTGGCCTGACTCACAGAACATATAGTACAAAGGATTTTGACCAGTAATATGTCACTTGAACAGAAATGAGAAAAATGTCAGTTTCACTGGTTTTGCAGGTTTAGAGACACATGTTACATTGCTGTAGGGCCCCCTACTGACTGATCAGCGTCAAACTTGGAAGGCCCTTCCCCAGTACCCTCCTACAGGATATATTAAAGTTTGGTGATGATTGGCTGAGGAAGGCTTGAGATACAGTTGTCTGATTGAAGTGGATGTGGAAACAGTATGGTCTGGGGGTGGCTGGTGGCCGTACCTTACGTATACTTTAGGATTTTTTAAGTAATTATTTATAATGACTGTCTCCTGATTTAAATAATACCAGATTTACAAAGGTTGGGCGAAAATCCTAGGACGAGTACAAAAAGTCCTGCTCCATCCATCCATCCATCCATCCATCCATCCATCATCTTTCGCTTAATCCGAAGTCGGATCGCGGGGGCAGCAGTCTCAGCAGGGAGGCCCAGACTTCCCTCTCCTCAGCCATTTAATCCAGCTCCTCTGGGGGAATACCGAGGTGTTCCCAGGCCAGCCAAGAGACATAGTCCCTCCAGCGTGTCCTGGGTCTTCCCCTGGGCCTCCTCCCAGTGGGACATGCCTGGAACACCTCACCAGGGAGGCATCCTAAGCAGATGCCCGAGCCACCTCATCTGACTCCTCTCAATGTGGAGGAGCAGCGGCTCTACTCTGAATCCCTCCTGAATGACCGAGATTCTCACCCTATCTCTAAGGGAGAGCCCAGCCACCCTGTGGAGGAAACTCATTTCGGCCGCTTGCACTTGCGATCTCGCTCTTTTGGTCACTACCCATAGCTCGAGACCATAGGTGAGGGTAGGAACGTAGATCGACTGGTAAATCGAGAGCTTTGCCTTTTGGCTCAGCTCCTTCTTCACCATGACAGACCGATGCAGCACATCACTGCTGACGCCGCACCGATCCACCTGTCATCTGCTCCATCGTTCCCTCACTTGTGAACAAGACCCCGAGATACTTAAACTCCTCCATTTGGAGGAGGACCCCATCCCCAACCCAGGGAGAGCATTCTACCCTTTTCCGGCTGAGGACCATTGTCTCGGATTTGGAGGTGCTGATTCTCATCAATAACTGCGACACTCAATAACTGCGAACTGTCCCAGTCATGGTCCGATGAAGCCAACAGAACCACATCACCTGCAAAAAGCAGAGATCAAATTCTGAGGTCACCAAACCTCAACACCCTGACTGCGCCTAGAAATTCTGTCCATAAAAGTTATGAATAGAATCGTGACAAAGGGCAGCCCTGATGGAGTGCAACCCTCACTGGAAATGAGTTCGACTTATTTGACAATGTGGACCAAGCTGTAACACCGGTCGTACAGGGACCGAACAGCCCTTATAAGGAAGCCTGACACCCGATACTCCCGGAGCACTTCCCACAGGACTCCACAAATCTGATACTCATTTAAATTTTTAAAAGTATTATAGCGCTTGTAAATAACCCCAGAGTGTAATTGTTGTTAGTGTAAATACTTGTTGTGCTGTGTGTCTGGTTGTAGTGTGTACCCTTAACTGTGGTCGTACTTAGTCCTTGCCTGATTCACTCGTGTCTTAGCCATTGTGTCTTAGCCACGAGGGACACTCGAATGGCTTCTTCAAGTCCACAAAGCACATGTAGACTGGTTGGGCAAACTCCCACGCACCTTTCGGGACCCTGCTGAGAGTATAGAGCTGGTCCACTGTTCCACGGCCAGGGCGAAAACCACACTGCTCCTCCTGAATCCGAGGTTCGACTATCCGATGGGCCCTCCTCTCCAGCACCCCCGAATAGACCTTACCAGGGAGGCTGAGTAGTGTGATCCCCCTATAGTTGCAACACACCCTCCGGTCCCCCTTCTTGAAGAGGGGGACCACCACCCCGGTCTGCCAATCCAGAGGCACTGGCCCCGATGTCCACGCGATGCTGCAGATGCGTGTCAACCAAGACAGCCCTGCAACATCCAGAGCCTTTAGGAACTCTGGGCAGATCTCATGCAGCCCTGGGGCCCGGCCACCGAGGAGCTTTTTAACCACCTCAGCGACCTCTGCTCCACAGATAGGGGAGTCCACCCCCATATCCCAAGACTCTGCTTCCTCATTGGAAGGCGTGTCGTGTCTTCGATGTATTCTTTCCACCGACTCAACATCCTGAGCTGAGGTCAGCAGTGCCCCATCTCCACCATAAACAGGGTTGATGCTGCACCGCTTTCCCGCCCTGAACCGCCAGATGGTGGACCAGAATCTCCTCGAAGCCGTCCGGAAGTTGTTCTCCATGTAATACTGCAACAAATACTATAAACTATAAACTGTGGACCTGGTTGTGGGCTGAGGTATGGAGAAAGCAACCATGTCCTTGTCCGATACCCACTGTCCCCCACCAAATGATATCAAGTTGGAACATGGGTCCTCTTAAATAGCTGCCTCAAACCACTCTCCATCGATACTCCTGAGTCATGCGTAGATCCGGGCCATCTGGCAAAAACTTAAAAAATTTTATACTCGAAATTGAATAGAGTGGCAATTCATCTTTTGATGGGGTGATTATTTTTACATGTATGTAATCTATTACACCAATCACCCCGGGCAGACCAGCAATTGCCATGAAGTTGGCTTTGTTTCTTTGCAGTTGGCAAATCTCCAAAGGGAAATGAATCAATTGTGAAATAATATGAGGTCTACAGAGCATGTTTATTGTTTGGGAAATGCAATGACCTACAGACACCTGGGAGATCCCCAAGTTATCAGCATTACAGGGTTGCATTTTGCCTGTTGCAAGAGTGCAAAGTGCAAAGTTACCCAACATTTAATTTTGGGAGTAACTGGATCATTCCGATTGCTTGGAGATGTTATGGTATCCCTCACAAGATCAACAACAATCATTATTCCCTTGCAATTTCTTCAGTACCACTTTAGTATTTTGGTGTCATTAAGTATGTCCAAAGTATATAGTATAGTATAGTAGCATGGATTGATTTCAGCCTTTTTGGGATTCTTTCAGAGCTGGTCTTAGTGAGTCAGGAGTCCCCTTGACTACTTAGTTCTTCCAGATTTAGGAGCTGCTTTTGCGCTGAATTGCTTTGTGAATTACTCTTAGTGAAAAAAAAAATAGGATTATTTTACTATAACTTAGTTTCTCCTAAATTGGGCAGTTGGGAGCTAATTTTAGCCTTAAGAGTCTTATAGGCCCTGTAAAACAAGGAGACAGATAGATTTAGAATCAGTGAACATGAAAGCACTATTCGCTAAGCTAATCCAATATCAGTTGTTGCAAGACACTTTTCAGATGACAATCATTCTGTTTCGGATTTGGCATCCTGTGGCATGGACATTATGATTTCTAATTGTCATGGTGAAAATATGGAGCAAATTTTACCTCAAGGTAAATGCAGTTGTATCTTTTACCTTAAAATGCTACACCATAGTGGCTTAAAAGAAGACTTAGATATGACCTGTGTTCTGTGAATTAATCTTATTGTCTTTCACTCACATTTCCAACTTTGTCTGACGACCCTTTCAGAATTTGCCACAACCCAAATTTGGTTTGTGACCCACAGGTTGAGAATCGCCGGTATGAAGCATCCTGCCACTGGACTCTGGTGCAGTGGAGAGGAGTTCTGTGGAGTGCCGAATCACGGTTCTCTGTCTGGCAGTCTGATGGATGACTCTGGGTTTGGCAGACGCAGGAGAATGTTACCTGCCTGACTGCATTGTGCCAACTGTACTACTACACTCATTAAAAACATGTACAGGGTATATGTATTACTTGCCAATAGTTTCTTAGAGTGATAATATTCTTAGCTGGGTTCTACTGAAACAATATCAGAATGTATTCACTGGTGAAACCTCTAAGCACTTATGTAAGTCACTCTGCCTAAGGGTGTCTGCCAAATGCCGTAAATGTAAACTACAAAGTTTGGTGGATAAGGGATAATGGTATGGGATTGTTTTTCAGGGGTTGGGCTAGGCCCTTTGTTCCAGTAAAGAGGACACTTAATGGTTCAGCATACCAAGACAATTCTATGCTTCCAACTTCGTGGAAAGTTTTCTGTCCCAGCATGACAGTGCAGAAAGCAAGATCAATAAAGATATGGTTCAGTGACGCTTTTCAATATAGGGTTTTGGCCTTGTGCCTTGCGTCCGGAGATATCTCCAGATTCTCTGTATCTTTTAATTATATTATGTACTGTACATAATGAAAATCTCAAAATCTTTGCAATATTACACCAAGGAACATTATTCTTAAATTGTTGCATTATTTGCCCACGCAGTCTCTCACAGAACCTGGTGAACCCCTCCCCATCTTCACTGCACACAGAGGCTCTCTGGGAGGCTCTTTTTAATACACAATCAACTTGCATACCTGTTGCCAATTAACCTAATTAGTTGTGAGCTAGGTGTTTTATTTTAGCATTGCACAACTTTTCAAGTAATTTGTTGCCTGTCTCAACTTTTTCAAAATGTATGACTGGCATCAAATTCAAATTCAGCATACATTTGTCATTAAACAATAACATTTCTCAATTTCAATATGTTTCTGAGTCTGATATGTTATCTTTCATCTATTGTCAGTAAATATGGGTTTATATAGTTTGTAAATAATTGCATTCTGTTTAATTTACGTTTCACACAGCATCCCAGCTTTGGAAACAGTATTGTATTTTAGTAACAAATATGACAAAAATGTTATGTAGCAGAATCCCCTTATGAAAAGTTATCAAGGTATTATCATGTCATGATTGTGTTGGATTGTACTTTCGGTGTTTTTCCATTTTGTTTATGTCGCATTTATGATATTGATGATATGCAAATGATATGTTTCAAGTATTTGAACAGTGTTTTATTTTATACTTATGGTACTTTGTTCTGATAACAAAGTATTCTGTTATGTGCCATGGTATTTATTTCCAACCTCTGTTGGTACTATGGTATTCTGTACTCATGGTATTGCCAAGAAACACATATATTTTATTTTCACCATATCAAATAAAGACACAACATGTGTTTTGGGGGGAAAAATGTTTCCTTCATTTATTGCCATTGAAACTCTTATATTGGTAAGTAGTTAACTGGTTTGATGTATGTGGCTACTAAACTGTTAAATCATTTTCTCCATTAAGCCAAAACTGACACATGTCATGCATGGTAAATTTAATGTAATTATGACATCTAGTTTCAGTGCTATCTTATAATACTGTGATAAACATTATGTAAAATTTAAAATTCAACTGTAAAAAAACCTGTATTACCATAGTATAGTAAATTTAAAACATTTTTGAAAGACTATCAAATGAAAAAGTAAACAGAGATGGTGATCTTTGGGTCCTTTGGCCTTGCCTTTGCTCCCACTAGTAATCTTGGCCATCTGACAACCTACTGTAAACCTTTTATTATAAACCTTGATGAAATTTTTGATAGAGCACCTGAATTTGAGAAACAAACTAGATTCGGTACTAATGGTTTAAATATTGGGGGCGGCATGGTGGTGCAGTGGTCAGCACTGTTGCCTCACACCTCTAGGACCCGAGTCTCCGCCTGGCTTACATGTGTGTGGAGTTTGCATGTTCTCCCCATGTCGTCGTGGGGTTTCCTCCGGGTACTCTGGTTTCCCCCCACAGTCCAAAAACATGCTGAGGCTAATTGGAGTTACTAAATTGCCCATAGGTGTGCATGTGTGAGTGAATGGTGTGTGAGTGTGCCCTGCGATGGGCTGGCCCCCCATCCTGGGTTGTTCCCTGCCTCGTGCCCATTGCTTCCAGGATAGGCTCCGGACCCCCCGCGACCCAGTAGGATAAGCGGTTTGGAAAATGGATGGATGGATGGGTTTAAATGTTAAAGACACTACCATGGTATAATACAAAAAGCTCAACAGATTACCATAGTATTTAAATGAAGATTTACATTGTAATACTCTGTACTATACTATGGTATATAGAAGTACAAATTACAATGGTTTTAGCATAGTATTACTAATACGCTATTACTACTGTGATAATACCATTTAGCACTTTTTTGTAAGGGTCAGACACGTCATAAAGTCATGTAGTAGTATTATGTTGACAGCAATTAATATAGTTGTGTCCCATATCAAACAAGTAAACTCCGATCCAAATGTATATTCAGTTTAGTTCGGGTTCACTAATCAAACAGTTCTGCCTGATCAAATTTGTGAGCTGCCTTTGTATTAGTGAGGAATCTGGTCGAACCGGTAACGTGAGTGTGGAGTTTAGTGTTTCCTTGCTGTTTCACACTGACGTACATTGCGTGCGTCGTCAGCACTGCTGTGTTTGTTCACCTTACTAAGATGGCTGGTTACGACTGATTTCCAATGGCTTTTCCAATGTAAGGAAGCTGTCGTAAGAATGTGAAAGTAGGGTCTGAATTAATATGAACATTTATTTTTGATTAGTGACAAATGAAAAGCAGCGTCCACATGAGCAGGTTTGGCAGGTAAGCGTTTGCTGCGGCCAGTCTTCGCCGTGACGTAGCCGTGCTGGTTTTTAACTCGAGCAGCCGACACTAATGATGCTAGCTGTTTGCCTGAAAGCTCATCGTTTATTCTTCATCAAATTGTGTACAGGTAAACTGCGTTAAGCAGGGACGTCACGTCAGTCAAAAGATAAAACTCGGATGCTCTTTCACTAAAGTAACTTGGACATACAGTGTACCGCACCTAAGATAGCTAATGTTAGCTTAGCCGAATCTGTCGGATTTGTGTTGGATTTACGTTCAGTTTTACGATTTTTGTAGTCCAGTTTACACATATAACTGGTTTACCAACTTAGTAAAAAAAAGCATACTTTTGTGTTTGACACTAATGTTTATGTATAAACCATTACTAATATGTAAACTATTACTAATAACAAATTGCAGCGTATGTAACTACGCGAAACCCTAACAGCCAAATCACGATTGCAGCATGAGTCAATTTAAGGTTCAGTTTAGCTTTTTGTGTTTTAGTTGGTAATGTCATTGATCGCTATAATCGAAATGGGGTGAGCGTATTTTAAGCAAAGTTGTATGATAATCCACAAGGCCGAGCCCGGCGTGTCAATTGTTCCACTCAGTCTGCCCCTACTGACGGAATCAGTCAGCTGTTTGTGTCTTAGACTTGCTGTTATGTATACTGTATGAAATCTTTATAGAGCGCCTGTATACGAGCTTAAAATGCATGCAGTCAGAACTGAATAACCCAGCCGCGTTGCACACGTCACCAGGTGTATTTAAAACGTCGCTTTTTCCGTTGTAAACTGGAATTAGCCCTAATCAAACATTGACTCATTTCATACATCATAGTTTGTTATTCTGGGGCAGGATCACTTGGCTGAGAATAAACAAGTAAGAATTGTTCATGCTATCTCAGTCCATGCTGAAGGTTTGAATGCTACATTCACACCTAAAGATGACCATAAAACAAATCTTGTTAGTTCTCATTAAATCTGAGAAATAAAATAACTAAGGCGACATATGGGATGAAATATGATTGTGTGCAGGTGGTGTTTTTATAACAGTGTATAATATTTTAGTATTTCTAAAGAAGTTGTTTCGATTTAAAGGCTTTGAAACATCCAAGTGCTAAATTGAATTTGTGTTTGTACTTTGTTAAAAAAATTAAATTAATGCATGTAAGTTCTCTTAACTAGAGCAGAATTTTAGAACTTTTCATATTGTATGTTTAAAGACTCAAGATCTTTATAGGTCATGTGCGTCAGGTCCAAAGGAATACTTGCTCAATTCCACTCCAGTTACAAAGACAGAACAATAGAGTGCAAAGCCATACAACACAAAACTAGACTATCTAGTTGTTAATGACATGTGGTAACAGTGCTATAAAGTGCATGTTCCATGGGAATCAGTATGTTTGAAACACTAATGGCATGGAGAATGAATCTGTAGTCAGTGTTCTGATACTGTGAATTCTCCTGCCAGACTGCAGGAGGGTGAAATTTAGTTTGTAGTTGGGGTGGCTAGGGTGCTAAATTGTACATTAATCGTCAATGCAGGAAATGAACCCCCCCTCCCCCCAGCCACCCCCCTTCACGAGTTATACCTTAATCATTAAATTATATATTTATTGTGGTCAGCATTTCCCTTGTCTTACAGTTTAGTTTAGTTTTCCATAGTTTATACATTTAAAGAATTTGTTCATCGTTTCCTAATATCCTTGTTTTCCAGAAAGTCATAATGTTGAAGTGGTTCTCAAATGATGAATCTGGCCCAAATCAGGCAGTAAGTATGAATTTTAAACGATAAAAGATGAGCCATTTCCATTTCTATACTTTATAATTCTGTAACTTGATCAGATTTTTGTGTGAATTTTCAAATTTTGTTGTACTTATTTCCCGTTCCTGAATGGAAGCCACTTATAAGCTGCGTTTGAAGAATATCCAACTTAGTTTTTGCTGCTTCCATCACATCGCTTTATCTTGATTTGAATTTCTGTAACCAAGTAGATGGGAATGGGTTTAAGGAGACTGCTGAAGAGGCAAGTCTGCAATGACACATCAGAGGCACTCCCTGAGTAGCCATTGTTACTAATCTCATATCACTCCTACTCCAAGGCCCTGGAATCCCAGGAAGGCTCCAGTAGCCAGTCAATGGCTGAGGTTTCTGATCAGTTGGTGCAGACACAACAGCTTGTGGCACAGCTCAAAGAACTCATCCGGGAAAAAGATAGCAACTTACAAGCCAAAGATGAGCAGCTCAAGGTATGACATCAGGACAGGTGCACTTTAGATGGATATTGTGTGATATAATTATTATGTGTTGTTGCTGTTATATGTGCACTTAAAATGACTTTGTTGTCCAGTTATTACATTCCATTCATGCAACTATGATCAAATTCCAGGTTCGTTATGAACAGGAAACTAAATTACTTATCAAATTTTTATCCAATTAATAGACAGAAAAGGGCTCATTTGAGGCCAGACTGTCCAAACTGAAGCTCCAGAACAAAGCAAAGGTTACATCTCTAAATGCTCAGCTGGAGGATCTTAAAAAGCAACTTGCTGTCTCCGGGGGGAAGGTGGAAATCAAGAAGGTATGACTGAGGCAATATGACTTGGATTATTAGGCCTAGACACCCACTGCATACAGTGTTCACAAAGGGCTTATTTGTCATGTAATGCACCATGCAATGTATTACCAAACAAAGCATCCTGCTGTTCTCTCACTACTTAACCTAGCCTAGGTTTCAGGCTTGAGCTGTACTCTGGATAGGATGTAGTCCATCACAGGCTACACGTACACTTTAAGTGTTTTAAATTTAGAGATGCCAGTTAGCCTACCAACATCTCTTTGAGAAATATGGAAAAGAAACTGAATTAATGAGTAATTAAAAAACAACAACAGTGAGGCACACAGGTTTGGCTTTATTGGGGTCTCTTATGGAATTTTGATGTGGCCATATGTGTCCCAGAGTGGAGGAGATGGGGATCAGGAACATGCCTCTGCAAGTCGAGGGAAGATCCTCCTCCTGAAGAAGAAGGCAGAGGAACTGGAGCAGCAGCTTTTGCAGAAGGAGGCAGAGCTGACTGTGAAGGTGACACTTCACTATACATGCCATCCATGCATTTCTGTGCATCATAAGTCAGGGGCACATTGTGTCATGGATGTTGCATTGATTCAGCACTCTTATGCTTCTGTCCATGATTTAAATTTTATTTTATTTTTTTTTGCTTTATCCTTATCTATGCACTGCACTTTGGCCGCAGTGCTCTGCTTGGGAATAAATTAGGTTCCTTTGGCATAACTTAGATTCCAAAGAAACTGCACAGGAGAAAATAAAAGCAAAGCAGTATCTACTTTGCTGTTCTTTTCTCCTGTGCAGTTTATCTTTTTATTTTGTTTTTTGTTTTGTTGTCTTGTCCTTTTGGGTAACCGAACAACCATTTTTAAACATTTAGCTTGTTATAAAAAAATATTTCATTAGTGAATCACAGTTCAATTTGAATTGTCCCATGTTATATATATATTTTTTTTTACAGAAGATTGATGGCAGGATTAGTTGCTAACACTAGCAATTTGTCACATGATAGTAATGGAAGTACTGACCATGGAAACTAGATACAAATTGTGGAGCCAGTCTAATTTAGTAATAAGTAGTAAATACTTATTTTAAATTTGTAAGTAGATCCATGCTGCCGACTCTGTCAATGGATATACTGTCGGGTTGTTTATGTCTTGTGCAAATGTTACTGAATTTCCTGAACTGTCTGTATTAGACTAAGGAGCTGGAGGCTCAGCGGCAGCGGGGCATGGAAATGGATGCCATGCTTTCAGAAAAGAACAGGAAGTTAGCAGAAAAGGAGGCATATATCATTGATCTTCAGATGACAGTGGGAGGAGATATCACTACACAAACTCACCAACCGCAAGTAGTGGAACGAAAGGTATATGTAATATAATATGTACACGAGATTCTGTGCATGCTTAAAGGTTCAAGACTCAATTGAATATGACATGCATTTTTATAATGTCACGTTATTTTACTTGTATATTTTTTTGTTTTTAAACACAATCATGTATGTACCATAGGTTATAAAACTTTTGCTTGCCCTACAGTACATAAAAGATGTTAAACTGACCATAGAAAGCCACTATAGTTAAACTGAAATATAAATCTTTTATTAAATCAGTTGTATATATTAAATTGAATCAAGTTAACAATCCAATGCAACAGTCATGAATACACAGCTAATTTCAAATTATCAGAAGTCGAAGGTCCATGGAAACTGGAGGTATATTTTCTCTTGAAGTGGAAGCATTTGTTGCTGAATATTTCCCCAGCTCAGATGATAATGATGATGACAATAATGATGATAATAGGGACTTTGAAGGCTTTTCTTCTGAGAATGAACAGGATGCATTCCGGCCGCGATAATTTTCATTTGCAAACTTGTTTGTTTTCCATGTGTCTTTCTCTACCAAATGGGAATATCGGCTCTTTTTTTAGCAAACCAGCTCATGTGTCTCAGCTCACAAAGAAGAGCTGGCTCTTTCGGCTCCTAAATGGCTCTTTTTAAAAAAAACCCACTCCTCTCTTCATTTAACCTGATGCTGAATAGCGTGACCTGATTTAAGAGACGTCTTGTGGGCGGGCTTTTTCGGAAGACAACGTGTTTCCGGCCACTGTCGTCCTTAATGTTTAGGCAGCTCAAAAACCCGGACAATTCTATAAACGTTAATAAAATGGCTCTTGAACAGGAGCCGGCTCCCATCGTTCATTAAAAAGAGCCGTCTCGTTCGCGAACGACACATCACTAGTAATGAGGCATGAACTCTCGTGTCAGTGGGCTCTTGGCACGTCAGCTTCCGCGTTCATGGAAATGCGGCTCGCTCATTTCCGGTCTGTGAAAAATGGCATTGGTTTATACATGCCGTTTACAGGACTTGCCCAAACTTATGATCAATGACGTACATCGCTTTTGTAAATCCTTCTCCAAAGTACCAACGCGTAAATTAGAGAAGGGCTTTAAGATGTTTGCCTTGTCTTACATCCACGGATACGAAGGGGAGTCTTATTCGTTCAACTTTGTGGCTGGCGTTAGACTGAGACATGAAGAAGAAAAAAATCGGTTATGATGATCATCCGATTATAATGATCATTTTCACCCAGGCAGACACGTTCACTATAACAGGTAAAGTAAAATGTGGCAATAAATTATATGAAATGTGAGTATAAATATGTTGGATTTGCCGAATTTCCCAGTGGTGTGCATGGAAACATAAAACTCGATTGTATTTTGAGGATGTGATGCACTTATAATAATAATAATAATTTCCTATTGTTTTTTTAGCTTCTGAAACGCAAGTTTATCCTTTCTTGTGCTCATAGTTCTCAAACCGGATGCAAGTGAGCCGTATTTTGTACTGGCAGATATGACGTCACTGTTTTATGTGCAATGAGCCCCTTAGGCTACTTGCCAGCCGCATGCTCTCCTTGTTAGTTCGCACTTTTTGTTTACAAAGGTCCTAACTGGCATTTTTGCCTGTTTTCCCTGTCTGAGCCTAATGTTTAATATTTTAAGGGCAGTTTTGTTTACAGAGACTTCATAATACATTTTATTTATTGTTTTTGGTTGTTTTTTGTTTATTTATTTTGGATATTAAAAATGTCTTCCAGTTCCAGTGTTAAATGTTCTTTAGAAATTAAAGTTTATTGATTGTTGAAAGGGTGTACTTGCATTAGTATGCCATTATCATTACAGCAGTTGAAAATGGTCTCACAATGACAATATTATTGTTTATCGCAATAATTCCTAGGACAATATATCATCCAGCAAAATGTATCGTGACAGGCCTAAACGTACAATATGTGGAAATGTAAATATAAGTATAACCCATACCCCCCAACCAGAATTTTAAAATGTGTATACCTTATAGGTTATATACATGAGAAGTCATGTTATTTTTTTTTCCTTCAGTTTTGATACTTCTGCTATGATACATTTCAAAAGGATGTTTAACTGAACTTTGTACTGTAAACATTTTAATTTCAGTCTGCAGGGGAGCCTGCTTCTATGCAGGAACTCCAGCTGTTAGTGCAGCACCTCACCAAGAAGATTGGGGAGAGTGAGGAGCGGTACAGCCTTCTGCAGGAACAGACAGAGAGCCTTAAAGAGTTACTGGTGAATGAGAAGGCTCAATTTGAAAAGAGGGAGAACATGTACAAAGAGAACGTAAGTGGCTTCTGTCATGCATGCATGCATAAGTGTGTGTGGTGTATATGTGCAACAGTGGCCTTATCCTTCTTATTGTTTCATGCTTCAGATCCAAACATTTAAAGATATAATACTTCAGAAAGACTACAAATTAACAGAAGTAAACCAGATGCATGAACAGGAGCTCTTCAGATTAGCTGCAAAGTCTGATGCTAGTGCTGATCTGGAACAGGTAAGCTGCCGGTGTCCTCATAAACCAGTCAGCATATCCAGTTGCTTGTTCTTATGAGGGGGAGTCATACAAGTTGCAGTGAACGTGGTTGATTTTGTTTCAGCTCCTGAAGGCCCTGAAACAGAAGCTCCATGAAAAGGAGGAGGTGTTGCTGGGAAAAACTCAGGTGATAAATGTTCTGCAAGGGGAGGTTGATGCTAAAGACCAGCAGATAAAGGTGAGCAGTTTTACTTGTTACAGGTTCACATAGTGCTGGCCGATAAAACTGTAATTTATTGTGACCGCTTGTAATTGTATACATGATAATGGTTTCAGAGTTATTATAAGAATCTCAATGCAGCACTAAATTTACATTACACTTTTATTTAGCAGATCATTTTGTCCAAATTGATACACAAGTAAGGAAAATGGCACATTACAAACGTGCTGTCAAGTGCACTACTTAGCACAAACTTGCAAGGGCCTTTCATGTAATGCCTGCATGTTCAGAGGTGCAAGAGTGCTACAAGAAAAACAGGCCGATGTGAAACAAAGCAGTTTCAGCCTCTCACTTTTTCATCAATTATGACTCAGAAAATCTGTTTAGTGACTAGGTCTTGAACTAAAAACTTAATTGATCTGTATAAACCAGTTACCTAACTTTACGAAAAAACTAACTATATATACCATTAGGCTGCTAAATATGTTATACTTATGTCACATGGTTAAACAACACACTGCCCATAGATGGGCCTGCTACACCAGTGTTTCCCAGTCCGGTCCTTGGGGACCCACAGTCGGTCCATGTTTTTGCTCCCCTCAGAGTTCCCTACTTGACAGTCCACTTTTTTGCTCCCTTCCAGTTCCCTGGGAGGAGCAAAAATGTAGACTGTCTGTGGGTTCCCGAAGATTAGAATGGGAAACACTGGGTTATGCTGTCAGATAAAGTGTGTGGCATAGCTAAGAAAATTAGTTCTGAAAAAGGTTTGATGTGTTGAAATGGTTTCCATTTTGCAAAATACTGTTTCTGCAACAGGTGACAGCACAACCTATCTTTTAAGCACTTGAAACATCAGCGCTACAAACATGCAGAATGTCTGGCTATGTGTGTATTTACGAGCACATCACCATCAGGCACAGCTTCTTCCACACTTCTGAAGTAACCACACAGAAGCAAATATTTATTGCTGATGCAATATTAAAAATCTTACATGAATTATTTATTTTATTTATCCATTGTTTGTTTATCTGTTGTAAACAGAGGTCAGAGCAAGGCCTTTAACCCCCCCCCCCCCCCAGCTCCCAGGGCGCTGCAACAGGTGGCTGCCCTTCACGGCCAGCTTGCTCTCACTTACTGGGAAAGTTACTGAGGGGAGGCATAAAAAGGATTTCCCCATGGAGATCAATAAAGTATCTATTATTTTTAACATTATGACTCTTCTCAGGACCTGGGAGAGAAGATGCAGTGGCTGCATGTAGAGAAGGACAACATGCAGTCAAAGCTGGATGCCGAAAGACATGTAATGCGAGCCCAGCTGCGGGATCTCATGCAGAAACATGAGGAGGAGCTGCAGCGGGTAGCAGAGAAACATGAACACGAGGTCCTGGAGAAGGAGCAGTCTCTCCACCGGCAGATGGGAGAATTCCGGAGTACCCCAGCTGTGCAGCCAGGAGAGCAGCGTTCCAAAGACATCAACACAGACTCCTTGGTGGACATGGAAGCGGCAAAGAAGCTGTCAGAGCTGGAAGGTGATTTAACTTACTGTTGCTGCTTCTGGATTCTCCGTTTATCACAATAACGGAACAGTTTTGTTAATCTTCAGAAACGCCAATGTTACCCGATGTATTATTAATGTAGGGAGTATGGTTTACGATAAAGGGTTGGGTTTCCAGTCTGTTGTCAGCTTGGTGTTTTTTTTTTCTTCTTAATGACGTGGTGTTTCAACTGAGCTTTTAACTCTCTGCCCAGCTCAACTGAAGGTGAAAGCTGAGGAAGCAAGCAAATCTGAAGCCAAATTTCTGAAGATGAAAGCGTGGTCCAAATCGCGCATCAGGCAGCTTGAGGACGACATAAGGAAAGCACAGGTAACCGAAAATAAAATGGGTATTTTTTTATTTATAGAACACTGGGTTTATTCCACGTTTTTATTACTCAGTTTTAATTTTAGTAGCAAAAGCAGTTTACATTGTTCCTCCGTGAATGTACTGCTGCAGTGCATGACAGCTGAGGTTACTGTCAGTCATTTACTTGGTCTCTGAAATCTTTGTTTTGTTTTATGTTTCTGTTTCCGCTAAGTCTGGATGCCCTGGTCCTGATATGAATACATTACAGAACCGCATCACTGATCTTGAAGAAGAACGGCAAGAACTTCTCTGCAAACTAGACCAGTATGATGAACTAAAGACTAAAAACGGTAATCCTGCACCTGAAAACCATGAATGGAGATTTTTTATTTAATTATTTCTATCACGCTGGTGGGTGATTGTGGATAATGATCCCTGATCATTACTTGTATATCCCTTTGGATAAAATGGTCTGCTAAACAAATGCATTGAAATAAAAACTAGAAATCTCACATTTTCAACATGATTTATTCATTTTTAGATCAACTAATAGCCAAGCTCGTGGCGTATGAAGAGCAGCAGAGGAAGATGCAAGCTGACTTGGAGCAAGTGACTAAGCGAGCTGCCTCGCAGGTTGGAATACACTTCACATTTCACCATATTACTATGTAGGACTTGGGCAATATCTAAAAAATTTGATATTTTTATTTAAAGGTAATGGGATGAATGATAATACTACCGAGTCGTCCAACTACCACACACACGCATGCAGCACTAAGCAGGGCACTTGAAAGTGAACTGTGAAAGTATGGAAAAAGTTATGGATAATCCACCAAATTTCTGATGCTCTCAGTTTTTGCTGTGATAAAGGAAAGCACAAAATTACAAATGGGAGCTTTTCAGATTTGGATCTATACATAGTCAATGGGAGGGGAGTTTCTGATTAGCCTCATTAGATTAGATTAAATAATTTTTTAGCCTCTGTGGAAAAACAATTTTTGGCAGGCCATAGACTGTCTGAATCCATCTAAAGTTGTGGGTCAGAAACTTACGGTGAGCCCTAGCCGCGTGCCACCAGTATAATCAATTTGCATATATTGATAACTCCTCATATGGTATGTGAAGGTAAATGAAAGCTATGTGTGTTTCTTTTTTTCTTCATTGCAAATGTAGGCTTCAAAGCTGAACTGAAAGCAATTCCTAAATCTTTATCTTGTGTCTGAAGGCGATAATCATTGGTTTAGTCACTGTCAGATCTCGACACCAGGTTACTTGTCTGTTATCGTTGAATACCGATAATATCATTGTATCGCCCCATTCCTACTCTAACGTGCAGACTTTCTTGCTTTGTGGTTATGCCTTTGCTCACTCTTCCTTCTGTCACTTGCATGTATTTTATGGAGTGCTTTGCCTCCTTGGCCTCCTCTCGTCATATTTGTCTCTCACAGACGAGCGAATCGGGCAGTGTGGATGAGCTGCAGAGCCAGGTGTTGGAGTGGCAGGATATGGTGTTGGAGGCAGAGGCAGGCCGTGAGCAAGCCCGCGGAGAGAAGGCTGCCCTGGCGATACGAATGAGCCACATCGAGGAGGAGCGTGAAGGTAAAAGGCAGCTCGTGCAGCCTCCAGTAGCGGTGGCCGGCCGCCCCCCCTGCAAGCCCAGCATTCCTCAGGGTCGTTTGATGCATCTGCTGTACACCGTCCTGCATGCCCAGTCTTGTCCAGTTTGGATGGATTTTTATCATAATGATATTGTGCAAGGCATTTAATTGTATTATTTTAAAGCTGTTTTTTAAGCTATATTTACCATGTTTTGACCTGCTTTAGTGTATAGTTTACTTTTTTTTAACTAGTGTTTTTTCTCAGCCTCGGATAAAAATGTTGAAAAATGTTTCACGTGCATTTAAATTTTTTTTTAGAATTGCGTGAGGTTTTTTGCTCATCGTTGCTCTCTGTTTTGGGCATGTTGTTTTCCTGTTTATTTTCTCCTCTCCTCCACATACCTCCTGATGAGCCCTTGCTTGGTGCCCTAGCCCACTCCACTCCTCACTGTGATTGGGCAGCCACAGAGAACAGTTTCCCATCAGTTTTGTGCATGCAGGCCCTAGTGCCAGTCTGTACTGTACTGGTTGCTGTTTCCCAGCATCCCTTGCTCTCATTGGGTAAATTGTGGGCAGTACAGTATTGGGTGGTACCATTTAATGTCAACTATATATGTTTCTGTTTTCTGCTTTTCTGTACTTACCAAATAACTTTTCCTTTAACTGCCTTTGCCTGTTTATCGTTTGATTTTAAATAATTTGTCTCAGGTGAGTGACTAAATTGAATGCTGTTGTCAGCCCAAGGCAAAGACACATTTAAGGATTTTTTTTAAATGCTTCTCATGTAACTAAAGGGTCCTTTTTTCTTTTCATCATTTATGAGCTTATGTATACTAACCTGCTTTTAGTTTGTTGGCTGATGAGATGCCAATGAACCTAACAAACAGTGGTCATACGCTCAAACCTGTAAGCTGAAGGAATGAGAACTGCCTTTATGGCCGACATCTAAAGGCTTTAATTATAGGTTGAATCTTTGGGGCTCCGCTTCTTGGTGGCAGGGTGCTGCTAAAAGGCCTTATCTCATCGATTTTGTCACCTCTTTGTAACCATCCTTATAATTCTTCCCTATCATCCCTTTAATTGTAAGTGTAACCATACGTTCACACCTTGGGCGGCGAGAGCATTAGGGTTAAAAGTCCGAATATTATAACAGGCCAACCAATATAATGCCCACCAGATGGAAACTTTTGCCATTGAATGTAGCCTAGATATCTCAGTACCGAAAGACCTTTTTAATGCGTACATTGGCATAAAGATGCATGTCTAAATGGGTTTTTTATGCCGCCTAAGCATGGATATTTTTACAATGTCTAGAGGATAAAAATGCCATTTGGAGACGCATTCTGTCTCATGGTTTATACTCCTACAGTGCTTGGGAACTTCGTTTGCAAGAAAAGTTTACACGTTTGTGTTAGAGTGTAAGAGTTGTGTGTAAGAGTGTGGAACACTTTAGTGGAGCAGCTCTACATTCTGATTGGTTACCGCCTAACCATGTCATAGCTCATCATAAAGTTGACCAGTCTTCAACTTAATTTTGACGCTTTTACCGGCCAAATCGCGATGTGCCCTCACATAGAGAATGAACGACTTTGGGTCACTTTGATGCTCTCGCCACTCAGTATGAACGCATGATACCACCTCCTCATGTAATAATCATTCTTATCCTATTTTCAAACAATCTGAACATTTGGTTTAAAATCTATGCCTAATCTTTAAAAATGTGTATGCCCCTGAAAGTGTGGTATTTGATTTCTAATTCATATTCTCTCATCACGCTATTGCAATACATAAATTTAGGCCTACAAATGTCTGATTTCACAAAACAGATGGGAATTTTTTTTTTACTTTTAAAATTACACCAACTAAACATGTGATTTCTTGGCTTGTTTAATGACCAATAAGCAGATATTCCAGGAATCTTGTAAGGTGTGAAAAAACTACTTTTCAAATTTGTTAAGAGTTCTATTACTTTAAAATGTAGCTGTGACACACAAGTGCCAAACTGCTTTTTTTAATGCGATTTAAAGTATGGCAAATGGTGGTTAATTTATGCCAGCAGTAGGGTATTATATATTATGTCTCTACAGCTGTACATTTACAATTCATTTTGATCCTTTGAGCTGTCTTGTGGTGCCAAATCTATTTCCTGGCCGACAAATCCTGCCATACATGCATCTCGTATAAATCAACATTATAAACAGGGAAGTAGGTGGAGATGTGGTGCAGTGTGGGGTGGTGAAGAGCTACTTATATGAGACTCTAAATCTTTGTGGGTTTATAAATGCTTGATTGATCTTTGAGTGTTTTCTTGGATGTAAAACAATAGTCATACTTTTGTTTTAGTAAATTTAGTATTGTCTGTTTTGGCTGGTAACTTAAGGTGACAACTCACCTGTCATTCTAACACTAAGATACTGGATCCTTGTTAATGAGAAAGAAGCATTTTCTGTTTCTCAGAGCCACTGAGTTATATTCCAAATGCTTTGAAGGCTGCATAGTTTGCATGCTTGCCACATCTGACTCCTTGTCCTGCACCGTAGCTCATCTGCTGCTCTATCCATGCTTGTGAGTCTCTGAGTGTCTCTCTTTGTATTCATGTACACTAGCACGTACCCTTTCCATGTCTGAGCTTAACGAATACCTCCCTTGTGGCACAAAACTGATTGAGGATGACTGGTTCTTTCCTGGCTGCTCCGATCCAGTGCTGGTCAGTCGGCAGCAGGAGTTGGAGGAGGAGCTGGCGCAGGCTCGAGGGCTTCGGCAGCAGAAGGGCAAGAAGCTGGCTGTGGCTTCCAGCCGCAGCCTACAGGTACTGTGGGAGGGGGCCTGGCGGGATTTCAGTGCAAGACGCCCCCCATCCATCCCGTGCCGAGGTGTGTGCTGGTCATCCTCAAAAGTGAAGGGTCACTAATGGGGAAACCTGAGGATGATCTGCAGCGAGCAGGTTTGAGTATGACCCCAGGGTGCAGAATTGCACAAAGTGCAGTTTTGATTTCATGGTATTCTGTGATATTTTACAACAGAATTGTATACATGGTTGGTAAATGTCTCTACCATTTTTCATTTTTCGTTCATCACTACCAAGTCAAATTAGATCATTGTTAATATGTTATAAGTGCCTGTAAGTAAATTTAGTTGTAATGGGCTATGCATGTCACATTTATACTTTATACTAAGAATTTATACTTACTTCCATGAACATTAGGCCAATATGTAGCAAAATTTTCTGTGTTTTCTACATTTCTGTATGATTCTGTATTTTTATATTAATTATGTATTGTTACCACTAGAACAGCAAGCATTTTTTCAACCTCCTCTAATGACAAGCAGGGATGTACTTTGGCGTATCGCACCTTTTATTTTCACTAATGGGCCAATGCATTAGCATACCATTCACCCATAAAAAAATAGGAGAGTCAGGTATCCTCACAGTGCAGCGCTGCGGTCACCCCAAAAAAATACCATAAAACCCATAGTACAGCAGTATTTTTTTGTGCTCATTAATTTATTGGTTTCAGTAGTAGTTGAAATGAATCTTAATGCCACACCAGTAATTAAATAAAAGCCTCTCTCTAACCTAAATACCAAAAGAATTGATTCCTTTAATCACTAACACAGTTGGGTATGGGCAGTTTTATTTAAAGAAATAAAAAAATAATAATAGTAAGTGATACAGGTAATGTTTTGTTATATGAATTTTAAATCTGTCGGGGCAAATGGAAGCAAAATGGCAAGCTACTTCAGCTGAAAACAATGCATTTTAGTTATTTTAAAATAAAGTGTATATTTTTTATTACCATATTGGCCTGAATATAAGATGACCCCCCTCCCCCCCAACTTTTTGGCAACTATTTTTAGAAAAGACGTTTTTGGAATACCAAATTTTAACTTTATAGAGAACTAATTTTATCATCCCGTGTAATAAGTTAACCATCAATCTGGAAAGTTTTACAAACACGAAATCATCAGTAAGTTACGTCTATTTATCCAGCATTTTATAAAATAATGTGTTTGAAAACTTTAACGACAGAGCAGCAGGAACATTACGGCTTTTTGGTTGAGGGTGTCACATTCGCTGCTATTAACAACACTAATGACACATTAACACGAACAAAAGGGCTGCATACACCGGAGTACGTCTGGCTTGGTGGATAAAGGAGGTTTATTTTCATTGGCATGGGAAACGGTGGTTCTGTTGTTAAATCTAGCAAAACTCCTATCTTTCTTTAGGAGGACTTTGAGTTTGAGAAGCAGACTTATCCAGACCCAAAAAATGCTTTGGAGAGTACTGCTTCCACAGAGGGAGAGAATATGGGAGGTTGGTGGCCAGAGTACAGAACTTCTGACGCAGGTGTGAAACCAACTAGTCAGTTTATTGTGGCATGCACAGTGTTCACCCCACCTGCGTTTCGATTGCCATTTGTGGTTAAAGTCCTTTAACACCCTTTGTTACATGGACTTTTTTTTTTCGAACTTTTGTCAGCACGGTCTGTTGTTGACATTTCATTTGCCCCATTTGTGTTTGCTTTATATTGTGCTAAATATTCTTTTTAAGCATGTGCGTGCTGAATGAACTGCCTAGTTTTGGTTTTGTGGCTCATACTCCATGTTGAATGCATTGAAGTCCATCCATCTAATTTTATTCTTTTTTTTTTAAGGGGGTTTTTATGCTTCTGGAAACAAAAGAATGGGGCCCTTGACTGACTTTCTGCCTGTTGCAACAATGACATCCATCAGATATGCAATGCTTCTTGTTGATGGTTTTAATTTGTTCTGATGTTCACAGTCATCAGGAATAGGTTTCTGGGTAGCCAAATATAAAAAGAAATGTACTGATCTAAAGCAAAACTAACAACTCTGTCCCGTTTGAATTAAATAATGCATCATGCACAGAAATTATCGAGATGCACCGATTACCCTTTTTTTTTGCTGATTCCGATTTCCGAGTTTTTTGCAAGTGTGACTGGCCAATACCAATTTTTGCCGATTCCTGTTTTCTTTCTAAGAACTATAACTGACAGCATTTACAAACAAAAACCAGCTCTTCTTCAATGCAAAATCTTATTGTCATAAAGAAATTGTTAAACTATACAATTTCCCCCAAATTGCACTAAATTACAGTATCTTCTCTCTCTTAAACAAATCTCGAAGTGCTCTGTGACTGGAAAAAAATAGAAATGAGTTGCCGTATACCTAACTTTATGTGACATATTTTATTTCACCAAATAAGAGCATGTGCAACAGATTTAAGTAACAAAACATATATCTGTTACTTATATCATTTTCAGTATGTTTAAGTTCAACAGATAACACGACATTTTTTTTTTTTTCTCTTTTCTCTTTTTTCACTTGTCTTAAAAAAAACGTCCATAGGGTATAAACCTCCAAATAAAACCAAAGTGTACTATACTTAGCTAGCTTTGGAATTTCAATGATTATTCCTTTTCAAGATTATCTAGTATATGTTTAATAATCAGTTTAAAGTTTACCTCCGACGTTTCACCACATTTTTCGTTTACATTGGCTTTACATGTATTACAAATTTCAGTTTTTGTCATCTTTTGTCACAGTGAAGAACTTCCACGCTATCGACATGATAGCGTGTGGCTGTAAGCGTGCATGCAGCTGTGAGGCTGTTGCCTGCGCCACTGTGCGTATGATGTATGGTGCATGTGTAGAACAGACCAGTTGGTATTGGGAATACTTGAGACTGAACGGCTGGTCCCCAGTCCGAGCCAAGCCCGCTGAAAATCGGCCAGTTCCGGTTCCTGGCCAATTGAGCGGTGCATCTACTTCATAAATAAATCCAAGCAGTTATTCCCTGATCACTTACTCTTGACAGGCCACACAACTGGAAGGAAGCCTGTGCTTTACAAGGATAGGGTAATATAAAAACATGTACTCGCATACACTATGGGCAGTTAAGAGATGTTATTTAGCTTGAATCTATATCTTTTAAATGCTGGAGGAAACTGGAGTTCCAGGAAACGAACCTGTACAACACAGGAAAGACGTGCAAAAGCAATGATGGGACTCCAACCCCTAACCCTGTAGGTGTGAGGTAGCAATGCAGACCACTGAGCCAGAGTGCCACCCCAGTTATAATCCATTTAACACAGTCGGCATATTCATAGATATACGGTAACCGGTTAATGACAACATGGAGTATGTGTTCACACATTTTTTGTTTTCTTGCTTCCACATGATTACAATTTAACAAATGCATTTAAATCATATTGTCATAATATTAGACACACACATGTAAAATGGCTTATTTTTGAAATGCATAATGTAAAGATTTTCATCTGTTCCCTGCGTCAGGCCTGCGATCGGTGGTGGAGGAGCTGGAACTGGAGAGGAATCAGCTGCAGGAGCAGATTGTTGGCTTGGAGGAGCGTTGTCAGGACTTGGAGGACCGGCTACAGATGCAGGCTCGCATTGAGTCCTTACAGGTATTTCACTTTGCATGCTTGCTCTCAGCCGTTCAATTTTCTGACCTTTCGCTGCCAGCAAGTGATGATAAATGCTTAGCATTAATTCTCTGCACAATTTTTTGAGCATGTAATTTATTTTATCAGTTTTAACTAATGCATATCTTGCCTGAGGAATAAGAAATTGGAATCTATGATTTTGTAAAAAACCCTCTAACACAGGTGACGTTTGATGTAGATGAAGAAGGGCAGCCATTTTGGGTTTCTCAGGTGTGTTTGTGTCTGTGTGTACTAGAGAGCACCATTCAGAGGTGATTGCTCACTCTGCAATGTTTGCCTCAAAAGTATTTTGTTTTTACGTGCATATGGGTGCATTTCCTTGACACTTTTTTTTTTATAATAAAGGGGTGAATTTTTATCCGTGCTTCCACTTCATCACTGTGTGTCACAGAAGCACTTATTCCTTTGCCAGCATAAAAGGAGCCAGTAATAGTACCACTTTTAAAAAGGTTACCATGCAGAAGTTTCATTATGTAGAATTCATGGGACTTAAAAGAGCTATAGTAAGTTCCTTTTATGCTGCATGGTGTGTATTCAAGAGCACTTGGTTCATATGCGCGTGGCTGTGGTGAAATCAGGATTGGTGGCCATCCAGCTGTCATGCCAGTTGAGAGTAACCCGCTGGTTCTCTATCCAGACAGAGACTGAGCGGCTGCAAGCACAGCTGGCTGGCCTTCGGAGCCAGCAGAGCCGGGAAACCGAGAACCACCAGTTGCTGGTCGCAAGCCTTAATGAACAGCTCAAAGGGTGAGTTCACACCGCAACTGTTCAGTTATTACAATTTCAATCAATTATGCTTCCCAAAAATGCTCCTGTGTGTATTTGTCACCACAGTTATGGTTATACCCCCAGCATACCCTTTTATATATTAGTTACAATCTGAAACAAAAGATGTCTTATGTATCCACACATATGCTGCCACAGCTTGCTTTGGTGTTTCACCTTGTAGCAAAAAAGAATTGGCAAAAAAAATGACATTAGAAGGAATAATCTAGCTTCCTAAAGTTTAAGCCTATTTTTATTCTAGATGATTTCATATGCTGTTTAATGCAAATTTTATATTTTCTTTTATGTTTAAAAAAGTTTAAGTGAAACACACGAGTGCCTTGAAACATCGCTCATGGAGAAAGAGCACACATTAGCCAAAGCATCAGAGAAACTGGAGTTCATCGATAATCTGACAGATGCTTTAAAGGAGAAGGAGAACCAGTACAAAGAAGTAACAGAGAAACTCCTGCAAGCAGAGCACAATGTAAGAAATAAAGATTTGAGGTTTTTGTCTGTGGAATTATGAAATGCTGCAGTTCACATTAGATTTATTCTCTTTCAGCTTTCTGAAGTCACAAAGAAATGCAGTAGCTATGAAAAGCAATGTTCCGACTTGAAAAAGTCAGTTGCAGATCTTACTCAGAAGACAAGTATGCTGAAAGATAAGGTAATTTCTTTGGAAAAAGTTTTAAATATGTAATGCATTTGACAGCATCACAAAATGTATTTTGTGCACCTTTTGATTGGGGGGGACAGTTGACTGGATCTTTCACTTACCGTCCTCTTTCACCCTCCCTCTGTCCCAAAATCTTAGGCACAGAAACAGGAGACCACTATTGTTTCACTACAGAATGATCTGGAGCAAACAAATGATGAACTTGACAAATTGAACTCCACCCATTTAGAAGAAAGGGCTCAATTAATTCATGACCTTCAAAGCTGTGAACGAGAGATAGACAGTCTTAAGGATATTTTGGCTGACAAAGACAAGGAGATCTGTGTCCTCTCTAATAGCATGACTGAGTATTCTGAGCAGATTTTTGAGCTCAAACGAGATATCAAACTCAAAGAAGAGGATCTTGTACGCATGGAAACGACCTTGACAAAAACTGAGCGGGAAGCTCAGGTTATGAGAGACTCCCAGTCTTCTGACCAGCAGGCCTTGAATACCAAGATCACACAGCTCACAGAACAGCTTAAAGTCGCAGAGTCTGAGCTGGATAAAGTTAAAGAGGAAACAAACCTTAAGACCAAGGAAGCTGAGGAACTTCTGAAGCAAGTTCAGAAGGATGACCAGAATATCAAAAATCTTTGTGGGGAAATTCAGAAGTTGACTGTGAACCACCAAAGCCATCTTTTGGAGTGTGAATCTCAGATTTCTTCACTGAAGGACCAGGTGACAGTAACTTCTCTAAAATTGCAGGATTCAGAAAGTCATCTCTCTCAAACAAATGTTTCCATTGAAAAGTTAGAGGTCAGGCTACAAGATAAAGAGAAGACATATGAAAAAGAATTGAAATGCCTGAAAGAAGAATGCAACCAACTTATTGCTGAGGCTGTGAAGGCTGAGGAAAAGATTAAAAATCTAAGTGAGAAACTGGAAAATATATCTATATCGCAGGAAGAGGCAGAAAATGAACAAGTTAATCTCAATCAGAAGTTGAAGGCAAGAGATTCAGACAATGAAAGGCTTCAACAGGCACTCCAAGCGAAATCTGAATCCATCTCAAGACTAGAAATGGATGTGAAATTCCTTGAAAGTGCTAATCAGCAGCTTAAGGCTGCTTTTGAGAAAAAGGAGGAAGAACTAAGTAAACAGAAGAAGCTTATAGAAGATCTAAATGAGAGAATTTCTATAACTTATGATGAGCATGCAAGCCTGAAATCACAATTTGCCAATCTTGTAGAAGAAAACAAAAAGCTGCAACAAGAAATTGCTTACAAGGATGAAAATAAGATAGCATTAGCTGAGCAGCTAAATAGTAAAATGTCTGTTTATGAACTACAGCATTCAGAAAGCCAAAAAACTATTGAAGGGTTGCAGAAAGATAAAGAAAATTTACTTCTAAGAAATGAGGAACTTGGAAAAGTCCTTGAACAAAATAAAATTTCAATGTCTGGCATGTTGCTGGAGAAAACAAATGAGTGTAGCCATCTTGCTAAATTAGTCAGTGAAAGTAAGGAGAACGTAACCCAATTACATGATCAGGTTTCTCACTTGAATGCTCAATTAGAAGAAGCCAGAGGTAGTTTGACTGAGAAGGAGAAAATGATTCTAGACAAAAATGCCCATTGTGAAATGCAGCAAAGTCAGCTTGAACAGACTGTAACTACTTTAAAAGCAGGGCTTATGGAAAAAGAGTCTTTGTTGCATCAGGGGTCAGTTGAAGTAAATTCCTTACAAAATGAAATTATGTTGCACAAACAGCTTACTACTCAGCTTCAGGCTGAGAATGAGTCACTACAGATGGAGAACTTGCGACTGAGTCAAAGTTTGGAAGAAAAAGAAGCAAATCTTAGAAGTTATTCTCAGGAATATGAAAAGTTTCTGAATGAATATAATAAGATGACTGAAACCACAGTGTCAATGAGCAGTCAAATAGAGGAAAATAACAAAACAATATTAATGCTGGAATCTGCCAATGTTGACATTAAAAAAACACTTGAAACTCAAGTTGCTGATAACATTAAGGTGCAAGAGCAGCTTTCTCAGAATCAAACTGAAGTTAAAGGTCTTCAAAATCACTTACAAGCTTTAAATGAAGAAAACCAGCAACTTCATGTGGCTCTTCAGAAGGAGAAGGAAGAACTTGTTGAACAAAAGAAACTGGTAACTGATTTGAATGAAAGAAATGGTATGACTTCTGAGCAGATATCTGAAAACAGAAAGATTATTGAAGTTCTATTGAAAGAAAAAGAAGACTTGACTATAAAGATTGAAGAACTTAAACACACCGAACAACACAAAACTTTCCTGTCAGAGAGTTTGTTTGAGAAAACAAATGAATGCAGTCTCCTAACACAATTACTCAGTGAGAGTAAGGAAAGCGTAGCAGGTTTACACAATCATGTTGCTCTTTTGAATGCTGAAATAGAAGAACTTAAAGTTAAGGTATCTGAAAAAGATCAAATGATTAGTGATAAAAATTCAAACCAAGAACAACTTCAAGAGACTTTGTCCCTGCTACAGGAGCAAGGAATTGCTTTAAAGGCAGGGCTTATGGAGAAAGATGCTTTGGTGCAGCAGAGAGATGTAGAAGTGAGGTCTTTAAGGACTGAAATCTTAAAGCAGAAAGAGTGTTGTAGTCAGATTGAGGAGGACAGGAAGAGTGCACTAGATAGCATACAGTTATCAGAAATATGTTTAAGAGAGACCTTGTCACAGAATCAGACTAAATTAATAGAACTTCATAATAGCCTACAGGCTTTAAATGAGGAAAATGACAAAATCAAAACAGAATATCACAATTTAGAAGCAGAGGCCTCCAAAACAGCGCAAGAAATTGTTGTTCTCCAGTCAGAATTGTCTAAGCAAAAAAATGAAGTAGTTTCATTGACAAAGAAGTTAAGGGCTCTTGAGGAAGAAAATGAACAGATGCATTTGTCATTACAGCAGAAAACCGAGTCTGTGAATCAGCAAGAGATGTTTATAAAGCAGCTGAAAGACCAGTTGGAGCAGGGGAAAAGTCAGATGGATACAATCTCTGAGCTGCAGTCTCAGATTCAGTTCATGCAAAAAACCATGCAGGATAAGGAGAGGTCCTCACAAGAGAAAGAGACCCAACTTAAACAGTTCAAAGAAAAGGCAGTAACTGCGTCTGATGCATTAACAACCCAAATTAGTGCCAACATAGAGACTATCAGCAATCTACAGGCTGAGATTAAGAGCTTGTTAGAAAAGAATAAGGAGCTAAATATAAGTATTGCAGAAAAAGATAGCCACCTCAAGAATAAGGTAGATGACTACTTGAGTTTAAGGGCAAAATATTCAGAATTGGAAGATATGGATTTACAGCTTAGAGAGAAAGTGGATTCATTATCATTAGAGTCCGTTCAGCTCAAGAAAATGTTAAAAGAAAAGGAAGAGACTCTTATAGAAATTCAGAGCACCTCCCTTGCAAATAGTGATATTTTGAATATAAATTACAAAACCAAAGATGCTGAATGTGAAACCTTAAAACAACAGGTCTCCATGCTACAAGAAGATGTATCTAAACTGAAGGATAACCTGTGTGCCCAGTCTTCCGAAATAGCAAAACTTCAAGAAACACTTGCAGAAAAGGAGGCTACTGCTTTGGAGCAAATTAAAGCTCTTCAGAATCTTCAGAGTAAAGCAGATGAGGCAGCACTTTTCAAAACTCAGTTCGCGGAGAGTACAGAATTGGTTTCAGAATTGCAGAGACAGGTTCAGGAAAACTCCTTAGAATATGGAAGACTCAACGAGCATGCACAAGAGAAGAAAAGTGCCTTATCAGATCTGCAACAGAAATACGCTATACATCTAGAGGAGCTCTCTCAGAAAAATGAAGAAATCAACAATCTCAACAAGCTTCTCACGGATTCTAAGGACTCAAATAAAACTGCCGAAAACACTGTAGATGTACTAAGTAGTGAAATGGCCCTACTTAGGGAGGAGCTTCAGCATATACAAGCATCTCATGCTGAACTTTCAAAACAGAAGGAAGAAGCTCTCACCACCCACCAGGTACATGCCTCTAATTTAATGGTTGAAATTGAGGGGTTAAGGTCACAACACTTACAAGTTGCTGCACAGGTAAATGCCTTGACACAGAATCTAGAACAGAGAGAACTGGCCTTGTATGAAATCAACAATCAGTACGCTGTCCAAGTCAAACGTGGAGAACATCTCTTGTCAGAAAATCAGAAAATAAGGGAGGAGAATAAAAAATTAAGGGAAGAGAGCAGTGTAAATAAAGACCTTCAGCGGCAACTAGATGCAGCCATCAGTGAAAAAGATTTTCAGAAAGCAATCACAGAGAAAGAAGATCTTTGCAAAAGTTACAGCAACCAATTGCAAATGCTGAAAGAGGAGTTTGAACTCCAACATCAGCAGCATCTTGGTAGCATGAGTGAAGCCATGGAGAAAATGATGACCGAGAAGGAGCATCTGCAGCTGCAGGTTAGTGCCAAGATTGAAGAAATCACTGGATTAAAGTTAGACATTCAGAAAATGACACAGACTCTACAGGAGTCTGAAAAAGAGTGGTTGTCTATCCTTGATAAAGAAATTCAGGAAAAGAATCTTTTCACTGAACAGCTAAAATATGTAGAAAATGAGATGAAGTCAAAAGATGTTAAAGTTCAGGCCTTGAAACAGGACCTAGATACTTTGCAGCAAAAAAGTATAGAGGTAATGGCAGCACTTAACATTAGTTCAGATCAGTTGAAAAGCAAGGACTTGCAAATTATTGAACTTGGTCAACAAGTGTCAGAAAACCGAAACCATTTAGAGGATATTTTATCAGCTATTCACAAAAAAGAAAATGAAATTTTTGAACTGACTCAGACTTTAAAACATAAGGAAAATGAATTACAGTCTTGTGAGAAAGATTTAAAAGAATTCTCAGAAACCATGACTAAAAGGTTAATTGCTTTTGAGGAAGAAAAAACCTCTTTGCAAACTACAATTAACCAGTTGAAATCAGATCAGCAGTCCGAAGTATATTTTTTGAAAAAGCAATTGGATGAGACAGTGCAGTTATTGCAGGAAAAGCAATGTGAGCTATTAGAGAAAGATAAAGTGTATCATGATAACGATGAACAACTATGTTTACTGCATGACCAAGTAAGACACCTCAAAGAAGTAGTGCAGATAAAAAGCAGAGATCTTGAAGAGGCGGGTATTTGCCAATCTAGTATTCTTTGTGAGGTCCAAAAAAAAGATGATACAATAAGTAGCATAAATTTCCAGTTAAACCAGCAAAAAGAACTGATTTCATCACTTACCCAACAGTTAAAAGAAAAAGATGTATCAGTCACACAAGTAATGGTATCAGCATCAAATGAAATGGTAAGGCATACAGAGGAAAAGGATATACTGCTGTCCCAACTGGAAGGCCTGGAAAATACATATAATCACTCAGTCAGGGAACTTGAAAGTATCTCCACACAGTTGGAGGAGAGCAAAACTCAGTTATTTCTTTATACGGAACAACTGCAAACTAAGGACTTGGAGAATAAGGATTTAATCAAGGAGAATGATCAACTGAAAATCCAGTATGACAGGTTGTGTAAAGAAAAAGAAGCAATGAAGAAGAAGCTGCAAGCAGCTCTGGTCATTAGAAAGGACCTACTAAAGAAGATTGATGGGTATGAAAACCAGATAAAGGAAAATGAGAACATTGCTCCAGAGTTTTCGGTTTTGCAAGACAAGCTAAAAGAACTGACGTTGCAAGTTCAGACAATAAGTAAAGATCATGAGTCTCAGACTGATGAATTAAGACAGCAGATAATGCAGAAAGACGAAGTCATCAATGAACTTAAACAGGATGTTTCAAGAAAGGATCTCCTCCTTGAACAGATGAGTCACAACATTCATTGTTTACAAACAAAATTTGATGAGCAAAAGGAGAACTTGAGCAACACCCTCCACTTGCTTCATGAAAAATCTGAAATTATTAATAGTTTCCAATTCAGTATTGCTGCAAAAGAAGAAACTCATGATCATGAACGTTGTAAGATGATGATGGACATAAATATTCTCAAAGAGGAGATGGAAAAGAAAGAGAACTTGTATTCTGAAACTGAAAAGGAACTTTCTTTAGTAAAGCAAGAAAAAGAAGTTCAAGAAAAGAAGGCAAATGCTGCATTAATAGCAAGAAAGGAAATAATGAAAAAATATAAAGAGATTGAAAAAAGACATGCCCAGGAGGTCTCTGGATTAAAAGATGACTTTAACAAGCTTTTGGAAGAGAACTCCAAACAAAGAGATGATTTTAATACTGTTCAGATTAAATATGCTGAAAAGGTGAAGGAGTTGGAAAATGTCCAGCATTCCATTTCTTTACTTGAATATGAACTGGTCTCTGCTAAAAATCTTATTGTTGAAAAAGAGAAAATACTGAACAGTCTCGATATATCCATGGCTGAAAGACAGTGGCAGGTAGAAGCTATTGCCGCAAATCAAGGAGAGATCGAAAGTCTTCATCACAAACTAGAAAAGATGACCTTTGAGATGGGAAGTAAAGATGCTTTGATTGCATCTCTAGAAGAGCATTCCAAAGACGTTAGCCTTCAACTCTCAGAGACACAGTCAGAGCTAGAAAAGGCACACATTGAGATGAGGGAGAAAGTGGAAAAGATTCTAGGACTGGAACAAGAAATTAATACAGCTCACGAGCAGCACAAATATGATAAACAGGAAATTGATAATTATGCTGATTTGCATAGGCACCTTCAAAAATCACAAGCTGAGGTTGAAGACCTTAAGCATGCTATAGAAAGAATTAAAACTGAAAAAGAAAAACAGTTTGAAGAATTGAAAAAATTAAATAAAGAACTTAATGATGCAAACATTCAGATCAAGGAAGAGCTTGGAAAAGCACATTCCGTAATAGCTGAGAAGTCATTTCAGCTTCAGACCGTACAAAACAATTGTTGTCAAGAGAGGGAATTTTTGAAAAAAGAGCTAGAAAGAATAAGGGCTGACTCAAAATATAAACAGACTGAAATTGAAAGTAATAAACTGTACATTGAAACATTAGAAAAAGAGAAGCATAATGCATTTACTGATATTCAAAATGTCAGAAGCACTGTTAGCATTCTAGAAACAAAGCTTAACGAATCAGAAAAATTAAGGGAAGAGCTGCTAAAGAAACTAAGTGTAACTGAGGAGAAAGCAGCTTTAGAATTGGATTCTGAAGAAGAATTTCAGTCTTTAAAAGCCTATGCTAAGCAACTGGAAGTAAACCTTAAAGAAAAGGAAGATGGTTTTCAGAACATTCAAGCACTGATTAAGGAAAAAGAGCAACTCATTGCCAGTTTGGAACAGCAACTGCAAAGGGAAGTTCATCTTCATGAGGTTTCAATGGAACAAACGAAAACTGTTATTAATGAACTGCAGCAGAATACCAAAGAAGTTCCAGATGCCCGTGGACCAAGGGAGCAGGCAGATGAGAGTAAACAGATGGCGAAGAAACTACAGGCAGCTTTGATCTCTCGAAAAGAAGCCTTGAAAGAGAACCAGTCCCTCAAACAACAAATACAAGCATTGAGGTCTGAAAATGAAAAAATTAATAAGTCAACTGCAAGTCTTGAGAAATCTCTCACAGAATTGAAACAGCAAAAGGAACACTTGGAAAGTTCTGTACTCTTTCTTGGAAAAGAGAAGGATAAACTCATTTCAGAAGTTGATCAGATTTTAAGCGACAACCATAACCTCTCAGCTGCCTGCGAAAGCCTTAAACTCACAATAGAGAATATCACTCACCAGAAGCAAGCTTTTTCCTGCCAGTTGGAGTCCTTAAAGGATTCCCAAACTGTTGAGTTGTCAGAGTGGAGATCAAAACACACAGAACTGAAACATGAGTATGAATCTCTTTTGCAAGCATATGAAAATGTCGGCAATGAAATGGACAAGATGCGACAGCTCTTAGAGGTAGCCCGTAAAGAGAAGCAAGAAATTGTTTTAAGAGTACTTCAGACTGAATCAGAAAAGGCACAGCTGGAGAAGCAAATTATTGAATCCAAAAATGAAATTGAAAAAATGAAGGAAAAGATTCAAGAGTTGACCGGATCAAAAAGACACAAGATTCAGGACCTGGAAGCTGAAAATGAGAAGATACGAAAGCAAATGCAAGAGTTTGAGGAACAGAAGTACACAATTGAAAATCTGACAGTCAAGAACAGTGAAC
Organism: Brienomyrus brachyistius; assembly: GCF_023856365.1. Classification (NCBI taxonomy): domain Eukaryota; kingdom Metazoa; phylum Chordata; class Actinopteri; order Osteoglossiformes; family Mormyridae; genus Brienomyrus; species Brienomyrus brachyistius. The sequence goes on from NC_064543.1 coordinate 24,567,429, forward strand.
TTGAAGAGGAAATGAATAGCCTGAAAATAACTTCAATTGAAATCAGAGACAAAATGAACAAATTTCAAAGTGATAATATTAATTTAGTTGAAGAACTTAAGGTATCGAATAACTTATTAGAAAAGTGGCAAAGTGAATCAAAAGGAAGTCAGCTTAATATGCAGTTAAAAATAGAAGAAATGCTTAATTTGAACAATACCTTAACTTCTACGATTGAAGCTCAAAAAGCAGACATTTTGCACAAGACTGAAATGGTTGAATTCCTGCAAAAGGAGAAGATAAATCTAGCTGAAAAAAATGCTAATTTGCAGAAAGATTATGATGTTCAGTTGGAAGAGAAGGACAATAATGTCAAGAAATTGAGAAAAGAAATAAATGGGAACTTTCAGGAAATTGGTAGCCTGAATGAGAAAATAAAAATTTTAGAAGATGACAAGTCCCTCTTGCAAGAAGAGCTTGAGAATGTACAAGAGCTTTCTGAAAAGGTGAAAAATGAAAAAGAATATTTGGAGACTATGCTACTCAAAAATTCTGAAAAAATTGATGAGTTGACAGAAGCAGTCCGCATACTAGAAATGCAAAATAAGAATCTATCAACTCAGCTAACCGCAAGCATCGAAGAGAAATCCAGAGATGACAAACAACAACAACTGAAACTTAAGGAGCTTGAGGAAAAGCTGAAGGTACTTCAGAAAGGAAGTGAAGGTTCAAAAAGCATTAAGATGGAACTGCAAGAACTCTTGAAGGAGAAACATCAAGAAATCAATCAACTTCATAATGACTGTATTACATATCAGGAACTGATTCTAGAATTGGAAAGCTCTTTAAAGTCGACTCAGTCAAAAGGTCATCTCATGGAAAAGAAGATGAATGATAAAACCTCTGATTTTCAGGAAAGGATAAGGAGTCTTGAAACTGAAATTATGTCATATAAAGTTTTGCTAAGTGAAGCAAGAGATGAAATGGCAAACATCAGTTTTGAAAGAGAACAACTTGAGAAACTAACAAGAAAGGATGCTTTTGAACTTGGTCAAAATTTGGAGCTTTTAGATGCATGTGAGCAAAATGCACAAATTGAGAAGTTGGAGCATGATAAAAATGTATTGAATGCACAACTTACTGACAAAGACAGTTCAGTATGTGAAATGCAGTCAAATCTTGTGAAACTTAAAAAGATGTTATCAGAATCGGAGTCCAAGATTCTCTTGGTACAAGCTGACAATGACAAGCTACGCATTGATCTTGAGAAACAAAAAGCCATTGCAGGGCAGCTAAAATCACTTGTTCATAACAAAGACTCTGAAATCTCCTTGCGGCTGTCCTCCAGTGATGGACAGATGTTGGATTATTTAGAGCAGCTGCAGAAACATCACAAGGCTCAAACTGAGGATTATGGAGCTCAGCTGAATGTCTTTTACAATGAAAGAGTGGAAGCAGACAAGACATCCATAAAGTTAGAGGGTGAAGTCAGAAGGCAGCAAGGTAAAATGCAGTCCCTTTCAGAAGAGAACATGCAATTAATTGAAAAGCAAGAATCTTTTAGGAGCTCTCCAGTGTCCTCTCTCATGCAAACAGAGAAGGAACATTTATTTTCTGATCACAAAACATTGGAGGTAAAACATAAAAGTAATCTATTGGAAACTGAGTTTTCAGGGAAGGAGGACCTCAATGAAAATAACTTGGAACAAAAGATCAAAACTCTTATTTATCAGATTGATGATCTGAACTCTGAAAATGCTATGCTCAAAGCACAGCTGATCAGGTACAGAGAAGATCTTAATCAAGTCTTATCACTTAAAGACAACCAGTTAAAAGAACTCCTTACGAAAGAACGGGATTCAGTCAAAAACATATTAAGTCAGAAATCATATGTTGAATATCAACTTCGGGAGGCCTTGATGGATCTTCAGGAAAAAGAAGACGCTAATGATATCATAAAAATTCAGAATTCAAAACTTGCCATTCAAGTTCAGGAACTTAATGCTGAGGTATTGGCCCTGAAGAAACAGAAAGCTGAGATGAAAGAAACCAAAGTAATTTCTGACCTACAAGAGGAAGTAGCTGCTAAAGCTGCAGAATGTAATGATCTGCAACAAAAATTATTAGCACAGAAAATGACCAACGATGACCTGAAAAGAGAGATGCAGGAACTGGAAGTCAAAACAAGGAATCATCTAGCAGAAGCCAGTAATAAATATAATAATGCACTTAATGCTTTTGAACGAGAAGTGGACCTTATGAGAAATGAGCGAGAAACTGCGGAAAGCAGGGTTGCAGAGCTTGCTAAAGAATTAATGCAAACCGAACAACTGTTGTCCGAGGCCAAGAATCTGTGCAAGACCACCGAGGCTCAAAATCAGTCATTGGCAAAAGCTATGGCTGCGTTACAGGATGACAGAGACCATCTCATTGAAGATTTTAAAGTTTTACATAACAAATATGACACTGAACTCAGGGAGACCACAGCAGCTATGAACAAGATTGAGGGGCTACTCAATGACACAGATTCTGAACTTCGCAGTGTAACTAAAGATAGATATATTCTAATCAAGAAGCTCTCTGCTTTTGAAAGTGACAACACTCATTCTCAGTTGACAAAACAAATAGATGAGCTATGTTGTATAATCTCAGAAAAGGAAACGGAGCTCAACAGGCTATCACAAGAGAATGATATGTACAGCAAGCAAATGGCAGCCTTCTCTGGGTCAATGGCCAGTCTTCAAGATGACAGAGACCGACTGATTCAGGAACTGGCAAAAGCTAAAAGGGGTTTTGAGCCCAGGCAGGGAACAAGTGCCAGTACAGCTACACCTGTGGGCAGTGAGGAGATTAATCTTAATAGTTTTGATGTCCTCCAAACTGAGAGAAATAGGCTGGTAAGTTTTTATATCAGGCTTGCTTACAAATCATTTTTTTCGTGTGTCTTGAATGGTCAGCAGCATGAACCACTTTTTTTTTTCTTCATTTTTTTTCCATTAATGAGGGATGTAACGATACGAAAATCTCATTATACAGTAATGCTGTAATAGTAGTCTTTAGTTTTTTCCTTTTAATTAGTGTTTTAGCTTTCCCTCTTTAAATAACAGAAGTGGCCAGCCATGATCTAAGCATGTGTCAAAAATAGCGTTAATTGTCTTTGGCAATGAATTACTGAACTATGTATGCACAATCGCAAAACAAAAACAAAGCAATAGTCGGTAGTAGCAGTAAATGAAAATAAGTAGTAAAATGCGTTATTGTAGCAGCTGAATCTTGTCAATAATCACACTCACAGTGGGATATCAGTATTTTTAGTTTGATTGCACCCTCTGCTGTTCAAACAAAAACAATGCAGTTTTTGACGCTAACAGAATGCAGCTGTGCTAGCGAAATAACCACGGAATATCCTAGTTGATATTGGCACAGTCCCATGACGCGATATCATGAAATTCGGCACATCGTTACATCCCTAGCTTAAATCACATAGTATAAATGTGTTTTGCCCATCAAGTCATATCATCATTCTAACTTTAGTTTTGTTTTCTGGAACAGCTGAAAGAAGTTGGAAGTTTGAAGTCTGAAAATGCTGACCTAGAGAAGGCTTTGCAGGAGGCCCAGGCTTACAGGTGGCAGACAGAGAGAGACATCAACACGTACCAGGTGGAGCTTGCAGAACTGAAGTAAGATCAATGTTCGAATTATTGTATCTGCCTAGTTGGCAGTCTGACCATGACATGATGTTTCAGCGGGGGGCACAATAAAAGTTGCTAATTGGATTAGGGGGTGGGGTTCGGAGGTCAAGCACACAGGATCACTAACTTACCTCCTCCCTACCCCCTGCCTGGTGCATATTTTCTCTTTTATGGGGGTCTTTAAATTCTTACCCTGGTTCCACTCAGTATGAACACAGTAAGATCCTTTGACATTTCTTTGGATGCTTTGGATATCTCAAATTTTTGAGTTTTCTGTTATGCCTGAAAAACATTTGGGTTAATGGTAAAAGCTGCATTTAGTAGAAACAGGTATTTGTTATTGTCATGTTCCACAGTAAAGTTTCCTAAGTTTACCTCATTGTTCACATAATTAGAGCAGAGCTATACTAAGTGAATAACATTATGTAAATCGGTGATATCTGCAGGTATGACTGCAGAGTTTTTATGACACCAAGAACACTTCATTCTGACTGACCCATAGTTGTTAAAGATTCTACCCACTTGCTTTAAACTTGAATTGTGTTATGATGTCTGTCTCTTTTAGGCATGGCTTCTTACTGTCAAAGGCATATTTTGCATTTGCTGAGATGAAGCCATAAGTATAAGTATACATATGTCAGAACTGTCCTCTAGGTTGCCCTCTGCAAACTGCACAGCAAGTGAGCTGTTTTTTGTAGGCTGTGATGGAAACTGCTACTGCTATGTTTAGTGAACATAAGAGAAGCAGGGGAAGAATTACAGGCATGAGGCCCTGGCAGTGGTCCATAGAGGGGAGGCTACATACCCTCTGTAACCAGGGGTTCCAAGAAGAGCTAGCCCTTTGAATGCTGTTTGTAGTTTGCCAAGGTAACATTGATGGATGCTGTCTCATTTGCTTTTCAGGTCTGAGAGAAACAAATTGATGTCAGAGCACCACAGCCTCAAGCAGCCAGTAGTTGCCATGGCTGAAAAGGTTGGTGAGCTGGGCTGGGCTAGAGCGTGGTATCGGAGGAACCCTGTCCAATTATCCTGTGAAGGTGGAATTAAACCAATGAAATGCTTGCCTATATTTAAATCACCCTCCCCATCTTTCGCTACCTAAGACCCAAATTTGGGTATGTGTGGTTGTAGAGTCTTCTGATTGTTCATGTTGATTGTTGTGTAGAACTTTTAGAACCTAAGAAAAGTTTCATATTTGCAGAGGTGTGAAGAAACAAAGTTACTAATACTTTGTTGTTGTATTTAAAAAAATAGTTTTTTAGTTTTTTACAGTTTCATACCTTTGGTTGCTGCAACTTTCACTTCACTACATTTCTGACTTTTTACTCCAATAAATTCTGCACGAAGATCAAATGCAGAACACCTGAGTAGCTGCACAATTCTGGGTAAAATATTAATAATGATTTTATTCACTCAGAATCGACTGAATTTCTTTCTCGATTCTTCAGCAGTATATTTCTTTCTTTATTATTAATTACATATTATTTTTATGAGACAGATATTTAAATTTGTGGATATTCAAAGTTAGCAGCACTACAGGTGCTACTGAAGTAATGGTGTTGATTACATTGGACGATCAGCTGTTTTTGTAGTGGAGGACAAGGGTTTTCGGCAGGTCATTTGCCACTTACATTGTACTGGCCCGTGATGTTTATAACTCATTATTAAATCTGGCTCGTAGGTCAGTCTTTTGTTTTTCGCTGAGTACAACTAATATTCCGCTAATCTGTGCAGCAAGGCAAGTTTCACTGCTCTTTCTGAATAAAAAGAATATGACTGTTTTCCTTCTTGTACTGAACTATAATTTACAATGCTACAGTGAAACCTATCTCGAGTTAATTTAAATGGATTAGTTGCTATTTGTACTTTTCACATTAGTAGTTTGAAAATCATTTTAAAAAAACCCATTCAGTAGTACTATAATGGATGACTTTCACTTGAGTAACATTTTTGTGAAGTATCTGTCCTTTTACTTAAGTATGATAGAACTTTTTCCACCACTCCACACTTGTAAAAATGGATTACAAATGGCTGCAACTAAGTTCCTAATTTCTTTCAGGAGAACTCAGCCCCACTAGCTAAGAACTCATCTGGTGAGCAGCTCCCTCTGCTTCTAACACAGCGACGCCAGCTTGAAAGCGACCTCCAGCGTTGTCTCCAAGAGATCCATCAGCGAGATTTACGCTTTCAGCAGGTCAACGCCCAGGTACTCGCACTACACTAGGGCCTATTTCTTTTCTATTAACGAAGCAGTGAATTCCATGTAAAATTCTGTATCACAGTTCTGAAAAGCAAACTATTGTGTGAAACATGTATGGCACACTTGCTTGGTATTTTACTTGTGTTCCGTCTTCTTTGCTAGCTTCTGCAGACTGTGGAAGAGAAGATGGGCTTGGCTTCCCAGTTAAAGACAATGTCTCAAACCCTGAGGGACACACAGTTGAACCTGGGTGATCTGCAGAATCGCTGTTACTGGCTTGAGAGTCAGATCCAGACATTTCCCGGCCAGGGCCATGCTCATGTAGGTTTCTTCTGAAGTCAAGCATCTCTGTCACTGGAATTGTTTCTGAAATTGTCCATCTTTGTTTTTGATAATTATATAACCAAATTAGATCTTTGATTAAGGGCATTTGCTATATTACTTGTACTATACTAGGACTAGTAAATATGCTACCTGCAAGTTCCTGTTGACCAGACAGTCTTTCTCCACAAGGGGGCAGTGGCACCAGAGGTTCCTCCTGGAGCACCCCAAGAACGGAGTATTACCGAGGTGGCAATGGACACCCCCCAGGCTAGTGAGCTGAGAAGCAGGTGATGTTGCTAAATATTTGTGCTACCTCATATAGTACTAAAAAGGAGGCAAAATATGACAAGTGTTATGCTTATTCATTTTGTTCTGCCCTTGTGTCCTTCTGTTGTTTGCCTTGTGCTTCTCCCACCTCCCCTCCAAAACTCTTTTTCATATGCTGCAGGCTGGTGGAGGTGGAGCAGCAGCTAGTCTCTACACAGCATGACCTGACCCAGCTTGCAGAGAGTCTGACAGAGGAGCGGGCCAGGAGGCAGGTGGCTGAGGAGGCTCTGGGACTCGCTGAGGAGAGAGTGAAAAGGTGCCATCATCACATCAGGCCCTCTAGCTCCTGCATTCCTTTTCCAAACACTGACCGTCAATGACTGTCAGCTCCAGAGAATCTTTGCAAACCCCAGTATGTTTTTTTTTTTTTTATACACATTGTATTTTATTTCCTGCGTTGACACTTGTTTTTCGTTATTGTGTTTCAGCATGAATGCTAGCATTTCCAGGACAAGTCAAGGAGAATTTACTATTCATCTGGAGTCTGATGATGAACGGGAAGCACTTATCATTGACCCCAGTGAGAATGTTGTCACTCGCAAGGTTAGTGCATTCCAGTGTTCACCTCTGTCTCCATCATTAAGACCAGGAGCTTTTTACTTACTGTGTGCTGTCATGAGACAATGAATTTCATCAACACATCATAAACCATGCAGAACCTGAGCTTGTCGGCTGTAGTGTAAGTTATTTTTTCACCCACCAGATGAAAGGCGGAGTTCTGTCCTGCAAGCGATGGCTGCGGGGGCGGAGTCTATACTGCTCCAAGCTGCTGACATCACGGGCCAAATCTCGTTACCTTTTTCTTGCATATCTGCTGACGCTGCACGTCATCGTATTTATGTGCTTCACTGGTACCCTGTAGAACAGTTAACTCTGCTGGCCAGCATTTAATGACCCCAAGGGCTCTTCACAAGGGTCACAGGGGCTTCGCAGCACAGACCTTCACACCCTCAGGGCCCTATTAAATGTATCACAATTAATACTGCAGCAAAACAAATGCTGGAAATCTACAAAATGTGTTAAGCAAAGAATGATGACACATTTTGAGTTGAATGTTAACATTGCTGCTTAAATTGTTCAACCATCTTGAAGATAACTCCTCCAAGATTAAAGCTTTGCAAAAAACTATACAAAACAAATACATGTTCATACTCAACTCTAAAGGTATTAAAGTACAATGGCCTCCTAATCTTGTTTTTAGCTGCTGGTTGAGCTATGCACTACAGATCTCTGCTGTTTTAATTTATTTAAAAGCAGTCCTATTAGGATAAGAGTATATTATATAAGGGTTAATGTATATCAGGTTTGGCACGTCGTATTACAACCTTTATTGTACATTGAGATTTGTTTGTTTGGCGAGTCGTATGTGCATCAGTGTACTCTGTCAAAAGTTTTTCTCTTGCGTTCCTACTGATTTGTATATATTGTGTGAATGAAGAATCAAATCTATGTTAAAAGCTACTGAGTGCATCCAAGGTATTTTCTATATAACATCTATTTTTTAAGAAGAGCTGGTGGTCAGCAGCATCTTTTGCCTCACTAGACTGTTCCCTCACCATTGAGTATCATTGATAGGGTAAACGTGCAATATAGTGCAGGGTGTTCTTGCCTACTACAGATTTTTTGTCGAAATGAGGCATTTTAATAAAGCTGTTGAAAACAACCTTTTGTCCTCTGTGCTTATTGACATCTTGAAATGCAATTATTATTCTTGGATTTTTTTTATCATTCTTCTTAGCGTCCCAAAACTTTGCTGTTCTTTGTCTGAACTTTGCAGCGCTGACATACAAATGAAAAGGCAGGATCATAGATCTTTACGAGTTTTTGACTTGATAGCTTTTAATTTTTATGTCGTCTTTAATAGTGATTTTTCTGACCGCATTTAAATTGGACTTGATTGTTTCTTGTCATTGGTGGAGGTTTGCGTACCATTGTTGTGAAACTGATCGCTGCAGAAGGAAATTTCCTTTGAAGGCATTTTAGAGGTTGAATTCCCGCTGCAGTACTTTTTATGGAATGCCTGCTGTAGTGACGCCCCAGTGGATGGACAGACAAAAGGCCATACCTCCATTATGACTTATGCACAGAACCTTATTTATAGTGTGTAATGCCGCAGGATTCCGAAATGCCACCCTCTATGACACACGGTCGACCTGTCTTCCCACAATGGGCCACGTGTCTCCATGCAATAAATTACAGTCTAATATTAAACCCATACAAAGACTTCTACCCACCTATTTGGTGGGATGGATTCCAGCTTCACACAACAATTGTGTCCTTTTTCATGGAGGACAAAATGCCTTTGGACTTTAAGTCCACTTGTTAGCATGGCAATGTCTCCTAAAAAGGGCCGACGGGCTGATGGTATTCGGTGGCACGGACCGTGGGGATCCCTGTATAAATGCCTGGACCAGGTGAAGCTTGGCTTTTACTCTCTCAAGGGAGCACAAGCTCACAAGTCTCCTCTCCAGCTCTCCTAGGTGAGTCACACAAGAGACTCCGTTCTCTTTTTATAGTGATATTGGTGCAAGCGCCCTTTAAAAGAACACTTTTGAGTGTCAGAATTAATACAGCTGGAGAAAGGTCATTTCATATTCACTGGGGCAAAATTATGTCATTTTAGTCTAGGAAACCAAAAAATGATTCATTTTTTATATTTTTGAGTGAAAAGCATAATTCGCTTATAAACTTTGTTGTCTGAAGTTTAGTTGATGTTACAGTTTCAGAAGTCTCGGGTTACTTCAGTCCATTATCTTTTGCTAGTTATTGATAACTAACTATAGTGATTCAACCCTTAAACATGACATGATCATTAAACTATTAAAATTCTGGAAAACTATGAAAGATGTGGATCTGGATAACCAATACACCTAACGAAAACAGTAAATTTCAAAGCAAATGTGGATTGGCTGATGGTATATTTTATTATTAAAATAGCACAAGTATTTTGTAGGTTCTTTTTATTTAATCTTTTTGCTGTGGTAGAACACTTAAGATGGAGTCTCAACTCACTGAACAGGAATTGTAACGCTTACATTTATTTATTGGTTGTCAGTAATGTTTAGGATATCCACCACGCTAATAAAACTGATCCTCCGTGTTGCTCTGGGGTGCAGGGTTACAGCTGTCTGAGTGAACATGTGTGACGAGGAGGAGACCACTGCCCTGGTATGTGACAATGGCTCCGGCCTGGTTAAGGCAGGCTTTGCCGGCGATGATGCCCCCAGGGCTGTTTTTCCTTCCATCGTAGGCCGCCCTCGCCACCAGGTGAGAATTTCTTTCTGATTGACGTTGTTGCTCCGTGGCCATGCACATCATTTTTTAAAAATTTGTACATGTTTTGGCTTTTTTCATTGTGGCAACATGACAGAAAGAGAGCATTGTCCAACCCTCATACACTGTTCTTATCTTGGTTCAGTTTTCCTTCTCCAGCAATGTTACCTTTCCCCATCTTACCATATGTCCTTTGGGGTCTTTGGGTTTACAATGTTGTTCATCTCAAGTTTGGCTCAGCCTCACTAGTAAGCAGTATATAATCCTTTAATGAAGAGGCACTAATTGTGTAAGCATTAGCACATCTCGATGGTATGATGGCATCTGGGCAGCAGTTCATAATCCCTTTAGCCCGGTGTCTTAAGATAAGCAGAGGGTATCTTTTGGCATTCATATTTAGCGATGCTTGAGATACTGATGGCCAAAAGTGAAGTGACTTAAAGCAATGTTGCCACAGACATAATAAGACTGATACTTTAGTATTAGTAGACCACCAAGGAATTTTACCAAGAACTATACTACAGCAATTTGAAAATCAGTGTCAGGGGCTAAACTGCATCATTAAATGCAGTTTAGCCCCATTCACAATGTCCATAGACTAAATCTAGAACATCTTACTAAATCTCAATCCATCATACATAGACAGCAAACCTTAGGGCTCACGAAGGATGACAAGAAAATTGCCTGGTACTGTATGTTCAGAAAAGTGCTCAGCATTGATGGTCAATTAGAGTTATACTTTGTAACCAACACTATTCTTTCTTCCAGGGTGTTATGGTGGGTATGGGTCAAAAGGACAGCTACGTGGGGGACGAGGCCCAGAGCAAGAGGGGTATACTCACCCTGAAGTACCCCATTGAGCACGGCATCATTACCAACTGGGATGACATGGAAAAGGTACACTCAGTCAAAGACGGACAAAACAGAGCTATCTGTCAAACATTTTATTTAAAATGGTGCAACTGAGCAACTTACAAATTAAATAATTCATCACCCTTACAAAATTGTAATGTAAGAAAATATTAGTACGCTTCATTTTACATTTTATTTTGAAATCAGGTATATTTTCTGAGTTGCGAGGTTATTGTATGTGTATTGTTGATATGTCATTGGAGTAATAATCTACCTAGTGTCTATTTCAGAGTTTTTCTTGATTTTCAAGGTATTCATTAATTTAATTGATAATTAAGGACAACTTACAAGAAAAGGTAAACGCCGATGTCTCCCTGTTTTTTGCGTGTTGCCACTTCACGTGTCCATCATCACTTTGTCACAGATCTGGCATCACACGTTCTACAACGAGCTGCGTGTGGCCCCAGAGGAACACCCTGTCCTGCTGACAGAAGCCCCACTGAACCCCAAGGCCAACAGGGAGAAAATGACCCAGGTCATTCTGTCCTCCTTCCACTGGAAAATGCTCTGGATCTCATATTAAACTGTATAGCTTTGCGCTCATTTAATTTTTAGATGTGTTTATCATTCTGTGTGACATATGACTATTTTTTTAAAAGCACTGTGATATAGTGCTTGTATACCCCCAAGATTACACATAAATAAGAGTTTAATACCTACCTGACCAATGAAATGTATACCTCTCTGAATTCAAAACCTATCAATTTCAGTGGTCTATCCACTTTATAGTATAGTATAGTATATAGTATAATGGTGTTGTCCTTGTTTCTGCAGATTATGTTTGAAACCTTCAATGTGCCTGCCATGTATGTGGCCATACAGGCTGTTCTCTCCCTGTATGCCTCTGGCCGTACCACTGGTAAGTCTGGTAGGGCACTAGAACATAAAAGGGGAATTGAGTTAGTCTGACTTCACCTTACCTGCACTGAATGCAAATCTTGATATTTGAATCTGCTCTCAGTGACAGTATAGAATACTTTTGTTATCACTGTATATATATACAGTGAAACACTGTAAAGGAGGAAAACAACCCACATACACTTAACAGTTAATCCAAACAATACAAACTAGCAGTGCTTTAGCCAGCTTAGCCACCATGCCACCTCCTTTGGATAATTGTTGTGCACATAAGGAAACAAATTGTTAAAAAAAAATTCATTTGTGTTTTTTTTTTGTTATTATTGTTGACTGCACCGATACAAAAATGTTTTGTCTTTGACTGTCGCAGGTATTGTACTGGATGCCGGGGATGGTGTGACCCACAACGTGCCAGTATACGAAGGCTACGCCTTACCCCACGCCATCATGAGACTGGACCTCGCGGGTCGCGACCTGACCGACTACCTCATGAAGATCCTGACTGAGAGAGGCTACTCATTTGTTACAACTGGTCAGAAACTCCTTTCATTTTCATAGGTTTTCAGTGTCAGACTGGATATCAGTTAGAGGCAACTAAGCAGTATACAAAATAAGAGAACTAAAATAGAAGAGGGTTTTCAGCACTTGGCAGATGGGGGGTGGGTGGCTGAAAGTCATGAGTGGGCTTAGCAGCTGTGGGGGGTGCAAGGGGTGGAGACAGGGGGTCCTGTGACTCCAGAGAGTGGCATCCCAGACATCGGAGGCATGTCACTATTCATCCTAAGATTGCCGTCAGCCCATTAATTATCCAGAAAGTGTGTCTGCTGCCACAACTCTGTCTGACACACTTGCACTGCATGTAGAACAATAAAGAGTTGTGTTTCAGCTGGGCCACGTCGTGTGCGAACCAGAGTAATGGCCTTACCCAGCCTGAGTCAACAGGCACATGCCTCCACTCATCACACTCACAGACTCACAAGACAACGTGTCAGTGCCCTGCTGGATATTTTTTTCCCTCTTAGTTTATTGCAGTAGAGAGAAAGACTCTCATGTTTTTAATATTGCCTGGGAATGAACTAAAACAATCAATCTTTTGCGCTCTTTGTGAGTTTCCCACATGCCAGGAAATGCCCTACCAGTTAACTGCAGGAAAAGAGTGCTCTCTATCTGCAAAATAAAGCTACTGTATCTTATCTGCATTGGCTGACAAAAATTGAATCATTTTCTAGTCACAGAACAGGCTGGAACAGTAATGTAGGCATTGCCGATATTTTTTCTCTGTATGAAATTCCGTGTACTAAAATCAATGCCTCTGGTCTTTTAGTGGTTCAATGGCATTGAAAGACTGCCATCTCCTGGCTATCAGTCATGAATAACACAACATTTGCTAGTATGGTTAAGTGCTAAAAGGTACTCTGGAAATACTCTTAGAAAGGCCAGATCTACTGGTCTTAACCAAGGACATCTTATCCTTTATTCATTGCTCTGTCAATAATATGTAAAACCCTGATACCCCAATCCCTTGTTTTTATAATCACTCAGTCATTGTATTACCTATTGTATTACATACACACAGTGAAATAAATAATAAAGTACCCTGTTCTATTTAATTTTTAATGTACACAGTATGGTGCAAAAGAGTTAGACAATTAGAGAAAAAGTTTAAGGCTATTTATCTGGTTAGTAAGTGTATCTATCTACTCAGAAAAAAAATACATTGTAAAATATGCATGTTAACAGTAACACAATAAAAAGTAGCAAGATTTGTAAATTATGGTCTGGATAGAACAAAATCACTTCAGTTCCCTGATCTCTCCTCAGGGGCACCTCAGCCATTCCATGTATTCATTTTATTAATTAATCTCACTTAATTAAGGTGTACTAGACGAAAACATGCATGGGTGTATTGCATGGTTGCTCTGGTTTTGAAATAGCTCGGCTGACATGTAAAATATCACAGTTTTACACCCCCGTGAAGAACATTTACACCTTATATTCTTTAACTGCCTAAGACTTTTGCACAGTATTATATATGTATCAGACAAGTGATTATGGAAGATGGTTGGATAGATATATTTGTCTACTTAATTTTTCACTCGGTAGTGTGTCCAAATATTAATTGATACTCAATACAGAGATTTTGCATTTGCTCAGTGAGAAATGTACAACAATTTGGACAAAAGCAGCCTCTATACATGTGAATTTAAGTGTCCTGGATTTCAGCACAGTGACTAGGTCTGTCATGATTGCAATATTTGAAAGCACTTGTAGTGTAACACTGACAACACTGTACTTGAGAGCTCACAAATAATAGTAACCAAGATTTGTACTGAAGTACAAATATAGTAGCTAATTGAGATAAATGATGCATCATTATTTATAAATGATGAACAAACATGAGATCAGTATTTCACTTGTGTTATTCATTATTTGTTCCTTCAGTAGTTCAGAAAGGTTTACATAATTAACAGATATGGTAACAAAAATAGTAACTGCTTGAGATAAAAGATGAGTTTGTGGTTAATTAATAGACAAGTAATAGCACGATACTACATGATTTGTGGCCCAACAACTATTGACGTAACACTAAACATGCTCGTTTCAAACCTCCCAAGGTCATTGCTACAATGTATGTGTAATGTTTGCTGCCTGAACCAGAGTACATCTGGTATTACCACGTGATTGCTGATGTGCGTATGGTGCTGATTATCATTGTGACTTTGTCTTTCCACCCGGTAGCTGAGCGTGAGATTGTGCGTGACATCAAGGAGAAGCTGTGCTACGTGGCCCTGGACTTCGAAAATGAGATGGCCACCGCCGCCTCCTCCTCCTCCCTAGAGAAGAGCTACGAGCTGCCTGACGGTCAGGTCATCACCATCGGCAACGAGAGGTTCCGCTGCCCCGAGACGCTCTTCCAGCCTTCTTTCATCGGTCTGTTACTAACAGTGTCTTCTGATTATCTGAACCAACACTGCATTCATTATTACATGTTCAGGGTCAATATAGCTGGCAGTGTAATAGTGGTATGAATAAATAATATTGCAATTATATTTTCATTAATATTTAGTCCGGCACAACTGCATGAATATTTTGTAAAAAAAAAAAATGTGCAATGCTAAACCATCTCGTGTCTGATGTTATTTAGTTGAAAGCAAAATGTAGGTTAAAGTTTTTGCCCAGTTGCCTTTTAAATACAATCTAAACCACAGCAGCAAGGCATGGGGTGATTAGCAACAGTACCACTGCTCCTGAGGCTAAACATATGTGGGCTTCAGTGAGTTAGAGCAGCAGTTTTGCAATGAGACTGTCCTCTTCACAGGAATGGAGTCCGCTGGCATTCATGAAACCACGTACAACGGCATCATGAAGTGTGACATTGACATTCGCAAGGACCTGTACGCCAACAATGTGCTCTCGGGTGGTACCACCATGTACCCTGGTATTGGTGACCGCATGCAGAAGGAGATCACTGCTTTAGCTCCCAGCACCATGAAAATCAAGGTACAGATGTTGTCTATGTGTCCACGTGCACGATTTCTTCTCGAATGACATACTGTATGACCAGCAGCAGTAGAAGTACATGTGAAGACCTTGGCAAGAACAGCCGGGGGAATGGAGCCAGGAACATTGTCTACATGGAGAAATGCAGGGTTTTATTTTATGCAAATGACATATTCAGACAGTGTTCATGTTGCAAACCAATGCTTCCCAGGGTGGTCCTCAGGAACCTGCAGACAGATGGTCCACATTTTTGCTCCCTCCCAGCTCCCTGGACTGTCTGGCAGGGAGCTGGGAGGAAGCAAAAATGTGGACTGTCTGGTAGGGAGCAGGGAAGGAGCAAAAATGTGGACCATCTGTGGGTCCCCTAGGACTGGGTTGGGAAACACTGCCTCAAACTGAGAACTGTTTTTGAGGCATTGAGGTAATCTGACGAGTTACATAGCGTAGATACACTTTGGTGATGAATAGCCTGACGAGAAGAGAGATGGCTGACTTCTGCCCACTTCTCCTGCAGATGATTGCGCCGCCTGAACGTAAGTATTCAGTGTGGATTGGCGGCTCCATCCTGGCCTCCCTTTCCACTTTCCAGCAAATGTGGATCAGCAAAGATGAGTACGAGGAGGCTGGGCCCTCCATCGTTCACCGGAAGTGCTTCTAAATCTTCAGGCTTTCCTCTCCTCACATCTTTGCTCCAACTTGGTCTGTCCCTCTCTGTCACTGCTATGGGCTTCAAAGATGGCTGCCAACTGCCCAACACTATATACCTGTCAACAGCTGTTGTCCCAGAGTCTCATATTCTGTTTCATGTGCCCTGCGCAATAAATCTCCAGTGTAATATTGTGGTCCTGTGTCATCCATCTCATTGTCAGCCAATTCAAAGTCAAACAGCTTCTTTTTGTAAAAGGTAGCATATTGTTGATGTAGAATAGGGAAAAATTATGTACTGATAAATGTATTTTATTATGTTGATGAGGTCATGCATATCCAAAATGATGGATCAATTCATAATGATTTTTAAGTATAAGCAACAAGCACCCAATCCATCTACCTTAACTGCATATCCAGCACAGGGTTGCCGTGAACCCAGAGCCCATTCCAGGCAGCACAGGACAGGAGGTCCTAAGGAGCAGGGCAGCTTATCTCAGGGCACACACTCCCACATACCATCACAAAGTACGCATGATTTAGAGATGCCAGTGTGTTTAACCACACATTGTTGGACTATGGGAGGAGACCAGAGTAGCTGTGAACACAGAGGGATCTCAAAACACACATGGGCAGCAGTCAAACCCTCAGCCACAGAGATTGTAGTGCTAACCACTGAGCCACTCTGCTCTCTTTAAGGATTATATAGGGCAAACCAGCTTTTAAACATTTAAGCCACAGAAGTAAGTAGGTACGACAGCCAGCTTCTAATTTTGCCCTATAACACAGAATATTATGTATTAGATTTATGTTTTCTGCTGTACATTTTTTGTCAGAATAGCTGGCAACAAAAATGTAACATCATGAGCAATAAAGAGACACTAGGCTGTGCCTGTGATCAGAAGGTGGCTGGATTAAGCCCTGGTCTTGGTCAAATAGTCACATGTCCATTGCCCCTCCACCAAAGGCACTTAACCCCCAACTCCAGGGGTGCTGCATGCTGGCTGAGCCTGTGCTGTGCCCCTTAACCCTGCATTCACCTGCATAAGTGTCTGTGTGTCTCATGGAGGGTAGGGTTAGGTAGGCAAAGAAAAGCATTCCAATGAACCTGTAGTAGCAAGTAAAGAATCATTTCATCTCTATGTATGTCTTTGGACTGTGGGAGAAAACCAAAGAGAATACATAACTGGCAACAAATTAAAAAAAATTATTAATTTTGTCAAGGGTCATAAGAAACTGCTGTACATTATCGAGTCTCGATTTTGGCTTTTGAAAAAAGCATGGTCTCTTTTAAAATGTCATTGACATTATTGATGATTATATTAAACAAATCTTATTTATCTCCAGTCGATTGTACAAGCTGAAGTCTAGTAGTCCACATTTGGCAAAGCGGACTACAATCCCGGAGGATTCTTTTAGCCTTTTTCTCTGATATTTTATTTTTGCAGTATTTTCCAGTATCATGGTACTATGTATGGAAGCAGACAGTATAGTGGACAAGGATGTGAACCTGAAAGCTGCACATCTGAGGTGAGCATGCAATAAGTCATTTTAAAAAACTCCTGCTTAGAAGTGTTCTATATACTGATAATGCAGTATATAAAACCATCCTTTCATTCCCATATGTAACATTTTCTTTCATAAGGGCTTTTTCTTGTTTTATGATTGATTGGTTTAGGGTTGTTTCCCTGCATACAAATACTCAAAATACTTTAACATATCTATGAATCACTGTTAAGCTCTCCATACAGATTTATTTCACTGTGGCCCATTTACTTTCCCAACAGCTATTGTACAAATAGATTATTATCAATGGGTATAATCAGGTAAACTACCACCATTATGACACTCCCCTGTGTCCCCTTGAAGCCTCAGCGTAATGGATCTATTCAGCTCTACTATGTGACACTTTCTACCCATCTTCTATGCTACCTTTCCAGTACATGGTCTTGTTGACTCGAATCACAGGGCATAAGGCAGGAGAACATCATGGAAAAGATACCAGTAAAACAGAGGATGTATATGCTCACAGTGCAATGAATACTTTGCTAAACTCCATAAAAAAGAAGCTATTTGGGAATAGGGAGGAAATACAGTCTGGTATTTTGCTACATATGAATTAAGTCCTTTGATCATATAAGGAGCGCTAGCAGTTTTTCCTGTCAATGCTTAGTGGATGGTGCTCAGCTGTTCCCCTCCTGCTGACTCACAGGTCTCCTCACACATCTATCTTTGCCACAGCTCTATTTCTGAGTGAATGACTTCCCACCACCTGTGATTCAGTCTGTCTAATACTGAATATAATACATTTGTGCACCATGTCACTGCAAAACAAAACTTCAATTCCTAGTCCTTTAAAAACAATTGAAAAATCAATACTGGTACCTTAACTAAAAATATAACTCATTGTCTGGATGTTTTTTCCCACCAGTCACTATGACTTCATGAGTTACACATATTTATAAATCCAAACAGCAAATCATGTAGTTGTACCTATATACACATACAGCATGAAGAAAGGAACAAAAGATCTGGTTACTGTGCAGCTAATGCAGACAGAGGGGGTACACCGAGATAGGGGAGCCATGCAAGGAGGATGCTTCTGCTTCTCCATTTGTCACTTGTGCTGCCTCGGACTCCCCATTGGCTCCGGCAGTGATTCACGGATGAGGGTGGCTAATATGTGTGATTTACATTATTTGAAACATGAATGATTATGATGATTACTGCTGCCAAACTTGGTGGGAGTTTCACTTGCTAAGAAACATCCAATCAGCAGCAGTTCTGTTTCTGAAAACACCCTGTTAATGAGAGAAGTCAGAGAAGTACGGCCAGACTCGTTACAGCTAACAGGAAGGCAACGTGGGCTGCTCCGACTGAGCACCTCCTGAACTCTTCAAGTGCTTCTGGAGACAAAAAGGGTACTAAATAAGGTGGCCATTCAGTGTAGGTGCTGCTCTTTCACTGGAGTACCATCCATCCATCCATCCATTTTCCAAACCGCTTATCCTACTGGGTCACCAGGCAGAGACTCGAACCTGGGTCCCAGAGGTGTGAGGCGACAGTGCTAACCACTGCACCACCATGCCGCCCCACTGGAGTACCATATTTACCATATTTACCCTTTTCCTGCTCATATCACCAACCTGCTGCACCCTTTCTCACTTTTCAGAGCATGTCCAAGGCCCATTCATCCATCCATCCATTTTCCAAACCACTTATCCTACTGGGTCGCAGGGGGGTCCGGAGCCTATCCCGGAAGCAATGGGCACGAGGTAGGGAACAACCCAGGATGGGGGGCCAGCCTATCGCAGGGCACACTAACACGCCATTCACTCACACACCATGCACACACATGCACACCTACACGTACATTTAGTAACTCCAATTAGCCTCAGCATGTCTTTGGACTGTGGGGGGAAACTGGAGTACCAGGAGGAAACCCCACGACGGCATGGGGAGAACATGCAAACAAACAGGCAGAGACTCAAACCCGGGTCCCAGACATGTGAGGCAACAGTGCTAACCACTGCACCACCATGCCGCCCCCCTCAAGTATTAGTGTACATATGAACATACAGTATATTCATCTCTCAAAATATTTGTTTTCACCTGAATGTTCACTGAGGGCACAGTGCTTGTGTATTACCTGTAGCTCCTCATCTAACCCCTTAAATTGTTCTTTGCATTTTCTTTCTTTCTTAATCCACTCTATTTCTCCTTACAGCAGATGACTGTATAATGTTCTTCAAACATGACATCTACCATCTCATTAAGTCTCTGCACCTCTGACATAGTTCATCATTCATTCACCTTTTCTTCTCACTTAAGTATAACACTCATACATGCTCTGTAAATTCAGTCTACTTCAGTCTCTATAATCTATCCTCTGACCCTTATCTGCTACGTTTTTTTTTTTTTTTTAAATCCATCTTCATCCATTCTTCTGCAAAACTTTTTTGAAAATGTGACACTTGCATTATGGTTCAGTTATGCTCATCATCAGTGGCTGGATCCTATACAACGTAGGAGCTGTTTTGCGGGCAGTTTCAGAGCAGCATCTCACTTCAATTCCCAGTTCACTTCTGTTTATCTATTTTACTGCTGTTTAAGTTGCAGTAGCAATAGCAAATAATACTACTTAGTTAAGCAGAACACATGTAAATGCTTTGGTTTTAGCCTATAATATTAATGTTTTGTTTCAGATTTCTTCAAACTATTTCATAATAATGATAATGTCTAGGGGGTGACGCAATGTTAAGCACTGTTGCCTCACACCTTTAGGACCAGGGTTTGAGTCTCCACCCTGGCTCCATGTGTGTGGAGTTTGCATGTTCTCCTCTGTGTCATCATGGGGTTTCCTCTGGGTACTCCGGTTTTCCCCTCACAGTCCAAAAACATGCTAAGGTGAATCAGAGTTAACAATTAGCCTGTAGGTGTGAGTGTGCCCTGCAATGGGTTGGCGCCCCATCCTGGATTGTTCTCTGCCTTGTGCCCATAGTCTCCAGGATAGGCCCCAGTCCCCCACAACCTCGAATAGGATAAGCAGTTACAGAAAATGGATGGATAACAATGTTTATGGAGTGTTCAATCACAATATTTAGTGGTAATATAACCACTAGATGGCAGAATTAGCCTTTAACATAACGAGCATCGCACTTCTGGGTAATAGTGCATGCTGTACACTTGCATTTCAGCTTATATATGATAAAATAATGGAAACGTAAATGAAAGGAAATGACAGCATGAACTAATATTGACACCATTTTCTTACACAAACATATTCTTTTCATCCTATGGGTTTCATAAACATTTTCATTCTTATTTTCATTTTAACTAACAGAATTAATAAATACGTTGGGGAGAGAATTTAATTATTCAAGGGTTAAATTTCACAGACATCAAATACAGTGTGGCACCCTGATTTATCCCAGACTACAAAGCTAGGCTTCCACAAATTCTCATCTGA
This sequence comes from Brienomyrus brachyistius, assembly GCF_023856365.1. NCBI lineage: Eukaryota > Metazoa > Chordata > Actinopteri > Osteoglossiformes > Mormyridae > Brienomyrus > Brienomyrus brachyistius. The sequence goes on from NC_064543.1 coordinate 24,588,109, forward strand.
CCTGTTTTAGTTTCTGTGCCTCAAAACCATTGCCTATGATCATTAATTTTGCTCATTTGTGCTAAATTGCCTGTGTGCGCTGCCAAAGTGTCTAATTAGACACCACCCCCTTGCTTTTCTAGATATCTAGCCTGCCATGCAGAAAAAAACTTCAATGTCTTAGACGCATCAATCATTACGGAGGTCAGGCCAATTTATTAAAAAACAATTTTGTACAACATTAACAGCTACTTCCCCGCTGCCATTTCTGAACATCAGTATCTCCCAAAATGAAGATTTATTGTTTTGTTCGTTGTGGTAATGTTTGTTTGGCTAAAAAAAATCTATAACATTCTAAAAAATCGCATTGAGGTTTATTTTTATTTACCTCATTCAGCCAATACCCTGGTGCTGCTTCATTTCATAAATTGTTTTGGTTATGTTGCATTACCCAGATAATCAGCTGGTACAAAATGTGTCCATCTTTAAAAAATATGGCTTGGTACTGCAAATAAGCCAAAATGTATTTTTGGGCCCAGTGCACTGTTACTGCTGATGCATATGCTTTGCTTTTTAAGATAATAACTCAGAAACTATTTCATGGATCTTTTTAAATCTTTGCACAGGCATTGTATGGGTGACGATTTAGAAGTAATTAAAATCTGAGGCTGATCGCCCCAAAATTGAAGCAGTGCCACATTTTAACATTTTAATAGCAAGAACAAGGGCAGTTTTGACAAGGAAAACCTTGCCTGTACCAACATATTATGTCCTGTATTATTTGCATCTCCTGGTGTCTGAGTCCTTAGTGCCTGAATGTTAATTACTGAGACCTATCACTTATTTAGGTCTTGCTACCAATGTAAATACACTCACTGGCCACTTCTTAGGTACAACTTGCTAGCACCAGGTTGGACCCCCTTTTTCCTTCACAACTGCCTTAATTCTTTGTGGCATGCAGTCAACTAGGTGCTCGAAACACTCCTCAGAGACTTTAGTCCATGCTGACATGATAGCATCATGCAGTTGCTGCAGATTTGTCAGCTGCACTTTCGTGATGTGAATCTCCTGTTCCTCTACATCCCACAGGTGCTTGATTGGATTGAGAATTGGTGACTGTGAAGGCCATTTGAGTACCGTGAACTCATCATCAAGTTCAAGAAACCAGTCTGAGATGATATGAGCTTTGTGGCATGGTGTATTGTCCTGCTGGAAGTAACTTTTAGAAGCCGGGTACAATGTGGTCATAAATGGATGGACATGGTCAGAAACAATACTCATTACACATCATCACCTCCCTGAATTGTTGATACAAAGCAGGATGGATGGATGCTGTTCATGGCAAACTCTAATCCTACCATTTGAATGTCACAGCAGGAATTGAGACTTGTCTGACCAGTTTTTGTGAACCCGTGTCCACTGTAGTTTCCTGTTCTTTGCTGACAGGAGTGGCACCCGGTGAGGTCTTCTGCTGCTGTAGCACATCTGCTTCAAGGTTCAATTTGTTGTATGTTCAGAGATACTCTTCTGCATATCTGGGTTCTAGCGATTTGAGTTCTGTTGCCTTTCTATCATCTTGAAACATTCTAGTCTTCTCTGTCACTTCCTTTATGTTTTTTTCCTTTCATTTTTGGCCTATTCTCTCTAAAAGAGATGGTTGTGCATGAAAATCCCAGCAGATCAGCAGTTTCTGAAATACTCATACCAGCTCCTCTGGCACCAACAATCATGCCACATTCAAAGTCACTTAAATCACCTTTCTTTCCCTTTCTGGTGTTTGATGTGAACATTAACCAGAGCTTCTGACCTGTGTCTGCGTGATTTTAAACATTGTCTTGCTGACATATGATTGGCTGATTAGATATTTCTGTTTTGTATGTAAGAAAGTTCCCTATGTCTGTAAGCCACAGTGCAATGTGACAATATCCTGCTTTGTGACAAAGATTTGAGAGAATTACTTTACAACATATAACCTATAGTATTTGCACACTTCACTGCAGCTTCTGAATTTGTGGTCACGCTTTCTTTAAGCAAGAACACAAATTACCAAATCGTTAAATTTAATTAATTAAAAACTAATTAGAGGGTGGCCCCTCCAGGGCTCCATATATACCTTTAGTGTATCTGTTCTAGTTCTTGCTGTTATGCCAGGCTGAACATGCTGCTCATATTGCAAATGAGGAATACATAAAATATATAGATATTTATACATATAAAGAATATGAATAATACAAATAACATTCTATGACATGGAAACTAAGACATGTGACACAAAAAATCGGACGATCACTTAATTGGTTAGGAGAGATTCTGCAAACTGACATATAAGTGCAATGTTCAATAAATGAATGTTACAACAAAGACTCGACGCATTCAGGTAAAAATACGCTCATTACCTTTTACATTTGCAGTTGATCCATCCAGTACTTGTACAAATTGTACAGGTTGGTGGGTGTGGGACGGGAACAGATTAGATGGGCGGAGCAGGTGACAGGGGCTGTCCAGGGATGATGCTGCTGTTCCAATCATGGACACGTCACTTTGTCCAGTGAAATGGTACCAGTTTGTACTGTTATGTCATAAGAAAATAGGGTTACACTGTCTAGGCCAGAAGGGTTAGGATTTGTCACTGTGGCTTTTCAGTATATAGGTCCCACACTTCATGGGAACTTCATGTTAGCTAAACATCCATCCATCCATCCATTTTCCAAACCGCTTATCCTACGGGTCGCAGGGGGTCCGGAGCCCATCCCGGAAGCAATGGGCACGAGGCAGGGAACAACCCAGGATGGGGGGCCAGCCCATCACAGGGCACACTCACACACCATTCACTCACACATACACACCTCTGGGCAATTTAGCAACTCCAATTAGCCTCAGCATGTTTTTTTTTTGGACTGTGGGGGGAAACCGGAGTACCCAGAGGAAACCCCACGACAACATGGGGAGAACATGCAAACTCCACACACATGTCACCCAGGCGGAGACTCGAACCCGGGTCCCAGAGGTGTGAGGCGACAGTGCTAACCACTGCACCACCATGCCGTCCCGACGTTAGCTAAACAACATAAAAAAAATAACGTGGGTGCTTAAGTGTAAGGACACGGCATGTATATTTAACATTTTTGGAACCAAAGTTAGTTATTGTGCTTAATTATATGCTTACCTTTCCTTTTAAAGCACTACTGTTTCCTGTCAGGTGTCCTATTAACCTTGTGAAACCTCATGCATGAAATGTATTTAACTTTTGGTTTATGACCCTTACACTTTTCCCGCGGTTGGAAATATGTATCACAAAGGTTTATATGGTCATCTTGCACGCTCCCACAGGATCTGTAATTAATCAGCAAAGTGAAGACTCTCGAGAGGCTTGGATGTGGCTTTGGCTGAAAATCTCAACCAGCCATTTTATTTTTCTACAGTTGATGATGGAATGTCAGGCTTCCTGCATCCACTGAGAGTCAGTTCTCCCATGTGCATAAAGGGCCTTAATCACCAGATGCTGCAAACACTTTCCTGTGTGCAGAAACCCATCGCTTTTATGGTTTGCGTGGCACTACAGCGGTTTTCTGCTGCACCAAGAGAAGCAGGAGTGCATCACCACGCATGGCTCAATGGACTTGTGCCCAAAGGTCGAATTTGTTAAACTTTTGTGCAGCACAATCTGACATATTCATGCATTTGCTCGGAGAAACACAAAAGTATGGGCATGTCATATATGTATGACGCTTGAATATAGAGAATAAACATTCTGTGTGCTTTGGGCGCCAATTTTAAGCCACACACCTGATGAGTGGATTTAATCAATTCCAGAGAAAGAGCTGCAGAGAAAAATTACAAAACTAACAAAAAAGATTCAGCAAAAATACCATTTTCACCCAAATATTAGACAACTAGCAACTATTTTTGAAAAAAAAAGTGTTTTTATAAAGAAAAATAATTTAATCTCATCATTAAATGTTTTGCCAAATGTATTTTTAGGGGGGAAAGGTTAAATAGTCAATATTACAAATTCCGAATTATTTCAATGCAGCAGACCCACATACAGAACATTAAATACGCATTGTGGGGCAGAGGCGGACATTTCAGGTCCAGAAAGTACAAATCCAGACCAGCATTTTGTTTCAACCAACCAGTTGAGCATAAAGAGTCACAAGTCACAGAGGACTCAACTGGTTGGTTGAAACAAAATCCTGGTCTGGATTTGTACTTTCTGGACCTGAAATCTCCACCTCTGTTGTGGGGAGTACGTGAGTCATTTTAATAAAGTCGATGAGAGCTCTTTTAAAATGAAAGTTACTCTTTTTAACAGCCACTATTGGTTTGATACTAGCAGCAGCACAGGCCGGAAAGCCAATAATTTGCACAACACTCATGGTCACACACTAATTAAATATTCCTCGGGAAACATTATACACTTACAACATTCACGATTTACATAAATTCACAAATACACAAGGTGCTTTGATTACGTAATTAGCTCCCAATTACTGTTATTAATCAGCAAAGTGAAGACTGGTTAGTCAGCAAATCAAATCAGCAAATCGAAATCAAATTATGTCAGGCAATTGTGGACAGTGAATGTGATCAAAACAAATGACAAACTTTGCCTTGGGGTCCTACACAGGCGGTGTGCCAAAACGGTGATCATCACAGTGATTACAGCTTATACGATGTTGTACTGCTGATACGACATTGATTTGCTCTAAAGTATAGGATTACGTAAGAGACCCACCACTACTCACATTTATACAATCCACCCTTGAAAGAGAATAAGGACGTGAAATTGATAAGAAAAAATTTGGAAAAGAAAAAACCATCTGCAAATAGAAGTGGATATCCTAGGGAGAACACGGAAAAACTGGAAACTCTCCCTCTGCTCTTAGTCGCTTTAGATAAAATTGTATGGTAAATGAATAAAATGGGGGGCGGCATGGTGGTGCAGTGCTTAGCACTGTTGCCTCACACCTCTGGGACCCGGGTTCGAGTCTCCGCCTGGGTTGCATGTGTGTGGAGTTTGCATGTTCTCCCCATGTCGTCGTGGGGTTTCCTCCGGGTACTCCGGTTTCCCCCCACAGTCCAAAAACATGCTGAGGCTAATTGGAGTTACTAAATTGCCCATAGGTGTGCCTGTGTGCGTGAATGGTGTGTGAGTGTGCCCTGCGATGGGCTGGCCCCCCCTCCTGGGTTGTTCCCTGCCTCGTGCCCATTGCTTCCAGGATAGGCTCCGGACCCCCTGCGACCCAGTAGGATATGCGGTTTGGAAAATGGATGGATGAATAAAATGTAAATGTATTTTTTGCATTACTGGTAATACTGTACATAAGAGGGATGTGTATGCTTTCACTCACATTCACTATGCTCACCCATATGAGGCGGGACACCAGACCAGGGACGGATTATGGACCGGGCCAGCGGGGCCGCTGCCCAGGGGCTCTTGGGGTGCAGGGGGCCCGTGGGGCCCCTAGCCCAAAACAATTTGCAACGCTTATCAACATTGTATTTTCGTTTGTCTATTTTAGAGGGCCTACATTCTTTGATCCTCTGCCTACAAGGGCCCCTGACCCTATAGGGAGGGCGTTTGGCTGCCAAGGGCCCTTGAATTGTGGTGGTTGTGGTGGGGGGGGGCCCTCGTGAAAGTTTTGCCCAGGGGCCCACACAACCCATAATCCGTCCGTGCTCCAGACAAAACTGAGTGAAAATTGGGGATGCAGAGACGAGAGAGACTGTTTAGTGAGTGAGAGATGTTTACTTTAAAAAGGGTAAACACGATAAACTGATTCTGACTGTCCAAAGAGGCTTCCCACCTGGCTCGCAGATAAAGGAAGACTGAAATATCCGCATTGCTGGCTCCTTGAGGACCGTGATTTGAATTGGGGGCTATTTCACAAAGCGGGATTTCCTAGTTAGCTGAATAACTTAAGTCAAATGTGAAAATACTGGCCAACAGGAAGAGTAAGTATTCATATTGGAATATCCTTACATTTGGATTAATTTATCTGGCTAATGAACAAATCCTGCTTCATCAGAAATAAACAAAACACATGCCTACCACATTTCTGAAGAGGCTTGTCCTTTGTAGCCTATAGAATATGTATGTATGCGATACAAGAGGATTTGTTTGTACTAATAATCACTGAATGTCACTTTAGGAAAGGTAGTCACTTAAAAATGTTAAAGGAACAGTATGCAACAATTTCCCACTTTTGAGTTATGTTTTTTATAAGCAACTACTTTTAAGTATCACCTTAAGTATCACCAATTTCTTTAGATCCCTTTAGCCACCTGTGCCCAGGCTGTGCACCATGTAGTTCTGTGGTCCAAGAAAAGATTTCATAGCAGACATCGCCAACTAAGACACCAGTACTTATGCTAGTAAACTTTTATCATACCCGCTTGTGCTGTTATTGGTATCTGCAAGGCTTTCACAAATCTTTAAACTCTTCTGCAGCAGGTGGTCAACCATTTTGACGACATTTCAGTGTGTTGCTGCAAGACACTATGGCTGTGCTCAAGATCATTATAATTGTATGTTTGCTCACTCTCTTCAGCAAACAGCAGATGAGTTTTAATTTCCATGAAATACTGCTGTAAATCATTGCATTGTTTTATGGGAAATAGAATCAATAAACAAAGGAACCTAAAGGCTTAAGTTCAGCTGTTCCACCCTGTATTATAAAGCAGCCTCAAAACTTCTTGCATGGCCGCAACTTCTGCAGTGATGAGACAGAATAAGCATAACCTCTCCCCCAAGGTGCATTTTAGCAGAAAGTTTTCAAAATGCAGGAATAGTGTGTTACCTTTGAAAATATGGCATACTGTGGTGTAACGTCGGGAACAGTATGAAAAATTAGAAATGCGGCTACCTTTGCACTTTCTCATGCAGCTGCTCACCATAACTACTACTACAACAACCGCTATTCTTCCTCTACTCTTTCTTGGGTGACATCTACACTGTGAAAAACAGTGCTGCCACATACTGGAACCACCAGTCGGTTTCCTTACATGTACGCACACCAATGTTCATGATCTCTGCCAGACATAAAAATTTGGGCTACATGCCCATCGTCCAGCATAGTCCCCTGATAACAAAGTTTACATCACTCACCCCGCGTGCGGACTAAAAGCGCACTAAGAAAATTGAAGCATGAATTGGCCTTAATGATCAAGGATACGAAGCAGCCATGAAGGAGAAAACCACTGTGAAGTGAACAATAGGTTTTTGCGCAATTTAATTTTGTTATTTCCTCCACACAAATTAAAACGTCTTTAGTCGTGTAGTGTAACATGAAGCTTCATTACTGTTACTGCATTTCAGAATGACATTTAGAAAGGCAACAACAGGCATTTTTAATTCTTCATCCTGCTCCATTCAATCTTCTTAAGAGCTCTCCTTGGAATGCATAAATTGTCATGATAGATGAAATGGACACAAAGAGGTGAATATGTCAGACCATGACAGATAATGCCAATGAAAAACAGTAAGTGGTAGTGAGTAATAGATGCTTGTCCTTTTTCAATATAGGGCATCTGAAGAGAGGCAAGTCATTAACAAGCTTACAACATGATTTATGTGATACGATGAATGATAGGAGAGAAAAAGATGATAGTGCTGTCATCTGTCAGTCACCCCCTGTTAGCCTGTTTTTGGGTTCGTTCTCAGCTCTTTGTGGCAGTTTTGCACTGAATAAAGTTTGACATAATTTATTTCTCTCAGGTAAAGTTCACACATGTCATTTTGAGCTTCCTCTAGAGACCAGAAAGAACAACTTAAGCTATTTTGTTTGTCTTAATAGCCCAAACAAACAGTGATTCACCATCATTGAAGTGTTTTCCGTGAGAGATTTCATCTTCCTGTGCAGGGATTTATGGGAAATCAGCTATTTTAAAGCAGGCAGATCTATCTTCAGTCCCATGTTCAGCACTCGTATGCTGCACGACTGTTTATTAATTAATGTTCTTGTCTGTATTAGCGAACCTCCTCTGACGACTTCCAGACGACACGCCGCTGTCTCCTCCATGTGTTTTTTTTGACACGTGTAAGTGGTTTGATGTTCTGTGGGTGGTGCTGATATAGCTGTTGACGGTGTCGAAAGACCCAGTCAGGGTTTTGCGTCAGTATGTTGAAGTTATGAGGCAATGCCTTCTCCATGTTTAAAGGGATTCTGGGGGTATGCCGAGAGATGTGCTTTCAGCTCCCTTAAGGCCCCCCTCACTTAACCCAGAAAACACCAGTTTTATAAAAGCCGGATGTAAGGCAGAACGTACCTTGCTCCTAACCCACTTCCCCTGCAGTGGGAGGGAGGGGGTGTGTCCTGCTCTTCGCTTAGTGTGACGACTGTACCCGATTCCACCCGCTCTTCCAATAATAGCCTCGTGGCCCTGCTACCGCGGGCCCAGCGCCCACGCAAAGCACACTCCAAGGGTAGAGCGCCAAACTTAGTCCTGCTACCGACACTGCTGACCTACTTACGGCTCGCAGAGGAGCTAAAGACGAATGAAGGTGAAAACATCGGGGACGGCGTTGTGATTAATTGGCTTCCTCCTGCCACTTTTTCCAAGGAAATATGCTTTGAGAAGGGGGGGGTGAAGAAGAAGTGAATAAAAAGTCTAACTGGGACAAGTTTTCATGTGTCTTAAATGGTATTTTGACAGTCTTCTACTGGACAAATAAAAATCAGTTCTATATTTGATGATAAAACAGATCCTACTCACTATATAACAGCCGTGTGGCCTCAATAGGATCACAATGTTAAATTGCAAACACTTTAAATCAAGTGCACTAGTTTTATTTTAGTAGCCCTTAATGTACAGTTCACTCTTATTCTTTATGACATACAGTTATACAGTGCCACACACAGCCCCAGACAGCACAATAATCGCTTTCTTTAGCACTGACCACACAAATGAAAAATTCTGGGGTCACTGGGCAGCGAACTGCACCAAGACCTCACCTAAAACACAAGAGCACTGCTTCACTTCATCTGCCTTAGCAAGAAGCCTGCTGTCTTAACAAGAAAAAGCCCCCTTTAGATATCAATGAAATGCAATTTGACTTCTGGTCAGAAATTGTAATATAAAAATGTAGCCTCCATTGAAGTTGAAAAGTCTGTTTTTGTTCAGATCCCTCAATTATCGCAACCTTTTCACATTTTATTCTAAATACCCAAAGAAAATAATTTCATGAAATTTTAAACTTGCTGAAGTGGAACTTCACAAAAATAGTGTTTAGCAAATGGCGTACACATGATTACAGAGGAAGGAGCTTCCTTTGATCACGAGGCCTCTCCCTTCATGGAGGTTCACAGTGCAGTGCCACTGGGGCACATACAGTATTGCCATTAGATGAAGGCCAGCTATGTTACAGTGAACCCCGCCTTAATATCCCCAAGATTTGTCTGTGGCCTGTGAGACAAACAGCTGACATAAAAGAATAGGATTCCCTCAGCACTTCTGAGTGTTTGCAGTGTTTACGGTAGTGTTGGGGAGGGAGATAGATCTTCCATCGTCCCTCAGCCCCCTCTGTGCCTGTCCTCACTCACTATTTTTTTGATGCCCTATATACTGTCCCACTTTGTTGTAATTAGGTCTGTATTTAATGCAGGAGTTGCTCTTACTTATCACCCAGCTGAAGCTGTGAAAGCTGCAGCACTCTTCCAATCACACCAAGGAGAAATATGACAAGGATTTTTAATTTCTTATTGGCTGCATTCATATTAGTGCATTTTTATATGTCGTGGCAGAAAGAGACCACAAAGCCCTTTTTTTATCTTTACTCTGTGCATTTTTTTCTCACCTTTGATTTGACTTCCTTGTAGGACTCATCCCAGTGGAGATGTCTGTTAGCAGTAGTCCTCTTATTTTTTTTTTTTTTAACTTGAGGACAGTGACAACAGTGTGTTCACTGGTAAACGTAACCAGCATTCTCAACAGAGTTACAGCATGTACAGTGACATCTAACAGGTTTGTTCTATTCTGCAACCCTGCTTGACAGGAAGTGACAGGGCCAGAGGTCAGGGTATTTCCTGTGGGGAAGCAATTACCTGCAATTAGAATGCAAGATACATAATGATAGAAACAGAGCAAGGACTCATATGCCTCCTCCGTCCATGTGATAAAGAATGGGCGTCAATCAATGTTATCAGTTCTGTTGTTTTTATTATTCGTTTGTTTGTTTGTTTGTTTGTTTGTTAATGTATTATTTTTTAGTTAGATCATGAGCTGTAGCCAAAAGTCAAATAATCTAGTTTTAGCTCATCTGTTCATTGACCTGTTCTGGGTGTTATTTCATATTTATTTATAGATTTGTTAGACGATGGTGCCGAACTCTTGATAAAATCAGCATACATATTCATGTAAATCTCTTTTATTTTGTTTTGGCAGTCCATCTTAATTCACCATAGCATATCTAATTAATCTCATGAATTTTCATTTTATTAATAAATATATTTAATGACTTTGTCAGCCAGTCCAAGTTTAAACCTTAAAACGCCCCCCGCAGCTGGCTAGCCTTCTCCTTTTTACTGAAACAATATGAAGATGATCCATGTGCGTGAACACACACTAATGCCTGCCAATGTGAGACTTGCTTGGTCCCTCCCTGATGCAGATGTCTGCGTTCTAATCAGATATGAGTAGATTGCCATGTACTTGTCTTCAGGAAATTCTTCAGTGTTCGCAGTAAAGCGATAAAGAGCTGCTGAAGTTTCTCCAAATTATATAACTTTAATCAGGCTGCATTGCATGGCAGCAGCTGTGAAAGTCTATCATTAACTCATAAAAATCCTGGGAGAAAGGTAAAAAAGGCCATTAAAAGTTTTATTTTAAAATGATGTTTCTGATGCATGTAGAATTGACATTTAGGCAAATGCAGGGGCAGACTGATGGACAGGCTTGCTTAGGCTGCAGCCTAGGGGCCCAGAGTGATCAAGCGGGGGCCCCTATTGGCCATCTAGTTTTTTTTTATCTATTATTATTATTTTAAGTGATCTTTTATTGGTCATTTATTTGTTTGCGAGTTGGTGATAGGCTAACAGTAAATGGAGAGACTGATTCTTAAAAGTATCTCATTTTTGGTGCTTTTTGTATACCGTAGTGCTTATTTATGGTACGTATCTGCAGTTCCAGTCATCCGTGGATTACTGTGGTCCAAAAAAAAAATAATTCTGACACGGTTGAGTACCCACAATAGACATTTGTGAGTATTATATATTTAAACAAATACATTTTTCTTATTACAGGTTATGTGCAGGTACAAGATACTATGATAATATTTTTCATTGTAAAAAGTGTACCAGTAACCTTTGTTTTTTCATTATTCCTTTGTCCTTTGAGGAGTATAAAAAGCAAATTTTTTTATTGTTTTCCTTCATCCCTTGATACATGATATTTTTTCATTGCTGTATTGTCCTTTGAAAATTGGGCTAAAACATCAGAATGCCTTTCATTTGTGAGAGTGCAGTACTATGCAGTACAGTATAATAATGTACATTGTACTTTATTGTTACTTTTAATGTTAGTAATGTCTCACTGTACGTAATTTATCAGTTAAATTTTACTACATGTATGACACAAAAATCATACTATATGTGGGGTATGAGGATGTTTCACTGCTATCCACGGATTCAGCTACTCGCAGTACGACGGTCTCACCCATGGAAATGAGCATTACTACTATGATGGATTTCACGAGCCTGATCAATTAGTTTTCTGCCAGAAAAGCATGGAGAAAAACATTCTAATACTAAGAACTTGTTTTGTGTTTTCTTTTGGAATTTGCTTCTCTCTATAGTCTATACTACCTATTGTAAATGTATCTTGAGTGCACATTGTGGATGCAGTTGACACACACTGGGTTAGAGTGTAATGTTTTAAGGTTTCTGGTGTGGGGAGATGCGTTTATTCAATGCGGTCTCTGTTGCCCTCTTTGCTAGCAGCATATGACTGATGAGATGGTCTAAACATGCCAGTTTGTTCTTTTTATGCCATTACTCTGGTTTCATACAACATCACACTCTCTTTAACTAGAAATTATTTTATAGTTATTAATATTAAGTAGTTTTATAGTTAATTGTTGTATAGTTGTGGGGATGTGGGAGCAGAAGAGAGATCTGCGGAAAGTGCAGCTCAGCAGGCCCTGAACTCGTCGATGCGCCACTGGGAAAATAATGTAGGCTCATTACACGACCATTCTCATATAAAGGAAAAGGGTCAAGATAATGAGGAGCACATAATTAATTGTCATGGGAAATGCTTTTCCACCTGTCCTATGTGAAGTGTGATCAATTGCCCTAGATTTATCATTTAGTAAGATTGGATTGATTCTGTTAAAAAATCGAAATGTCAGTAGCCCTTTACAGGTGTTCTGTGCTGCTTGACAGATTGAGTTCTCTGAAATCACCTACCTAAGCAAAACATAAGGTCATGTTTCCTTATATAACTTTTCCTTCTCTTTTCTGGGAAATTAAAAAGCTTTGATAGATATATTTTCAGAAAAGGTATTGATGAAGCATTTGCACTCCTTTTCCTCCATATTTCAGGGTTTCGCACAGATATATGGATTTTTTTATATACTTAAGGAAGAATCTTCAGGACAAATTAAGATCTGATAAAAAAAATATCCATAAAATATGTTTGACAAACCGGTTAACAACTACCCAGTTAACTAAATCTACCCAGTAGTGAACACCTACACCGAAAGACTTTTAATAACTACATTGCTTTAATAAGCAATGTAGTTACTAAAAGAAGCAGGCTGACTGACACAGAAATGCTATGAATACAAAACAATTCATATGCAAAATGTGGCAAAACACAGAAATAGATAATAGAACAATGGCTTAATTAATGTATTGTGCCAAATCATCAACAAACCATTATAAATAATTATTATACATCAATTTCCATTCCATTGTTCCAGAACCCAGTGCTGCGTTATGGAGAGTCTAATCTAATGGAGCACAGGGCTCACGGCTGAGCACAGTCTGGATGAAATTCCGGTCCATTACAGGTCATACACACACTAATGTATTTTTAGAGACAGCATATAGATTGATAGACAGAAAAAACTGAACAACATTGTAGAAACCTGGGAAGAACCTAAGATGCACATGCATCCATAAATCATTATGCTAAGATGACAAAAACGAACCAACTAAAAGCTACAGTTATGCAGCTTAAACACAATATTTTGCACATCTAATTGACTGTTTACTTCAGTGATTTATCAAGCTTCACTTAGAGCACTGCAAAGTACCTTTTAAATATAAGGAATATCACAAATTCAATTAATACAAAAAAGCTTTTACAGTTTTATTTTTCTTACCAGGAAAAAGACCTTTAAGAAAAGAAATTATGACGTGATGTCCCAACATGATGAGTTCAAATGAATTTTCTTATTTCTAGGATGATTTGCTTTGTTTATTGTTTTATCAGAAATATTCATTACATTTTAACGCTTGATTTTGACAGGTGAATTTTCAAACATGTATTTATCCTGAATTCACTTGCTAATGCAGTCAAATTAGCCCTGACAGGCAAGAATTCCTCCAGGAGAACCCAGGTGTGACACAATTCACAAACTCCACAGAGAGAACCAGGCCCAAACATCTGATTCTCCCTTCCTGAGCTGGACAATATTCCAAGAGTTGCCATGGAAACCCCAATCCTCCCAGCTCATTAAACCTCTATGTAAATGCAAAGGATCTATAGACCTTACACCCACTGCATTCACACACCAGAGATGCCGTGCATCTGGTTAATGATGCACACTTCCACTGCATGCGACAGCAGCCATTGGGCAATCCTGCAACCCTGAAAGACACTACAATGGGACATGAGTGACATATTAATGTTTTGCTCATCATACTGTATCCCAAGTGAACGTAAAAGGGAATAAAAGTAGGTCTAATCACATACACTGAGTTAAATCTGAAAATTTCATTTAAAAACTAATGTCATATCTCACCAACACCTAACATCTTTTGTATGTACTATTTATTTATTAAATTATTTGCTTGTTTGTTTGTTTTACTGTTAATGACTGTCAAGAAACTTGCGGAGGAATCCTGCTAACAGACACAGCTTTTCATGTAAACACGCAAAAGGTACGTTTTTATGAAAATTGGACACAGGTGAAGGTTCTAACAATACCAAAGATTTGTATATGATTGACTCCCAGTGGTTTTTCCAGCCTGAGAGTCCTAGTTTCCTCTCTTCATCACTCCTGGCTTTCTTCTCTGTTTATATGTTTTGTACTGTGGAACACTAATGTTTTTTATTTCCAACCATGATCCTCCTCTTCTTGCTTAATCTTTGTTAGGTACTTTGGGGAAATCATGTTCAGAATAAAGCCACAACAAAATTAAACTGCATTTGACCGAATTAAACAGATTAGCAATTCATTGTTCCAGCTTCTGTGCAGTTCCTGTGTGTTGCATGTTTAACATCATAATTTAAAATCAGAAAACATACATATCTTCACCGTACCATGCACTCAGCTTAGATGGGTAGTTCATAGGTTATCTTGGGAATAGTGTATTTTGTCCCCCACTTGCTGTCCATCCGTCCATCCATCCATCCATCCATCCATCCATTTTCCAAACCGCTTATCTTACTGGGTCGCGGGGGGTCCAGAGCCTATCCCAGAAGCAATGGGCACGAGGCAGGGAACAACCTAGGATGGGGGGCCAGCCCATCACAACTAGCTGTTTAATTTATTTATTTTTTATTGTTTGTTCAATACGGCACATCAAAGCAATGTTGAAAAGCAACTATTACAACCATAATTTGACACTTGTGTAGCTAAGAACATCAATAAAGTTGAACACAAACAATTGCAAGATTACCCAGATTTTTATGATACGTCGAATTCCATAAACATTTTTTGAACAGATGGGATTAGGATGTGTGCAGTTTCTGAAGGAGCTTCTCAATATTCTGCTTTCAAGATACAAAAAAAGAAACAGTAAACAATGTTCATTTACATTATTTAGAGTGTATTAAGAATATTGCCTCTATGGATTAAGCACAGGCAAGAGTTAATCACAGAACCATCACCAATGACTGGCTAAAGCATTTCTGGCTTCCTTCGCGTTGTCATGGAGAAGAAGATTCCCCACATCCCAGAATACTGTGGATTGAAAATGACAGTGGCAGACCGTTAATGATGAGACATGCGATAGTCATTCCTTTTGTACGGAATATAACACATAAGATGGCCATTACATAGGACGCTCATTCTCCGTTAGGTCATGTATCTGTATATTTTCATGTCAAAGCGTTGGAGATACCTGGCAATTGAAAGGACAGGCAGACATGTAAGACAAATATAAAATTCATAATTCAGTTTAGGAGAACTGTCACTCCAAAACTGGACATCTACTTATTCAAAATAAAACCTTAAGCTCTACATTTTATCCTGACTAAACAATATGAGACATATAGTGGATGCAGAGACATTACAATTTAAAAATGAAAAACACTGGTCAAGTGCACAAGTATAAGTTTCCCAGGCATGGATAAATGTATTGAAAATTGGTGATATGTAATACTACATGTGAGCCAAACCCAAAACGGAAGTAAATTAAAGATTAGGATCATGATAAAGTGTTCCTTCAGTGTGCCTGTCCTTCAGTTACCTCAATGGTATGACTCCATATCCTCATTCACTACCAGTTAAATGCCTTAGTTGATCTGTAAATATTAGGTACTGTCTGAAAGGGGATTAGCTTGGTGAGCAAGCACTGTCACTATTATAAACATTAATTTTTTTGGGGAGTAAAGGCTGTTGCCATGGAAAGTCTATCTATTATGCATCACTTTCTTCTTGGATTTCCAGCACCAAATGGTCTTGTTGGATGACAGGATAGCGACACACCACGAAATCATAGATTACTTTATATGTTTATGTGTGAATGGCACTCATGATGAAGGTCTGCGGCGAAAGCGGTAGCCACCAATATCCGTGGCCAAAAATAAATTCCTATATTATCCCATATTATCTGACGATAGCATCGATCCACCACCTCATCACCTCTGTTCTGTTCTACCATTTTGATACCTCCAGAAAAAAGGGGATGATTACCAACCTGATGACTGGTGCGGTCCCGTCAGCTTCAAAGCACCAGTGCATGCACGAGGATTCAGTTTTAAATATACACACATGCTTAAATGTATGCACTCACAATTTACACAAGGGTTCAATGAAGGAATATAGAGCAGAGTACAAACTGGGCTCTTTCTCAGGCTTTGTACTAGATGACGATGGCCATGTGCTACATCCGTGATGTTTGTAAGGTTTTGATCCAGAGGTGAAAGTAGGATCTCATTACTGTTTGTTTTCTGAGACATTTGAGGATACTCAAAAATGTGCCTAAATGTACACAGTGTTTCTTTGATTTTATTCTAACCCTGAAGCCAATAGGGTTGGATGCCTTTCAGCTGACAGGAAAGGAAACACGGGGTTCTGACTCAGGAATCTCCACACAGAACCTGCATGGTTGAGGATCTAGCACCTCTCAATATAGCCAATTACAGAAAGCAGCCTCCGTTTTGGACCGAATATTTAAGATCATTACTACTACTGCTCACCACCATTACTTAATAATAATAATAATTAGGATAAGAATGTAATAAGAACATCATTTTGATTCATACAAAATGCTGATTAGAATTATCCACTGAGGAAAAAAATCAATACGGACATTAAAAAAAAGAAATACAACTCATGACAATGTAAAAATAGAAAGTGATATGGAACGTGATATGGGTGACTTTCAAACCATTTTAATATTAATTAGCAGAAGAAAATTTAGCTCTGACCTACCTCTTAATACGAAAACAACATTCCAAAACATCCCACGACATCCCAAATGATAATTTCACTGACACTGCAAACAGAATTTCCCCTACATTCGTCTTTTGAGTTTCTAATACTAACCATTATGACACGGTGTGATTAATGTGTGTCAGTATTTCCCCCCATTGGACCCCGTGTAGGAGCACCTGTATCTTGACTGCGAAGACAGGTATGTGAAGCCCCTCCCACTCGGATCTTCAGCCTGCAAGGGGTCTGATGCACCTTTCCCAAATCAAACTGTTTTCTCTCTCTCCATCCCTTCCTCCCTCCCTCCCTCCTTCCCTCCTTCATCTTCCGTGCACGAGCGCCGTGCACGCCGCCTGGAGTATCTGTTACCCCATATTGAATTTCCTTGCGCTCCGGGGTGATCTCCAGGAGGCAGGCTGAAGAAGCCCTCTATGTTCTCTCGTCCTCTTTCGCAGATCCTGGTGCTCGCAGGAAGTTACACCTTTTGTTGATCGCCGCGATTTGCGACGCGACACTGACGAGGATTGGTGGCGGCATGAAGCTTTCTTTTTAAAAAATAAAAATAAAAAATACGAAGACTGCGATACCACTAAGGTAAACCATAAATTGTGTATTTATGTATGAGGTCTCCTCTACGGCTGCAGTGTTTTGCTTAACTTTCAAATGAGTGCTGTGTTTTACTCGGTAGACAGGTGTTTCTGGAGAGTGAGGAGCACTGGCATGCAAGTTCTTTAAGAAGACATTTTTGATAAATTAGTTAAAACTATCATTTCTAAATTAGACTGTATTTTTTAACGGGTCGACATTATAAGAGAAACTTTGCTTTTACTAACACCTACCTAAAGTTGGACTTAACACGTGGTTGCTTAAGATATAATTAAGTAACGGGAATTGAAATTAGTGCAGTTATCACAGTGTTTAGTATTTGTATTCTTCCTCTCTATATTCAGTATAAATGTATGTCCGCGCGTAACTCCGCATGATCGAAACCAAATAAATGAAGACCCCGTCTTGTGTTCAGTCACCGAAACTGGAATAATATATATATATATATATATATATATATATATATATATATATATATATATATATATATATATATATATATATCGCCGAGCGCAAACCATTATTCACTTGTTGTTTAAATTTGAAAACTCCAAAAAAACTAAGTTGCGACACACGCTACTTGTATATCTATTTCTGGTATTTCTTAGTATTGTCGCGATCCGGAACGTGGCCAATTGTAAAGTAAATAAATCGCGAAACTTAATACGACATCGTATTCATTCAAGGCTACTGCATATGTACTATTGTCTCTGTCTGAAAGGTGCTTGTGGGTGTTTTATACGCAAGTGAAGAAAACTCTTATTGCCGTAGGCTGTATTTTCACGACATAAACGATTCTGAGTTAATTGCATTTATTAGATGTGTTAAAACCATTCGTTATTCCTAAACTATCCGGTTGGTATAGATATTTGCCGCTGTGGATTAATATAGCTACATTGGGTTCTGTTCTACCCCCGACAGTGCAGTCGGCAGTTCAGTAAGTGCGCAAGCCCAGTGCTATAGCCGGGAGCTACAGCGTCCCCCTGCCTACTACTTTGAATGTTCCCATTTTCACTTTCTTACCATTCGGTCAATATGGTACCATGGTTCCCTGACATTTAGAAGTGCTTTGACATTTTTGAGTCATTACCTAAACTGAATGTGGCCACTAGACGTGTTTTGGTCTTCTGAGTGTCCTGATGTACTAAAGTTTTCCTGTCGAAGTTACCTTGTTTCATATAGGCCTATGGGAGGACTGTACAACACTTTAATCAGCAACGAATTACTGTTTCAGAGTTTCCCATAGAGGTACACAAACATTGATTTTCAGTTCATCGGCCTGGATCATACATTGTAATTGTAATGAGCAGCATTTGGAATGGAGATGTTGGGCTTATGCATAAAATATGAAGTAGGCTGAGGCTGGCAGAGCCCGGCGTTGTGCGATTCTTTACGTCCTGTGACCAGCTAACTTGTGGAAACTTATTTGCATGATCCAGTCAGAGACTAATGGCAAGAGTTTGATATACTTTTGTATATTTTATTTTCTTTATACTTTTAACCCCAGAGCACAGTGCATGACTTACCGTGGCAGATGCTGAAACCTGCCCTTGTAAAATAAAAAATGAAAAGCAAGGAATGTGCAGAGGAACAGTCTTGCGTACTTGCACTTGACTGCAGGTTGTTACTGTCTCTGTTCTGTCCAAATAGACCCACGAATTGAGTTCAGTCCAGCAGAAATGGGCCAGCAGCTTCCTGTTTGCTTGATATTGTTGAGAAGCTCAGGTATTTGTGCCTGTCAGCCTCTTTCCCTGCTCTTGGATTCGTATTGAGTGAACTGGGCATCATTTCGAGTTCCTTTATCATCATCTAATGCCAGCACAGGACATTGTTACTGTGACACATTTTATGTAAGCAGACTGTTTATTCAGAGTAGTTAAACAAAAGCAACTACAATAGCAAATACACTTCAGTTTATACCCAGATCAACTTGCACTTTCAGCAAAAGTTAATGGCTACTGCATCATCATGAATGAAATCACGGTTCTGACATATGCAGAAAATAACAGTAAGTGACCTCAAATCTCCAGACTTTCCACTGTGGCATTTAAAATCTACAGAAGCCAGTTATCTTTTCCTTATAAAAGGCAGTCGCATATGTGTGAAAAATCTGTTGAACTATGATATAGCCGTCATATATTGACTTTGTAATACACATTTATTGCCTAATGAGATGCCAGGTTGGGATGATCAGGTAATAGTGAACATGAGGCTACAAATGAAGAATTGAACCTAATTACAGAAATAATGCGTACAACATATTGTGTGTATTTTTTAGATAGATACTGAAACACTGGTGACTGAAGACAGGCTTTGGTGAAGACAAGACTTAATCACACCCAGTTTTCAAATTATCTTTCCCTTTTAGATATGTTGTATGTTTGGCATATTAAAATATTGTTTATCTTTACACTGCACAAGGGCTGATGTACTTTGTATTCTGCAAGAAAGCTTGTGGAACTCAACTAGGGAAAGGATAGTCTTAAAAATAACTAAACTGACTTCTAACTGTCTTAACAACTCTCAGTGCAGTTACAAAGTGGCAGGAATTCCTAATGTCTAAATAAAAGAAGAAAGGTAAAATCTGTGGCTTTTGCCTCTGACAGAACATGCAATTTTATGTCACTCAGCATGTCTTCTGGCAGTGTATTTAAGCATATAACACGTTCGATTCTAAACTGGCTGGAGCTGTGCAAAATTCATGCCTCTGCTTGATTTTTCCCTCTTGGATGGTACAGTTTTATTAAAGTAAGAAATATATGTATTTCTCCATGTATACAAAAAGACATTATTGGGTGAACCAGTGATGACGTCATATGGTGTCTTAGTTGGATAATGATGTTTCAGAACTTCAATGAAGGTGATTCTCAACAAGCATGAGGTTGTATGCAATTTTTCTGTGATTGTTGTGATGATGTGGTTGATTTGTGTTGTGCAGTCTCAGTCTTACAAAAGGTTTTCAAAATAATAATAATTATGATGAATTATGATGTTATATGTGGGTACATATGTTAATTGAAAAAGTAACAGTGAAGACTGCTCTCACTGAACTGATTTAATAGTTTACAGTTTTGGCACATAATTTATTTCGGCTGACAGTTAAAAGGCAAAGCAGCATATTGATGTTAAGGACAGCTCTCAGTCAGTATACTGGTATTATGTGTGGTTGAGAAATGAAACATTGTTGGTCTCCGAAAACTTGAAAGGCTAGACAACATATAAATAAATTAAACAGTGAAGTTGTACACTTATGAATACTTTATAAGCGACACAGTATTATACACTGTAAAGAGTGTGGCTATTTATGAACTTTCACATTTCTGTGCAGTTTTGTTGTACATTGTAAAAGGGCATCTCAACACCGTTCTAAATGTGTATGCTCACTTGATATATGATGCGTTTGCATGTTGAGGTGGATCAGTATAATGGTTTTAACACAGCCCCTGAGAAAGGGCTGGGCCCGCTCTTCAGCAGGTCTGCTTTCATCCTCCCTCCTCTCAGACGTGGCCCCAGTTTGACTTGAGTTCTGCTCGCAGTTGGCTCCAGGATCTGGGTTCTTCGGGTGCAGAGCTTGCCTCTACTCAGTCCGCCATCTGTGTCTCTGGCAGGCCCTTCACCTTCTCACCCATTGTCTCTTCGCTCCCTAGACATTTCAATTCCTTTGGAAACTGCCTTCACCATTTCCCTCACCTCCCTCCTTTCTTGTGGCCTCCAGCCATGCATCAATCAGCCATCCGTTAGTCACCTGTCCACTTCCTGACCTGAACTCATCAATCCCCAAACAGGTGCAGCAGTCACCTGGCCTGCTGTCATTCACCTGTCCATCCTCCATGCCACCCCTCTTTATCAGCAAAGGGCAGACAGTGGATGCTTAATGAAGCATGAGGTCTGCTTCTTGAATCACACATTAATCACCCTATCAGGTAGGAAGAATTCTGTGAATGATAAGATCTGTGTAGCACACAGTGGCCTTTACGTGCTGTCTTGGGATCAGAAGAAAATTCTTTCTAATAGAAATTAAATAGATGATGGTGTTAGGTTTGTGTAAATATACAGTCTTTAGTGATTTACTGTTGGAATGTTATTTTTCCTCCAACATCACGAAAAATGCCATCAAAGGCCATTGAGGCGCGGATGTCTTTGCTGTTATAGATACAGATTGATGGTACCATGCACTACATACCTTCAAGGTATATGGATGTTCTGTTGGTTGAACTGATTCCTGAAAAGGTCCATCCTTCACACAGTAAGCCATATAAACCAAATACAGACAGATGTAATTCATGTATGCACAATGCCTTTGTGCATCACCCAACATGTATAGAACTTTTAGCATTTAGAACCAGTTGCCATATCAGTCTATGAAATGAAACACTAAGCAAGCAGCCAGTTCAGATGGAACCTCCAAGTCACCTGCAGGAAGATTTGAGATGTCTTAAATAGTACAGTGGAAGCATTTCATCAGCTAAAAATACAGTGATAATTAGAAGAATAATAATACTGGTGGAGAGAAGTAATTAGTTATGTTAGCCACACAGACTCCGAGTGCGCCCTACTTTTATGCAAATTGCATGTATGGGCATTATTATTTCTTTGTATAGTGTCTGTAATGTTTTTTTGCCATTTTATGTGATGTTTTATCTAAAATGTGGCAATGATAACCATCTGTTCTGGCTTTGTGCCTTGAATGTCCAATTTTTATCAGTGAGCTGTGTGATACGGTTGCAGTTGATGGAACCAATCCTGACACTTCCTGTCCCTCTGAGATGATACATTTAACCTCTTGTATGTC
Source organism: Brienomyrus brachyistius (assembly GCF_023856365.1). NCBI lineage: Eukaryota > Metazoa > Chordata > Actinopteri > Osteoglossiformes > Mormyridae > Brienomyrus > Brienomyrus brachyistius. The sequence goes on from NC_064543.1 coordinate 24,610,311, forward strand.
GCAAGACAATTATTCTGCTCCCACTTTAGAGCCGGTAGGTGATGAGATGCTAGCATCATGATGTATCTCCTTCAGTATCTTTAGTCTCGTTTTGTAGAAATTTCTTTAAATGGTAGGTATTTTTAAGCTTTTGAGAGCCAGGAAATATATTCATCTCTTCCTTTCTATACTGTGTTAAATGATTCTTCGTCTACATCTACTTTTTCCTCATGTGCTGGTTCCGTTTTATTTTGAGATGCTTATGACACGCACGCTTTTATAAGTACATAGTGATTATCATGTCTGTGACCGTGCAGATGTTGAATTCAGTTATGATTGGTTGTTTGTGACCAGATGGTAACTAAGAACTGAAAGACTGCAACCTCAGAAGCATGACAACAGGATCTGTTTGGAAGGGCTTATCCAGTATAGAAGAGACAGAAGTCAGGAAGAGGATTTCTTGCCCAGTGAGGGCAAATTCTGGCTTTTTCTCAGCAGGTTTTTCTAGGTACTGGGCTGTGTTAAAGTATGAGTAGACATATCAGAGTATGCAAAGTATCTGTACGCATATCTCTCCCTCTGTTTACTTAAATGTGACAGTACTGCGTCATTTTGATTTGTTATAAAGGAAAATTTGTTTGTTACAGTATATAAACCATTTTCCTTATCATTCACAGAACGTTTTCTAGCATCAGTGGTGAGGTTAAGCGCAGCCAATTGAAATGAAATTTGAAATTTGAGAACAGCATGATTATGTTTTTCATGCCCCGGGCCTTAGATCCATGGATACGTTATTAAAAAAAAAAGACACTTTAAATGGGTGATTATTGTATCATAACGTGACCTTAAAATGTAATGGAGTTTTAATTGTGCTTCAGTTTGCAGTTACTAAAAGGAACACAGATATTCCAAATTTCAGTCCCTTATGTCAAATACATATTTTAATGTCAAATCGTAAGAATGCTGCGTTTGGGAAGATATTTCCATTTCAAAGACTGGCTGACATCAAATTTCAAATTTTATGAATGGAAAAGCAGAAAAAGTGAGACACTGTAGATTTCATGCTTTTGTTACTTAAAGCTAGAATAAAAGGATGGTTCTTCCTGGTAGGATATTTCATGTTTATGTGGGTTTTTCTGCAGGTAGTTATGCTTTAAAGCCTGCTTGATATGACCTAATTATAGTTGTGGAGAATGTATGACTGTTTATATCAAAACAATAATCTGTTGATTGAGTTTGTATTTGTAAATTAAAATGTTAGCTACAAATTGATTTAAAAACCCCAGAAGAGTTAATGTGCAGTTGTTATGCATGTTGTCTTGTGGTATATGACTATTGATGGTTTACTAATTTGCACTCGGGCAGCTCATTGGGCACCCCCATTGCCCCGTTCCTCCAGGTACTCCGGTTTCCTCCTGCAGTCCAACAGCATGCTGTTAGACTAATTGGTGTGTCTCAATTGCCTGTAATTTATTATTGTGTTTATAATTATGTACTGTGATTGACTGGCATGCAATTCAAACTATGACCCAGCCGTAGGTGTTGCCCTATGTTTCCTGGTTTTGACTTCTGCCGACCCTTGACCCTGACTGGCATAAGTGGTCGTTACATGGCTAATTTGCATTCTGGTTCGGAGGCTGGAATATGTAGAATTATGAGTGTTGGGAAAGGTTGTCACGTTCAGTATAGTTTTAATAAAGGAAATGTTCCTTATGTTGAAAGGACCATGCTACCAGAATGCTATACATTTCACAGCATCACTGAAACAAGTGGAGGACACCATGAGGAAGTGTAGTTATGTCTCGTTGCACTTTGCAAGCTGTCACTCTTGCCTCATTTACTCTCTTTGTTCATAGTATCGCTCAAAGAGCCGCTACGTCACATTGACAGGTACAGATGAAGAGCCACTTCTGGGCTCTTGTGCAGGTGATGCATTAGAGACACCTTGAACTGTGTTAATAATGATGATGGGTAATTGTGACAAGGCATTATGTGCCTGCATTAAAGATTAAGAACAGTTCATTATAGAGATTAGTAATTCTGAAGTCACAGGATAGTCATCACCCACACAAATCATAAACCCTGGTTCTCTGTAGAGCTGCGCACCATGGTGAAAATTAGAGTTGTTGCCTACAAATTCGGAGACAGAGAGGCATATACTACAGCCTCAGCCAAACTCTCCTGGGCCATTAAGGAGAATAAGTGCACCTATGTAAGGAAAATCAACAGCCACTTCATGAACTCAAAGGACACATGGCGTATGTGACATGAAATTCAATCCATCACTGACTACAAGCCAACAGTAGTGAGCCTTGCCCTGCCAGATGCACTGAACGACTTCTTTGTCCATTTTGATGGATAGAACAGGGATCCCGCAAGGAAGACCACCCCCTCCCTGCATGACCAGATACTTTACCAATCCATCACTGATGTCAGGATGATCCTATGCAGAGTCAACCCTGGGAAGGTTAGTGGGACCTGACAACATACCTGGCTGGGTTCTCAGAGACAGACCAGCTGGCGGATGTCCTGACAGACATCTTCAATGTATCCCCGAGCACAGCAGTGGTATCTGTTTTTTGAGTGGCCTCAAACAAACCAGGATCATCCCAGTGCCTAAGAAGTCACACTCATGCACATCATCATGTAGTGCTTCAAGCAGCTGGTATCGAGACACTTGAAGGCACCGCTCCTGGTCTGATTCACTCAACTGGACCACAGATGATGCAGTCTCCTCTGCCGTCCACCTCAGCGTCTCACGCCTGGACAAAAAGGACAGCTATGTCACAATGCTGTTCATTGACTCAAGTACAGCATTCAGCACAATGATCCCACTGAGGCTAGTAGGAAACCTGCTGGGCATGAACACCCCCCCACCCCTCTGTAACTGGATCCTGCACATCCTGACTGACAGACCCGAGTCTGTCGCTGTAAGAAACTGCACCTACAGCGTCCTCAGACTGAGACCGGTAGTGTCTCCACTTCCTATCCATGCTGACATCGCTAATTTAAGTTGACGTTAATATCCACAGTCGCTGTTTAATCATTCAGAACGTGAGTTCAGGCATCAGGAAAGATAAAATCACTTGTTTCCCAATATTCCTTGTTGTTTTGTGGGTGAGGAATTGGTATACTCTAAATCAAGGTTCCCCAGTTCTGGTCCTGGGGGGCCAGAATCCAACAATTTCCAAATTTCCCTGTTCAAATACTCCTACTAAATCTGGTACTTAACTGATTAAGGTATATGTTGAGCAGTGAAATATGCAAACTGAAAGTGTGGAACCCTGCTCAAAGTGAAGGAGTCAAGAGTTAAAAGTACTTCACTTAAATAAGTACTTCCTTAAATAAGGACATTTTTTTGGTGCATTTTTTTATTATAATAATCGATACTTTTATTGTCCCCATAGGGAAATTGTCTTTACACCTCCCACAACTTGCTCTTTTTTCATAGAGGAAGTTGCCTGCGAAGGGCTGCCAGCTGTAGTGGCGCCCAGGGAGCTGGGAGTTAAGGGCCTTGCTCAAGGACCCACAGTCTGAGGCGGGGTTTGAACCTGCGACCTTCTGATTACAGGCACACAGGCTTAGCCCACAGAGCCACACTCTGCTCCATGCAGAAGGAACATGTCAGTGCAGTTGTGTAATTAAGTCTTTTGGGAAATGAGATTTCAAGTTTGCACCAGTTCCATATATTACGCGATAGCCCCGTACAGAAAAATGAAATACTATGTCCTGTTTTAAACCAATAAGGCATGTTCGTCTATATATTTCATACTAAGCCATTTACCTCCCCCATCACATTTCATCATTGTGGACCAGGGGAGGTGTGGGGCACCTTCCATATTCATTAAAATCAAAAATGGCAACCAAAGTGAGGATTGATAATTTGATAAATGAAAGCGTTTGTCAAACACAACAACAAAGTGGAGGGAAATTGAGATAATGCAAAACTGACAACAAAGGAAACTATAGATGTGCTTTTCCCGCTATGACAATGTTCTGTCTTTCGTTCGTATGTCTGCATTACAATGTAACATACAGCAGAACAGTAATGTAAAGCTGTATAGCTTACTCAATAAAATAAAAGGCGAATTCATTAAAAAAATTCATGAAAAAATTTTGTGAATTAAAATTTTAAAAAACATGCAGAAGAATAAATTTGCAATGGGAGACATGTATTATTATAAAGATGTGGGCTCAGAAATGTATGCATTACAATGACTTAAAGTATTCAGCGCCCAGTACCTTTATCCCGTTTTGTCTTAGATTCTTAATTTGAAATTTATTATATTGTTTCTCCCCCACCGATTTCGAAAGCCTTGAGCACTATGTCAGATCAAAAGAAATCTTCAACAGGTTGCTAGAAAGGGAAAATAGGATATGATCTGATTAAAGAAATATTCATACCCTTTGTAACTTCAATCTCAGATTTGCTCACACAGAAGTTATTACCTTAGCAAGTCATACAATTTGTTGATGCACTCCACTTGTCTGCTATTAGTGGGTCGTCTGCTTTAAATTAACCTGTGGGGATAAAAGCCCTCTCTCTGCAAGGTCCCATCATAACACACAGACCTTCACAAAACTAAGACCAAAGAGCATTCTAAGCAAAGATATGACTAGTGGGGAAGGGTACAAAAAGATCTCGATGGCACTGAAAATTCCACAGAGCTCTCTGCAGTCCATCCAATGGAAGTGGAGAAAATATGAAAATACTCTCACTCTGCCTCGACCTGAAGAAGACTTTAAATATGTGGTAGAAGCTCTTGTGGAGTGACAAAAAAAAAATTGGCCACAATAGTGATAGGAATGAGACCATTTATATCAAATGATTCAAGTCCAGGACCTTGAACAGAGTCCAAGTCAAATCCAAGACTTTAGAGGGGTCGCGCTGCACTAATGCACTGCCAGCTATGTATTTTCTAATGAACTTTTTATTAAGTACCCGTAATATTAATGGCGCTTTTCCATTGGCATACAGGAACTGACCCATACCCAAGCCATACCACAAAGAGAGACTAGTTACCGCACAGTTCCAGCTTTGTGTTTCCACTGCAGTAGGATAAGCTCAGTAAAGGTATTGCCGAGTTTCCAGATTGACAGTGATGTGAAACCAAAAAGATGCTTATTTACTGTTCACACGGTGTATATTATGCTTTACTATGTGCATTTTTTTATTGTGTGCTAATTTTTACTAGCATGTCTGTGAGAAACGCTGTGTTATGCAAGTATCAAACACTTACGGAATTAGTATTCCCTTGCATACATTTGCATTATGAATCCATTCCACTCAGCTGTTCTATAGTACTTTTTTAAGTAGCATGTTGGAAATGTTCAAGTTCCCGAGTTTTCGGGGATCCATCGTGATGTGTGATACTAATGAGAATGAACAATATATAGAATGCATACTTTTTCTTTCAGACAATCCATCCGCAGAATATTGGTGCTGTTATTATACTAGAGACAATGTGAAGTTGTAGCTACAGATGAAAATAGCAATGTTAACTTTAGCAACATAGTTAGCTACCTACATAACTTAAAACCAGTTTCAGTTGTTTGTTAAAGGAATGAATAGTTGTAGTCATGAGATGTCACTTAGGTTAAACATCCCTCTTATCTTTAATGCGTTATTTGTCATAGTGACATTAAGTTTTTGATAACTTAACCCAAAACCCCTCAGCTTAACTTTTTCTTTGATAGACTGGATTGTACGGCTGTGGACCAATTTCTGACCAGATGTCCAAAAACATCTTGGCCTGATGTTCAGAAATGGAACCAGCTTAGCACATCCCAGATATGTTCAGAAAGGGTTCTGGACAAATAGACATGATATAGACCTGTATAGATATGTTTGCTGGTCCATTACACCCTTAGTAGCGCAAATTCATATGTGTAGAAGGAATTTCTATTTTCTTATACAAGATCAAGACTAGTGAATTCCAAATTCACATTTTCACAGTACTGTGTTTAAAGAAAAAGTCATGAAAACAGAAAAATCAATAACGGCCAAAAGAAACATCTCGTGTAGTGTATCGACAAGCTGTTCTGACATTTTGGAAGTCACTGATCATTTGACGTCCTAAACTTTTATATGACATAAACCATATTGAATTTACTTCCAAGTTCATTTTCAGTCTCCAAAACAAGGAATGTAGGCCATTGGGAAAACCAGGATTGTACCAGTATATCTTGGCCTGATGTCAGCATGGTCTGGACCTACTGATGGAGTTAAAGCCACAATAACAGGTGGCATGTGACCTTCGGTCCATTATATGTTGCTGGAGAAACATTCAACATACTGTCTCATTTGAAACAACATAATCTAAGAGGATGACCAACTGGAGTAAGGTCTCTGCAAGTTAGTCTACAGGTGTCATCTTTGGCTTTATTCCCACAAGATTAGTTTTATCTGGGGATGTAATGTAATTGAAGCAATTACCGACAAGGTCCGTAATTTTAATCCCATCCAAAACTGCCATGTCTGTACCTATTGTGTTATTTGAAATACGAATTTTTATTCTGGAGCAAATTACCTTCTGTATTTCAGTGAACATGGACCTCTTTTGGTAATAATAGTCCAGTCTAAATTGTCATCTCGGTTATAAGGTCATATCTATAAAGACGAAATGCAAGACAGAAACAGCACTTCTATGAGAAAATGGAGTTTGAATGGATACTGAGTTTTCCACATATATGTTTGGCATCCTGCACCTACAGTCTCTTCTTTGTCAAGGTTTTCGGAAGGCCTAGAGCAGTACAACACTGCTGAGTACATTGTGAGTCATTGTGTGGTTGGGAGAAAAAGTTCTGCTTTTGTGTTTGATTAGTATGTCACTGGGATAGGGCAGCCAAAAAAAATAAATTCTGTTGTCATTTACTTTCTGTGTGCACTAACTCTGACGTTAATGTCAGAGTTTGTTTTATCTATGCTATTTCTGGTAATTTGGGGTAACCTAACCTACTGTAAACTAAACTAAAACTATGTAAAACTGATCTTGTCCAAATAATGCATTTGCCAGGAAATTCAGACCGGTCTAAAAAGTAATTATGCTATTGGGGTGTTTATTGCTTAACATGTGCCACAATTCTCAGTAGCAGAGAACACGGGATTTATACCAGATTTACCTTGTTAACATTCCGTAAGATTATATTTTTGATTTTTATTTATTTTTTTATTATTACAATGTGCAATAAAATCCTCTTTTTGTTAGACCAGTGCCTTTGGTACAAAGTACAAATCCAGACCAAGGTTTTGTTTAAACCAACCAACCAACCAACCAACAGTCCTCTGTGACTGTGACTCTTTATGGTAATTTTGCATTTTTAATAATGGGTCCAGTAGTAGTCTTCCAAGTGCATACAGTAGTAACTTTGTACATAGCATGACTTAGATGGTTTGTATATTATATAGAAAGATCCACATACAAAATGACAAAGCATTCTGACACACAATGTGTAGACATGGGTTGAGGTTAGCTGTGCTGAAGTATTCGCAGATATTCAAAATGGTGTGGATCTTCAGAACCTAACCCTCACAAATGTGAAGGGATTACTGTGTTTGTGTGTTAAATAATTATTAATTAATAATTTGCAATAGTGACATGCCTAGCTTTTTCTTTTCTGTGCCTTTCTGTGTTCTGGCATTTTAATTGTGTTTTCTTCAGTTGCGTTTTCAGTTTTGCACTTCAAACACAACACTTACTTAAACAACACTGACTAGATAAGTCACACACCTCTGACTTCTGGTAACAGGCAATCTGCAGGTACCTAACTAGACTGCTGGAGGCATTAAGCTATGCCCTTCTATGATGGCCTATTTGTGCTGCTCTGTTTTTGAGCTTTGAATTAATTTGGGGAATGGCATTTTCCTTCCACTCAACAGGAACACCCGGGACCTGTATCACAAAGCCAAATTTCTTGCTTAGCCAGATAGCTTGTCAGATTTAAGGTAGCGTGAGCTAAATGTAAGTGAGCGAAGATAAAGCCTGTTTAAACTAGAGTACCTTAAATCTGACGAGTCATCTGGCTAAGCACGAAATTTGATACAGGCTCGTGGGGTCTCATTTATAAAAATTCTATACGCAGGAAAAGAAGTGCAAAATGTGTGTGTGCATCTATACATGCAATATCTTTATCAAAGGTAAATTAATCAAAACTTGATGGGAAAATGTAGAGCCTGTATATGACACAGGGGCAGGCAAATGCATTGTTTTGGGAAACCTAGAAAAGACGACACTGTAAAGCAGGGAACTGCAAGTAAACCAGCTACCTAAGATTACGCACATGTCAGCAATTTGTATCACTAAGCTGTGTTTTGGCATAAAAAACTGTAAATCTAAAAGCATTAAGTGGGATTTATTGATTTTCTATTCACATGTATAAGCCAAGCACAATGTATTTGCCTTGAAAAATTTAATTTGCTGTTTCAAATACTACGCATTTTGTCACCTCTTTCCATGAATTGACAGTGTCTGTAATGGTCACTAGAAATGAATGAGATTTCAGACACTGGATCCACATAAATATAATATACTTAATTGTGTTCATGCCAGTGACTGTGTAAAGGAAGGGTTAGAAGGGAATGAGTTTTTGGGGACCAAAATGATTATTTTTACTTATCTATTTACTGTTTGGACATTGCCTGCTTTGCATGTATAACTACACTGTGGGTGTGCAGGCAAATGTTAAAACTACATTTTCAGTGATGTATGGTTTTCCTTATGTAATCAGGGCAATCAACTACAAAGTTTATTTATCAAATGCACATCAGTACAGCATACATCAGCAGATGCAGGTAGTAAGATGCTTTTGTCAACTGAAAGCCACTTCATTCTATTAATGGCCAAATCATCTGTGATCTGACATCTGTGACAAATATTATAGCTTGTTGGTCTGGGTCAACTTCTGATTCGTTCATTTTACCATCAGTATAGAATTCCATCAGTTTCTCTTGACTGCTCTGGCACTACACCACATAATAGGGCATCCCTTATTATAGATGCCATATGCATGATGGAGATGTGGGTTTGTCCCCAACAGTTACAGTTAAACTGGCCCTGTGTGCAGTGAGTAATTTTCTTTTCCCATTTATTTATTTTGGGTACAGTGCATTCTGTAACAGAATTTTCTTAATTACGATACCTGTACTTTGACCCCCAAGATTTACAGTAGTCATTGTCATACTTTGCACTCAGAACAGCTTGATTTCCATGTTATGTGTGAGTGCATAGCCTATTTTCATTTACCATTTATGAATTTTCGGCAGCAACTGCAGGATCCCAGGCTCATGCATGTATGCGCATTAACAGGACAGTTTGGATTTTTCTCGAAGGGATATTTTATATGTGCATACACCATTTTTGCTAAATCATGCATTTTTGCAATTTTGTGTTTTTGTGTGAATGGATTCTTTAGCAATGAAATTTACGTGAAGTTTGATAAACGAGATCCCTGGTCATTTCGGAGCTCTTTGAGGGTCTGTCGTAGCAATATTTACTCAAAGAGCAGACTTAGTGTTCTGAATAGGTACAGCTCTGCCTAGCACCTGTAGCTGTATTTTAGGTTTGTATATTCTGTCACCACTCTAACAGTGACAGAGCGGTGTGTGGCTTAGTGGTTTCAGACTCATTAGAGTCACTTGTTCAAATCCTGTGGTCAACAGAGTGATTTCACCATTGGGCTCTTGAGTAGGACCCTTGACCCTAATTTCTCCAGAGCCTGACCAACTCTGCTTTCTGACCTGTATGTCACTTTGGATGAAAGCATCTGATATATAAATGTAATTGTATGGATAATTTGTCCAAATTGTTCTAGAGTGCTGAACTGGAATTGTTTGTATGACGATACATGCATCCAGATGGATGAGTTTCAGTCATATCTGTTTTTATTGTACATTTTCTTGTGTTCCAGATTTCCTAGTCAAGATGCTGCTAACTTAATGTAATAGCTAGCTGGCCATTGCAAGTTGGGTGATAACAAGAGCTGGACGCATGGGTTTCATGATTTTGTCTGAGCGGCAACATCAAAAGCAATGCGATCTGTGTAACTAGCTTTTCGTGTTCCTTTGAGGACTCCATTAAGCTGTCCCTCAATACTTGAAGTGAAGGCCTTTGGGGTTCTGGTGAGAAATGGGGGGTGTACTAGGGTATATATTGGTAAACTGGGACGATTTGGAAATTTTACTTTCTGCCTCACTTTAAAAATATGATCCTAATTATAAATATCAAGACATAGTTATTATTGAAACTTAACAACTCAACAATTGAACTTAAGATAACAGTTCACAGAAGTGTAAAGGCATAGAGTATGAAACATATGTGTTCCTGTTTACCCTTTGTCCCATTAAACCACTATTCACCCAATTTAGTGGACTCTTCTGTTGTACTGCTTGTTCTTCTGCAAGTCTCAAAGGTCAGTTTTCGATATGTTCTGAGTTTTGAACTTAAGCTGCATTAACAGTTACAGTGGCTTTATACTTCACATATTGATCAAACATCCTTCCAGCCACATGCACCTACACATGCTTTTTCCTTATTAGAGACTCTGCTTTGGATAGATTAGATCTAAGTGACCTGTTGTGCTCATATCTAGGCTCCACTGATGAAATGACATTTCTCCATATGTTGGTGAGACCCTTAATGATACAGTGCAAAAAGCTTTGCTAGGTAGCACATCTAACTGGACTTTACCATCATTTGGAGTTTGAGTCCATAATGCTGTTGTCGGGCGCACCGTAAGAGGGGGATGGGGGTTACTTGACACAGTTTCAAGAATTTGATTGGTCCCTGTATGTGTCATCATCAGGCGACAACAGAAAGTTATTCCAACCAGACCTTAAGAACGTAAAAGCTCAGGTAAGATCATTTGGCTATTTTGCTCTGTCCTGTACCACAGGTTTTAAGTAGCCCAAGAGACAATGCTGAGAGATACAAAAAGGGGTGTTTTTCTTCTTCTCAAACAGACCAGGTCCCTAGAGACAAGCTGGTGAAATAGTTCTTGCAATTTTTGGCACCATAGAGTTTTCAGCTGTCTAGATGCACTCTTATCTGAATTTAATTAACAAATGCAGAACATCCATGTTAGTCCATAGTTCATGCATGTATGTGTGTGTACACGTGTGTGTGTGTGTGTGAGTGTGTGTACACGTGTGTGTGTGTGTGTGTGTGTGTGTGTGTGTATACCTATCCTTATGGGGGCACAATGTCCCCATAACGTGATAAATATAAATTTTCTTCCCTTATGGGGACCAGTTTCCTAGTACCCATAAGGGAAAAGTCTGTTTTATAAAAATCGGTGACTGCTATGAAAAAACTAAAAATGCAAAAACTCTTGTAATTTGTTTGGATACTTATGGTTATAGTTAGGGCAGGGTAGGGCTTAAGGTTGTCATTCTTAGCATTTTTCCATTAGAAGTGAATGAGCGGTCCCCATAAGGATAGGTATACCTGACGCATGTGTGTGTGTATATATATATATATTCGTTCATCCATGTACATATATCATTTATGACATTCAAAATAAAATACCCCAGGACTCCTACAGGTTTTACTTTACACCTTTTGACCATGAAGCTTAGTGCTGGATTATGGATTATTCTATCAGGCTTTATTGTTCCATTTTAAAGTTCTGCACTTTAACCTGCATATATCTGCCACATTTTTTTTTTTGGGGGGGGGTGGGGGGTGGCCATCTCATTAGGCTAAGAAGCCATTTATCCACACTGATGTTTTAACAGTTCACAGAAAGGGCTCAAGGTTATGGTCTTATTGTGCTGGCTGATGTTATTTTTCCGGAGCCACTGTTTCACACGCCTCAGTACTGTGAGCACAGCTCAACAAAGACCTCGCTGCTAATGGTGCCACAACAGCCTCACTGCCCCAATAACTGACACTCAATGGGGACTGAATCTGGATTGCTGAAACTAGCACAACTCACCAGCCATGGGGATTATTCTAAGTTCCTATCTAAAGGAATCAACCAAGTGCTTGATTTTGCTTTAAGTGACATGATGTCATTATTGTAGCGTACTCACTAATGCTCTCAGCCATAGTAAATTTATTTCAGTTGCATTTTAATGATGCATTTTCACCTCTAGTAAGTATTTCTGCTTGGGTGCTGTGCAGAAAACCATTCCACAGCAGATTGCATATTTATTCATCAAACACGAGGATGCTGTATTATTATTAATATGTGAGATATGTTGGAAGCAGTATTGCATATTTTATGTATTTGATGTGACTCCTGCATGGCCTGCATTCTGCTCACACTGGATACGGGGAAATCCACTTGCTATGCCTTTTTGTCATGGGGCAGGAAGCAGCAGAGCATTTTCACATAAGGCCTTACTTGCAGCTGACTCAGAATCAATGAAGCTATTAGAGATGCAGTCACTGGTTTGAAAGTAAAAAGGAAACTAGACTTGTGAAAGGAGGCTCCACCCTCCAGAAGTTTAATAGACTCATAAAACATGACTGTGCCATTTTATTGATGAAGATGCCAATCTTTCAGTATTTCAAAGCCTCTACTTTTTTCCCATCATTTTTTTTTCATCCATAAATTGGCCAGCTGTTCATTTTACAAAATGTGCTTTCTTCTGTGAATACCACAGTAAAAGAGACTCTTTGGAAAAACCCTGGATGAATCTATAGTCTACATTAGTCGGTATAAATCAGCACACGCCCGCCGCAGTGCTCAGCACGCACGGGGTGTCATCTTCATATTGAAAAAAATTCATTTTGTTATTTTTGTCATAGCCCAACTGTAATTGGTATGAGTATTGGTGAGTACCAGAAAGCGAGTACTCGTGGTCTGAATGAAGTTAATGTTTCCCTAACGTGATTATATTGTGATTATTTATTATACAAATATACCATTTTGGATAAATCTGGTTCTTGTAGTATATAACACAATGATTTATGGACAAAAATAAAAATGAAATGGGCTCCTGACTATGTAGAACTGTATGGGCAATCACAGGTTTACTATTAAAAGAACCATCTCACAGTACTTTTAATGTGACACCGATATACCTCTCCATGAGGGCTGGGATATTTAGTAGCTCCTCATATCTTACACTGAAATTGCAAGAGAATACCCCAGAGACTTTCTATATCAAAAGGATGCATTATAAAGGTATCTATAGTGCATTATAGATTAAAGTTTCACAGAGAATTCATAATGCATAATAAACATGGCTATAAAGTGTTACGGCTTTTGATAAATATTTCTAGCCATGTTTTATGAATACATTATTGTTTGTTATGAACGTGTTTATAAATTACTAAAAACATAGCCTTAAGTAAAGTGTTACCAAACTTTTCAAATCCATAAACAGCAGAATCCAGCTTAAAACTGGTCTGGAGGAGTATTCAGTAACCTTTAATAAACACTAAAGAACACTACAGTCTCTATATTAATCTGGCAATCTTTATGATAAAAATGAATCATCATTGTGAACTGCAGGCTTTGTGGGGCTTGTATTTTCCAGAGACTTATTTTGCTCACCAGCTCGGCACAAAGCTCCTTAGCTGAATGTCTGGTGCCCCAGTGCCGACTCCACTGGAACCAGGGTACAGACTGGCACCCCAACAGAGGCCTAATGTACATGAGGCTTCCTATCTGAATATCTGATGCATCAGTGCTGACGCTGGTATATAGAGTCCCTGCTGGAACCAGGGTACAGACTGGCACCCCAACAGAGCCTAACATACATGAGACTTCCGATCTAAATGTCATCAAAAAATTCTAACTGCAATTAAGGTTATCATGTATGATCTATCTGCCCACTCACAGTGGACCATGTACAAGTCACAGCAAGTTAAATCTGATGTGGAAAAAGACTGGATAATCTGTGTTGAAAAATCCTGCCTCTGACAGCTGAAAACTCAGCCTTGCTCACTCGGTACCACTTAGTTTTAGTGACTGTTTTATGTCCTGATTTGTTACAGGATTCTGTAATTTAAGCTGTACCTTATGCTGTTTTTAGATAAATGATTGGCCAGTCAAGAGGTGTTAATTATGTTTAACAAATTAGCAAATAAAGGCATGCATTTTCATTTGAAATTACTTGGCATCTGCTTTATTAAATCCTTCTTCTGTGTTATGGCTGCTATATATTTGTCATGCTGGGAATTTGCATTATAAAATGTCCAAAATGGATATATGTGAATGCACTTTGGAAATGTAAAGAACTTTTCACGCTGTTTCTGAAGCAGGCCTATTAGTTGTTGTAAGTGTACTCCATAAAGCACTGCTGAAGTACATTTCAGTTACACCACTGCTCCAAGAGCACTTTGCTGAATTACAATGCAACAGAAGGTTTGTATGGTGATTGTTATCTGTATACTATTATTTTTATAGTGCCCCGCGACGGGTTGGCGCCCCATCCTGGGTTGTTCCCTGCCCTGCACCCAGACTCCAGACCCCCCACAATCCTGAATAGGGCAAGCGGTTACAGAAAATGGATGGATGCTATTATTGCTTCACGAGTTGAGAAAGGTGTTTCTTATACTCGCCATGAACCATTATGAGACTGTAAAAGTGCACTCTGTGTCGCGGGAAGCTGATCTGTAAATGGACTAGACGGCTCTATCCAATATCAACACAGGCGCTAAGAGGTCATGAGAGCGGCATTAGTGCTGCTCTTGGCCCTCTAGATATAAGGGAAGCATCTCTTTTTATGTTCCAGATTATGCGAACTGATCATACTTAAAATCTCTTTACTGTGGCAATACTTAGGATTTTTATTTGTTTGTCCTTCCCTTCTCAGTTTATCTGTTCTGTGAACTGTTATTCCGCCAGACGTCCTGCGGTTCCCCCGGTTGTCACTGGAAGTGATTTCATGAACTATGATAATTATGATGTGTTAATACTAAAATTGTTATGAATCATCTGACTGTCTTTACGTGCGGCTTTGGCATTAAAGAGGTGCTGGGTGAATGAGTTGTTTAGTGTGATTTAAGTGTTTTCTCTCCTCATTTCCCAGACTTATTCCGTCTAATCATGGCATGTAGACAAGAAAATAAGCAAATTGAATGACATATTCTGTAATTTTCTTATTGAATAAATAATATAAGCATTTCTACCTAAACAACTGAGTTTTTTTAATTACATGTATGAGGGAGAATAAAAAAATAAAGGCAACTTACCTTTTAATATAGGTAACTGTGAGCAAATGAAGATAACAGTCATACCACTTCTCCACATAGACTACCTGCAGGTCCTATATCGTTCCATTAACTTGTCTGTTCCATGGGAGAAGAAGCTTTTCAGCTTCTCCTGAATCCAGGTGTGTGCCACTTCGTTAACCTCATCGTCAGAGGTGGACTTCAACCACATAGATCCTCTTTAAATGGACAGAAGATGGAATAGTCGCATGCTGCTAGATCAGGGCTGTAAGGGGGATATGGAGGATGTTTGAACTTCAGCTGTTGCATCAAAGGAGGCTCTACGAGATGATATAACTATTTCATTCCTTTACTCACAGTTACCGGTATGAAAGGGTATTGTAAGTTACCTTTACTTTTTGATTATTCAATACCTGACAAAACTGCTGCCCCCCCCCAAACTTTTTATGAATATTCAGCAATCAGAATGTAGAGTGAAAAGCACTGATCACAAGTAAATGCATGTAACTAAACAATGTC
Source organism: Brienomyrus brachyistius (assembly GCF_023856365.1). Lineage (NCBI taxonomy): Eukaryota > Metazoa > Chordata > Actinopteri > Osteoglossiformes > Mormyridae > Brienomyrus > Brienomyrus brachyistius. The sequence goes on from NC_064543.1 coordinate 24,625,931, forward strand.
TCTAACATGGTATATGTGTGCGGAGTGTGACGTGCCTGGCAGTACAATGGGGCTGTCCAATTTCCTGCTTCTGCCACCTCCCACCGCGCCTCACACATGCATGGCCTTGCACAGTCTTTCATCACCCTTGCCCTCCTGTGTTCTGATATCAACTCTTGTTTACCCAGTAGCTCTGAGGAAGCCTTCTGTGTCACATAGGTGGCTTAATATCATTGAATAATACCTTCAGTAACTTCATACTCTATCAAATTCAAAACTAATGACGTTCGGTTATTTTATTCAGCAGAATGTTAATCGTTTCTATGATTGTAGATATTTTATGATATATGCTTACATTTTAAATTTTGCTGACCTTTCTACTAAATATCACTGTACCCAGAAATGCTCCGTTAAGGGTAATTAATTGAGGGTAAAAGGTCAGACTTTGGGGAGAGGACCTTATATCAATAGGAAATGACAGATGTCTAACAAATTAGCTAAGAATGCAAAACTAACTGAACCGAGATTGAGTAACTAATGTAAGAAAAAGAAAAATACTCAAATCTAAACCACCAACTTAATAAAAACAATCTGCATATACGCCTGCCTGCAATTTGAACTCGGTATGTTTGTCCCCCAAACAAAAATCCCTCCCAGTGTGTAACTATATGTACAGATATTTTAGTTTTTTTCTTAAGTTGTCTGTCTCAGCACTGTGAGTATTATTACATGCAGTGATTAATTGTTGACACATTTTACGCAGATAAAGGGGGAACATCTTGCAACTGCTTGTTATTGCTGTCCTGCAGATTATACCCTTGCCAGATATTTAAATACTTTGTATGTGTCATCAGTGACAATTCTGTTACTCAGTACAGTCACAGGCAGTCAGTGCTGAGCAGACTTCCTGTCAAACCCGGCCATTCTTCTGAATTCTAAAACGGTGTTTCAAGGTTGTGAATTACGTATCGGGGTAAAATATTACTCGTCTGGAGTGCACATTTTTTCCCCAGTTTCTCACTTTTCTTCTTGATCGCATTGGTAAATTAAACAATAATCACTTTTGGTCAGTTAATATTATTTAACATGTAGCAGACCCACATACAGAGTGCAAATATATGTATTGTTGCGAGTGCATGAGCCATTTTAAAAAGGGAGATGAGAGCTCTTTTAAAATGGAAGTTTCTCTCTTTATTAACAGACACTATTGGTTTAATACTAGAAGCAGCACAGACTGGAAAACCAACAATTTACACGACACTCACGGTTACCCGATAATGAAACACACACATAACATGGCAAACATTACACGGATTTGACATTTATTATTACCAGAGATACATATATTAATGTATGGTATTTAAAGTGGGGTGCAGTGCAGAGCATGACAGTCGGGCCACAATTCGCCCTGCTGTCCAAAACTGGCATCATATTTATGTTGGCTAATCATAAACAGTGGATGGGATCGTAGCAAAGGAAGTAGTATCTTTGGGACCCTGCACAGGCAGTGCAGTGAGACACTGATCACCGTGGTATTACACGTCATACAACGTTGTAATGCCAAAACGATGTTGGTTCTAAAAGAAGAGTCTGTCTGTCTAAAAGATACAGTCAGCTTAACAGGTGGTTTCATGAGTAGAGAGGTTAATGAGTAAAAGTCTCACTCATCATAAACACCACCATCGGTGATTGGATAAAATGGATAATGGTTTTAAATAAAACCTCAATCATTCATAAACATCAGTAGTGATTTTACAAGCTTACACCTTCAGTTTCCAATGGTAGTTCTGCACATACAGTATTTTGCTGACAGGCTTCCAAGTATGAAGAAACTTCGATCTGAAGGAAATAGTGTAAAGCACTTGACTGGAAACACTTACAACCCTTATGCTAAGGATGAATTGATGGATATTGATTATAGGAATCTAGAAAACCCAAGTTAATCCTTGTTGTGCTGTTTGGTAGGGCAGAAACGGTACTCATATTCATCATATATCATACAGTACATTATTTTTGGTTCAGTATGCACAATGAAACTAATGAATACATTTACTGAAATGGGCGGAACCTAAATTGATAAGTAGATGTTCAACATGGAAATCATTATGCTAATTATGGCTATGCGTTGGTTACGACTAATGCTGGTAACAGTCAGTCATAATCGGCTGACTGAGAACATTTTGGTTTACTAATATAGTACACCAGCACTGGAGAGAGAGTTCTTGATAAGTTTTTGGCTGCATTATACCAAACTGAGATATGTTCCTGGTAAACACAAGGAAAACTCATTTGAGATGACATCATACAAATCAGCCTCTGCAAGTTAGTGTCTCTGTAACATGAGAGGCACTTTTACCAGGAAATTCAGCCTGGGCTGAAAAATAATTAGAGCAGGGTTGCAAGTGACATCACTTGGCACTATCCATACCAAGCAAAGCCACCATCCGCCATATTGGTGCATAGTTTCCTGTCTAGTGCGATACTCCATTTGTACGTACTGTCCGTGTTCTGTTCCTGCATTTGTTATGGTCAGGTTTGCTGTTGTCTGCTAAAAGGCTAATTCATACTTCACTTTTCTGCATACACGTTTGGGTTGCTGAATACCTTTTGGGGCTGACTGAATACCTTTTGCCTGCATCTCTAGCCGGTGCTGGCAGTGTAACGTCCATCCATCCATCCATTTTCCAAACCACTTATCCTACTGGGTCGTGGGGGGTCCGGAGCCTATCCCGGAAGCAACGGGCACGAGGCAGGAAACAACCCAGGATGGGGGATCAGCCCATCGCAGGGCACACACACACACACCATTCACTCACACATGCACACCTACAGGCAATTTAGCAACTCCAATTAGCCGCAGCATGTCTTTGGACTGTGGGGGGAAACTGGAGTACCTGGAGGAAACCCCACGACGACATGGGGAGAACATGCAAACTCCACACACATGTGACCCAGGTGGAGACTCGAACCCGGGTCCCAGAGGTGTGAGGCAACAGTGCTAACCACTGCACCCACATGCTGCCCCACAGTGTAACGTGTCAGTGCTTATTAGCGGGATAATATCACATAGTTTTTTATTCTGTGGAAAATGAAAGATGAATCTGCTGCCCAGATTTATTCATGATTTATAAACACGTCGCGGGTAGTATAAGTAAAATTGGGTCTCTCAAATGTCACATGCGGACTGTGAAACATACACATTTCCATCACAGCTGTCTGGATTGTTAGAGTTAATAGCCACCTATCAGCCAATGAGAAAATAGCATTTGTTGCACGTGATCCTGCTACAAGCACATTATTACATGGATGTGTGTGTGCATATGAAGTGCAGACAGGTTGGAAGTGACAGAGCAAGATCCACATTGACTGAGAGACACACGCTGCCTCCCTAACACATGTAATCTTACCCCAGACTTTGACAGCCCCGGTAAAATATAAATAAAAGGCTGTGTCCTGTTATCATCGTGATTGATCCCCCCAATAACAAATCAATGACTAACAAACTGGCTTGCTTCAATAAAAGATCTTTTTAAAATTGATTTACAAACATTAGTATTGAAAAAAGGATTGTTCAGGAACCAGTATTGAAATCAAGGTGTCATTCTGGTACTGGTATCGAAAAATACTGAATGATGCCCAGGCCTAATCTGAGCAGTAAGAAAAATTAGGTGTGCAGGTACCTCCATCTCTACTCTTACAGCTGCTCACCATAGCTACTGTTCTTCCTCTACTCTTTTGTCGTTGACCACTGATCTGTGAAATTCGGCACTCCCACCAACTGGAAATACTCAGTCAATTACCTTGCACATGCACGGTCCATATGTACAATTTCCACTAGACAAAAACATCTGGATTGCATGCGCAGTGTACACAGCCAACCCCTGATACAGAAATTTATGTCAGTTCTCCCATGCGTGACTGAAAGCGCACATTCAAAAAGTGAAGCATGAATTGGCTTTTAAACAGTGGCAGTGTTTGTGACAACAGTACAGGATCCTTCAGGATTCCCAAGCTGTTAGAAAAAATTAGCCAGAGTTTCACCTAGTGAGTGCTGTCAGAGATGGTCACACAGCATCTCCAGGGTAGAGAATAATGAGAAGAACCTTAAAAGCACCAGAGTTTGCAGAGATCATTTTGTAAATAGTGTAAAGAGTGACTGTAAAATTACTTGAGTTCCTACGTGTTCAGTTCCAAATATGATCTTCATTAGCTGGTGAACATTAGCTTAGTTTTTGTTAACATACCAACACTGCTGTATCTCATGATACCCATTCTGTTTATGGTAGTGGCAACTGATGTAACTGAACTGAAATATAAGTAATATTGATTTTTGTGCCATATGATTTATGAGAGGAAAGCTGATTAAATAAAATTATTGTTTGGTTTTAAAAATTCAACATGGACACATATCCTAAAGTCTATTCTTATTCTATCACATTAGACAGACCAGCCACTATGTATGACAGAGGCAACACTGGCTGGGCAGCCACAGTGAATTAGGGCACAGCTGTCTGTCAGCCTCATAGACATCAAGAGAGGAAAGCAAAATGAAACAACTGCTCAGCCAGTCCCTGCAGCCACACACCCAGGGGTAAAATAAATCTGTCAAAAATTTGCCTTTTAAAACACCTTCACTTATATGCAGTCAGACCAGATTATTTGTAATAACTAATGACATCAACAGCACAGTAATGTTAACATTATAGCCAGAGTAACGTATTTGCTTAATGTTACCATTCCACACCAAAAATAACATAATGATGAAAAATGTATAATAATATATGATGAATAATAAGCATGAGATTTATAATTGTACTTATCTGTGAATACACCAACATATTCTGTCCACACTTTTTCCTTCTTGCACCCAGGCAGAAATAAAGAAATTAAACTTCTCGTCACTGTATTTTGCTTCAATGGTAGCCATCACATTTGAAAAACCAGTGAACGATATCCTCATAAATGACATCGGCCTGCTCACAACCATTTTGCAAAACCATGTGTCAGTGTCAACTGTATTTATAAAGCAACTCGAAACTACAAACATTAATGTTAAGTGCTGTACAGTATAAAAACCAATAAACACATGAATTAAAAGGCAAAATAGAGTTATTAGAGCAAAGAAATAAAAGCCAAAAAAAAAAAAAAATGTTATTACGAGTAACGTAATAACGTAATTAGGCGCTGCCACAGAAACAGTGCAGTCTCCCCTTTTTTCAGTCATGTTCTTGGGACATTCAACAACTTCTGATGAGAAGACCTAAGGGGCCTTGCTGGGATGTAGGGATGTTGGAGACGTCATACCTTTCACGTCTGATCCTCCCATGTGCCACGCCCCCTCGCTACCTCGTGTGGAATCCCCTTGTTACCAGCTGTTTCTCGTTGTTGTTATTTAGTCCTGTGTATTTAAGTCCGTGTTAGAGTATGTTTCCCCAGTCCGGTCATTGACGTTATTTGTGGGGTAGTTGTCTTTTGATCGTGTCCTGCCTTTGACTAAACCCCGGATTTGCTCAACACGTGGAGTCCTCTCCCTGCTTCCTCGCTCCATGCTGCGGACTCACATAACAGGAGATCAGTGATATATATGTACTGTATATGATGGTGATGATCCATTCATTGACTTACAAATGAACAGTAAAATTTTAATATCAATTCTAAAATGGATTGTGAACCAATGGAGAAAGGTCAGGATGGGAGAAATATGATCATACTTATTTGTATAACTTAAAAGGTGTGCGTTCTGAACTATCTGCAAGTAACCTTGAAAATATAGTTAATTGAAGCAGTCGAGTCTAGAGGTAATAAAATCAACTGAAATAATTTCTCAAAGTCTTTATAAAGGAAGAAAGGGTTTGACCTTGGCTAAAGTCCATACATGAAAAATTTTATGACTAAATTAAATAGACCTGCGTTTAATAAGCATAACAGCGGAAGGAAATCTCATACTTATTAAAAATAGATCCCGGCGAAGCATATACAGTATAGGGAGAAATAGATTGGACTAAGAATGGACCCCTCTAGATCCCTGGAGATGAGATGAAAACCCACCCAAATTAAGTGAAAACGTCTACTGGTTAGAAACGACCTAAACCACTTAAAGGCAATAGCTGTAGTACTTACAATCTTTACTTTGACACATAATAAAATAAACGAAGAATGCTATTACACTGATAAACACTGGCAAGTTTCACCACCAGCAGCGCTGATATTAGATAAATCTATGTCAGTTATCCGTCAAATTTTCCGATGCAGATATATGGAGACATGAGCAAAAAAGTATTCATTCATTAATTTACTGTAAGTAAGATAAAAATAATTAAGTTTTCTCACATTTTGCTCCACTGTTTTTATAGGCATTTCCCACGGAAGTGTAGGAGCCTAGTTCCTGGTTTTGAGTTCCTCAGTAGTCTCAACGGGGAACTTTTGTAATTCCTTGCTACTTTGATGTGCTCCTTTCATACTGCACAACAGGATCTGTGATCTTTATGTTAAGTAAGCATGGGAGATGCAAAAATCTCATAGGTTGAACTTCAAGCATAATTTCATATGAGACTATACTGCCACTTCTAAGTGATGGAGGATGAACTGTCGGGGGATCCACAAGGACCGGTTTGAGAAAGTAAGCACACTTTACTGGATTTGACTCTATCATTTAGTTTTATGCTTATTAGATTCTCATTAATTCTACCGTTTGTACTATGAATGGACAAAGTGCAGTTATTAAGAGTAGACCTGGGGCCAAAGTATTGTAGGATCTCACAAAAGTTTTATGAAATAATATAACTGTTGGGAGATCTCGCAAAAGGTTATTTTTTTTTCTCCTCCTATGTCTTCCTAGGGACTGTGTAGTTTATTGCTACAGATATGTATCCACACTCGGTATTAGTGGATACAGGATTTAGTTCATTATGACTGTTGTGACATATGTGTGTGTATGTGTGTGTGTGTGTGTGTGGTCCAGGTATACGTTACCTTGTGGGGACCAACATGATGAATACCCGTTCTTTTACCTGCATATGGGACAACTATTTTATAAAAATCTGTGACTGCAATGAAAAAACTAAAAGTCATAGTTAGCATTAGCATTTTTCCCATAGAAATGAATGAGCGGTTCCCAAAAAGATATGATTACAAGACTACGTGTGTGTGTGTGTATACAATTGTTTTCGCAACGTTCATCTGTTTTGCAGTTTGTTTGCAGCTGTGGTAGGTTGGTGCCCCATCCTGGGTTATTCCCTCCCTTGTAACCCACAGCCTCCGGGACAGGTTCCGGATCACCTTGCGACCCTGAATAGGACAAGCCATTACAGAAAATTGATGGATGGATGGATAGATGGATGGATGGATGGCATTTGCGGTGTTAATAATAAATCATTTTAAAACATTCTGTTTTCCTTGCTGTGCTGAAACTGCACCAAATCATGTAACCAAAACTGAGCTTTGCACTGAACCATAAATTTTGTGTACCATTACACTCCTAGTGTTTGGTAATGAAGGATCAGGGCTCTTTTCAGTAATATATTAGGTAAGTGATTTGCCTGTGGTGCACTGCTGTCTCCCTGTGAGTCCCATCTCCTGAGGGAGCCATTGTTTGGAGCTATCTCACAGATGCAGCAATTATGTCCTCCATCTCAGCAGCCTGAATTCCAAACAAATGAAGTCAATCAGCAATCTCCTATCAAAGTGGCTGCCCCTTGTAAAATACGCTCTTCACAGGAAATCTTCATAGAGCAATATGGTTCTTTTTGCCACATCATCAAGGAATATTTCAGTGTTAAACACCATTTGAACTGGATCATATGCTAATCTTGGTCTTGACTGTCAAAAATTCAGTAGTTTTGTACGTAACATTTGCTTGGTTACATACATGTTTCTTAGTGCTGAATATTTTGTGCACGTGTAAATAAAGAAGAATATTCACCTAAAATCTGATGGAATTCTCCCAAAGAAGAGCAGATTCTCCCAAAGAAGATGGAATATTGCTGATCCCCAGGGGGAAAATTTTAGTTTTCCAACAAAAAAAAAGAAGACTGACAAAAAAAAGTGTGCAGTGCAGATGGTATGAGTGCAGTAGAAACGTGTCTTCAAACTCTGCAAAGTGCATAATTTCATGTAGGTGCAAGAAAAGTGATGCATGCTATTTAGTTGGGTTACTGTGATCTGAATCAGGAAGGGTTAGGGACGTGGAGACTGGAAGTACTGAACAAATTAATCACGGTAGGCACAAAGGGGCACCTGAATCTCTCAACTGTGCGTCTTAGAGAGATGAGCTTCTGATTGAAGGTGCTCCTCAACTGTACCAGCTCCCTGTTGAGAGGATGAACCTCATTATTCAGAAAAGAGTACAGTTTAGACACCACTTGTCGCTCTACAACCATTTCCAAACTAATGCAGGGTTAGCTTTTCTGAAAAGTTCTGAAAAAGGTGTTTCCTTCACCTCCCCATAACAATAAGCAGCTAAGAACATAGCACTGACTGTGACAGACTCATAAAAGGTCTAGTAGTTTTCTCCACACATTGAAGGACCATAGTCTCCTCATGAAAAGCAGCCTGCTTTGCACTTGTATACTTCCTTCATGTTGTCATGCCCACCCCGTCAATGATGTAGACTAAAAGGTACTTATAAAATGGTACCATTTCTTCTCTCCTTGGATGGTGACAATTAGGAGCAGCTCACTGCTCGACCTGAAGTCTGCTATGCCACCCACGTACATAAAAGGTTTAAGCTGATGCTATTAGGGCCTGCTTTCCTTCCCATGTGTTGCCATCCACACTCTCTAAACGGAGTGGAAGAGATGGACTGACCTGGGATAGATGTAGGGGCTGACAGGGGAGAGTAAGGGCGAATGCTTTGTGGGGGTAGGTGTGAGTCCTTGAGCCCCCCTGCTTGGCTGAGGGTGCCTGTATCAAACCTACTGAACAACAGATTTCATTTGTCTGGCCTATCCTAGTTCCTGGCTTCACCAGTGACACCCATTGTCATACTCCTTCCTTACCCCTCTCTGTAACTACTTCATGCTTGTATTCAGTTTTCTCGGTCTTCCTCTCCCTGATCTCACCTTGTCAAGTCAAGTCAAGTAGGTTTTTATTGTCGTTTCAACCATACACACAGTATATAGTGAAATGAGATAACGTTCCTCCAGGACCATGGTGCAACACAGAGCAGAACATCTATTCCCCATCTATTCCCCATCTATCTTCAGAGCTGTTGTCCAGGTTTGATATCCTGTGATCCAGTGCTTGTTATCTGGGAAACAACAAAGTTTCCAGGGAATGGTTATGTCCATTTAATGGGGCAGTGGTGGCTTAATGGTTAGGGAAGCGTGTGTGGTGTGTCAACAATAACAATTAATTACTAAATTCTAAATTCTATACAGAAGTTGATGTAGTCAGTGCTATAGGCTGTCGAAGTTCTCACCACACAGCCCATTTGTCTATCACCTCCTAGTTCTGTGGAGAATTTTTAATTTCTTATGCCTATATTCATGGTAGAGTTGATGGTAGATGGAGGTACTGAAGTTGAGGCTTGGGTTTGATTGACCAGCCAAGGTTGTGAAGGGAAATAAAATATATTGCTGGCGATGAAATACTGCAAGAATTAAAAAAACATAAAATGTAGTACGCAAGACAAAATGAAATAAGATAATGAGAAAAGGATGAAAAAGCATGACATATTTAGAAATAGTGAATGAATAGCTGTGAATTTCTTGCCACAGTTCAATTCAATGTGGATACAATGAGTTATTTTGCTGTGTATCTCAGAGGTTTAGGATTCAAGCAGAACAACTCAAGCAAAGGCATGGTAGCTATAAAATGAATGAATGCAGTTTTTTTTTCTTTGCTTGCCAACCTTCTCCTGGCAATACAAAGCAAGTGGCCTTTTTTTGTTCCAGTTTCCGGAATCGTCTGAGGGATCAGTGGGATGTACGTCTGACATCCATGATAAATGGCTGCATTCTTTTGTGCTCTGCAACACTCTGAGGCAAGGGGTGACCAGGCCAATGTATAGCCAACATCTACCTGCATCTTCAGCCCTATCAGATGACTGACAGATTGAAGCCCTAGATAGGTGGTTTTAAATGTGGCACAAACAGGATTATATTTACTGACACCCACAAATGTCCCAGGTAATGAGAGCAGAGATGAGAATGATTATAAGCAGTTCTGTGTATTTAGTAATGATAATAAATGACAGATAATCTGAAATTGGTGTCTTAACCTGCAGCACTTTTGATCTTATTATAGGTCAGACAACAAGTTATTGTGACAATGAAGGAGACACATATTAACTACTATTTATAATTGTGTAGACACAATGTGATGTTAGGTTTAGGCTGAGAGTTACTAGTTATGGAGAGATCATCTTATTTATGTAATTTTTTTCATAAAAAAGAGCCCTCTTTTTGAAATAATCTACATTGGTTTCAGTGCCTTGTAGATAAACACATCAAAGCATTTACTTGTTTTGGAGGCAGCCATTAGTAAATATCCATATCTAACTTCAGGCTCAGCAGTTTCATGCATATATTCAGACTTAGTATGTTTACGTTTCTCCTCGCTCATCAGTTGTCTCTCTCGGTGAGAACATGACAGGAAGCTCCTCGTGATAGTTGGAGTAATTTGCCATTGAAGAATGAAATCAGGAACTGCTGGGAAGACAATGATCTGAGTGTAACACTGTCAAAAGGGTGTTATTTTTTCTTTTTTGAGTGCTTATTTTAATCCGTATCAAATAGGGGAGATGTTCTACTATGGGGTCTGATGCTGCAAATGCATGACTTTTTAAAAATTCTACAGTTATTCAAGCATTTATTTTCATTTTTGAACTTAATTGTAGCTAGAATAGCAACTGAGATATTGATACTTAAAGGCGGTTTATGAATACTAAAATGAGGAAATGCTAAATCTTGTGAATTCACGAACAGTGTTTAGCTGAAAGTGGGTTAATTGGCCTTGATCAGATAAAACAAAAAGAAATTTTCTTCACTTGGGTCTTGTTTCCTCAACCAGTGTTCCTCATTAGCTATCAGGAACTTCATTTGAAGGATAGTCATTTTTGAAGTTCCTTTGTTTCCGGGGGTTGTTTATTTCTGGCGCACTGATCCATTGAAACTGAAGGCTTTGTGGCACACGATCGTTCTGGCACACAGCTGAAAGATTCTCTTTAAGGGTCAGACACTTTGCTGTTTACTGTCAGCAACAGGGAATCATATATTGTCCTTTGCTGCATGCTGGCACGTAAAATGCTGTTTACAGTGGGTGTCATTATGGCATAATTGCATTACATATACACTATATATAGATGCCATAAATATGGATCTAATCCATGCAGGGTTTAAATACACAGAGCCCTCCTTATGTCCAAATAGCACCTTGCCAGAGCACAGCTCCACGTCCTCCAATGTTAACCTTTTTGTCCCAAAATATGTAAAACTTTCAAAGTAAACGGTTTTAATAAAATGTCAGTTTTGTGCAAAAATAATGTTTTTTCATCAACTTTAATGTCAATTTGAATTAGAAGCCCTAACTAGACATACATTTGAGATATTCCTACATGACGCCTTGATTTTTGTCCCATATTTTTGTTTCTTGACTTATTTCGTTTACCATGCTGCTGCCAGAACATCATGTACTAGCTAGACTCTGCTAGAGGTAAAAGGTGTGTAAGAAGCAAAAAAAATCAAGGATTATTTAATTAACCACACGATACATCACATTTTTATGTTTATTTTGCATTTCTTTAGAGTGGCAACACAACATGCCAACAAATATACTACATCTTTAAGATTGTGATCATGAATACACATGATAACTAAGAAGTACAGAGAGACTAATTCATCCCCTCCCCTCTTATTCGGATTAAATCCCCAAATTCACAGGAAATATTAAATATAAGAAAAAAATATTGAAAAGTATGTTTCATGCTTTTTAACTAACTTTTAAACTGTGAAAGCTGGTTGCTAGGCACTTACTAAACTACTTACTAAAGAAAAGGTTGAAAAACATTATTTAAATAGAGGGAAAAGTCAATTGTTGACCCCAAAGACATATGCTAATAAAGTAATAGTTGTATCTCAATCATTGTCCGATGTTTCATTTTCAGAATTCCTGTTCTTTTCCATTATTTCAGAGGAGCTCTGAGATCATTCCACCACTTTCAAACACTTAATTGTTCTCTGGAAATCGAAAAAAAAAATGCCTTAACAAAGGTGTCTACAGTACTTTGCGGTGAATGGCTTTAATTGTAATAGAAGTTGCAAGAAATTGATATGTGTAGTTTTTAAAAACTACTTTTTAATTACAATGAGGAGGAACTTTTCAGGGGACAATGGCAGGTAACTTCCTCTCGTACTCAAACTAAGGTTTGAAGGTGTTACCTGGATTTTCTTTGATGTTATTTGATTGATGGCATTATTGCTACTTTGATTTAGTCTTTTTTTTCCAAAGAGAAGACAGAAAGGTTAATGGTTCTTGTACGTGTGAGAAGTCTTTGAATTGCTAAACTGATTAGGGTTTTTAATTTTTTTTTTGTTTGTTCAACAATTTTTAGTTCTCATCTTCCACTTTGATGGTCTCATTAAGCAATGGAATGATGTTCTTTTTGTTGATGAGATTCTAATTTTAGGTTTTTTAAAGCAATCATTTCAAGATAGGCCTGGGGGTAGCTCTGCTTTTTCTAATATTCACAGATTTATATCAGTGTGCTGTAATGGTTATGTCTTATCAGTCAATGATTTTTATTCTATTTAGTAATATTTTATTCTATCTTGTTGCAGTCATTGTCCGCCTCCTGCCCGCATTATCGCCTCCTGCCCTCCTGTTCACAGTAATATCCTATTTCCTGAATCAGGGCTTAACCAATCATATGTGATTCTGGTCAGTTACTAAGTATCAATTAGCCGTGTAACTATCTCCCCATTACATTACATTGCTGTACTATATAACCTAACTCATGCCAATGCTGTGCGGTCGTTATTAATAAATAAATGACTAGTAACACTTGAATATTTACATTTGAAGGCTTTCAGTCATTTGGGTTGGAGTTGGCAGAAGTTGAGTAATTGTCATTCTTCTGCTCAATAATTTTACTAATGAGCTATGTCATGCTCAGCTCACAAATGGCATGTAAGCTTGCCATTCACTCCAGATGGTTTTTCCAGGCCAGTGATCTGTTCTTCTTGATGAGCTATCCTTCACTATATTGTAAACCATGTGTCTTGTAAACAGGTCTTAGACCAGTGTGTGTAGTCATTATGGCCAGCAGACGCCTTTTAAAAAGGCATTCAAATTTTTACGATGTAACAGATTTATCTGTTAGAAAAAAATCAAATATTAATTCTACAATTGCACTACAGGCATAGCCCATAGTCACTCAGTAGCCCGTTCTGTGCAACCAACTGTGATATGTTAGCCTACTCGTGTGTTAACTAAGGAAAATTACAATACAGTGATATAAACAATACATTTTTATTTATGTAGTTACCTACAGGGCAAAGTCATATAAATTATAGTGTAAAAATTAATATATCAAACGATTGTCATCAGACAGCTATCATAGGCTTAAGCACATAAAATAGCTTTAAACTAACTGCATCATGCAATGAAATGCTGCTTACAGTTTAGGCTACATTTAACTAGACTAATCTGATTTTTGTCCAGCCATCATACTGCTAATGTTCCCCATGATAAATATTGCCAGCGAAATGCAAACAGGCTTCTTTTCAGGTTTTGGGAACTCACACATTATTTCACTAATTTCTTGCCAGCTAGTTTCCGCTATTCTGGCTAATTGAATTTTTTGAATTTGGGCTAGATCATTTAAGTTTGCCCCTAGTGGCAGATCCCATATTTTATGTTAAGTGATAAGGGCCTTTGGCAAAACAAAAATGAGGAAATGCAAGTTAGAGGACTAATAGTATCCTATACTGTATAAATCTTCAACAATTTGAAACTGGATTTTGCTGCCGAGTATGTTTGCGTGTGCGTGTGTACTCACACAATTTTTGCCCCTGAATTGTATTCCAATAATTAGGTTCGACTTCCCAGGCCTAGTCATCATCCATCCATCCATCCATCCATCCATCCATCCATCCATTATCCTAACCGCTCATCCTTCTGGGCCGCGGGGGGTCCGGAGCCTATCCCAGAAGCTATGGGCACGAGGCAGGGAACAACCCAGGATGGGGGGCCAGCCCATCGCAGGGCACACTCACACACCATTCACTCACACATGCACTCCTACGGGCAAGTTAGTAACTCCAGTTAGCCTCAGCATGTTTTTGGACTGTGGCGGGAAACCGGAGTACCCAGAGGAAACCCCACGACGACATGGGGAGAACATGCAAACTCCACACACATGTGACCCAGGCAGAGACTCGAACCTGGGACCCAGAGGTGTGAGGAAACAGTGCTAACCACTGCACCACCATGCCGTCCCACCAAGTCATCATTCACCAGAAAATTCTTGGACCCCTATATTGCCATCTGAGCGCTCAGGTCAACTTTCTGCCATTTTTTTTCTTTGTTGGAAGTGCAGGGCTGTTATTCAGTGTTACAATACACAAATATAAAGAGCGGGCTGGTATTAAAATAAGAATTGTCCTTCCCCATATCTTACCCCATTGTCAAATGGCTCCAGAATACTGAAGAAGTGAATGGTACTATCAATAAAGTATTGAGTTCACTGAAAACCTGAAACCTGAAAACAATTGAACATGAGATGTCCATTTTGGCAGCATTTGAGATCCCGTGCTTTGTGCTTTTTTTGTCAGAAGTAAAGCAGAAAATACACTTAAGAGACTATTAAATGGTATGGCTTCAAGTCTCTAAAGGAACTTTCTGACCAGTCTGCATGTCATGGTAAAAAAGGCTTTGGTCTCATGGACTCATGTAAGTGGAGACACACGGCTTCACTTGTTTAATTCCCACTCTGTTTAATCATTTGACAGGCTCATATACGCAGTCCTGGACGTCACAGGAGCATAGTGAGAAGGTGCCTATGAAGCTCTAATTGGTGTCTTTCATTCTGTTCCTTTTAGACTCCTGTGACATTCAAATCAGGAATTAATCATTGTTAAACAAATTGCTTCCATTCCTGTCAAAGATCTGCACTATGTCATTTGTCTCTGAACTGAAAGAATCTTGGATTTCTTGTAAAGGTCATTGTTGCAATAATCCAAACTCTCTTATTTATCTTTTTTTTTTACTGACCATATAAGCACTGTATGAAATAATAAGAAAAAAAACTCACGTGTTGTGTGATGCATCTTCTGTGAACTGGACTTCATCTAATGCTTTCCCTTCAGCTCCCTGAGTACAGAATGTTACAGATTGTGACATGACAGCTTCCTCAGTGTTAATCTGTTTGTTTTGAAAGACTTTTTTGTTTTCACCTTTTTTCCCTTGTAAAATGTCAAACATGGCATTTTGGGCAAGAATTGCATGGATCACTTTGCAGTGACTCAGCTAGATGTTGGAGTGAACATTACTATATCTAGTGATTGTCAGATGAGGTCCTGGGTTCTTTTAGCCTATTTTTTGCCTGATATTTCGTGGTTGTGGTACTGGGTAAGGAAGCAGACTGTATGGTGGTCAGTCATGCAACGCTGAAAGCTGTAGGCTTAAGGTGGCCATGTGATATCAGTGTTTCTTACTTTGTGGCAATAAGTCACTTTAAACATAAGATCTTGCGTTTTTTTATTAAAATTTCATTAAAAAATGGTTACGCAGTAAACAGAACCTTCCTAACAGACCCATATGTAACTTTTTTTCTGTATTGGGTTTTTCTTGAGTTATGATTGATTTGGTGAGTTTCTTTCCTTGTGTTGACTGCGCCTGACTTCTTCCCCTTCTTGTAATCAATTAAGAATGAAAACAATACATTCAGATCAAAGTTATAGTTTCTAAACGATAGTTCAGTCCAACAGGTGGAGGATGGACACATCCACTACAGCCAGCAGAAGGATTACCAGTCAATCAAACTATTCAAATTCTGCCCTCAACTCCAGGGGATGATGTAACCACTGCACGGGAGTGTCATACAGTACACTTAATGAGGTCTGCTACGTTAGTACTCACTTTGCCAAATTGAAAATCACAAAAGGGAAATTGTTTCGGCAGCTGCCTAGGACCCCCAAGTGCCTGGAACCAAGGGACACTAACTGTGTTCTCTTGAGCAAGTCACTGCGGTTCACAAAATAGGTTGCATCTTCAAGTGCTATTTCCCCTGAAAGGTGTCAACAATGTCCCTGTGCCCCCCCCCCCAGCCTATGCCAGCTGGTGTCAGGAAAACGGCAATCTATTACTGAGCTAATGGCTGTAATCTTAGTGTTATTTTCAGGATGAGAGACAGCTGCTCCTTTCCCAGTTCATATGCCGCAGTTCGATAATGAGGAGTGTAATTCTGTCACCTGCACTGGCGACTCATGGAGAAGTTTTCCTGGAGCCTGCTAGATACTCACTGACCCAGGTGCTGACCCAATTTACCTCAGTGGATGAGTTCTGGAACTGCTGGGGGGCTGTGAAGTGAAAGGCCCTTAGGTGACTTCTATCAGGCAGCTTTCTGAATGTTCTAACAGCCTATTCAGTGTTGGGTCTTGTGGGATTGTTTGCCTATACATGTTGAACACATCAGTTGAGTTTGTGAGCCTATATTGAATTACGATATTGTCCAATATATGTTATTCCATAGTTAGCTGTGAGCCTTAGACAACATATCACTGCTGATGATTGCCAGTTCTTGGAAATTAAAAAAAATTTTTTACAAACATTGACCAAAGTAAATTATTTTTGTTAAAAATGGTTGAACACGGGGCGGCATGGTGGTGCAGTGGTTAGCACTGTTGCCTCACACCTCTGGGATCCGGGTTCGAGTCACCACCTGGGTTACATGTGTGTGGAGTTTGCATGTTCTCCCCATGTCGTCGTGGGGTTTCCTCCGGGTACTCCGGTTTCCCCCCACAGTCCAAAAACATGCTGAGGCTGATTGGAGTTACTAAATTGTCCATAGGTGTGCATGTGTGAGTGACTGGTGTGTGAGTGTGCCCTGCGATGGGCTGGCCCCCCATCCTGGGTTGTTCCCTGCCTCGTGCCCATTGTTTCCGGGATAGGCTCTGGACCCCCCGCGACCAAGTAGGATAAGCGGTTTGGAAAATGGATGGATGGTTGAACACTGTGCATTGAAATATTCATACGTCATTCAAAATCTGCTAATTACAGTCTTATGCCCCAGAAGGCTTTGCACTTACTAAGAATTACATCAGAAGCAGAGATTAACACCATGGTGACGTCTGACAGACATTTTGAGAAAACGAGATATTTATCACAGACATGGTTTTTAAAAACATTTTGTCACAGATACATATGTCTTGTCATGGACACTTCTGTCTGTGTACAGACAGGATGATAATTCCTGATTACACACTTAATGAGACCATGGCACATGCACAGTCTGATGGAGATGCACAGTGCATCCAAGCTGCCCCATGGCAGGGAAATGTCCAATGAAATGTATCTGCATTCACATTTCCATAAAAGGATGTTTTGTGATTACCAGCCTAATTTCATTTCAGTATGTCATTTATTCTTGCACTGGGACATGAAAGTGTAACATATTCTTATCTAAGTCAATTAGCTTGCTTCCTCACGCTGCATAGCAGGGTGCAGTTCGCAGGAACACATGCAGAGATAGCTATGTGCTTTAGAATGACGTTTGGGGGACAGGATATTTATCTTTGTTTGACTTCCTTTTTCAAATGTAATATTAGACCTTCTAAGATGAAAGGCAAAATAATGTTAGAAGGAAGGAATGGCAGGGGCTCTGTATTAACTTTAGGTGTATCAGTGTAGTACCCGTCCTTTCTGGTTTTCAGATTCATATGCGACACACCGTGTGCCCTGCTATCAACGCCTAGCCATTGAATCACAGCACCAGGATGCTTGTGTGCCCAGAAGTGCAGCAAGATGTTCTTTGGATTTGGCTGGTACTAGTCAGTTTCAGACTACAGATCCATCTTAGCCATCACTCTTATTTAAAAACATCTTTAAAAACTGTCACTGTTTGCATTATGGGGGTCGGGCGGGAAGTGAGATAGGAACCCCCTGCCTGTGTCTGGAGGTATGTTGGTTCAAACAGTATGATCAGCAGAGTAATTGTGTCATCAATGGGCCCTGGAGAAAAGCCCCTAAAACCAGTTGCTCCGAGGACACTGGTTGACCCCCCCTTCCTAACCCCAAGCTTTGCTTACTTGTACATCGCTTTAGTCAGAAGTATCTGCTAAATAGCTACATTTGAGGTTTTTTTTGCATTAATATGCCATTGTTTACAGCTCATGAAATGCATTTAATCATTAAGACTCATTGTTTAGTCTTTTTGGTTTAAAAAATAGTTTTATGTGTAACTAGTGTCTATCATTATCATGTTTGTTTTTGACTGTTTTCACAATGTTGAAGTATTTCTTGGTTGCCATGTCAACCCCCCAAGCAGTGCAATTTTGTGCTTTTCTCAGCATCACTTAAAGTGGCATGTGTAATGTGCAGCCTGTCAGCCATCTTGCTCTATTCACCTTTATCACTTTGTAATGGAGTGAAAAGTCAAGAGGAGCAGTCAAGCAAGATTTGGTCATCCGTGCTTGTTTTAGTAAATTGGGCCCCGGCGTTTTCAAACTTTGCATGGGCATTGCATGAATATGGAACTGGAATTGCTTAAATTTAGACAGGTTGCTGCGAAACTGATGCAACTTGGCATAGTGATATCAACAAAGGATGCAGGTTTGACACTTAATGTTTTGACTTTCCAAACAAACAGATTAACACTGGGGTACCTATCATGTCACAATCTGTAACATTTTGTAGTCAAAAAAAAAATTGGCACATCTTTTTCAAACTTTGCAGAAGCATTGTATAGATACTGAACTGAAAGTGATTTTTGAGACAGATCACCCCAAAATTTGAAGCAGTGCTGCTTAGTGGCAGCATTTTGCAGGCTCGTTGTGTAGGTGAAGATCTGGACCTGTTCAATGAGATGAAGCTCTCATCTATATTGCACTATATACCAGGTGACCAACCTGACCTAAACACGGTAGAAATGGTTCCGGAGGCATTTGAGTGGAGAGTGAAGGAAAAGTGGCCAATTATGGTGAGCATATGTGGGACCTCCATCAGGACAGCTGGAAGAACATCCCAAGAGGCCATCTCATGAAACTGGCATAGAGGAGAAAGAGTCAGCCAATCCTTCAAGTAATTGGGGTTAAGAGTTTTGCTCAAGGGCCAAATGCTGGGATCACTCAGCTCACCCAGGGATTCGCTCTGGATAATTTAACAAAATTGTCACTCTATTTACTTATTAATTATTAAATTAATATTTACATATCAACTTTTAACGTAATCTATTTATAGCAGGGGAGTGTGTTACGGTACATGGTAAAACTACTAAATTACCAAAACAAAGTTTTTAGACTTTACTTGCTAGCTTACCTGTTGTAGCTACAATATACATTGATAAACTCACAGAAATAATGAAATTACATTTTGCCCATATAAATCTTAAACACTTACAGTCATGTGAAAAAGAAAGTACACCCTCTTTCAGTTCTATGGTTGTATGTATCAGGACATGGTCCTTATCAGGTTCTAAGATTATCTAAATCTAACCTCAGGTGTCAAAGAACAGACAGATTCCACAGTGACATTATTTAATAAAAATGAAGCCTAAATGAGGAGGGCATGTGTGGAAAAACTAAATACACCCCATGATTCAACAGCTTGTAGAACCACCTTTAGCAACAATAACTTGAAGTAATTGTTTTCTGTATGACTTTATTAGTCACTCACATCGTCGTGGAGGACTTTTGACACGCTTTTTACAATGTTGCTTGCAGTTCATTGAGGTTTGTGCATATTCACTCATGCACAGCTCTAAGATCCCACCATAGCATTTCAATCGGGTTGAGTTCTGTACTCTGACTGGACCATTGAAACACCATGATCTTCTTTTTCAGCCACTCTGGTTGTAGATTTGCTGGTGTGCTTGGGATCATTGTCCTGTTACCTGACCCAATTTCAGCAAAGCTTTAGCTTTTGGACAGATGGCCTCACATTTGATTCTACAATACTTTGGTTTACAAAGGAGTTCATGGTCATGCTGCCATGTTCTGTTTCTCCAGTCAACCCTTCCAAATAAGCCATACTTGTCCAGTCTTTTTATAATTGTACTGTTATGAACTTTAACATTCAAAATGCTCATTGGGTCTATAGAGTCTGGGGTGTAGGTCTTGGCTTTTTTGCCATTTCTCTGACCTTGGGATGAATTTGCTGAAGTTTCCACTCCTGGGAAGATTGGCAACTATCTTGAATGTTTTCCACTTGTGGATAATCTTTCTCATTGTAGAATGCTGGGTTTCAAGTTGTTTGGAAATGGTTTTATAACCCTTCCCAGATTAATGAACAGCAACAATTGCTTCTCTAAGATCATTGCTCATGTCTTTCCTCCTTGGCATTATGTTAACACACACCTGACTGCTCCAGACCAGCAAACAGCCAAAACTTCTGCTTTTATGGAGGTGGTCACACTTTCTGATGATCAATTAATCATGTGCATTTGATTAGCAGCACCTGGCTGCTACTTATCCTCTTAATTCCTATGGAAGCCGTTAGGGGGAGCTTGTCACACATTGCACCTGCATTTTGGCTTAATTTATTATTTTTTTTTTTTAAAAGGCCTAAATAATGACACCAAATAATTTGTCATGTGTCATGTCCGTTGTTCATCTGAGGTTGTATTTACCTAATTTTAAGGATCAGATGATTTTGTCCTGATACATAAAATCATACAAGTGAAAGAACGTGTACTTTCTTTTTCATGTGACTGTATGTTACTATCCATCCATCCATCCATCCATCCATCCATTTTCCAAACCGCTTATCCTATTGGGTCGCGGGAGGTCCGGAGCCTATCCCGGAAGCAATGGGCACGAGGCAGGGAACAACCCAGGATGGGGGACCAGCCCATCGCAGGGCACACTCACACACCATACACTCACACATGCACTCCTGTGGGCAATTTAGTAACTCCAATTAGCCTCAGCATGTTTTTGGACTGTGGGGGGAAACCGGAGTACCCAGAGGAAACCCCACGACAACATGGGGAGAACATGCAAACTCCACACACATGTAACCCAGGCGGAGACTCGAACCCAGATCCCAGAGGTGTGAGGCAACAGTGCTAACCACTGCACCACTATGCCAGAATAACAGAAAAATGATTCCAAAAGGCTACATCACAATATATAATTTAGCATTTTGGGGACATCAACCCAACTGTACAGTAGTAAACAAAAAAGAAAAATGTCAGTTTAGTGAACAGAAGATCTCTGACTAGCACTAGAACCGCCAGCATTTTTTCAACCTTTAACCACCAGCAGCGACATACTTTGGTGTATCGCACCTTTTGTAGTCACTAATGGGCCATCGCATTAGCGTACCGCTCACCCATCAAGAAAACAATGGGAGAGTCAGGTATCCTCACAGCTGCATATTTACTGTAACCCCAAAAAAGCTGGAAAAGCCATAACACAGTTTTGTTTGTGTCATATATTTTAGTGCTCTTTGCTTATATTATTGGTTTCTATAGATTAATCTTGTGAAATTAATCTTAAACCCACATCAATTACAAAATAAACAACTCACGTTAACATGAATATCAGAAGAACAGAAAACATTAATTGTTGTTAAATTTGGGTAGGGGCAGTCTTATTATTTCAAAAAGATACAAAAAGTGACACGAGTAATGTTTACTCATTTAATATTTGTCAGCGTAACAAGGCAAACGGAATGACAAGCCGCTTTAGCCGAAAACGATGCATTTTACTTTTCATTTCAAATAAAACACAGAGTCAGCTGGCTGGAGTGAGATTTTTAATTTGAGACAAGTCTGCAAACGCATGCAAATGCAGGTACATATATGTAATATTGTATTACCTTGGAAATAGGCTGTAGGGTTTGTAAACTACCCCAACACTTTTGGTGTAGCTAATTTTAGGTTTATAATGTAATAATATATATGTGCCGTAAGATTTCTTGCAGGAGTGTGAGACAGGGCTAGGCAATATATTGAGTTTTTAAAATATACCAATATGTTTTCATAATATCGTTTCGCAATATTGTTTATATCGATATAGTTTATGTTGCTTTAAAATTATACTATAGAGCCCCCAGTTTGCCTATTTCTCCTCTCCCTGTCTGTCTCTCACACAACTGCACCCTGGCCCGTCCCCCTCCCTCTCTGAACACAACCCGCCCCTCCCCCTCACTCACAAGTCCTGCAGGCAGTGACAGCATGGAGACAGATACAGGCATGAGGCAAGCTAGCGAAGAATTTCTAAGCCATTTTTTCATGCACATGTACAGCTGTCTGTTAATAAAAGTGCCTGTGTGACATTGAGGACATTTGGGTCTGACTTGGAACTGTCTTTTTGTCATGACTTACATATCATATATCCCCATTCTTCTTAAAAATATTGAGATGTGATTTTTGGTCCATATCACCCACCTCTAGTATGAGAGATTGAAAGTGTGAGGGTCACACCAGATGTGTGAGAGATGGAAACCCTGAAAATGTACATTTTTAATGAAGTGTTTCACCTGAGTTGATTTGTATAAAATTACTTTATACAGTTCTTAAAAAGTGGAAACGTCAGCGAACATGGAATCAGCAATAAATTGAAAACTATTCAGCTTTACAATTTCTCAACAGGGAAACCACCCTGTTAGAATCATTTAAGATTTTTGGTTGGGGGTGTCACATTCGCTGCTGTTATTAACACTACGGCACATTAGCGCAAACAAAAGGGCTGCATATGCCAAAGTACTTTTTGCTTGGCAGTTAAAGGAGTTTGACATTCATTGGTGCTGAAAATGATGGTTCAAGTGCTAGAGCAGACATTTTCAATGATGTATGGTAAGGGCCAGATTTCAACAAGTGTCAGTCTAACTGCCAGTGTGTTCACGTCCACTTTGTTATTGGATCATTTAATAGATAAGAGCAGCAATTTAGCCAAGGAGTGCAAAGGGGCATTGGCTTGGACCACTGTAACAATCCCCCTCTGCACATGCCTGGTCTGTAGTACCACCAACATCAGGGACAGGTGGATTATGGATGGATTATTGTGGGAAAGGGGTTATTGTGGGTTTTTTTTCCATCCGGGTTGCATACAGTAATAAAAGAAACTCATCTATTATCTTCACCAAAGCCGGCAATCCCCCAGGAATTGCTTGCTATTTATTTCATGCAGTCAGCACTCAGTAGGTCCAGCTGAAATTGTACCAGTGCTCCAGAACTGTGTGCAAAGGGTCGAACACAGCTTCAGATGTTTTGTACACGAGTGCACACACTGAAGAATTACTGTAGCCCTGCCCCTCCCCTAAGCTGTATTGCCAGATGTGTAATTGGTGATCTAGGTAGTATATTAAATTCCATGGTTTTACATATCCAGTGCAGATTATGGTTATGTCAAGCAACACAGTTTGATGTGTTGAGGTGGGGACAGCAGCTGGCCATAACAAATACTGGGGGTGACATGCATTGGAAAGGTCCTTTGATACTTTTCATATTAATTGGTTCTCCCAACAGTTGGGCTTTCACAGTTGACTGTCTGTCAGAAACCTTGATTCTAGAGCTTTTGCCTTTGAATATATGAAGAGGTTGAGGTTCCAGCACGACGCATGAAACTGCAACATAATATGTTTCATGGAAACGTGGCCGACCCCCCTGGTACCGAATCTAGTGGTGACTCCGTCGGACTCATTGTTTTGCATGGACAGAATGGCGAAGGCGAACAAATCTAAAGGTGGGGGAGTTTATTTCGTGGTGAACACTATGTGGTGTGGGGCAAAGAGCGTTTCTACCCTCTCTCGCTCCTGCTCACCTCATCTGGAATATCTGACCATCAAGTGTCGCCCATTCTATCTCCCTCGAGAATTCAGCTCGGTTATCACAACGGTGGTCTACATTCCACCTCATGCGGACTTAGGTACGGCTTTGTCTGAATTACACGATGTGCTTTGTGCGTTACAAAACAAACGCCAGGATACAGCGTTCATCGTGGTGGGAAACTTTAACAAAGCGAACCTAGTTCGAACCTTGCGAGACTAGTTATGCTGTTACATGTCCAACAAGGGGAGCCAACATTCTTGATCACTGCTACGCGCCATTCAAGCAGGGCTACCAAGTTGCTTCCCAGCTGACTTTTGGTAAATTCGACCACAACGTTCTATTCCTCATACCGGAAGATAAACAGAAGCTTATTCTTCAAGTCCCGGTCGCAAGGGAGGTAAAACGCTGGACCACCTAATCAGAAGCCACGCTACAGTACAGAACACGCTTTATGACGTAGACTGGGCCATGTTCTGGTCATGCGCAGATGACATCGATGAGTTTACGGATGTAGTGGTTAGCTTTATTAGCATGCTTGCTAACGATATTATCCCCATGGCAACAGTAACGACTTTCACGAATGAGAAGCCGCGGGTGGATGGAACCGTTCACTAGGTTGTGAACTCCCATACTGCTGCGTATAACGCCGGACTCATCACCAGCGATATGAGCGTTTATAAAGCGGCTTCATACAGAGTATGGTGCATCGTCAAACTAGCAAAAGAACATTCCAGCAACGTTCAGTGTTACTGTCACCAGAGTGCCCCTCAGCCACGTGGACAAGAAGCAAGGAAACTGTGTGAAACTGTTGTTCATCGACTACAGTTCTGTGTCTAACACAAAAGTTCCCCACAGACTGTACACCAAGCTGAGGGAGCTAGAACTGAACAACCACCTGTGTGCCTGGGTCTGCAACTCCCTCACAGGCAGACCACAGGTGGTGAGAGTAGGTGGCTGTGTCTCCAACACCATCACACTTAACACAGGGGCTCCTCAAGGATGCGTGCTCAGCCCTCTCCTCTACTCACGCTACACTAAAGACTGTGTGGCCACACACAGCTCCAACTCCATCATCAGTTCGCTGATGACACAGTAGTGCCGGGTCTCATCTTCCACGACGATGAGGCAGCCGACAAGGAGGAGGTGGATACCCTGACATTGTGGTGCCAGGAGAACTGCCTCCAACTTAACGTCAGCAAGACCAAGGAGCTGCTGGTGGACTTCTGGAGGAGTAAGGAGCGCTCCTACTCCCCCCTCTATATCAACGGGTCTGCAGTGGAGAGAATGAGCAGCTTCAAATATCCAGGCGTACGCATCACTGAGGACCTGACAACATGGACAAAACACATCCAAACCCAGTCCAGCAAGGCGAGGCAGCGTCTTTACCACCCAAGACAGCTGAAGAAGTTTTGGGTTTCTTCAGCGATTCTTAGGACTTTTTACTCCAGCGCTGTGGAAAATGCCCTGAGCCAGAACATCACATTCTAGTACAGAAACAGCTGTATACAGGACATTAAGGGACTACTGAGAGTGATTCAGGCAGCAGTGCTGCACCAGATCTTCTCTACCACCTCTAACACATTTATACCAGGAGATGCCGGAGCAGAGCAACCAGGACCATCAGAGACTCGTCTCATCCCAGCAGCTGTCTGTTTGAGCTGCTGAAATCAGGCTGATGCTTTATGAGTATTACGGCAAAATCAGAGAGACACAGGATGAGCTTCTATCCTCACGCCGTAAGATTCCTTAATCAGGACATGCCACCACTACATCCTTAATATACCCAACCCATGTAAACTCTTCCTGTCATCAACCTGCTGTTTTTAACAATCTGTAAACTACATTTCCATCAACCTTGCTGCTTATATTTATATTTATACTTATGTCACCTGCAATAAGTCACACTGCACTTCAATTACAAAGTTCTAGCACCATGTGTACAGTTTTTCCATCCATTTTCCAAACCGCTTATCCTACTGGGTCGCGGGGGGTCCGGAGCCTATCCCGGAAGCAATGGGCACAGGGAACACCCCAGGATGGGGGGCCAGCCCATCGCAGGGCACACTCACACACCATTCACTCACACATGCACTCCTACGGGCAAGTTAGTAACTCCAGTTAGCCTCAGCATGTTTTTGGACTGTGGGGGGAAACCGGAGTACCCGGAGGAAACCCCACGACGACATGGGGAGAACATGCAAACTCCACACACATGTGACCCAGGCGGAGACTCAAACCAGGGTCCCAGAGGTGTGAGGCGACAGTGCTAACCACTGCACCACCATGCCGCCCCTGTACAGTTTTTAACCTTGATTGTTCTCTATATTAGAACAACTTCTGTACTTCTCTATATTATGTATATATTATAACTTCAGTTATTGTAACTGTTGCCTCACTCTAAATTCTATTTTTGATTTGCACATTTCAGGGTACATTTCACTACATGTACTTGTATAACCATGTGACGAATAAACTCTTATCTTGCGTCTTGTATCTTGAAACGAGAAGAAATGGCCATCTGACATCCAGATGTACTTGACCTTCTCTCTCTAGATGTCTGCATGTCTGGCTGTCTGTCCCAGCGTGGATGAGGAAACCACCTCCAGCTTAACCTAAGAGTTTCTTGTCTTTCCTGCCAGCACTTCCATCCACCATGGCATCATTGTTCAGCTTGTATCATCCAGATTGTCTCCATCAAGGCCTGCTAGAAACATGTGGCAAAGTTAGACGACCAGCTGTCCTTTGCTCAGCACAAAAACAGCCATCTCCTGATCTTGCAGCTTTACCCTGTATAACACCAGGAAGATCAGGCAGCTTCTGTCTCAGCATGCAACTTAGCTTCAAGTCCAGGCACTTTCATGCAGTGACAGCATGGAGACACATACAAACACGAGGCAAGCTAGCGAAGAGGTGCTGGCTGGTAAAAATAATATATGCTGGTACTTTATTTCTAAGCCATTTTTTTATGCACATGTACAGGTGTCTGTTAATAAAAGTGCCTGCGTGACACTGAGGACATTTGGTCTAACCAGCTGATGCTATCAAACCACTGCATTCAAAATACCGTAGCACGTTTGCTACTCAGTCGGCCCAAACATTCTCATGTCTCTTCACTGGCTCCCTATTGGGACGAACATCAAGTTCAAGTCCATAGTGCTGGCTTACAGGTCCATTAATGGACTAACACTAATTTCCCAGAATTCCGATGTTGCCCCTTACCCCCTTCAGTCAGCACCAATGCCGCCTGGAGCTCCCTTCACCATGTAAGAAGTGTCACTCCACTCTTGTGTGGTTCCTCGATGGTGGAATAAGCTGCCAAATCATGTCTGGTCTTCTTAAGAAACACCTTATCTGTTCCATGAGTTTCGTTACTAACCTGATTTCTGTCAGGGTCAGCAGCCATCTGATCTTGGCCTTCATGTCTCTTCCCCGTTGGGCCAGCTGGTACCGCTGGCCAGCCCGTCTTGTCATTCCTTGTCTGATAATCCTTGTCACTCAGCTCAATGTGTTGAGGGTGAGGCTCTGATACTGTTTCCCTTAAGTCATGTGTTCAAAACTGACCTGATATTTGTATATGTTAATTCTCTGTGTATTTGTGTCTTTAATTCCTGCACTTGGTTCACCCTCCTCCTGCTCTGTTCCAGTTTTGTTTTGTACCTTTTGATTTTGTAATTGATTAGCCTTGTTTTATATTCCCAGTTTGCTTCCTAGTTTTTTGGTTTTCGTAAAGCTCCCGAGTTTCTGTGCCCATTAGTTATTAGTTCCACCTGTTTCTCGTTATTCCTGCACCTCCCTTGATTGGTTAATTGATTATGAGTTACAGCTGTCCCTTGTTTTCCCTGGTTTTCTGTTCAGTTCCTGACTTTATTTATTTCCTGAGTGGGTCATTGTGTCAGAATGTTCATGTGTGATATGTTTTTTTTTTTTTTTTAAAAATGCTGCCTGTTCCCTGTCTTAGTGGTATCCCTTTGTGGTTCTTTATGGTTCTGTTAATAGCGTTTCACCTCTGTTTCGTTCTCACCCCTCGTGGTCCTTTTGTTTGTAGTTTTACCCAATTTATTCCATTTCTGTAATAAAACCCCTTGCGTCACCTCCTTTCCCTGGGTGCACCATGCCCTGCATCCATGATAATTTATCTCCGAATGTTGCTATGTTGCAATCACTGGCTCTTGTGTAGTTTTACTAAGATCTTACAAAACTTTAATAGATGCGTAGGTGTTGGGTAGCTCCTGCTCCAATACTGCTTGCACTTGTGCCTGCGAGTTCAGTGCAAGGTCAGCATAGCTGCAATTATGCCTAGCTGAGTCCTCAACAGCATGAAAGTTTGCAATGTGCTATTTTCCTTGCCTGTATTTTACTTTGGATAAAAGCATCTGCTAAATATGTAAATGTGGAAGCGCCAGTGATGTGGGAGGAGCCATGGGAAGGCATGTAGAACTACTTTTCTGGGTCTCTGCCAGAACCTTGGGTCAGAAGCTCCAACATGAGGGATCAGCTAATTCTTGAATTAGATTCAATGCACGAATGAAAGGACAGTAGGAAGCACTACACCCAGAGCTGAGAGCCGCCCTCCTGCCAGACAGGGAGAAGTGATTTCTTTTGGGGTGGGGGGGGCAGTAGTAACATTTTAATTTGACCCCTATCCTAAAGTTCATGTGATGATGGTCAAGGTGAGAAATGCACAAAATCATATTGCAAAGAAAATAAGGACCATGCCCAACTGGAAGTAGTTTTGACATATTTTATATTGAACGATAATGGTGTACTGTGATTGAGCCTTGATCCCCCACCAAAAACAGCAGGCTTGTTATTACAGTGGAAGGATGAATAAGTCATTTGGACAGGTGTTTGCTAGGAAGAAGGACATTGACCTTTTGGTGTGTTATTGTCATCAAATAGTGTGTTTTCATTGGTAGCTGTATTACTTTTCTGTCCTTCTGCCCTTGTTTCTGCAGCTGAATAAGGCTTAATCTTCTAAAACACAAAGCGCATGATGTACATATATATACACAGTATATACACTTCCTCATCACTGAAGGACAGATGCACCTTTTACTCAAATAACTACAGTTGCAGTCAAACTTTGCACTCACCTACTCATAGAAAGATTTATTTGTACATTCTACATTTTAGAATAATTATAAAAACACCAAAACTTTAAAATGACACACTCATCATAGAAAGTATTTAAAAAAATTGTTAGGGGCAGCTCTGTGGGTTGGGACTCGGAAGGTTGCTGGTTCAAATTCCTGGATCTCAGTGATCCCACCGTTTGGTCCTTGAGCAAGGCCCTTAACCCCATTTACTCCAGGGACTGGCTGAGCCTACGTTCTCCTCTGTGCCAGTTTCATGAAGTGGCTTCTTGGGATGTTCTTCCAGCTGTCCTGAAGAAGGTCCCACATATGCTGAACACTAATTGCCCACTTTTCCTTCACTCTCTGGTCAAACTCCTCTAAAACAATTTCTACTGTGTTTAGGTCAGGTGGCCAAGTCATGTGATATAACAATAACTGTCAAAAGTGATATCACTTTCCTTTTTAGGTGGCTTGGCATGTCCAAATTTTGGACTGTTACTGTATATATATAATAGGTGTGTAAAAATGCATTTATACATCATGATAAATTGACTATTAAGGTGATAATTCAATGCATTGATCTGAAAACATTTTAGGGCAGTAAAATAAAGATACTCCTACTGCTGGGCTCTATACTGTAGCGTTCACATGCTGTAAGTAGACGTGCAGATTAGCAGTATTGCCACACAAAGCCCTGCCACGGCTTTTGGAAAAGGCCTCTGTTTTATGGCGCAAAAATGTTCTTTTTGCAAGTTACAGTAGCAACGATCAAGAGGTAGCTAGTTAGCGAAATAAAAACTCATATTAGCCTTAGAGATACATGACTTATTAGTTAACATATTGGCATTGGTGCAATGTGTCAGTCTTGGCTGATATTACCAGCCAATATTTAAACTCCCCTTTGGCTCCAACAATTTATACCCCTAATATGTATGCTTTATTATTACTGAGTGATGTCAAGTCCTGGTGACCCTATACTGTAGATGGCCTTCTTCAAGAATGTTCTTTATTCTGTCCAGTTCTTCCGGCTTTCCGAAGGCATGTTCTTTGAAGCCTTGCACACTATGAACAGCAAAGCCACGTCAGGCCATTGCTCACATATTAAGAGACACCTCTTCACCATTGTCACCAACAAAGAACGTTACGTATGCTGCATCTAATTTATTCATTACAATACGGCCCTTTGAAATTAAAATGTACTTTGCATGCATTGTGTCAATTACAACAGGACCATTTCCATCATTTTACTGCATCATGAATGTCCACTTTAGGCAAAATGTGATTTTCCCTTTGAATTTATTGCCACATAATGTTTGTTTTACTGTAATTATATGTGGAGCTTTTAATTTGTGAATTGGAATTTGTGAAGTGTCTTATCTCATTAATTGTCTAGATTGGAAAAGAAAATTTGAAAAGTTTAGTCTATTTTGTCCTCGGTATTATTATGCTTATTACTCTTAGTGATTAAAGTGAGGGACAGATTTTGACAATTTCAGTTATAATGATTATGCAATGATGCTTTACTTTACACACTTTTACCTGCACAAGAATAAAATTGCCTTATCATGTATATCAGCTTACCACCTTATGGGAGTTAATGGCTTGTCTCGATTAAATGGCTTCATGTGACCTTTCTTGTTATTTCTCTGTGAATTGCACCAAAAAAGCAGCAAGAGTAGCCATGCATTCTGAATGTGGTTAAAGGAACCCTTGTGCTCTGAAAGGGGCTTTCAGACAAATAAAATAATAGTAATATTATATCAATAGCTAAGCATGTTCCATCCCCCGCCCATGGTATTTTGGCCTATCCTCTAGATATTCATTCTAATCAGGTCGTTTATTTAAGGTGCAGGTTCAGCAGGCCTTCCTCCAGTGTTAGCGCTCCCTTGAAATCCAAACCCTCATTCAGGCTTTTGCTCGTCCAAACATACTTCTTTGCCATATATAGCCATTTTGGCCTGAATAGGTTGAAAAATATTGCAGTTAACAGCTTTTCTCAAAACTATATCTCTTCTCTAGCCCAGACTGTCCTCTGAACAAACAACAACAGTGAGACAAAAGCCAGTGTAATGCCAGTGTAATGCATTGCCTGCTTTTTGTTTAGATACGTTGCATTTCCAGGTTATTCTTTTTCGTTCAAATCTTGTAAACGATATTGAAGTGGAAATTAGAGAACATTTTTAAATAAATTTGAGGAAGCACTTCTTTACACAGCTTGTAGTTGGAGTATGGAATAGTTTTCCTGCTAGTGTAGTGTTAGCTAAAACCCTGGGTTCCTATAAATTAGAGCTAGATAAGATTTTAACAACTCTGAGCTATTAGTTAAGTTCTCCCCAAACTAGCTTTATGGGCCAAATGGCCTCCTCTCGTTTGTAAATTTGTTATGTTCTTAAGAATAGCATTTCCTTAGATAGCAGTATTACAAAGCATTCCCAGCAGTTAGGCTTAAGCTTACAATGCAGTGAAATCTGTCAAACTCACCTACTAAACCTGGTACTTAGCTGATTAAGATGTGTTTGAGTAGGGAAATCTGCAAACTGCGTTGGGTTCTGAGCCTCCAGGACCGGAACTAAGGATTCCTGAAGTAAATGATCGACCACAACAGGCACTTCAAAATGCAGATAGACCAGTCAGTCACTTCGTAATGTGAAAGGAAAGTTAACAGAATCAGCTATCTAACATTAGCTTTCTTTGTAACTAAGCGAGGTTAGCTTGATTAGATTCACAAATATTTTGAAAAGGTGAAAAAAGAAAAATGTTGCAAAACACAGTTATTCACTTTAAAGGAAAGCTTTCATTGTGTGTGTTTTCTTCATATTGCATTGCAATAACCCATTTAAAGTACCTGATCATATACTGTACCATTAATAAATGATACTGTGTGCTAACAGATAAAAGAGTGGAGTGCATGCTTTAAATTCTTTAGATATATTAAAGCAGTGTTCTAATCAGACCAGATGGCATGCAGCCCATGATTTAACGGTCATTACAACCATGGAAGACTTGAGACTTGACTTGGACTTGTGACCAAAGACTTGCAACTTGACTTGGACTTCTGACCAATGACTTGCAACTTGACTTGGACTTGTGACCAAGGACTTGCAACTTGACTTGGACTTGTGACCAAAGACTTGCAACTTGACTTGGACTCCTGACCAATGACTTGCAACTTGACTTGGACTTGTGACCAAGGACTTGCAACTTGACTTGGACTTGTGACCAAAGACATGCAACTTGACTTGGACTTGTGACCAAAGACTTGCAACTTGACTTGGACTTGTGAGCATCTCTGTTTATAACACAACTGAAAATGTGTCTGTACTGTATTTCAGTGCCTTTTTCTCCTAATGGGTATAATGATTCCAAGGACTCAGCAGTTTTTTTCCTTTACTAAACTTTTTTTCTGAAATTCAGATGTTAAAACTCATTGCTATTCTCTGAACAGATTGCATTGCTGATTGATGTTGTTCTGTAAGGCTATGGCAAATGCTTAACTTTTTCAAGTATTCAAGTATTTTTCAAGTAAAATTAAGCAATTAAAAATATCCTTGCACATGCCTCACCTTTCTGACATATGTCTTTATGAATGTGTTACGCCTTTCAGCAAAATTAAATTAAATTAGAATTCAAATTGGAATTAAGTAGGACATAGTATAAACCACATTACATTCAATATTTCCCTCTTGCTCCTAATGCTGTGTTGCAGTATATGTGATTATTTTTGTCTGGGTGCAACCTAGAAGGGTAGCAGAATTACCATTAAACAGGAAGCTAAGGGACGTTTTGCAGCTGAAAATAGCCCTACCTTTTAAATTCATATTTGCATAAATTGCGTTTTTAAGACTTGTTACTATATAACATTATAAGTAACTTTTCTTTCTCTTCTCACTGTTGTCACCCGTGTTTTATTCTTACAGCTGAATTTGGTCGCACTGCTGAATATGCCCCGGAGCCCAACATCCAGTGAGGATGAGATGGCTCAGAGTTTTTCCGACTACTCCATGGAATCCGAGTCTGATAGCTCCAAAGAGGAAACCATCTATGAGACCATAAAGGCCACAGCAGAGCGGCCAACCAGCAAGATGGAGGACACCCACAACAATACGCTGGTCATCCGCGTGGTCATTCCTGACCTGCAGCAGACTGTGAGTGATCACATGTGCCCACTGGGCCTCACTGCCACCTTCCTGCTCATTCGTAATGTGTGGCTGTGGCCTCGAGCGAAGCACCTTTGTCTCTGGGCGGTCTAGTACTCATGCACAAAAGGCTACTTCAGTTACTGTTCCCATGAGTGTGGCATTCTGTCTGCTCTGTTTAGTGTTATACCTGCAAGGCATTTTAAGGCCACGATTGTAAAACGTGCATTCTTCATTTTGTTTGACACGTGATAAGGCTTCTGAAGAACAGAAAGCCAGAAATTATAGATACATTTCTAGTTGAGTATTAGTAGAGGAGCTAAATTATCTCCCATCATTCGGGTATCAAACATTATGAAGAGAAGTGGATAGAAGTCACTTTAAGTCAAATTACTGGTCTCTTACTTTTTGCCTTTCAATTGTTGTACAAAAGGAATTGATTATGAGTCTTACATTTAGTTTTCTGGGTAAGAAGCCATTTCACTGATTGCCTCTATATCGTTTATGTTTCTGCCAGAAAACGTGTCATTACAGCACAAAGTCTGGGAATTATTTTGTTCCTTTCAAATAGGATATGGTTTGGGAGCCTAAGTTCTGACTTCTGATCATTCTGCAGTGCAAGCATGGTCTCTTAAAGGCCAGCGCAGTACAACCTGCAGTATTTATTAACTAGGGTAGCCCACCCAGCTTGGTAGCTGGGACCCTTTATCACCCATATGCTTTCAAAAGGATATTGCCAATTAGCAGGGCTCTGGGACCTTTCGGAACATCATTGCCACCTTTACAACATTGTGTCCCACCCGTCCCTCTGTCCACGTCATGCCCAAACCAGTGCACCAGAGGACGCAGGTGGTGCTCTGCTTCTGAGGTACTCAGTTGCTGCCTTGTTGCATCCTTGTTCAGCTGCCCATAGTCTGGCCTGGCAGGAACGGAGCACAATTCACACGTCTGCTGCTACCGGCACTCAATTATATGCCCCTGGATTGCGGCCTGACACTGGGCCTGATTGACAGGAGGCCGACAGGCTCGTTGTCGCCCGCCCAGAACCACACAGCCGGCCTGTCTGTCATCTCCAGGCAGAGGTTTCATGGCAAAATGCAAGATTACACTCACCACCTGCCTCCCTCCCCAACACGTTCCCCTTCCTCAGGCTCTGGACACTGTGTGTGCTTTTGTCTGGGAAGATTGACACTTGGCCAGATTAATACTGACACCCACATATGAAAATCTACATTCAGATTTGAAGGATCAGTTGAATCCTATCGCTTTGTAATTTGCACGTCCTGTTTAATAAGATTTTTCATTTTATGTGCGAGTTCATCTGGGTGAGCCTTGTTTTAAACTTAGGACATCAGTCCAGAAATAAGTAAAAGGTGAATTGAAGAAGTTGGAGGCTTGAGGTGAAAAATAAACTGACAACAGCTTGTGGGACTTAACTTCAAACAAGGATTACGCTGCAGAAGGAGGGCCCTGGGCTGGGAAAATGACTATTTTACCATCTGTTTGAATTCCAGATTGCAGGTGTAATTGTATGAATTTGTTTTCTCTCAGGAGAGGGAAATCATTGTAGTGCAAATTTCACACGTCTTCTATTAAGTAAAAGGATGAGAAAGCTTGGAGGATTCCCATCACCACCGCATTGTGGAAATGCCACTGATGCTAGAATAGAATGCATCAATGCTCTCCCCATGTTTTTGAATAACATTTTTGTGCTTTTCATTTCTGGGAAAGTACCTGTATTGTAGTGGATGTGCAGGATGCAGTCACTCAGTCCTTTTGTGTCTGCCTTTGTATCTTCAGTCCTGCAAAGCTGAAATCCAAATAGCATAATTGGCTTATTTTACACTGCCAGTGTGGCTTTCTGTACTCTATCTGCTAAAAGTGATGTGTTTAGGTAGTTTAGTTCTGTGTAGAAGCAGCTTGTCATGCCCAAGATCCTCAGAGGGAAGCACACCCCATTGGAATTAGCCTGCTGCTTAATGGCTGTGACACATGGTGCCCTTCATCCCCTTCATGAGGAAATGCTTTCAGTTTGGGCAGCCATGTTTGTCGTAGAGGGAACATAATTAACTTATTACTTTTATTATCTTTGAATGACTGAATAATGCAGGAAAGTGTTAGATGTTCGAGGCTAATTTGTTGTAAGCAGTTGGATATATTCAGCAGTTTCCCAAATTTATTGCAATTGCTTTACTCTATAATTAGCTGACAAATGTTCTCCGTAAAATAACATGCTTTCATTTTTCTGACAAGCTGCAGATTGCATGTTTCTGCCTCATGTACTACCTGCACTGTACTATATACTTTGTGTGTTGGGTGTTTTTTCATTTCTTTTCCGGGGACGATTGTGCTGGATTTATTTTTGTAATGAAAACCCCCCAAATCTCCCGGAAGATCAATAAAGTTCTTTCTTATCTTCTTAGGCTTTACTGCTAGCAGTTTGCCTTATCAGATGGTTATATGTGCTGTCAGCAGGATTGTTAGCATACTCTGCTATTAATTGGTGCAACTAACAATGCTGGTGTCTGTTTCAACCTGTAACCGACTTTGTAGCAGAATGATATTGGGTTACTGAAAATAAACCTGGTCTCCCGATGTTATGTTATTAACAAATACTTTATGGTATAAATAAATAAGCCACTACCTATGCATTTGTAAACAAAGCCTTTTGTAAGATACAATGACTGTGGAGCTTTGGTTATGTTTTTTGCACATTCTCCTATGCTAAAAAGTGTGACGATTAGTCTTCTCTTTGTTTTGAGCAGAAATGCATGAGGTTTAACCCCGATGCCACTGTGTGGGTTGCCAAGCAACGGATCCTGTGCACACTCAACCAAAGCCTGAAGGATGTGCTGAACTACGGCCTCTTTCAGCCTGCAAGCAATGGGCGGGACGGCAAGTTTCTGGAGGAAGAGCGCCTCTTCAGGGATTACCCCCAGCCAATCAGCAAAGGGGTGCCTTCATTAGAGGTTATGTGTCCTGTGGAATTCCTACTTCCATGCAGCTACTCTGCAACTTACAGGGAGCATGGCTAATTATCTCTCTTTTACCTGCTGATGTTAAATATCAGTTTTACAGTTTTAAACTAAAATTTTGGTCCAAATGTGCCATTTTTTTATTGTCACTATGCACATTATCTATGTGTAAAGACGGTACAGTATGTGCAGAGTGGATCTGCCTGTTTATTGTATTGCACATTGCTTCAGAACTGTATTGCAAATGTATTTGGGAACCACTATCAACGTGAAAGTAAACCATTTCGGTTAAATGACACTAATATTAGCTACATTTTATTCATTTTACAGTTTCGCTACAAGAGTAGAGTTTACAAGCAACCAAATATAGACGAGAAGCAGATCGCCAAACTCCACACGAAGGTGAGTGATGTAGGACACATGTATGTCTGCCATCACTACAGTACGTTAATCAGCCCAATCAGAAAGTTAAAAGTTTGTCCGCTATGAACCCTACCTTCCGTTTTATATATTGTGCCATGTGACCCTTTCCTGTACACTAGCATAATGTTCCATGTCACCTCTCGCTGTCCTACATGACTCTGTGATTGAGATGGAGCTCTAGCCTCAAATATTATTGACCATTTGAATGTAGGGAAGCAGAAGAGGCCTGACAGGAAGAGACGTGGCGGCAGGCTGATTGTATCAGCGCTAAGAGCTGAGTGGTTTCTGAATGCCAGCTGCATCATTACAGTACCACCCGATGGGAAAATAGCTATTTCTTGAGGATTTGCTAATGTGAGACAGACGGGGCTTGGCTGTTTTTCACCCCCAAAGCAGACAGTGTTACGCCACAGGATTTACCCAAGTTGGAGATTTGGCTCCACCCCCTGACAGCCTGGGCTTTTTAGGAGTTGGGCTTGGTTCTCATTTGCGGACCTCCTTGGCAAAGTGATAAATGGCCATGTTTGGGAACTTAATCCTATTATTTGTGCTGACTGATACACAGCAGGATACGGACTCTCACAGGCGCTTCTCTTTAATGGCAAAGGCGCAGGTCTCCTCTGTCCTTCTGGACCATCAGTGGTTAGATGTACTGTTAGATAGTTACCTTTTGAAGAACCCAGTTGATCTGAATGGGGTATTTCTTGCGTTGGCATGCCTCGATTGTGCCATATGTACTGATTCCACCTGAAGTGATGTCCTTTGTCCTTGAGTCTTATCCACTGCCTTCACGGATCCATCACCATTACGTCTCTTTGGCCTGGTTGCAGGTTAACAGTCCGGGGGATTATTAGGCCCAACATTATGCTTTATTACTGCGGCCAGACCTAGCAGTATTTCATTTTCTCTTCCAGTCTGTCTGCCAGATCTAATCCAGTTATTTATCAAGTTAATTATACATTCCATATGTATATGTAAGCTCTGCACTGTAGATTTACTCAAGATTTACTTATTATGGGACAAAAGTGGGGAATTCACTCTTTTTGATGAATACAGTCCTGTAGTGTCTCAGTTGCCTGTTAATTTGTGACTGATTTTTCACCCGAAACATGTTCAAATATTGTCCAGATAATGTAATTTTCATTTGATCAATTAAGAAAAGGAATGAAAATCCCAATCCTTGGGAAGTGCTTATGCCTTTTAGACTATAGATTTAAATCATGACAGTATTTGCTACTTCCGTTTTGGTGCCACGATCATCAGCAGTGATGCTGTCAAGCAGGGCTCATTTTGCACTTTGAAACAAGACAAACAGAGTTGCAGTGAAGTCATCACCCTCACAGCTGACTTTTCAGGGTTTAGCGGAGGACTTTCTTCACATTCCAAACATTTACCAGTCATTTTGCTGTCTGCTGGGCTTATGAGATAGAGCGGAACTCCCCTCTTTATTATTGAATAGAAGTAATTTGTGTCCCACGTTAAGTGAGGCTGTTACTTAGTAAAACTGTCAAAGACCATCCTTTTAAATGTCACTTCAATGCTCATCTGATCTGATTTTTTTTTAAATTCAGCCCACTGTAAGACAAAATGCTTTTAGTGAATCTTGTAGGTGATGTGCCCTGTCTCATCACAAATAAGTTAATAATTCATCCATGACTTCTCCATAGATTTGGGCTAGAATTAAAGTCTGAATTATGATATTCCCCAGATGGGGAATACATATGGTTTGGGATCAGTCTGCTGACACCACAGATGCTATGCTTAAGACAATAACTCAAAAACTATTTGACAAATAATTTTCAAACTTTACGGGTGATAACTGAAAGTGATTATAATTTGAGACAGATCACCAAAATTACCCCAAAATTAAAGCAGCACCACTTAGTGGCAACAAAGAGAAAG
The DNA here is from genome assembly GCF_023856365.1 of Brienomyrus brachyistius. Taxonomy (NCBI): domain Eukaryota; kingdom Metazoa; phylum Chordata; class Actinopteri; order Osteoglossiformes; family Mormyridae; genus Brienomyrus; species Brienomyrus brachyistius. The sequence continues at coordinate 24,664,350 of NC_064543.1, forward strand.
GTAAAAGCAGATGACATTTGACACTGTGAATCTGATAGGTCAAAAAGTATTAGATGGATTTTATAACTACTTCAGAAAACTATTATATGGATGAAGATCTACACCTTTCAGACAAATGTCCACAAAAATTAAGCAGCAGCAGCATTGTGTGGCAGAAAAGGAAGGAAACAGCAGCTGTAGAACTAGAGTAATTGTTTTTAAAAATGCTTATAAACAAAGTACATTCAAATCCATCCATCCATTTTCCAAACCGCTTATCCTATTGGGTCGCGGGGGGTCCGGAGCCTATCCCGGAATCAATGGGCACGAGGCAGGGAACAACCCAGGATGGGGGGCCAGCCCATCGCAGGGCACACTCACACACCATTCACTCACACATGCACACCTACGGGCAATTCAGCAACTCCAATCAGCCTCAGCATGTTTTTGGACTGTGGGGGGAAACCGGAGTACCCGGAGGAAACCCCACGACGACACGGGGAGAACATGCAAACTCCGCACACATGTGACCCAGGCGGAGACTCGAACCCGGGTCCCAGAGGTGTGAGGCGACAGTGCTAACCACTGCACCACCATGCCGCCCCAGTACATTCAAATATACAATTAAATAAATTTACATCAAGTTATTCTGAAATAATATTATAACAATTAATAATTTAAGAGTTCATATAGCACCTTTCATAAATCCAAGGTCTCTAGTTACACTGAACAGCAATGTTCATTAAACAGGAAGACTTTCATGGAGAATGAAAAACAGTGACAGAGAGATTGAGGAAGAGAATTCCAGAGTTTGGGGACAATGGCACTGAATGACCCATAGTGAAAAGCATGGTGCAAGGGACAAGGATTACTGTAGATTACAGCTAAATGACTGGAATGAGGGGGGAGTGAGGGGTCAAGAGTTCACTGAGGCAAGGGGGTATAACGCCACGTAGAGCTTAGAAGGTCAGTAATAAAATTTAGAATTTAATATGGGACAGAACTGATAATCAATATGACAGTAAGAGAATATGGGTGATGTGAGCAGAGAGCTGGTTATGGATGAGGACTTTCGCAGCAGACTTCTGAACAAACTGAAGCTTTTGTAAAGAATTTGCAGGTAGGCCAATGAACAGGGAATTACAATAGTCAATACAGACCATAATAAAAGCATGAAGCAGAGTTTCTGCATCATTACTAGTAAAAAATGGTCGAAGGCAGGCAGTGTTATGGAGATGGTAAAATGCAATTTTGGTGTGGGACTTGATATGCTTATAAAAATTCAGTGATGGATCTAGTAGTATTACTAGATTTATATTAACATGAGCAGGCTTAATGTTTTCTGGAAGCTGCATTAAACTTTTGCTCCAGCTTTGCAATTCAGATTGGAAACATGGTGGAAGGAGAATATCCAGAGATTGAAAGCACACCCAGTATCCTGAAAGTACATATTTGGGCACACTTTGGTTTTTATGAAGTTAAAGGGAAAAACGAGCTGGATAAAACGTATGTTTTATGTAATTCATGTTGAGTCAAGATTAAACGCTTTGGCAATGCAACAAATATGAGAAATCACATTACTCATCTTCACCCTGAGTTACAGTTAGTTAGCAACTGCAGGAAATGTAGCGGCCAATCAGCAAACCAAACAGGAAGCGACTGTATGAATGTTAGCCCTGAACTCCGAAAGGGCCAAGGAGATCATGCAACCCAGTGCTGCATTTATTGCCAACAAACTCTGTCTCAGTCTTGGAAAATGTAGTCTTTCGTTTTCTTGTACATGCCTTTGGAAAAAGGCACAAAACACCATCACACACAAACTGGGGCCCTGTAGGAAAGCCACACCAGTCTTGATTCTGAGTTTTGAACAGCTGGTAAATAAAGAGAAATTTTAAAACGACAGAAAAACTGGCTACTTGTACAATAAATAATGGATGAGATACATTGTGATGCATCAAGCATCGCTTTATAATCAAATCGTTACCCTGTGAATCATAATCTAATCGTATAGTGAGACTTGCGAAGATTCACAGGTTTATTTCATGGGCATGTTAAACTAAAGCATGATTTAGTTCGGCTTCAACAGCATTCCTGTAGCTCAGCAGCGTTGCAGTAACAATGCAAAGCTAGTGGGTTGACATCCCAGTGAGCACAAATTGTAGCTGTTCCCTCTGCTGTTTTTTTCGGTACATTAAATGTAAATGAGTTAAATGTATGTCATGCACACAGAAAGAATAAATGCCCCCTCCAGGGCTCTGTATATAGCATTAATGCATTAATAATCTGTTTCAGTTCTTAGTGTTATGCCACAGAAAATGTTGATGCGCAAAAGAGAAATAGATATAAATATTTAAACATATAAATAATATACATGACATTTTCAGATATGGACTTTGAAACATACACAAAGGAATATAAGTGACCACCTAATTGGTGGGGAAAGATTCTGAAAATTGTCATATAGGTTGAATGTGCAATAAATGAGTAGGTATTCTTTCAGACCTGTATCATAACAAGGACTCAGCATTCAGGTAAAAACTCATTTATGAACTTTAACATTTCCAGTTAACCCACTCAGTACTTCTATAAATTGTCCTGGTTGGTGAGTGTGTGAGGAGTTTGGATTGGGGGGGTAACGGGCCAGTTGTTCTGACAACCCCCCTTTGTAGTTTCAGGCTGCTTCTTGTAAAAGGTCACTGTTAGTCTTTAGGTTACCTGATAAAAAAATACACGGTGCTTTACAATGTGTTTATTTGCTTCATGACATACATGGGTTATTTTTCCTGCTTCTACTACACGGTGGAACAGTGGCAAGCAGCAACTGTAAAATAATATAGATATGACCAGTATAATGTGTCATCTTGAGAAGTAGGATATGATTCTCTCTGAATTCCATGAGTTTGGATGAATGGAGGACTGGGGATCTAGATCACACCTACCTAAGTCAGCACATGCGTTTCTGGAGCTCCTCGTGTGTCAGTGTGGTCTGACCAGTGCGTCTGATCGCTGTGTAGCTCCGCTGGGTCATGTGACCCATCTCCCTGGAGTTGGAGCAAGGTGAGGCAGCAACCCGAGGCCGCATTGTTCCATGCGGCACCCTCCTCGGGCACCAGCGCCGGGGGAGCTGCTCTCCTACTTATTTTTAACTGGCCTGGAAAGTGAAAAGGAACATTTGTCCTGGAAACATGCTGCACGCTGCCAGATCGTTGGAGCAGCGGCGGAGTGGTGTAGACCGGCATGGCGGCCAGACCTGGATCTCGCACACATACATTCTCCTCTTTCTCTCTCTTTTCCAGGCCAACTTGAGGAAGTTCATGGATCATATTCAGCATCACCAGCTAGATAAACTTACCAAGCTACTGGAACGGGGGCTCGATCCCAACTACCATGATCCAGAGACTGGTGGTATGCTACCTCTGAATATATCCTATTTTCTTCCTGACTCGAGGATAGCTGTACCCCTGAACTAATTTACAGCAACTAGCACAGTGGGTAGGTGTACAAAAAAATGTACAAAACAATTCTCTCTGTTCCACCATCTAAAAACACCTTGTCCTTGTATGACGCTGACCTTAAATGAAAAGTGCATAAACAGCAGTGATATTTTTAATGTACTGCTGTTTTCAGTCATGCAATATAACATCTTAGTGCCACGGATGGTACTCATTTATACATCGATAAGGTATTAGTAAATATTAATAGGAACCTCAAAAAACCTGAATCTCAAAATCTGGAACACTGTGCTGTACTATCCTCCAAACTGCACTGTCACCTGTGACACTGAATATTTAAAGCTGTTTAATGATGATGGTGGCTGTGCTTTCTGGTCTTCTTTTAACAAAACGATGAATATTAGTTTTTTTTCTGATACAGGAATTTTTAGGTATTCTTGAGTTGAGCCGTATAAGAACGCTGACCTTTGAGGAGATCCATGCTATTGATCTGAGTGAATGTTAAAATCAATCGGCCCCTTTAGTGTTTACACGTCGATGAACCTGGAAACATTGTGGCAGACAGCCCTTCATATGAGAGACCACTCTGGATAGGAGATAAGATTTAAAGTGTGACTGACAATGCCTCAGATACTCTTCTCTGTTCACTTTAAGTGGTTATTTACCAAAAAAACAGGACTTCCTCGATCCATAAGGCTATAATAGCTAAGGGCTCTGTGTACAGTACAGGAGCTGTTGTGAGTAATCAGTGGTTTTTGGCTGGAGTTGTCTTCTGCCAGATCAAATTGAAATTTAGCAAAATGACTGCATGCAAGCTAGACCTTTTAATTTGGCCTCCTCCTCTTGTACTCAGTGTTACTGTTTGCTTATGTGATCATCGTTTTCATTCCTTTTCATCTGGTGAGGTTTGCAGTGGTAGCCTGGCTGAGAAGGTCAGACCTTCAGACCAGGCCATCAAAGCCATGGACTCCAGCTCATTCTAGCTCATCCTTTCTATCTCACAGCATAATTTTTGAGTTGTGTTCATCTTGTGCTTGATGTGTTTGGTTGCTTCCATTTTCCAGTCAGCCTTTTCTTGTTTTAATTGCTAGTTGTTGCAAATTAGTTTTGAACAATCAGAGGTACCGAAGTTCTATTAGTTGAATTCTAAATATTTGTGTGCATTAAATGAATTTTATTTTACAGTGTTCAATTAATAGTGTTAAAATTTAAATTGTTTTTGCTCTCTAGGTTCGCAAGTACACATGTTTATATGTGGGGGAAAATGGTTAATTTGTCATACAAAATACTTGAAAGGCTTCACAATAGACTGCTAATGGTAACAGCTTCTGAGGTACACAGGCAATAATGTAAGTCCAGAGCCCCCATTCATTACCAGGCAGTGTCATTGTAAAACGTGGTTGCAGTAATGAAACCTTACATGGTTCCAGAGCGGTTAACTTTGGGAACCGTAATCATGTTTGAATTCTTCTTTCATAATAGACTACAATTATCATCAGCACCTTTTCTAATTTTGGCTAAAGGTAATGTAATGCTGTGGAAAATATCGCATAGTGTAATTTCCGGAAGTGCTTCTTGCTCCATGTGGTCTTATTGGTATCTTATTCATGCTTTTTAATTACTGGACTCCCAGCGACCTGGTTCCATCGCTGTGTCCACAGCAACTTGTCCCTTTATCTAGCTTTTAGCGCTAACTGATCCTCTCCCTTAGCATCAGCTATTAAGCTCTGCATTCACATTTGACCTAGTTGATGGTTTCAGGCCTGCAATAATGTGTGAGAATTCATGTGTGAGGCTCCTGAAATAGAAGATTGTTGTTTACTTTCTGGATTCATGTTTTGATGTTTTTTTTTATCGGACAATGTGCCACTAGTTCCTCTCCTCTCCTCTCCCCTCCCCTCCCCTCCTCTCCTCTCCTCTCCCCTCCTCTCCCCTCCTCTCCCCTCCTCTCCTCTCCCTTTCTCTCCTCTCCTCTCCCCTCCCCTCCTCTCCTCTCATCTCCTCTCCTCTCCTCTCCCCTCCTCTCCTCTCCTCTCCTCTCATCTCATCTCCTCTCCCCTCCTCTCCTCTCTTCTCCCCTTCTCTCCCCTCCCCTCCTCTCCTCTCCTCTCCTCTCCTCTCATCTCCTCTCCCCTCCTCTCCTCTCCTCTCCTCTCCTCTCCCCTCCCCTCCCCTCCTCTCATCTCCTCTCCCCTCCTCTCCTCTCCTCTCCCCTCCTCTCCTCTCCTCTCCCCTCCTCTCCTCTCTTCTCCCCTCCTCACCCCTCCCCTCCTCTCCTCTCCTCTCATCTCCTCTCCCCTCCTCTCCCCTCCTCTCCTCTCCCCTCCCCTCCCCTCCTCTCCTCTCCCCTCCTCTCCTCTCCCCTCCTCTCCTTTGGTGATGAGTATGTGCCCAGGCCTCCTTTTTACTTCCTCTCTCTCTCCCCTGTGATTTAGAGACGCCACTCACCTTCGCCGCCCACTTGGACAATGTTGTGGAGGTCATCAAGGCCTTGAGGAATGGAGGAGCCCACTTGGACTTCAGGGCCAAAGACGGGATGACTGCTCTGCACAAAGCTGCCAAGTCCAAGAACCTGGTGGCCTTAACGGTAGCCCTTCTCCATATGCTGCCATTTTCATGCCGGTGCTGCATCAGTGGCTAGCCTGAAGATATTCCATGTTACAGTACAAATGTAGTTGATGCTTCTTTTCTAACACATGCAAATAACCCGCAAATAACCGCAATGTCATGCAAACATCTGGCATGGCTTGGATGTGCTTTTGAGGTTCCGACAAGTTAAAAAGCTTCGGCGGGCTGAATGATTAATCACACTGATGTATGCCATTTAAACTCCAGTTCTTTAAACTTTATTTACCAGCTGTTCTTCCTGAAGTGCTCGCTCTCCCTGACCTGGTGTGGCTGCCCCACAGACACTGCTGGAGCTGGGTGCCTCCCCTGACTATAAGGACAGTCGAGGCTTGACGGCACTCTACCACACTGCCATGGTAGGTGGGGACCCAAACTGCTGCGAGATGCTCCTCCAGGAACACTCCAGCATCAGCTGTCAGGACGAGAACGGCTGGCATGAAGTTCACCAGGTGAGCCTGATTGGTCAGCCTCACTGGGGCCAGAGTTCACTGTCTTAAAGGTCCCCCTGCATGCTTGTCATGCACATATTTTGGACCATTTTCTCAAATACGTTCTTAGGTTTTCTGGGACTTCCTTCACGTGACCATAGTGCTGGGCTGTTAATCAGATTTTAATTCAAATAGTGATTTTTGGCTTCCAACGATTCTCAAAACAAAATAACCAAAATAAAAACAATTATTATACCTCGTGTTGTTTCGCAGTGATGCTCCCATTTTGTCTTGTGTTATAAATCCAGGGCACCCATATCCAGCCCCTTTTAATCTTTTTCTCAGGTGAACTATATTTAGAGTTCTGCCAAATCCTGTAAATGTAAATGTAAATGTAGAGTTCAAGGAAATCCACTGTTCAAAAGACAAGTTTTTTAAAAGTTCAGTAAATGCATGATTTTTCACAAGTCAACCCAAAAGTAATCACGTTAAGTAATTGTGATCACAATATTGACTAAAATAATCGTAATTTTTGATTTTGGTCAAAATGATTTTTTGCCATAATTGAGTTACTCTACAGGACAGTATGCATAAAGAAATATGCCGTTAAGTTCCACAGGACACTAAAGTCTAGTCTGCTGTGTTGTGCTTATTGACTTAATGTTACATTAAGATGTTATTAAGACAAAAAAGGACCTGAAAACATGCGGAGATATGCTGGTATAATGCATTACAAAATCCTTCTTAATTTCATAGGGCCTGAAGTTTGATTTGGTTTATGAAAAGTTGTTTATGCTCCATGATATTGACTCATACCCTCTGTACCTCAATGAATAATAATTTAAGACCTTATGTATGAGCAATAAAAATTTGTCAAGGCTCCAATTATTTAGATGGAAATGCGTGCAAATATACCTGACTAAGTGTATTTGATGAAGTTAATTCTCTAGACAAAGGCACAGCTGGCTGGCTAGCAAATAGCTAGGGGTTAATGTCCTGAGGCGGTGTGGAAGGGGGGGGGGGCTCAGCTGGCCACGGCAGCCCCCCCGTGTGTGTGCTGCTCTTCACGGAGAACATTCCCTTTCTCAGGAACGGAGATGCATCCCCCTGTTATCTGTAAATGCCTTTTACAGGAGGGTCACCCGCCCTTTCCCGTACACTGGGTCCTCACAGGAATGCCAGCTACCGCTCAAGAGATAAATCCCCCCCCCCCCCCCCCCACACACACACACGCACACAGCCATCACTGGCTTCTTCTGGGTGGATATCCACCCTATTAGACAGGAAACCCTCCTGTTTACTGCCCAGATAATTCTCTGCACACAGTCTGGAAGTCCCACTGCCTGTTATTTTTCTGCTTCCTATAAACAAAGACAAGCTGCTTTGTGAACATTTTCCCATGTAACATCTGCCCCTGGGTCCATCCTGCTCTTTCCATGGAACTTGACATACAGTGTCCTGCTGCAAAATCCAGGTTGTCTCACTGGCCATAGAAGAATGTCTGTAAAGATCTTTATTTGTGTTTGCATTATGAGTATCTATGGTCAAGGTATTCCATGGACCATGAAAGAGAACCAACGCTTTTCAACAAGAGAACCAACACACATCATTTTTCACTGCGCACTGTTACTGCTTGAGTGTAAATTTAAGATCCATGACGGTAGTGTACTGCTGTCTCGTTCATTTGATTGTGCAAAGTTTATTTTTTTATTCAGTGAATATTCTTAGTGGGCATTGTGAGCCATTGAAATCAGCCTGTAGATTCAGCATCCAGAGGTTCTTACATGGCCAATTCACTCTTATTGATATCAGCTGCATATTTGTTTTTCTATTGATTATTTTGTATAATTTTTGTGTTTCTGCCATTATTTCTCTAATGTATTATTCCACTATTATTTGTCTCTTGATAATTAACGTCCATTTCCTTAATAGTTTTAATTTATGCATGGTTCGTAATGTTTCTTTTTAGCGGCACAACAGTAAATTGTCAGCATTTCTGAGTTCTGAATGCTGTGCATCAAGTAGTTAGGTAAAGTCCTGGTTTAGAATGATGAAGGTATCCTGACATCTTGTGGCCATGTTTAGGTACTGCAGTATTGTGCATTTTACCTGTGGAGGACAGAGTGGTAGACCAGGTGTTCATTTACATAGTGTTTGTTTGCCTCCTTCAGATAAATGTTAACCTGGCTGCTCTCAAGCCTCCTGTAAATAAACTGTAGCTGTCTTTTTGTACAACACAACCAACATTTATCAAAAAAGAATTATTTTGGGATCCTTTTCTCAGGATGAAAGATAGAAATGTTGTGTGAATGCCTCACTACCTACTGTGAGACCACTTAAGTATTGATGAACCACACTTCCCTCTGTACGTTTTACAACCTTTCCTTTTTCTTAAAGTAACAAAATGCCATTGAAACAGCTTAAATCGCAAGATATGATTATCCAGCATATGCTTGCAGCGTATATCTGTAGTCTGAGTGGTTTAAACTGTATTTGCGTTCACTCACCTTTAAATAAAATCAATTGCGGCTCAAGTACCTGAGAGTCTGAGAACTACTGAGTGGGTGGAATGCGGGACGAATGGGTCAGTATTAGATAATATAAAGAGATTATATGAAGCTCCGTTGTGTGGATATAGATGTTGATAGAGCCTCTTCTGACAATCACAATCACCTAATGATCTGAAATAGGGAAGTAACACCGACTGTTTTATTGTGTGCTGTCATTTATTATAGCTATACGCATTTCAAAGCTGCATTTGTAGAATGTTGCTTGTTAATGAGAGATTACGATGCATCAATATCTGTGCTGTTACCTAGGAAACTGTACTGTACTTTCAAAGGTTATGCACCTGTGTATGGCTAAGCCATTGTGTTTGAGTAGCATGAATGTGATGTGTGTGCATGCATTTTTGTAATTATTACATTGTGCGGACTAGATTTCTATATACTTTTTTAAGGTGCCCACAAGGATAAGCTCAATTTGATAAAAATTTGTGAACGCAATCTGAAAACTAAAAATGCCATGTATTTTGCTTGGTTACTTAGGGTTAGAGTTAGACCTGGGTAGGGGTTAAGGTTGTCATAGTTGGGATTATAGTTATGGCCGTTGAAATGAAATAGAGTCCCCGCAAAGATATAGATACCTAGTGTGTGTGTGTGTGTGTGTGTGTGTGTGTGTGTGTGTGTGTATGCGTGGGTTTGCATAGATCACATTTGGGGACTAAAGTGCAGTAAAACCTGAAACTTCCTTACTTTTGGGGACACTTCTTCAGGTCCCCATTTGGATAACCTCAATTTTATAAAAATCTATGACTGCAATCGATACAGTAAAGGTGTCAAAAGTCAAGTATTTATGTTAGTTGCTTATGGTTAAGGTTATGGCTGGGTAGGGGTTAAGGGGGTCGTGACTGGGATTAGGGTTTTTCCCATAGAATTGAATGGACGGTCCCCATTTAGATAGGAAGACCAAGTTGTGCGTGTGTGTGTGTGTGTGTGTGCATGTGGGTGTTCACGTGCCTGTGTGGGTGTGCAGGTGTGTGCACACGTGTGTGTGTGTGTGTGTGTCCGTCCGCCGTTAGTCACTGTTGGTTTCCTTCTCTGTGGGATATAGGCCTGCCGGTATGGACATGTCCAGCACCTGGAGCACCTGCTGTTCTACGGGGCTGATATGAGTGCCCAGAATGCCTCCGGCAATACAGCCCTGCACATCTGTGCTCTTTACAACCAGGTGAGTTTCTGCACTGCACACTCACTGGATGGCATGTGGCTCCGCACCGGAAACACATCCAGGGGGACGATAGTTCTATTTGAAGGACTGCCACCGTGTCACTGAACATCTTCACCTGACTTGGTGCTTTGTAAGTGTGGGAACTACACAATGATGGACCAGAAATAATTTCATTTTTATGTGGTTTCATCTCATGCTCCCGAAGGGCGATATGTGGCCCTGTGGGTTATGATGCTGGGCCTGTGAACGGAAGGTTGCTGGTCCAAGTCCCTGGTTATCAGCAAAGTGATTTCTTAGCTCATTAGTGACTGTTGATTTCTCAGTGGGACCTTTAACCCCAATTGCGGCAGGTACTGTATGACATATATGCTTTCTCAACTGTACAAGCATTTGCTAAGTAAATAAATGTAAACGAAGGGGATGAGTGAGGCCTGCCTGCTGCGCATGTGTATTTAAGGCCCTTGGCAGGCGTGTTTTGAGGTGACGCCAGATCGGTAGGCACTTCCTGCCCATTGTCTGCACGTCTCCTTCGCACGTTCCCGGCAGGCTGCGTGGGCAGCAGCCTCACTGCCATCCGTGGGTGGCAGCTTCAGTGGCAGCTTCATGCTGTCCCACCTCGCATCCCCATGCAGAACCGGGTGTCTGCCAAGCTTTAATAATTAGACAGGTCTTTGTCCTGCCAACATGGGAAAGGTATAGCCTCCTGTATCAAATAGATAATTAGTCAATTAACACCTGGCTGGTGGTCAGTTGATAGTAAAATGAAAAGAGTTCTACTGGTGATATAAAATGAACTCCTGAAGCTTTGGTGAAGGTCCATGTTTAGAATCATTGATTGAGTGAAAATCGGACTGTTTTTTCACCTTAGATGCATAACATTCTAAGGCTTGTGAACAGCGTACCATTGTAAAAGACCAAACTAATCACAGACCACCAGATCAATCATGCAAAGACCTCCTGTGTCACATAGCATTCTGCAAAGACTTCTCAAATAATCTTACGAATCATTAGTGTCAAGGGTTCATAAAGACGTGTCTGCCGATAAAACAGCCAGAGCTTGGAGCAGTGCGCTAGTAGACTGTGGTACTGAGCCCCTGAAACCAAGCAGCTTTCCTCAGTTCTCAGGCTGTGCTATTTCCATCCAGTTGAGGCGACTTGCGTGTATAGTTAGTCTCGTCCTATTTTTTCGCAGTTGCCTGGCATTCGTCTTAGCAGGTGAGAGCCCAGGAATGTCGCCTTGCTGAAAGGTTCAGCTGAGGATTTGTGCAAAGATAAATACGTGTAGAGGCAAGAGCTACATTGGTGACATACAGTATGCTAGGGTGGAGTGATGGAGTTGAATTGACAACTACAAAAAGAACATGTTTAATTGCACCTCGCTAAGGTGGCTGGAATCCATGTGCTACAGAGCAGTGTTTCTCAACCCAGTCCTCAGGGACCCACAACTGGTCCATGATTTTGCTCCCTCTCAACTCCCTACCAGACAGTCCATATTTTTGCTCCCTCCCAGGAGCTGGGAGGAAGCAAACACGTAGACTGTCTGTGGGTCCCCAAGAACCGAATTTGGAGACGCGGCTATAGAGGGTGGAGGGCCTCTGCTGTAACAAAGAACAAAGGTGCCCTGGTGCATGAGTGTATCTACTGTTGTAATCTGGTTTATCTTGATATATCAACAAATTACATTTTCAGAAGATTTATGGTCAGATTTATTGTTAAGGTTTTTTTAAAAATGTGTGACATGAATGTAGAGAAGGCCAGACTCTTCAGTGTTTGTGTAAGTATTTTGAAACAGCTTGTAATAATATAATAATATGGCCATTTTAGTATACAGTGTATATATTTGCCTTTCATGATTCATAACTTGATTAACTCTTATGCATCCACCTACAAATCCTGTTTTCATCATTATCCAGTGGAAAGTTGTGGTTAGATAGGAGCCTATCCCTGGATTCCCAGAGCAAACACACACACCTAAGGTCACCATGAGTAAACCAGGAATGTGAGGGAGAACATGGCAACTACATACAGAGCAGAAATGGGAATCAGGCCCACACCCCAGGACGAAAGGCTGCCCACCAGCCCACTGTGCTGTGCTCTTGCATCCCATCACTGGGAAGTGCACAAAGTCCCCAATCCCCATCAAGTTTAATCAACTGGCCTGCAGTGTGCTTGGATCAATAAACAACGCTTACTGCTTTTCAAGGCATTGTGAGTCTATTTTTTCTTCTTCATTTTGGCTTCAGTGGCCCCTGAAAGGGTATCAGTGCTGTACCCTGTGAAGAAGCTGTTTTCTCAGCATTGGTGGATTAGGAAACAGTGTTACATAATCACCTCACATGACAGTCGTTTTTAGCTCTGCACTTTAGGCATATCGTCACAGTTAGGCCTCTGTCAGGCTGCATCAGTTAGTGAAATCAGGTTTGACTGAGATTCATCCTTATAACAGATTTAATCATGTAAAATAATACAAAAATGATTTGATGATAAGTTTTGGAGAGCTTGTTTGTCTTGCTGTTGCAGTACAGAATGCAAATGAAGCTGTCCATTTAATAATAAGAAGAACAGCGACAAGCAAAGACAAGCACAGCCTTACAAACTGAATGTCGTATTATAACATTCCTGAAATAGATATGGTTTTAAATGGAGCATAAAAGCTGAAATGGATTGTACATCTTTCAGACTCTGGCTGCTTTTCCACTGCACTAGGTGCTGAACTACTGGCACCTAAACAGTGCCAGTGGCAGTGCTTTCCAGAAGGTCCGTACTGCAACACCTAAGCCTCCCATAGAAAACAGTCTAAACCTCATCTTTAAACACAATGCTTTTCATTCCCCACATTATGTATTAAGAAGTGTGTTAAAACAAGATGTTGGTCCAAGTGCAGAAACATTTGCATGATTTAATTTAATAAATTAAAACACGCAGGCCAGCCCATTACAAAACCTTTGCATTCTCTGAAACACACAGTGCCATTTTTTGGTAGTGTTACTGTGTCTTAAGTTAATACCAGAGACCTGAATAATTGAAAGGATAACTTCATTGTTTCTCTAGCAGGCATTCTGCAGGGACTGCAGCTTTCCCCCCATTATCTGCAATGTATTCATGCACATGCCATGCAGACGCAGGCAGGTCTCCGGCTCCTCGACAGCTACTTTCATGCTGATTCTTCCAGACAACCACGTCAAATAATTACAGTAAAGTTCACCCTGGGAAATAATTGAAGAGTCAGGACTCTGTCGGTCTGCTCCATCCCACATTCTTTAAAGTATTAAAGGTTTCCAAGTCATGTGAAAATGAATGTGAATCAACTGGAAAAGCATAGATGGTTAAATCCTAACCCTTTAAATGGCCACAATTTATTTTCCAGGTCATTAATATTATGACAGTCCTGCTAATCGCCACAGTACCTGGCAGGGGCCATCGATCAGATTCTACTTCTGTGTTACTTTGTAGTTTTGGTTAATTAATGTGCTAAGTTAAGCCTGCTGATCATCTATCATCTTTCCTGTTGGGAAATCATTTGATGCTACGACTTTTCACACTACTTGAAATTAGGAGTCGCCTTTTCTGTTTTATTTTTTAGGTTTTTGTGTGACAGGTGATACCATTGAGAGATGCAGGGACCTTCAACGTAATCATTTCGATGATCAATAACATTAATTTCTTCTGCAAGTCAGATATAGATGAATTTACACACTAGTTGGATTGCTTGCTGCATTAAAATGTGTAAAATGTGTATTTTCATTTGAAAAATCAACTTTCTGATTATATAAGCCGTTGCATTTACCCGTTGCAGATTAAACTCCCACTGAATATTCTGGAGTCGTTTTTATATAGCTACTGAAATGCGGACCTGAGTTCTAGGCAGAAGAGATGGCAGTTGTTCATGGAGCGAAGGAGTAAGCTGCTATAGTAGCAGAGGAAGGACTTGGCTGACATGTGACTGTGTCTTCGCGCACGCGTGTGTTTGCAAAGTACGTGTGTGTGCGTGTGTGTGTGGTGTGTGTGCCTGCGCGGTGAATTTTCTGTGGGCGGGCTGCCGAATCCAGCTTCCCAAAGTGGGCTCACTTTACAGCGACAGCGGTAGACGTTCACCCTGTTTTACTGCACGTAGCTTCTGCGTCCGGCTCTCCACCAGCCTGCTGTGCCGCACGTGCACAGGGGCCACGGGGGTGAAGGCGTCACCCCCCACCTGTGCGTGGTGAGGACCTCTGGGCTGCAGTGTACCGCCTGGGCTGGGGGACACTTTCTCAGACTTTGACCCACTTTGGGTATGAATGGGTCGCTAGACTATTTACATGTATATTCAGATTTGGGATGCTGCCCCCCCCCCTCGCAGGGGTGTGGGGGCGTGCTCTGGTTGAGGGGGCTTGGGGACAGCGCCAGCACCAGGGATGATCCGCTGTCACCGGGAGAAGCGGGAAAAGCTCATGCTCACCTCTTTCCTTCTTTCTTTCTTTCATTCTGCCCTTCTTCCCCACCCTTCCCTGAACCAGGACAACTGTGCCAGAGTCCTGCTTGTCCGTGGAGCCAACAAGGAGGTCAAGAACTTCAACAGCCAGACCCCATTCCAGGTACGGACACAGCTCTGCACTGCTGCCGGTGCCGCTGACAGTCAGAGAGCCCAGAGGCTTTGCTGTAGGTTGAATGTGCTCCAGAATGCAAGTTATCTAATGGTTTACTCATCATAACCGGAATTAAAAAACAGCATCGCCATTATATGCTATAGCACAGAGCTATAAAAACTATAGAGACGTGGATCTGCTATCAGCACTCCAAGCCTATGCTAAGCTCTCGTAAAAGCAAACATCTTCCATAGCCTTTATTATGTCTGCCTGCTTCAAACTTTCATGTTGTTTCTTTTTTGCTGAGAAAATGGTTGATGCCAAGTAAAACCAACTGTATTAACTTTTTAGTTTTCTTGGCATTGATCATGTTCTCTTGAGCCCATAATCACAGGCTTTATTGACTTACATGATGCCCTTTTGTGAGCTAGAGAGCTGTGGATAGGAGAAAGCGTTTATTTAAGGTGGTTCTCAGTGTATAATGAGCACTCCTATGCTGAAGCGAATGCACTTCATTCAGCTGAACACATCAAACTGTCGGCTCTGGTGGACGACATTATTGAGTGTTATATTTGTGATACATTTGAGAGTTTTCAGCCCAAGTCGCAGTCACGTTGGTCTAAACATCATGGTATTTTAAGCCTTGTTTAGTCTTCTGGATGCTTTGACATGACAGTCCTGTTCTTTTGCATGTGTTTTCTATGCTTTGTCATTGATGCCATGCAGACGTTAGATATCACTAGCGAAAGGGCAGAGTGCACTCTCTGTAGGGGTGTTAAGGTTGCCACACTCATTTTTCTCATGATGTCTTTCCAGAGTGCTCCAAAAAACATGGTGAATCCCTCTCATTAGCATAGTAAAAAAAAAAAACCTTGCCATATCTGTTCTACATACGAATAAGGTGTTCAGCTGGTGATTGAAAGCTGATGATTTTCTGCAGAAGTGGAGCGTATTTTGAACTACATGTATGGTTGAACTAAATATACTGCATATGAAAATAAGATTATTCAGACTGGTTTTCATTTGCGGTGTAGTTAATGTTGTCTTACAAAGGCAGCTGACGTGTCCTACAGTAGGAGACTTTAAGGACTTTAAGGACTAAACGGTAAGGAGTGGTCGTCTGATCTGGATAATGTCTTAAGTTACTGATTTGGATTTCATTCAGGTAATTGGAAGGTTTACTGTATGTGCCAGAGTCTGTTTTCAGGCTTTTCTCCATGTCTGAAATAACAGCATACTGCTGAGTATAGAGGCTGCATGCTTAAGCTCAGACACTCACACATACATTTGAATAAGCAAAAGCTTCACACTTCGATGGATCATACAAACGATTGTGCCTTTTAAATACTCAGGCAGCACACGATGTTTTTGATTTAAAATTATTTTTAATCAATGCATATACTGTACTATTTGAATATTGATAAAAGTCAAGCGGCTTGTATTGCAGTACGACAGACTGGTCAAGGAGCTTTATGTGTCTATGTATGGATGTGTTATCCTCCATGTCTGATGTGTTTTCTAGAGTGAAAAAGAGAAGTGTAGCTAAAGGGGATCTTTTCTGGTCCCAGGTCATCCCGTGGCTGTTTGGAATATTAACACACTCTGGCTGCATTTGTGTCTGAACATTTGTACGCCACGCCTGCCCACATGTGCGTAGGCGTGCGAACATGTTTCGATCTCTTGGCCTGCTATGTGTTCATGAGTGACTGCATGCGTCTGCCAGGGGTGTTTCTTTATCCTTTTTTAAGGGGTGCGCCGTTCTAGGGGAACTTGTGCTCTGTATGCGCCTTCACAACCTGCCGGAAGGGTGCTTGTCAAAGGGCCTCTCGGTTTGAATGCGCTCCAAACAAGAGTGGCCTATTCTGCCGGGCATCGTGTCTCATTCACACAGAGGAGAGGCGTTTATGCAATCAGCCTCTGTATCTTTAACAGATATGACTGTTAAAGGGGCGGTCGACCATAATGGAGAAGGAGCAGAAGCAGGCACTTCTCCTAAAAATCCATCGCCCTCTTGAACCTGTGAATAGCCGGCTTTGGCAGTGTCACGCT